>NC_082666.1:36122013-36763680 GCF_025265405.1 Mesoplodon densirostris
TAGAGAGGGTGTGGAGAAAAGGGAACCCTCTTGCACTGTTGGTGGGAATGTAAATTGATACAGCCATTATGGAGAACAGTATGGAGGTACCTTAAAAAACTAAAAATAGGGGGCTTCCCTGGTGGTGCAGTGGTTGAGAGTCTGCCTGCCGATGCAGGGGACACGGGTTCACGCCCCGGTCCGGGAGGATCCCACATGCCACGGAGCGGCTGGGCCCGTAAGCCATGGCCACTGAGCCTGCGCGTCTGGCGCCTGTGCTCCGCAACGGAAGAGGCCACAACAGTGAGAGGCCTGCGTACCGCAAAAAAAAAAAAAAAAAAACTAAAAATAGAACTACCATACGACCCAGCAATCCCACTTCTGGGCATATACCCTGAGAAAACCACAATTCAAGAAGAGTCATGCAGGAATACAGACGCAGACCTACTAGAGAATGGACTTGAGGACACGGGGAGAGGGAAGGGTATGCTGGGACAAAGTGAGAGAGTGGTAGTGTATATATGGACATATATACACTACCAAACATAAAATAGATAGCTAGTGGGAAGCAGTCGCATAGCACAGGGAGATCAGCTCGGTGCTGTGTGACCAGCTAGAGGGGTGGGATAGGGAGGGTGTGAGGGAGGGAGATGCAAGAGGGAAGAGATATGGGGACATATGTATATGTATAACTGATTCACTTCGTTATAAAACAGAAACTAACACACCATTGTAAAGCAATTATACTCCAATAAAAATGTTAAAAAAAAAAAAAGAGTCATGTACCACAATGTTCATTGCAGCTCTATTTACAATAGCCAGGACATGGAAGCAACCTAAGTGTCCAGCAACAGATGAATGGATAAAGAAGATGTGGCACATATATACAATGGAATATTACTCAGCCATAAAAAGAAATGAAACTGAGTTATGTGTAGTGAGGTGGATGGACCTAGAGTCTGTCATACAGAGTGAAGTAAGTCAGAAAGAGAAAAACAAATACCGTATGCTAACACATATATATGAAATCTAAAAAAAAAAATAAAATGGCTATGATAAGCCTAGGAGCAGGACAGGAATAAAGACGCAGACATAGAGAATGGACTTGAGGACACAGGGAGGGGGCAGGGTAAGCTGGGACGAAGTGAGAGAGTGGCATGGACATATATACACTACCAAATGTAAAACAGATAGCTAGTGGGAAGCAGCCGCATAGCACAGGGAGATCAGCTCGGTGGTCTGTGACCACCTAGAGGGGTGGGATAGAGAGGGTGGGAAGGAGTCGCAAGAGGGAGGGGATATGGGATATATGTATAGCTGATTCACTTTGTTATAAAGCAGAAACTAACACACCATTGTAAAGCAATTATACTCCAATAAAGATGTTAAAAAAAAAAAAGAGAATGTGGTCTACCAGTAGAGTTTGTTAAAAACGCAGTCCTGAACCCTTCCCAGATTGCCTGAATCAGAATCTCCATGAGAGGGTCCAGTACTCCGCATTTTAAACATACTCTCTGTTGATTCTGACACAAAGTAAAAGGCAAGAACCCATGCCCTACCTTCACGGTTGCTAAATGATTACCGCTTAACCACACACAAATCCATCCATTCTCTCTTATCCTCTCATTCTCCCTCCGCCTCTATCTCCTGTAGGTCCACAAAGGCAGAATCCAAGTGACTAGTACAATCTGGGCTGGTTTCAACTGATGGTTAAACTGGTATTAGAAGCCAGTACTGGTAATCCCTTCTTTTAGTTCCAGTCCAAACTTGTCCCTACAGGGAGAACAGTATCTGGGATGTAGTAGGAGAATGAGGGAAGGGTAGCGTATGAGATGGGGCTGAATTTAGGGAAATAAATAGCCTAAAGCAATTATTCACTGACACTTGATCCTTGGAGGTGGGTGGTAAAAAGCTGAGAAACTGCTCAATGTGGAGGACTTGCCAGAAGAGAGAAGGAAAGGAAGGCAAGGAATGAGAGGAGAAGAAAAGTAAAACCCCAAGCAACAGAGAAGGGAGATTTCTGTGACTACACGACACACCAGTTGGATTTCAGCCCGTAGCTTTGTGAACGCTCTGGAGTTTCACTCTTACAATTTTCAAGCTTTCTTGTATTCATACTAAGCTTGATGTGATTTAGAAAATGCTTTTCCCCCAATAAGCAGACTCAAAGTCCAAGTAGTTGATGTCTGCATTTGCTGCAACAAGAACTCGAGTCATCTTTATATGCTAGGATGAGGGTCAAATTTATCTCCTCCAACAACCACAAGAAATTCTACCACTGAACACAGAATGTGCCCTCACAGTTCTCTCCATTGTTTTGGGTCCCAGCTTTAAAAACGATACTTCGTTCTCATTCCAAATACAGATGCAAACTGCAGACAAAACATCCTACCACAAAACTAAAATGCCCAGGACCAACAAATTCACAATAAAGAGGTTCAACTCCTAACCTGAAATGGTAAATGTAGTAACAATGACCTTTGCCATGCGGTAAAAGATGAATCCGACTAATGTTACCTTTAAAAAGAACTTCAGTAACTCCTCTCCTTCCTGTCATAATTGCTCCTACAAGCCTCAGAAGCCAGCTGTTTGGAGGAGACGTTTCTGACCAATGTACTACTTCACCCTGTGTGAACCCTACGAAACGCGCCCTAATAGATTCCAACGGCATGTAAAGAAGCCATAACCTGTCAAACATTTACAGTTACAAGGGGATCAATAAAAATAGAAGTGTTAAATGGTTACTTTCCAGATTGCTGTATTCGGATTCCAAAACAACAAAAGGGAGGAAAAAAAGGATAGCAGTGGCTCCAAAAAATGACATTTTGTTAAATCATAGGGCTGGAAGGACCTTAAAGGTTATTTAGTAAATCCCTCCTACGCTCCATTCCCTCCTTCAAACAACTCGGTCATCAAGCAAGTCATTAGCAAGAGTAATTTCAACATACCCCCAAATCTGACCTCTCTGCTTAGCCCCTCATTACCCAGAACTGCCCCACGGCACTTCAAAATCCCCTTTCTAACTAGAACTGTACATCCCTACAGCTGTTAGCACTCACATACGCTCTATCTGCCCTTGGATGTCAAAATATCCAGCTTCCTGCCCCCTCCATTTTCCCCTGTTCATCAGCTCTGTCCAGCCTCAGTTCCCACAATATCCAGCCTAAATGTCACAGGCCACCCCACCACCAGCCTGCTACTTCACACACTCCTTTCTGCCTTTTAACACCTCAATTCTATCAGTTCTGCCCCCATTCACAGCCTCCAGAGGCCCCATGGAGAAAATGTATGGACAAGATGAAGATGTCACTGCTCATCAGTTCTTCTCATCTCAGCAGCTCATGACAGCTGCCATTAATGGTGTCATTGCTCTTTGCTGTCTTCCATTTCTCCTGGTAGCTCTTCTAAGCCATTAATCCTCTCAAATAAGCTCCATAACTTTCACAACCATCATGGAATAATCAGTGGACATCAGGCAAGCAGCCTCTTGAAATTCTGCCCTTCCCCTCCTGCTTTCCTCTTCCAGCCATCACTTGAGTGATCTGGGCCATTCTTTCATACATCTTCTCTGGCTCACCCATCACATGCCCTAGACACTCCTCTCAAACTTGGATGCACATTAGAATCACAAGGTGGCTGCCCCAGTGTCTGTCCCAAAGATGGGGTCAGAGGGTCTCAAGTGGAGACCCTGCATGTGATTTATTTTAAAAGCTCCCCCAACAAGGTGATTCTTAAAATAAGACAAGGTTGTACCGGTACCATGGTCCAAGATAACTATCTACTCCCATGGTTTCAACTACCAAATGTGGAGCACTTTTCTGAGCTGTGTTCTCACATCTCTCAATGCATTCCAGAACCACCACTGCATATCCACAGGCATCTCAAACTCAACATGTACCAACTACACTCCTCATCCTTCCTGTTATGGGCTGAACTGTGTCCCCAAAGATTCATATGTTGAAGTCCTAACACCTAGTACCTCAAAATCTGACCTTATTTGGATATAGGGTCTTTAATGAGGTAATCAAGTTAAAATGAGGTCTTTAGGGTAGACTCTAATCCAATATGGCTGGTGTCTTTAGAAGAAGAGGAAATTGGGATACAGACATATGCACACAGAGGAAAGATCATATAAAGATACACAGGGAGGGGGTCATCTACAAGCCAAGAGATGCCTCAAAAAAAAAAACAACCCTGGGCTTCCCTGGTGGTGCAGTGGTTGAGAGTCCGCCTGCCAATGCAGGGGACATGGGTTCGTGCCCCAGTCTGGGAGGATCCCACATGCCGCGGAGCGGCTGGGCCCGTGAGCCATGGCTGCTGAGCCTGCGCGTCCGGAGCCTGTGCTCCGCACCGGGAGAGGCCACAGCAGTGAGAGGCCCGCGTACCCCCCCACACACACACACACAACCAACCCTGCCGACACCTTGCTCTTGGGCTTCTAGCCTCCCGTTATGAGAAAATGTTCCATTGTTTAAGCTACCCAGTTTGTGGTACTTTGTCATGGCAGCCCTAGCAAACGCATAGACTTCCCATGCCCTCCTTGCTCTCTCCTACTTCTCCATCTTAGTCAATGGAATCACCATTCATTCACCATTACTCCCTTGCCTACCATATCTACCCATTCACTAAATTGTGTCAATTCTTCCTCCTGAACATCTTTCACATCTGACTCCTTCCCTCCAAACCCACTATCACTGCCTTAATTCAGGCCCTAATCATCTCCCCTAGGATATTCCAAGTCCCTTCCCCCTACCACCATTTCCCTTAGCTGTGTGGAGACGAATCTTCCTGTAACAGATATCTAGCATGCCAATGCTCAGTTTTAAACCCTTCCATGTTTTCCCATTGCCTCAAGTCCAAGATCCTTGAGCACAGCATACTGAGTCCTCCAGCTACTTCCCACTTCAGCCATAACCTACCATCCTCATGAACCATCAGCACTTTGGATCTGCTTGAAACTGCCCTAACACATAATGCTGATCCACACAACTGTCTTCACACACACGCTTGGCTCTTCCTGGAACACCTTCCCTTGCCCAAACTCCGTGCCTGGCAAACACCTACTCCATCCTTCCAGTCCCAGCCTCAGAACCACCTCTCAACAAAACCTTTTATGACCCTCCTCCCCACCCAGAGTAATCACTACCTGTTCTACGCTGCCTCGGAAAGTTACACATACTTCAGATTATACTGTGATCATACTTTGGCAGGTGTCACGAATACAGACATCTCCAGGGACCAACCAGGTATCATAAATAAATGAAGTATCTAGTGAAAACAGATCTCAACTCTGCATGATTAGGACCAATCATAATGCCTGCCTGGCTATGTCACCTTTTAAAACCTTATACTGAACAAAGAAAATACATATGGGGCCAAATTCATGTAGCACACAGACTGCCAGTTTTGCAAACTCCAGCCAAAGGCATAAAACGTCAGGACCATCATTTCTATTCCTTCTACTCCTTGAACTGAAAAGACTACAGAACATGCCTGTAGGTATTCCCATAGCATGTGGTCGCATTCTGATCCTCGTTCCTGCTGCCCAGCAGGGGTGACACTTAAAGCACACAGCTCCCCACGTACCTGAGTAAAAGGAAAGGATGCAGTGTCGAGCTGTATAACCTCGAACCCACTGCTACTCAATACTTACTAAAAATATTATTTTTGAAGGAATAACATTCACAGGCAATATCCTGAAAGGTATCTAGCCCATTATTCCAGGAGGAATGTGAAATGTCTATCCTTGTACAGAGCTACACCAGCCAAGAGCTACTTGTCTGAACTGTCTTGCTTTGGCTCCCATAGAATTACTTTTCTGAGACAAACTCGGGAATTATGCCATTGACTTCTACTGGGCAACGCTGTTGTTGTCTTTCTAACCCCACGGTTATATTCATTGTAAAGATTGTGTTTGGAGACATTGTTCATTACATTAACATACTGAATGTTTAAAGAACCATTAATAAAATCCTCTCTCCTCCCAGCACCATGAAGAGTTGTGCCCTTTGTTTAGCCCTTATACTTGCAGGCTCTCTGGATCATACAGTTGTTTGTGTCCCCTCTTCGTGTCACCTACTAGCAAGGACAGTGAAATGTGTGGCCTTTTCCTAATACATGGATAGGACCCTGAGGGGGACCCTCTGCCTTGGTCTCTCCTGAAACTCACACTCTCACTTTCTCTTCCTGCATTTCCTTCCTGTGCTTACTAAGTTTCTTCACCTTCAGTAGGGAAATATTCAAGTAACTAACTTCTAGCACTTCATTCACCACACAGTATTTTCATTTAGTTCCCACCTCTCCCGTTTGTGAGTTTTTTGAAGACAAGGCCTCCATCTTACTCATCTTTGTATCTGTGGAGTCTAATAAGTGACCATTAATTGAATATCAAATTGAACTGTATTTCATGTGATTCCTTCTAGTTATGGATGAAATGGTAAATTAACTATCTCTTAAGGAAGCTCACTTAATTTCCCCAAAAGAGCAAAAGTAGTCCCTGGCCTCAAGACCAATTGGCATCTGGAGGAAAATAAAACTTATGGGGACTAATATGAGTAATATACACCAAACAAGTACAGGTATAAATACTATTTAGTTTTTAATCCTTTGCTATCCATTTTTCGAGTAATTGTTCCATTTTCTAGTAGTTAACCAGTTCTTTTGCAGAAGCATATTAACCAGGAATTTCCCACAATCAGTCAAGAGAGTGAATGCAGTGAAAACCAAAATATTTTATGGCACATTAAAATCTGTCCACTCAAAGGGCACAGGACCAAAGAAAGCTGCAAGATGCTGTTTGTTAGAACACGGGACTGTAAAGGAAAGAAGAATATCACCGCAGTGGAAAGTACATCCACCAGTAAGGTCTGGTCAGTTGCACTCAGTGTCATCCAAGACCAATTATTATCAAAGCTTCCCATTGCTCTACTCATTTTCCAAGTTCTACAAACCTACACTTCATTCATGCAAATTCCTATCTTTAAATTTTTCTCAAACTTGGTTGGTAGGAGTATAACGTGTTATCATTGCTTTGGAAATTGATTTAATCATTTTTCACCACTAGTCAAAAAATCATCCCTACCTTTTGAGGCAGTTCATTCTGTACTGGGAATCTACCCTAAACAAATCATCCGAAACACAGAAAAAGGTGTTCACTGCAGTGAAGTAGAGCTTCTGAATGGAATTAAGGTCACCTCTAATTATGATATACTATTAAGACAAAAGACAGTATACTCACTGTACTCAGCAGGATTTCAACCAACTAGTAAAATGTGCAGAGGAAATATTAGAAGGAAATATCCCATAAAGTTGATAATGGCTATCTCTGGGCAGGGATTATAACAACTTTTTTTCTTCTTTATATTTTCTGTTGTCTTCTACAATGAACACATACTACCTTTGTAATTTAAAAAGTTTTTCTTAATAACCTTTCTAAACCTACTTGGAAACCAAATGATACTACTCTCAAATTAGTGATCTCACTCTTAGTCTCAGAATATTACATAGATAGTTGTTGGGTGCAGTGTTTTTTTAAAATAGCAAAAAATAAAATAAAATAAAATAGCAAAGAAATGAGAAATAAAACTAAATGTCTGGGCTTCCCTGGTGGCGCAGTGGTTGGGAGTCCGCCTGCCGGTGCAGGGGACACGGGTTCGTGCCCCGGTCCGGGAGGATCCCACATGCCGCGGAGCGGCTGGGTCCGTGAGCCATGGTCGCTGACCCTGCGCGTCCGGAGCCTGTGCTCCGCAGCGGGAGAGGCCACAGCAGTGAGGGGCCCGCGTAACAGAAAAACAAAACAAAACAAAACAAAAAAACCCCTAAATGTCCAAAGATAGGACAATAGTTGAATGAAAAATAGTTTAACAACTTAATGGATTACTATTAAGCTATTAAAAATATAATGATTCAGACTATATTGTCACATATAACAATAGGTAGAAATTGGTCAGTAGAAACAAAAACACATTTGTTACCTCTAGGTAGAATTACATCATAAAATAGACCATAATGAGAATAGACCATAAAACTAACATGATTAAATGAAAAATATATTACATTGGGGAACTGCAAATATGAACAGGTTTGATTTATTTAAATATTGCCATAATGTGGTTTCAAAACTAATTTTCAAAACTTTTTAAAGAATACTCTAAACAGTGTTTTACATAAAAACAAATATTTTTAGATGAGTTTGACAGTTTTAAATACTTTAACATGTGTTTGCTGAAAATTTTTCTACCAGCTGAGTTATTCCACCATCAAAATGTGATGAAAACAGAAAAAGGAAGGGGTTTGGGTAGGTAAAAAATTCTGTGCATCCTTCCTATATTAAAATAAGCCCAGGGCTTCCCTGGTGGCACAGTGGTTGAGAGTCCGCCTGCCGATGCAGGGGACACAGGTTTGTGCCCCGGTCCGGGAAGATCCCACATGCCACGGAGCAGCTGGGCCCGTGAGCCATGGCCGCTGAGCCTGTGCGTCCGGAGCCTGTGCTCCGCAATGGGAGAGGTCACAACAGTGAGAGGCCCACGTACCACAAAAAAAAACAACAACTAGGTGGTGCATGAGAACACTCTGTGCATCTTCCTGACTCTGTCAGCCTTAAACCTAACCTAACCCCATGACTCCAACCCCTTCTAATCCAACCTACTTCTTAGAACCAGCCTTGAGCAACATCCATACCTATTACGTGCCTGGACCTATGCCCAACCTGATCCCAAACACCGCCTGTGTGACCTGCCTCTGCCTTGTCCCAGACGGGGAGCCTGAGGTCCTGGCCAGGTTTCCACATAGTATCAGCTTAAGGAGAAGATATTCAACAGCAAATAAAGGCATATACGCTGATGAAGCAATACCAAAACACACTAAGTAAAATACCCACAGTTACTTGGACTTCCTGAATAAATATTTATTATGAATGAGGAATTAGGTAGTGCTCAAAAAGAAAAAGCATGAATCTTATCTTTTGTTTCCTCAAATACATTTTCCTCAGAAATAAGAACAAGTGAAATAAAGTACTTGTAAGTGAAACTGGAAGACTGAAAATTATTTTGAAATTACCAAAACTAATGTATTTTAATAAACTGATTTAACACACTGGTAAGAAAAGCTGAGTTGCCAAGTACTTTTCATTCCCTTTCACAGAAAACCCAATCCTTGTCCAATATTCCTTAAACTTGGAATAGTCATTATAACTGAATTAGTCTTCCATGGGATTCCTTAGCCCTTTAAATTTCTTTGATATAACATCACTACTGTTCAATGGGTTTTTTATAAAATGTGGATTATGTATAACAATTCAGATACTATACATTTCCCCTAAAGCAAGCATCCAGCATATAAACCTAAGATAATGATTTTTTTCACCCTCACTGAATCTGAAAGGTTAAAAACCAATGTAATTTCAAGTGTGGGCAAACTACAAACTATGATGTTAAAGTCTCAAGAATTCGCTCAGGAAAGTCTTCATCTTTGCCCACTCTTCATGTTTCCAGAAGTATCAGTGCTGGTGTCCAATGTCAAGATGTTTGTACCACCTGAGCCTCCCTTTACAATACAAGTCAGGATGCACATACTTGGAGTTCTCCCATGTTTAGCTTGAGCTTGTCAGACTAAATTAACTCAGTGGCACAAGAACATCAATTCTTTGAAGGTGAAACAGCCAGAGCAAAGTTGAAAATAAAAAGCATGAAGTCACTGCATAATACGATGGAGAGAATGATTTGTGCACATTATTCTGAATCTTCTATTTCAAGACAAGGACCCTGAGGCCTGGAAAGGGTGGGTCCTGTCAAAGGCCCCATGGACAGTGGTGGGGAAACTAGTACTTGAATTATGGTTGCCTGTCTTACTTAGTCTCCATCAGTCCACTTAATTTATGGATATCCAATTTAAAATATTTTAGAACTCTTCACCCAGCTTTAAAAAGGGGGAGGGGGGGGCTTCCCTGGTGGAGCAGTGGTTGAGAGTCCGCCTGCCGATGCAGGGGGCACGGGTTCGTGCCCTGGTCCGGGAAGATCCCACATGCCGTGGAGCAGCTGGGCCCGTGAGCCATGGCCGCTAAGCCTGCGCGTCCGGAGCCTGTGCTCCGCAACGGGAGAGGCCACGGCAGTGAGAGGCCTGCGTACCGCGAAAAAAGGTGGGGGGGCAGGGGAATGAACCCTAAAGCCCTATCATGACAAAATAAGGAAATAAAAAATAAAAATCCTAACACAGCAATAATTCCAAACCATTATTTAAAAAATCACTATGAAGCTATGAAATGTTCATTCAGTCATCAGATCTCCACTTACTAAAACTTAACTTCAGTACTCTACTTTCTCACAAATTATGCATAGTTACTAGATTGGTAATTACACTACATAGGATTTTTTTTTTAATCCAACCAAAACTATTTCTCCACATCCACACAGAGCTTTGTACAGTTTCTAGTGCAGAGCATACCTGCAACAAATGCTATTAGTACTTACCAATACACAAAACTGCTGTAATACAAAACTGCTTCAAACACACTGGCACCCACCTCCCCCAAACTATTCTTTCTATTCCTCTTTGACTTTTGTCAAGTGAAAAAAAAGCCACAAACAGGAAGGCCCACTAAGTATCACAAAAATGCCAACTCATCAAACAAAAAGGTCTGCCTTCCATCTGTCGTTCACTTCCAGTACTTTACTTTGCTTACATTACTCAGTTCTTCCATGACTCTACAATCCCGCACACACCCCACCTCGACCCTTCACTGAGTTAACCCCTTCACATTCTGCAGATCTAATCAAATGTCTCACTTCCTTAGGGAAATCCTGAATCACCCCAAAGTCAGATGAGGTTCCCCATTTAATTTCTTCTGAAACTCCCATTCCCCATTTAATTTCTTCTGAAACTCCCTGTGCTTTTCCCTTGTAACACTCATCACGTTTGTCCATATATATTTGGGTGCTCATTTGGTCAATATCCTCCTTCCCACTGGACTCTGTTTCATGCCCCCAGTGATGATCACTGCTTTATTCCCCACTCTAGTCCAACTATTAGCATAAGAACTGGTACTGTGTATATAATAAAGACCTGTAGGATAATGAATAACCCTAATTCCACATAGAACAGCAACAAACTAGATCAGTGTTTTTCAAACCACCCTTCACAGCCAGATCAGTGTTTTCAAAACTTCTAAATTATGACCAACACTTCTTTTAAATGAAAACGAACAGATTAGAACAGAAATGGGGGGGGGATCATGTTTATTATATGTAGCAAGCTGCATGAAACTGTCATTTTCTTCATATATATATGACCCTTTCTAACTATGGGTCATGGTCCAAAAAGTTGGAAAACCACTGAACTGAATGTCCCAATACAACTTCTCCCAACTTCCCACCAAAATGCTCAAAAATGTGCACAAAACGGCAAAACTGGCAGCAGTATTAGAAAGAGGCAGGGAAAAGCCAAAATCTAGGCATGATTTCCACTCACTCTGTGAAGGATGGGTAAAAAGAAAATTCTTGAACCACATGAATCTGAAAGACTCACACTGCACCTTTGGAAATTCAACAAGTCAGATGCTCTGATGAATGCAGAAAAAATTCTGAGTCTAACTCAGGAACACAGAAGATACAACTGGACTGATAAAGATGAGGACATACCCCAACTACATGGGAAGCACCTTTCAAACTAGCATGAGTAAGGGGACCCCAAGTGCAAAGGAGGGTCAAAACTAACTAGAGACACACACAAAATACTGCTGTAGATTTTATTACAAACTAGAATACAAAAGTCTAAAGTCTATACTTAAAATTTAAGCTATATGCTGAAATATATAGATAGTGTATATATATAAATATGATGGAAATTGAGAAGTGGCAAGAAGGCAAAAAAAATAAAGGCATACTAAATTCTCTGTTGTGCAGAGGAGTGGGGTCAAAAGTTATTCAGTTCTTTGACTTTGGGAACCAGAGAAACACAGAATCATGAATGTATTTGGAAAACAAAGATAATCACTAGTGAAGTGGAAACTAGATTTGGCCATTTAAAAATAATTTATATATATGAAACAAATGATACATAGAAAAAGACAGAAAATAAAGTCCAGAAAGCATAGAACCATCAGAAACTGCCATTTTTATAGGTCAGAAGCAGTCAAATAACAATTTCATATGACTCAATCCATCAACAATGACAATAATAATGTCAGCTAATTTGTTCAGTGAACGAGGCACTTTTAAAGGATTAATTGAAAATTTAGGTATGCATGTTCCTTTACAAATAAAAAATGTAGTCTTAGAGACATTATGTAATTTATCTGAGGCCATGCAGCTAAATACTGGTGGGAAGAAGTAAACCAGTGCTTTTCACAGTACCTCTCAGAAAAAAAAACTTAAAGAATTAAGGTCAAACATATTGGCCATAACAATAAATATTAAAGGAATAAGTTTCCCTTTAAGAGGTATGTTAAAATCCAATTAAATGTTGCTTATAAGCAAAAATATATGAAACAAAATGACAGACACCAAAAGTTTAAAATCAGAAGGATGAGTGAAATTATTTCAGACAAAGAAAAGAAGAAAACACTGGCAACATTAATATCAGGAAAATAGCAGCATGTAGTTCCAAATGCATAAAGGCTTATTTTATACTGATAAACAAAATAAAGGCCTAACAGTAATCTTTATGCATTTAATATTATGGTAACACATAGAAATTGCTATAAAGAAACTGACAAAAGCCCATTTGTAGAGAGAGACTAAAGGACCATTATTATCAGTCTGTGACAGCTCAACTACAGAATCAGGACATAGAGGATATGAATAATATTACTATAGTGGCTGAGTTAATAAACATATCTGCACTTGTCACCTGTAGAAACCATGCTCTTTTCAATCCTCAGAACACAGAAATCCCTAAGAGACAATAAGTAAAACTTGTACAAACCTCACTTAATTACCATGATAAATAAAACCAATAATTTATGCAAAAGTTTATATGTAAACAATAAAGCAATATTCAGCCAAGTCATACTGAGTCTCTAGTTGCATTCCCAATAAAGTCAGGTATTAACAAAAATGTTTACTTTCCCTGTACTGTTTTAATTTTTTAGTGATTATATTAGCACAAAACATAGAAGTTAAGCTATCTTCATTTTTTTAACTGCCACCTTCGGACTTTTATATGAAAATTCCCCCTCCCTCAATAATGAGTGACTCAAAATTTAAAATAAAATACTGCTCATTATTTCAAAATCATTGAAAATGAAGTCATGTACGTCAAAGGTGACAAGAAAGTTGATCAATGTCTACTCCTTCGTTGAAAACAAATGACCTAATATCAACTCAAGAAGTGAGAACCAGAGTTTTATTTTCTTGATTTTTTTCCCCATCAAATCAGCCCATCTTTTTCTTTAATCAATGTCTCCCTCCTCTTCTATTCTCACCTCCCAGTTTCACTAACCTATTTGAACTCACCTTTCAAGCCCCCACATAAATGCCACTTTCTCAGAGAAACTTTCCTCACCCTCACAGACAAGGTCAATGCCCATGCGACACTTCCAGGAGACCCTGCTTTCCTCCCTAATTCCAAGTAACTTGGAGTTACTTGTTCAGAGGCTGTCTCCTTCACTAGATTGTAAATCTCATGCACTCAAGACTGTGTCTTATTTACTATAACATGTGGAGATGGTAAATATATTCTTTTATTCAAAAAATTTCAGTTCAAACAAATTTTTAATTCAAAATATTTGAGTTCTACATGCAAGGTATTACCCTAAGGGTATTACACTGGGAAAACAGCAGTAAATAAAACAGGAATTTTTTTTAAATTAATACTTTCCCTCATCAAAGAAGTAAAAACAATATAAATGTAATGGAGAAGAAAATATCAGGCAAGCTCGGTAAATGGGAAGGGTTATACAATGTTAAATGTAGTGATAATTAGAGAAGGCCACAGTAAGAAGGTGACATTTGAGTTAAGACGTGAAAATGATGACAAAGCAACCAAATGGATACCTGGAAACAGAGCATTCCAGCAAGAGGGTACAGTCGATGGCAAAGGGCTAGAAACCACAGTCTACTCTGTAGGTAAGTCCATACATGGTTCTTGTTTAAAGTAAGGATAGAACTCTGGGAATATGAGTACCTAAAGATGGGCAGAGAAGCAAAAACTCTTAAAAGAATAAAAAAGCAAACAGAGATAGGAAATGATTAAATATGATACATATTAAATATTGTGACTATCATGTGGTCAATGGAAAATTAATGTAAAAGATTTTAATGGCATGTGTACTTATGATACAAAGCAAAATGCTATAAATATTCAGTAAGATCAAATATTTTAAAAACTGCAAGAGTTATCCCAAAATGGAATAAAGAAGTTATCCCTGAGCAGTGGAACTATGGATGAGTCTCCTGGACTTTTCAAATTCCAAAATGAGCATGTACTGTTTTTACAACTTTCAAATGGAAATGAGTATAATTAAAGAATCATAATGGCTTAGAGAGAAAAAGGCTGAGAACAGATTATCTTTGCTCTTACTGCAAGAAGGCATGCCAATATAATTTCCTGAAATGAAAATACATTTTTAATTGGAAAAGATCTTTTTTTAACCAGGTAAAGAGCAAAGTTCTACTGTATGTTATTTTTAACCTTCATCAAGCAATTAAAGCTTAAATTTACTTGACCAGACTTTATAAACCCCCATGGCAAACTTGCTGGGGTTTCTCAAAGTCTGGGCTTTAGGCTGAGAAGTTTTTCAACTTGTCTTTTATTACAGTGATGACAGTAATATGATACGCAATGCTGTTAGTACAGCAGTAAACTAAAACTATATTTGCAACTCCACTCAGGCCCCAAATCACCAAGAATCTTCCAGTTCTTTTCAGGATTTTTTTTTCCTTTGCCTGAATGGATTGTTTTGGAAGCTTTTATTCATCTCAAAGGAACATCAAACTGAAACTCCATCTCCTTTGTATCATACCAGGACCACCTCATCAGAGAAGCCATAGTGGATGTTCACTGAATGTTTGACAACCTACAAAACTATTTTAAGCACCTGCTGGATACAAAAAGTACCTGAAGAATCAAAATATGACTTACTGTCCTTGTTAAGACACCTAGTACTTATATCAATGGGAGAGGATCCTTTCACAATGTGTTCGGATATCAAATCATCACATTGTACACTTTAAATATCTTAGTTTTGTCAATTACACTTCAATAAAGCTGGGAGGAAATTTTTTAAAATAATTTTTAAAAACCCACTGAGTATATATCACTTTTCTCACTCTCAAACTTCTCTCCAGCTTATCACATACATTTCACTGGTATTTACTCTGACATATAACAAGTACTCCTGAATACTGCCACGCTTTAGCTTCTCAGCTAAGTTGCAAGCTCAAATTTCCAGCTACCAGCTGAAAATCTCTGCCTCCTTAGTTTTAGACACGTCTAAAACCAGCATGCCTCACTGACACAATCCTCATAGCCTCAAGCCCCTGCTCTCTGCTAATGGCATCGACGTGCCCTTTTTTGTCCCCAGAAGCTCCCTGCACCCTTCTGTTGGCCCTTCAAGACTGACCCAAAGGACTTCCCTGGTGGCGCAGTGGTTAAGAATCCGCCTGCCAATGCAGGGGACACGGGTACGAGCCCTGGTCCGGGAAGATCCCACATGCCGTGGAACAACTAAGCCCGTGCGCCACAACTACTGAGCCTGTGCTCTAGAGCCCGCGAGCCACAACTACTGAAGCCCACACGCCTAGAGCCTGTGCTCTGCAACAAGAGAAGCCACCGCAATGAGAAGCCCGCGCACTGCAATGAAGAGTAGCCCCTCCTCGCCGCTACTAGAGAAAGCCCGCGCACAGCAACGAAGACCCAACGCAGCCAAAAGTAAATTAATTAATTAATTAATTAATTTAAAAAAAAAAAAAAAAAGACCGACCCAAAGCAGACCACCACTCAGCCACAAATTGTAACCCATCAACTCACATGCAGACCCCGGGCCTTCGTTATGACTCCTCTGCACGGAATGAGCTTCTCAGCCCGCTTGCCCATCGAGGCCAGACACCTCCTGCAAATGTTGCCTCTACTCCAAGGTAGAGTTACTCTCTCCATCCTCAGATATTCCGATGGCACTTTGTTTAAACCTCGGTTTACAATATTTATCACTGTCTGCATGATCTCAGGCATTTGTATCCATGACTCTCCATGTTTAGAAGCTTGTTGAGAGCAGGGAACCATACTTTCTTGGTGGTTGTTTTTCCTTTTTTAATTTTTTTACTGTAGTGTCCTCAGCCAAGCACAGGGACTGAATCTCATAAGCGTGCAGAGATTTTAGCTGCATGAAACTGAACTGACAGGGTCTCAGATAAAGGGAGGAGAGCACAGATCCTACTGAATTTGGAAAAGCCAAGTCATCCTGCCCTAGCCTTTGAAACTTTGGGTCTCTGTGTCTACTCAGAAAGTAAAGCAAGCAGTTCTCTGTGGAATTATAATAAATACCGGGTACAGAATGAAGTCCTCCTTTTCTCGACATGACAATAATCCCTCTCCCAACAAATCACAGTCCAAGATGGCAAAGCAGTCCCTTAACAAAAGGCAATTCCGTTTCAGCTGTGCTGCTCCCCGGGTAAGAACTCTCCATCCTTATCTGCTGATTACCGACTGCTAGGAGGGCCTCGTTTAATGCTCCCATAATGAAACCTGCCTATAATGAGTAACTCCCCCTGTCTGCTCTGCTCTAGAAGCAGTTGATAGGCCTTCCCCAGCTGCCTTGCTTTGCACCTAACGAAAGGTTCGCAGATACCCACCACGTGCTTCTAAATGCCCCGCCTTCCCTCGCCAGAGACCCGGATGAAGCAGAGTCCTGGTGGAAATAACATTCTGGGGCAATGATATTTGTTGTCTTGGTTGTCACGCAGCTGGAAATCGCTTTTCTTGTTTCCCATTCATAATAGCCCAACCTTCCCATCTCTGGAACAAGAACCCTTTTTTTTGTTTGTTTTTGGTTATTTTTTTGGCTGGGCCACACGGCTTGTGGGATCTTAGTTCTCCGACCAGGGATTGAACCCGTGCCCCCTGCAATGAAAGCGTGGAGTCCTAACCACTGGACCGCCAGGGAACTCCTCATAGCACGCTGCACCGATTCAGGAAGAGCCATGCAGGCTCCTGGGACCTCAAACGTCTGGCCCATGGTGGCAACCTCAATCACAGCCTCTCTAAAACGAAAAGAGGCAAGAGAGAGCACATGCACGCACAGACACATACCCCACATGCATCAGTATATATAAACACAAACATTAGGTTTGTATAAGCAAAAGTACAAGTATGGAAGGCTATGTAACAAATTCATGACAGAGGGGTTGGTTACATCAGATGGGTAAGCTAGAAAGAGCAGAGGGATATTACATTTACTTTAGCTACATCTGTATCATTTGAATCATTACAAAACCCCCATCTTTCTATAAATGAATGCAGCTATCTTCTTCTGGTGAAAACACTTTCTACTGTGTTCATAGCCGAGTGACTTAAACAGGATAAGTAAAATGCATTAACGAAGCAGAGTTCACTGTGGCGTGACCTCAAAATAGGTCTGACTTCCCACCAAGGCTAGGTTTGGATTATTCTAGGAAGCAAGTCATCAACTGAATATAGAACCCCAAACACAAATTGGGTCAAAAGTAAGAATATCTGAAATGAGAAGGAAGCAAGCCAGGGCTACAGATAAGACACAGTTATGCCTATCTCTAGACTTGACAACTAAGAGATAAATCTGGGCAAAAAAGTTTCAAGTTTATAAAACGAAAATGAGAATACCAGGATCCATCTCTTCTCATCTTGTTAAGAAAAGCAAACTGACCTGAAAACACTGGGCCTACTTTGAAGAAAACATTCCTAAAGTTGAAACTCAACAAACATGCTCCATATCTGAAGATGTTTCAAAAGAACTTCAGTCATGAACATAATATGATAGAATGCAAGCTCCTGGAGAGAGGGGACCTTCTGTGTCTTGTTTCCTACTGTTCCCCAGTACCTAGTAGGTGTGCAACACATATCTACTGCATCTGGAATAAATGAACAAATTAAAGATTAAGGAACAAGTAAACGAAAACTAGAATTAGCAACCAGATAATATCAGTGCCTATTCTTATTTTACAGATATAAAAAGAATTGGGCTTCCCTGGTGGCGCAGTGGTTGAGAGTCCGCCTGCCGATGCGGGGGACACAGGTTCATGTGCTCCGCAACGAGAGAGGCCACAACAGTGAGAGGCCCATTCGACTCATTCAGCAATAACAACACTGGAAATTAAAAGCCCCTTGATTCCCTCTATCTTGATCACCTTTTTCTCTTCTTGTTTCTTGGTTTATCTCCTAGGTTCCTCCCAGATCTTAATCTCCTAGGAGCCTTCCCTCACCCCCACCCCCACCCCATGCCCCTGAGGGTCAGGTGCCCCTGCTTGGTGCTCCCACAGTGCCCTGAGCTTATCTCCCTCGTCACACCTGTTACACTGAATTGCAATCATCATCTGTTAATATGTCTGTAAGCTCAGCTTCTGCTGGAGGGTAGGAATCCTGCCTTATTCATCCCCACTCCCTGCCTCCATCTAGCACCTAGCACAATGCTTGGGTTATAGCAGGCGGTCAGTTCAGTGCTGCTAGGGGTAGAACAGAACTTGTTTCCTCTGCCACCAAATCATTTCTCCTTCCAAAGAGCCAGGAGTATCCTTCTGTTAGGGACAAGTCTCAGAATGAAGGCAGCTTGGGGATTGGTCAAGAAGAACCACTTAAACATAGAGGAAGAAGGTTGAGTATAGCAGACTTACATGAAATCGAATCCAGTCTATTGTTGTGAGATTTAAGAAAATGGGAAAAAAGAAAACTTGCTAAAAAGGAATGGTTCACAGTAGCCCTCTCTGTACAGTGAATCCTAAACCTTAAGAAGCCAAGGCACACAGGATGGCCGTAATGAACAAGAGTTCCTTTAACAACAATCCCACCCCAAAGAGATCCATAACCAGGTTTTATTAGTCCAACTTTCTCTCTTTCAGAGAAAGAGGCTGTTTTTGAAATCCCTTTCCTTTATCGCCATGTTAAATAAAACAAACACAACCTGATCTACCTCAGTCAGGCTTACACGTATTTTTTTTAGCACTGGACTAAAGTTAAGAGTCTGCCCCGTCCTTACATCACTTTTTTTTAAAACAGTACCACAAAAATCAAATAAATTATAGCCTAAATCCACACATGTAGTAAAACAGTCCTCTCATTTCTGAAAGAAATTTGAATGTTACATGAACTTCAAAGCTGAAGTTTCTACAGTACTGATCAGATGACAGGAGCTAGCATCCGAGGATTGAGACAATTTTCTTTGCCCCACACCTCCAGGTCAATAATAGTAACAACAACATTACTTTGAAATCATACCAACCTGCTGAAAAAAAAAAAAAGCCAGGGAATTTAAATAAAATCACCAAAACCAGCACTCTCCCTCCCCCTCCTAAAAAAACCAAAAAACTTTGAGTTACTTCAACTTAACTAATTTAATTAATTGATTAAACGTGCCCAACCCAAGTTCCCTCGCAGAAGATAAAACAAACTGCTGGGAGGATCATTCATTCAAACTGTATTCAGAAGACAGTAAAAAGCAGCTGACCTAATCTCCTTTCATCATCTGTCTCCTTATTAGCCCAGCACCTCCAGAGTCAAGGCAATTAGAAGACTTACTCAAATCAGCTCCACCTTTGACATGCAGCTGAAAGGCCACCCACTCCCACCTTTGACACAGAGGTATTGCGGTGTGAGAGGAAGCCTCCAGAGTTGCTGGAAGTCTCTCCAAATGGAGCCCACAGAGATTCTTCCTGTCTGAGAGATAATGAGCTATACACCTTCGCTCTGGAGAGTTAGGGGAAAGCAACAACAAAAGAGGCAGATGACCAGAAAGGAGGTTCTCAGAGTAGTACTCATCTACAGCATTGGGCAAGCTACTTCTATTGGAGGTTAAACTTAATAAAGGGTCTTCGTGGTTGTGTCAGCCCTCACTGCAACACCAAGGGTGCTTCTCCCCTCTCCCCAACATCACCCCCTTACCTTTTACAAGGGCGTTAACCCCATTTCTAAGCTAATAATAATTCTCTTCTGTGCTGCAAATATTCAACCACTGTGAAATACTATGTATAACATAAACACAGTCAAGAATGTCAGTTGCCATTAGATTCACATTTCAATTAGCATTAACTAGCAGGCCCTTCCCTAAACAAAAGCAAAACAAAATGCTTTCTTGGTCAGCTCTGAGCCCGGAGAGCAATTTTAACCCACATGCTTCAAGGGCCTCGCAAGGTCCAGATGTAACACAATAACATCATTAATTTTCACTAAATTAAATTTCTCAAAAGGCCGCTATCAATTTGGGGGCAATATGGGAGAAGAAACTGCATATTCTTTATTCTGTAAACTTTCTATACTCTGGATAAGCTGGCAGCAGTGCCCTGAAACTCACTCGGCATCAGTTACGAGGGTATGTAATGGAATCAGGGCCCAGGCACCTCTCAATCATTTCAGCCCTCTCTCTGCCCAGTATTTGTGACTCAGTGTCTTCCTGCGTTGTGGGGTTAAACTGTACTTCCCCCTCCCTGTCCCTAGGTAGTACAATTCCTTAAAATAACAGCCAAGGTCCCCACAATTTATCGCCTTGTATCTTTCCAGCCTTCATTACCCCGGACTCCAACTACATAGTTCACTCCCCATCATTCATCTTTTAAGAGACACATCATTTTCATCCTTCAAGTCCCTTTTGTGAAGTCTTCCCCAGAGACAGAATTTAATTTTCCATTCCCTGGCATGCCAAGTTTCTTGGATTCTACAGCTGCCACCTAGTTGTGCAACCCAGCTGCTATATATTGAAGTTAGCTGCATCTTTTCCCTCTGTACTGCAGCTCATTCTACAGCCTCCTTTTTCTCATCCTTGTATCTGCCACTGTCAAAGGAATTCAGTAACTGCTTATCCAATTAAAATTTCCTCCTTTTCTCCCAACTTTCTAAGGCATCCATAATAGCTCTCCATGAGACAGCTAAATAACGCTACAGGGATTTGGAACATAGCGTGGTATGTAAACATTAGAAACCAAATAAGATGCTGAGTTAGCAAGGCCAGAGCAAGCTTTCAGACTTTAAACCAAGTTTTATTACATCACACTTCACTTTTAAAATACATCATGTTCCTCAAGTGTGTATGCATATAGGTACCAAAAAAAAAAAAAAAAATTAAAGAAAAGGGAGACAGGCCACACATCAAGCACAGATATTAAAATCGTGACCTCAAACTAAATTTCAGGTCTTGTTATTTGGACACTTAGAGCTTCCCAGTGAAAATATACTGCTTCCCAGTATATTCCACCCAGGTTGCAACTTTCCTTACTAAGCATTTGAAATAAGATTCTCCTGCCTAAAAATCATGAACTTCAGACTGACTGTCACTATGTATCAAAAAGACTTAGTAAGTGAGAGTTTTACTTGCTTTGAATTTTCCAGTAGGTCTAACAGAACAGATTCAGTAAAACCTTGAGAAGTCTGTGGTAGAATCTTCTGTTAAATCAAATTACTTTTCGGAAAAGATTAGCTTCAAATAAAATCAGACGTTTCAAACTCAGGTGTTGAAAGGGCTGCCACTTACATTCCCATGTCTGGTAACTTTTCCCATCACTCGCAGAGATTTCTGAGATCCACTGAGTGCCCTCAGCACTGAGCTGCAGCTCATCTCTTGAGAGACAATGATGCAAATGGGAAGTTGGCCAGGTCAGACTACAGACTCCAAGTCAATTTTAAGGTTAAGTAGCTCACTCCCTTTAAATAATATGGGTAATGGAAGACTGACTGGGGTGGGGGTAGGGTGGTATTATTCATGTCCTTGTGCAGGAGGAAAGAAAAAACAGGGGAGAACCGACTCCCAGCTCCAGGTTCTTCCCCCTCCTGGCATCTCCCACTGCTGCTTCTCCTCAACCCTCTAGGCCTTCCTGCCCTCCCCCTTACCTCCCAGACTAACAGTTGACACTTCCCTTTACTCTCTTCCTACTGTTCTAACATGGAATAATCACCCTTCAGTTTGTAGTTATGCGGGGAGCTGGAAGGAACAGCAGAGATGATCAAACCCCTCCATCTTCCAGATGAGGACACCGAGAAGGAGGACCAGCTGACCTAACCGGTTAAAGTCCCACCGCTAGGGGACGTGGTGTGTCTGTGGGATCAGATTATGATAACCCAGTCCTCCTGCCTGGCCCCTCAGCCCGGCCTTCCCACCACACACTACCTCTTTCTCTGGCTACTTGGCTTCTTTATCCTCAAATTAAATGGTATCAAGAAAAATGCAGCCTTAATAATGCTGATCATTATTCACAATTTTGCTTTTGGGGCAAATATGCTCCGGCCTCCCCAGAATTGGAGAATCAAGGGCAGAAACAAATGGATGACATTATGCATGTGTGTGTTAATGCAATTTAATTAGGTCCAAATAGCCATAACTTCAGTACACACCCTTTTTCCTTGGGGCTTACTACTCTTATTTGACAAGGGAATAGTTTCTTAGGAAAATGAACTTAGTTTTAAACCAGCACGGTCTCCCTCTAACCCGAATTGCAAGCTTTGAATAACAGACCTCTTGCTTCACAGTTATGTTTAGGCTGGGCAAACGACACTTATGCAAATAGGTGAAAAACACGGACTGTTAAAGCCCGAAGGAATAGAGGATTTTGTTCTCATAAGAGCAGTCACCTGTTTTCAAGATTCATGTTTGTAAATATGTATCTATTCCAATGGGAAACAACGCGTTCATAGTGAAACTTTAACAAGCCAGCGCTCACTGGAAAGCCACATTTACGAAATCTCCATAGATTTCAACAACAACAAAAAAAAGAGAAGTAGCAGCAGAAAACAGCAACTCAGGCCCCGGACTGAAGGCAGCAACAAGTCCTGGATACCGTCATTCTTACACATCAAAGTCCAAATGGCAGCAAAGAAAAACAAGAATAAATGGTAAATCCATTCACAACAAACTAGTCCTGCGCACACGCGCGCGCGCACACACACACAACGAGCCCGTCTATTTCAAAACCACCAACTCAAAGCCAGGTCCCTCCCTTGCCTTAGATTCCCCAGTTACTTGATAAACGTGGTTGTTAGGCGTCCGGACAGAAACTTAAGTTTAAAGTCCTCAGGCGGGGAGAGACCGCTGAGTGGCCAGTGAGAAGCAAGTGGTGGGGAAGCTCGGCGCTGCGGGGCGCGGGGACCCCCGGCGGTCCACGTCCACCGGGACGCGGCTTGGGGGTAATGTCGAGCGCCTCCCGCCTGCCAGCTCGGGCCCCCACCCAGACCCGGGTAACCGGAGACCACCTACGTGTCACTTGGGCGGGTCCCGGCCGCTGGCACGGGGCACAGCGTGGGCCCCGGGGAGCGCTGACCCGGTTGGGAGACGGGAGGGCCGGCGGCCCGGGCGGCTGCGGCCACTTCCCTCCCGGGGCTCGATCAACTAGTTGGCTGGGGAGGCCAGGAGCGCCTCGCCTCCTTCAGGTCGGCCCGCGAGCATGCACACCCACCCACACCCGGCACAGGCGCGCGCGTACACACACACACACACACACACACACACACACACACACACACACACACACACACACACACACACAGCCACAAAGCCTGTCTGCCGCAGGACAGGGCGATCCCAGCGCGCCGTTTGGCGGCGTAAGGGACCCAGCGAAAGCTGGCTCCGCGCTCAGAGGGCACCGTCCCCTCGCGCCACCCCGCGCCGCGCCCGTCCCTTTACCTGCGCCCGCCGCCGCCGCGCGTCCGGCCCCCGCCGCCCCCGGGCTGGCTTCAGGCTGCGCGGTCAATCCCCGCAGCCCCCGCCCCGCGGCCCGCCGAGCCCGGCCCTCCGCCCGCCCCTCGGCCGTCGCCCGGAGCGGGGCCGCCCCCTGCGCCCACCCCGCCGGGGTCCCGCGCGCGCGGCCGGGAGGCCGGGGAGGGCTCGGCGGCGCCGGGGCCCAGGCCGCCCGAGATCCCGGCAAGCTCCGCTGGGGGACAGGGGCGTCGCGGCTCCGGGAGCGTCAGCCGCCGCTCGGCCCCGACTGCTCCGGCTTTGGCGCGCTGGCAGGGCGGCGGGGGAGGGGGGCGCCGAGGGAGGGCCGCGGGAGCAGGGCGGACGCCAGCCCCCTTCTTCCTCCGCCTTCTTTCTTTTCTGCAGGCTCCACGTAGCACAAGTCAGCAACTCCCACACCCCCCGACTCCCTCCCCCTGGCTCATTCCCTTACCTGGCGCGACGCCCCCAGAGCCCCTACCCTCTGTGCTCCTCCTCCCCCAGCCAGTTGCCGGACTCCCCGCCCCGCCTGCAGGGGCGGGGGTGGAGGTAGCCCAAGCCTCCCATTCATCATCTTCCCACCGCCCCCCACCCGGATCGGACCCACCCGCGTCTGGAGACCCACGGCCTCCAGCTCCGGATCCCCATCCCCACCCGCTCCCGCGCTTACCTCTGCGACCGACGACTTGCGGGACTCGGGCGGCCTCCCCTACACGATGCATTTTCATTTTGTCGCTCTTCTCTCCCCACTTGAAAAGCTCTGGAAGACATCGCAGGGCCCGCAAAATCCCCGATGTCTGGCCTCTCTCGTAGTTCCGTTTCCAAACTTTCCCGGAGGCACAGAGTTTCTCCCAGCGCAGCTTTCAAGTCGAGGCTGCAAAGAACGCAGTCAATTTTGCTGCCGGAAAGGTGCACACGTTTCCATTTCTGAGTTTTCGATTGCCTCGGTCTGCAGACCAAAGCCAGTGTGACTGTGCTCCCCTAGTTCTCCATATCCATGATTATAAATTTCTCTTCCGCTTTCCCAGTGTAACTTTGCAAGTGCAAACTATCAATTTTAGAAGAGTAATTAAGGGCGGGGAATACACACCTGGAGGTGTGGGCGGGAGCGGCGCAGGACTAAGGCCTGGGGATTCTCGGGAAAGTGGCAGCCACAGAGATTCGCCCAGGTTCTGGAACAACACCCGGTCCACCGGGGGCTCTCCAGCCGCGCCACCCCCTACCCACCTCCCACCCTTGGCTTCCTGGAGTGTTGGCAATTCTCTGCCTCTAGCTCCACTGCTAAAGCCGCGACACAACAAAAGTAGCAGCTTACAAGTAAAAACTGGGCAAACTCTAGCCTGAAACGGCACGTGGGGTCTACGACAGCAGTATGTCAGGGAACTTGGCAGGAATGATACAAGTACATATAAGAAAGAAACGCAGAACCAGGAGGGAGGGCTGCGTTGGTGGTGGTCACTCGGTAACCTTGGGCTTCGCAGAAATGAGAGGTCACCGGAAACCGCACAAGGCGGGGAGGGGAAGAATTCTTGGTGGGGATGGAAACGTCTCAAACTTCCAGTGAGGTCTGCTTCGAAGAGAACGTGACCGTCGCCCGCAAGTGACTGCTTCGAACCTTGACTGAGTTCGTCTTGCGGTTTTCACAGGACGCTCAAAGCTAAACCCTGACTGCTCATCCATTACTATCCGAAGCTGTTTCCTTTTTCAAACAATGTATCAAATCCCCTTTGTTAAAAAATCAGCCTTAAAGAACTCTGCTTCCTCTCCTTTCCTACCAATTTATCATTTATTTTATAATAATCCATTAAAATGTGAAAAAATAGAAAATTTAATACATGCACGGTGCTAATATGTTCATTTACAGCATGCAGAAATGCATATAAAAACTCTCTTATCGCAAAAATAATGAGAGCTGATCTTAAATTCTAAAAAAAGATACCAGGACAAATAGGAAAATGTCCACTATATAATCTAAATATAATAAAAAGCATATATTGGTAAGAAAAGAAAGACTATACTGAAAGGGACTTTTGTTTTGCACCATAGCTCTACCCACCTCAGAAAAATCACTTAGCTCGTTTTCCTGTCTTCTTTCTATTACACGCTCTTTCACCCTTCCTCATAAATCAAAGATAAAGTGCAAATGAGTTTCTTGCCTACCACTCAGCTTGAATGTTTTCCCAGGATATTGATTTTACCTCTTACCATCTTAAGGAATATGGTTGCTTCTGCTTTGACTATGTATTAACTGCCTTAACTACTCTGTGGTCCTTTCTAACATCAAACGAGCAGTTCTGTCCACACAAGATGTGTATTCAAGAGTTCCAAGTTATTTGCTTTAAAAAACTTTCTTTCCTCTTTATTTGGCCTACCATGGCCTAGAATGAATTGGAGAGCAAAGTACAAGGTCAGCCTGGACAGACCCGTCTCCCTGACACATGCAGACCTGTCTGAATGAGACTGCTCTTCACCCAGTTTTAGTTTAATAACTTTAAAATCAACTGTAGGTTGTATGCCCAGTGTAAAAGGAGAAAATGAAATCCAATACAGAATCCAGTTCAGCACAGAGATTAATCCATCAAAACTAGTATTGTGTTCCAAACGAGCCAGTTTTCTCATCTGTAAAATGGGATAATAATACTAATAAAGTCTATTTTATCAGGTTCTAGGTTGCCTTTAACAAAGTAAGATAATATATTTGAGCAGGCTTCTTCAAACCCAACAGTAGGTGATGTTATTTCAATAGAGATGCAGAAAGATACCTTGATATACTTTCTTTAATGTTTTTATCTGTCTGTGGCCCTCTTGCCATTCAAACTGATTCCCTTTCTTGGATAGTCATCTTAATGCTTTCTGTCCTAACCTTTCTCTTATCCTCTGCCAAGCGATGTTTCTCTAGATCTGTTTCTTCAAATGACTTCACCAGAGCCAGAGGCCCAAAGATAGCTGGTGTTGTCAAACATGAGAAAAAATACTTTCAGCAAAATGAAGAGAATTTAAATGAGGAGTATTTCAAGTACAGTTTACATTAATATCTTGATAACTGTAGACTTTGTCAGATTATTGCTGTTATCTAGTAGTCCAAGGACTGTAATTTGCAAAGCATTTAGGATTGAAACATTGGCTGTCACTACTTTTGGCTCTGTTATTTGTTCAGAAGGGTTTGCTGGTCATGCCAGTTCCCTCTGCCTTCCCACATTCCCTTCCGTCTGGCAAAAAGCCTTTGAAATTTTCTACTAGAGAGTAATCAAAACTATCAGCAAAAGATCTGTTGGAAACTTTCCCTCCAGTCTGTTAACGTAGAGACTGATGCAGAGAATGTATTCCGGTGAAACAATACCCTGAGAGAATTCAGCCTGCTTGGGAAAATTTTTCAGGTGCCTCTCAGGCAGAGGTTTCTTCCTTGTTAAAATGGGGTATTTATGCCTCGCTGCTGTTTTTCCCCTTGACTAGAAAGAAATCATTCTCCTTAGGAAACCTTTCTATTTTAAAAGGCCAGTGGCAGAGGTGGGTGAGGTCAGCCCAATGTAGTAAAACTAAAATAGCATAAAATAAAATAACACTCTTCAGGGTAGAAGTGACATAAAGAGACTCTAGGAACAGAGAGTAGAAGATGGGATTGTGTGTGCAGCAGCCCTGTATGAGGACCAGACTACAATGAAATGAAAGCCCTAAATAGAGTGACTATTTGCTCACCTTTTTCTTATCACCTATTTCTGCATGAATAATCTGGGTAGTGTCTGAAGTAGATCAAGGGTGAGCAAATCCTTTTCCTGTAGTTTCTCTCACCCAAATAAAAAGCCTTTGATCTGAAACAGAAGGGGGGGGGAAGAAAATGAAGAAAAAAATATATATGTGTGTTATATGTATAATTTTAGAGCTAAAAATAGACCTAAATGTCCAAAAAATCATAGAAAGGGTCACAAAACAAAAAGTTCTATAAAACAATAATAAAATTGGTAAATTTCTAGTAAGACTGATAGTGAGGAAAGAGAAAAGAAACAAGACTGTGAATGAAATTATAATTATAGTTTCGAAACTTTTTTTCTAATACTAACAGAATGTTGTGAACATTTTTAAAACTTAGCTGAAATAGATACTTTTTAATAAGATGCAAATTACAAAACTTGATTGAGTCAAACAAATTAAAAACATGAATATATTTGTAACTATTGAATAAATTGAATTCATATTTCTAAATCTACCTACAAAAAGGGTCAAAAATTTGGTGGCAAAGATTTACCACATCTTCATAGGTAATCTCTATTCAAATGATTTCAGAGAAAAAGAAGGAAAACACCCCAATTATTTTATGAACTAATAAAATCTTGATGCCAAGATCAGACAAAAAAATAGAAAGGAAAATTATAGACCAATCTCAAAAGGAATAAAAAATTTTATTCTTACATATAATCAAACCAAGTTCAGCAATGTGTTTTTAAAAAATACATCACAAGCACATCAGGCTGATACCATAATGTAAGAGTGGCTTCATATTAGAAAATGTAAAGAAATTTGCCACTCATTTTTCTTAATCTCAACAAACTAGAAAAGGGAGGAATTTCCTGAACATGATAGAGTTGCTACCAACATCCTAATTCTAGAAGCATTATTCTTAATGTTAATTCATTAAACATTTTCCTTTTAAAGTAAGAAAGAAAACAAGGATCACTTTACCATTTCTATTCCACATTGTAATAAAGCACCTTGCCAAGATAATAACACACACACACACGCACACACACACAGAAATTGGAAGATATAGGGTTTGGAAAACAAGAAAAAAGTGATTTGTAGATGATATAATTGTCTTCTGAGAAAATTCAGGCAAATCTAATAAAATATTAGAACAAAGAAGAGAGTTTAGCAACATTGTTGAATAAAAGATCAACATACAATGAAGCCACAGCCCATTAGAAATAATAAATGTTTGAAGGTCTCACTTATGTAGCAACAAATTTTTATTATAACTTGAATAAAAATTAAAAGAAAGGTATAGTATCTGTATTTACTATATGTATTTTCTACTATATGTAGAAAATTATAAAAATTTATTGAAATACATGAAGAGGCCTCAATAAATGGATAGATAATATCATGTTCATGGACGAGAAGACTCCATAAACAGAGCGCAATCTACTCCAAATTGTAATAGGGTTTTTCATAGACCTTAACAAAGTGATTCTACAAGTCATGTGGGAGTGGAAGAGGCCAAGAATAACTAAGACAATTCTGAAGAAGCATAAGGAGGGAAAATTGTCGCTCCAGGTATCAAAATATTCTAAAGCTTCACCAACTGAAACAATGTAGGATTGGTGCAGAGACTGGTAAATAATCTCATGAAAGAGAATGGCAGGTTCAGAAACAGAACCACACATAAATGAGATAAGCCCATGTAAAAGAGTACATCAAAGATGTTATCTGTAGTTCTCTTTAGCGCTCTCTAAATATATTTCCAAAACAACATGGGATACCTACGTCACACTTAAACAAACGTAAGTTCCTAATGATGTGAAGACCTAAAGTAAAACTTCCAGATTTTTAGAATATCTTCATCTTTTCAGGGTAGAGAAGAATTTCTTACAAATGGTACAAAAAGTACAAACCATAAAAGAGTCTGCTCTTCTCTTTCAAATAAAATATGGCCAATTCTAATATGCTGGATTCTTGTGAGTTCTAGTAGTTGATGTGATGTCTGCCTCAAGACCTGCAATGAGTGTTCCAAGGAATATGAGCAGTATTGTGCCACTCTGGGCAAAAGTGGGACAGGGGTTTTCCCAAGTCATGTGTATCTTGTCATTTCTGTTGTTTTGACTTGATAGCCTATTATACCTCCTAGAGCAAGGTGGAAGAAGCAGTGGGGTAGTGGTCCCCTAACAGAAGGCTCTGAAACATTTTTGGATGTGGACCCCTTTCAGAACTGAATCAAAGCTATGAAACTGCTTTACAGGTAAACGTAGGATATACATATTGTAGCAGAAGCAACTGCAATATCCATTCTCTCCTTTTGGGGCACCCACTAGATTAGATTTCCCAGCCTCTCTTGCAATTAATCGAGGCCAAGTAACTGAGTTGTCTCCAGTATAACTTGAGCATAAGTGACTTCTGCTGATTCTAGGACTACCAAAAACTCCTCTCAGGTGTGCTCCCTCAGGTTCTTTGTCCCTTCTGTTGATGGGATGGCAATACCCACACCAACCTTGGAAGCCACGGATGGAAGATGACAGGCAGCCATGACTGCTGACGCTTGAAGGACGCTCCTGTCCACATGAAGGAGAGCCTCTCTACCGACATGAGCATCTCTCTGGACTTTTACGTGAAAAAGAATTTTTTTGTTCTTTGAGCCACTAAATTTGGGAAATCTCTCAGTTACCTTGGCTTAACTAATATATATATATTCATACACATTTTGACTGTAATCTCAGGGGTTCAATGACACCCTATAGCCTAGATTGTGGATTGATCTGAGAAAAGTAGAGATTCTGATGACCTGCCCTCTAGAGTGGGCATTCGCCAGAAGTGGGCGTGTTACACCTTTGCACAAACTCTACTGGTCACATTGAACTGAATGCCTCTGCCAATCCCCCTCATTTCTCTGACAACATTTACTCTGCCAGAAGCAGAGTAAATTCCACAGGTTAAAAAACAATAATGGACATGAATGGAAGACTGGTCAGCAATACCAGGAACAAACTCCTGATATACACAGCAGTATGGATGAATCTCAAAAATATGCTGAACAGAATTAGATCCAAAACAGTGCATACTATATGATTTCATTTCTGTGATGTTCCAGAACAGGCAACACTTATCTATGATGTTAGAACAATGATTGCATAGGGAATGGGGACTGATAGAAAAGGCACACAAGGGAACTTCCTGGGGTAAGGGAACTATCCTATATCTTGCTTTGTGTTGTGGTAACATGGGTGTATATATGTGTCCAAACTCAGTGAACTGAACGTTTAAGATTGGTGTAACTTATTATTTGTAAATTACACCTGAATAGTATATTTTATTATTTATTTATTTTTGCAGTACGTGGGCCTCCCACTGCTGTGGCCTCTCCCATTGCGGAGCACAGACTCCGGATGCGCAGGCTCAGTGGCCATGGCTCACGGGCATGTGGGATCTTCCCGGACCGGGGCACGAACCCATGTCCCCTGCATCGGCAGGCGGGCTCTCAACCACTGCGCCACCAGGGAAGCCCAATAGTATATTTTAAAACACAAGTGTAATTATCTGGATCTATCCATACAATGATATTTCTAAGACAAACTATTATGGAATAATATTCAGCCATCACATCCTCTGAGGGCTGCTGTTGTGATTGAACATATTAAACACTACAACACTTAAGAGCAGAGAATGATTGTACTCCTATATAAAACCAAGATACACTCTACACATGTCCTAAGAAAAATTAACTATAATAAGCAAGCCAGGATAAACAAAAAGTTCCTATTGCATAGCACAGGGAGCTATATTCAATATCTTATAATAACCCATAATGAAAAAGAATATATTTACATGTATAACTGGATCACTTTGCTGTACACCAGAATCTAACACAACATTGTAAATCAACTATACGTCAATAAAAACTTTTTTTTTAATAATAAGCAAGTCAGTAGATTATTCCTATGTAAAAAGCCTGTGATTTTCCATGGCTAGGATTCTAATTCTATATAACCATAAAATATACTTATATAATCAATAGTATGTGTCTTCTGGCTTTAGCGGGATATAATAATTACATGACCAAACTATATTTTGAGATTTCTTTCCCATGTTTTCTTCTCCCTGTATTTCTACTTTCCTCCTCTCATTGTTGAATAGCCGTATGTTCTGTGCTCATTGCTCTGGAAAGTATATGACAAAACAGAAAACAGAAGAGCCAAAACTCTTTATAGAAAACCTAAACTCTTAGGAGAAGGGGATTTACAGGCATAAACAGTATGCATAGACCTGAAGGAAAAACAGTATACTTGGAATGTGAGAGCAACAGAGAGAAGACTGTGTATCCCAAGAACAGAGGGCACCTCTGTCCTGCTTCCCAGCAATTCTGTTGGAGAGAAAGCAAGCCGCCTTAGAAGAAAAGGCTGCAAGATGTGTTTAGGTAGATGGAACGTGGCATAGCTTAGTCACAGATGGTCATGTCTCACAGGTAACATATCAGCAGTGGACGTGAACAAAGGAAGTCTCAGAGGCAACCTCTGCAGACCGATGCTAGAGAAGCCCCTCCAACACGTTGCCATTATATAAAACTCGGGAAGGGTAACTGATCTAGATAGGGGTGTGTAACTATAATTCCCTAAGAAAAGAAGAAAACTGCAAAAGAACTGAGCTCATGTTTTCCCACCAACCATGAGGAATGGGAGATCCAGAAAAGAATTTAATATGAAATATAGAAAAATCCTTCTTGAATATCTAAGTTTATTGGCTGAGATTGATACCCACTGCATTAATTTGGCAGGGCTGCCATAACAAAGTACTACAGACTGGGTGGTTTAAAAAACAGAAATTCATTTTCCCACTGATCTAGAGGCTAGAAGTCCAAGATCAAGGGTTCTTTCTTCTGAGGCTTCTGTCCTAGTCTTGCAGATGGTGGTTTTCTCCAGATGTCTTTACTTGGCCTCCCCTCAGTCTGTGTGCGTCTGTGCCCTAATCTGTTCTTATAAGGATAGTCCTGTTGGACTAGGGTCCACGCCTGTGACCTCATTTTACCTTAATCACCTCTTTAAAGGCCCTGTAACACCCACTAAATATGGAGTTCTTATCCATGATTGCTAAGAACCCCTGGCCACCTTGTATCTGTGCCATGGAAAGATCACAAACCCTAGAACAGGAACTAATTTGATATAAAATATGGCCACAACCTTGGGAGGATTGCTCTGCAGACATGAGGTGACCTCACAGAAGTCACTGCTAATTTGCAGAGTACAGAGGGACTATAGGGGGTTTGAGACAGTAACACGGGATACTCTAAACCCCCTGGGAAGATGCAGAGTGATCAGAAGGAAGGAAGTATAGCAATTGAGCCTTGACAGAATTTGCTGATGAGGTTAATTAATCTCCAATCACTGAGAAAATATCTAGAAAAAAATATCTCTGAAAAGTTATCTAAAAGCCATTTCTGGGACCTTAAGTTGCTAAAAGATAAACAGCAATAACAATAACTGGACTTTTTCCCAGAGAGAGATCTGAACGGACTTGTAGAAATTTAGACTAACAGGTCATGGATATGACCCATTAGGGATAGGTTTTGGCAAGTATCAATTACACTGGGTATCGTAATATATTCCAAGATGAACTTGAATGAATATGATCCTCCCCCTTCCGTAATTCTTCCAACTGGTAAAGGAGAGGGAAGAGGTGGAATTCCTGATCATCTCCACAAGCAGGAATGCTGAGCCTGCTCAGCAGACATGGATATGTGCCATTCAAATCCATTCCAAGAAAGAACTCATAAACCTGCGACAGGGCCTCCCTGGTAGCGCAAGTGGTTGGGAGTCCGCCTGCCGATGCAGGGGATGCGGGTTCGTGCCCCGGTCTGGGAGGATCCCATATGCCGCGGAGCGGCTGGGCCCGTGAGCCATGGCCGCTGGGCCTGCGCATCAGGAGCCTGTGCTCCGCAACGGGAGAGGCCACAACAGTGAGAGGCCCACATACCGCAAAAAGAAAAAAAAAAAAAAAAAAAAAACCTGCGACAAAGGGTGTGGTTAGCAGATGGTCCATGGCTTCAGAAATTTAAGGTGAGGCCACATTCTTCTTAGGGCATCCTTTGAGCCAATGAATGAGCAAAGTGATAGCCAAGATTACACTCTTCTCATGGTCAACCATGGCCAATGACTGAGCGAGGGGGTGGTACAAGGACCTAGCCATTTCTGTCTAAGGAGGGACTTCTCTACTGAACCATCTTTGTTCCCAAGGTCAGTATTGGGCTAGTGAAGACTTTACTGGGTCTGTATCATGGTCTGGTAGCTCCCCCTGTCCTATCCTTCTTCTCCACCTTTTCTTTTCATAGATGTTACTCCCCGATAAACCTTTTCTTTGTTCTCCTACCTCAGCCTCGGCATCTACATAGAACCCAACCTGCACAAGTATCTTCCACAGTTTCTATCCTATTTAGCTTTCTATTTATCTTACAATGATCGTCATATAATAGTCTTTTTGTTGAGATTTTCAAATTGCTTGAACTGGAATTGTTATGGTCTTCACCCCTTTGTTTAACCTAGTACTGTAGGTTACGTGTTTTTTGTTTTGTTTTGCTTTGTTTTAATGATTTGCTTTGCTAAGGATTTTTTTTTGACTCTTTATGAAAAAAAGAAACAGATCTAGGATGGATTTATCAATGCTATTCATTTTCTGCTGTGTATCTCATTAGTTGTTTTGTTCATAGTTAAATCCTTCCTACTGACTTCCTTGGGTTTATTTTGTAAATCTCCTTAGTTTCTGGTGCTGAATGCTTAATGAATTTATTTTATTCTTTCTTTTTAATAAAAAAATTTAATAATAATTTTTAAACGTTCTCAACTGGGTATACACCTCAGGCACTTGGACTAATGTTACATTTCTCAACAAGGCTTTATGGGTAGTATATATTTAGTCTTTGTGTATCTTTGAATGTTTTCTATTCTCTTCAAAAAAATAAAAATTATGTTGTAACCTAGAAACTACAAATCTACAGAAATAGGTCTTTATATAATAAATTTATAATTCATTTTATAAATTTATACAATAAGCTCAGGAAAGTTTTCTTCTACTATATATGTAATTGTGGCTTTGCTTCATTTGTTCTGTCACCTTCAGGATCAGCCTCATCAATATACTGGCTCTTTGTTCTCTGTTCTCCATTCAGTTCCTCTCTTGTCATTTTTATCTCTTTGCCTTTTTTTTTAAATCTTTTGCCCTGCATCCTAGGAGACCTTATAAAGTGTGAAACCCACAAGATTGATTCTATTATCCATAGCATATTTTTCTTTCTAATCACTCCAATGTGGCTTTTATTTACATTGAATTTTAAACTGTTTTCCAGTTCTTCCTTTTATCTTTTTAAAAATCTCTCATGCTGTTAACATTTTATATCAAACTGCCCTTTTCATAACACACCTGTTTTCATTTCTTAAAAACTCATCTTTTTACACTCTATTAAATAGGTATGCCTCATGCAGTACCTAGCACTTAGTAGAGGCTTAGTAAATAATTGTTGGATTATTAATCTTAAGTGAATGAATGAACCTTCAACAGTAGGTCAAGTTCCATAGTAGAGAGAAAAGATAATATGCTAACAAAATTGGCAGTTCATTCAAAGAAAAATGAAATGTCATTATTTTCCGTGTTCCAAGTTTCATTCAAAATCGGTTGTTAAAGTATGATGAGAAGATTATCTAACATTTAATTTAAATCTGTTTAGAAGAGATAATAGATTATCATCAAGACTGAATCCAACCTATGCAACAGGGCACCTCTTTTTAAAAATTGCCTTCAAGAAAAAGCTTATTTCTGAGATGCTGAAATCTCCTACCCACTCTTTTGCACTCTACAAATATATTTGAAGTTCCTTCTTTCTGTGTTCTCTTGAAAATAAAGTTTGAATTTGAAACATTAACAGTGGAACACTTAAACAAACAAACAAACAAACAAAAAAACCCATAAAACCTCTTCTGGTAATATTAACCAGCCACAAATGGCCAGGGTAAACTTCCTTCATGAAAGCTTCTTGCCTAGAGGTGGGATTGGGTCATTATGTCTGCACAATAACCTCCCTGCAAACATATGAATGCCAGATGGTTGGAACTGTTCCATTAAGAAACTAATGTTTTCATTGTTTGGAATTTGATTTTGTAGCTTTCTCCATATAGTGATTTGATTGCAGCATTTAGAAGCCTTGAGAGCCTTCCCATAAATTATTCCACCTCTCAAATGTGAAACTAGGTTAGCCTGTTTTTCCATTAGTATGTCATTCCCACTTTCTTACTCAGATGTGGATAATTTACGTGGGATTCATAAAAAGAAAATGTGGGTTTTGTGCTTCAGTTGTTTCTTCAAGGAACTTGCTACTGAATACTTCCCTCACTTTGTTTATTTAAATATTTATATATGAATATTCATGAAAAATTAAATAATAATAGCTAACAAAGTTCTTACTATGCATTTATATGGCTCTGACTTTATTTTCATAGTTATCACACTATTCTAAACATTTTATACATATTAACTCATAGAAGCATCACATCAACTCTGTGAGGTCAATACTATTATTATTTCTACTTTGCAGTTGAAGAAACTAAGGAATAGTGAAGTCAAGTAACTTACCTAAGGTCAAACAGGCAGTGAGTAGTAGATGTAGAATTTCAATCCTGGGGAAAATGTCTCAGAGTCTATGGTCTTAACTACCTCACCCTACACTACATTGTTTAAGTCCCAACGAATCTAGCTTATTCCAAGAGAACAATGGTAAAACTGGAGTCCCTGCTCTCTGGTTAGCCCTCATTAATATGAACAAGATCTTGATATTACTGTGGCAAACGTCTTATCTATTCCAAGCCTTAGAGACTATGGCAGGGTATATAACCAACTATCAGTAGGACCAGTCTCCATTGTATCTTGGAGAGATCTATTATTCTGTTTAAGAAATAAAGGAGGTTTTCTTTCCTGAAATCCTTTACAAATTACTCTTGCTACGGATGCTTTAGTTTTGGTGTCCCTCATTATATTAAATGGGACATGAAGTTTTTTTAACTAATCCATTTCGTTAGAAATAAAGTACAAGGACTTCCCTGGTGGCACAGTGGTTAAGAATCTGCCTGTCAGTGCAGGGTACACGGGTTCGAGCCCTGGTCCGGGAAGATCCCACATGCCGCGGAGCAACTAAGCCTGTGCGCCACAACTACTGAGCCTGCACTCTAGAGCCTGTGAGCCACAACTACTGAGCCGTGTGCCACAACTACTGAAGCCCACACACCTAGGGCCCATGCTCTGCAACAAAGAGAAGCCACCGCAATGAGAAGCCTGCACACCGCAACGAAGAGTAGCCCCCACTCGCTGCAACTAGAGAAAGCCCGCACGCAGCAACGAAGACCCAACACAGCCAAAAATAAATAATAAATAAATTTTTTTTAAGAAAGAAATAAAGTACAGCATGAAGTTACAGAAAATGGAAGTGGGCTACAAAATGAAAACCTTAAGAAATTATAATTGCAAAATGGCAATTACTGTGATGTAACTCATCATCAGTAGGTCCTTGTAGGAAGGTATATGCCTGCCCTCAGGGTTAAAGACCATGAGGACATGATCATGACAAACACTTGGAGTATGACTGCAAGAAGAAGACTCAGGGAAACTAAGTAGTTTAAAGGGCTTTAGAGTATCTTTATTCAAAGGCAAGTATTTAAGAGTCAACCTAAGACCAGTTTGGATTTGTCAACTTCATAGGCAAATGAATGGGCAGTGGACATCTGTTGTTGTTTTGTTGCCCAGGATCCATGCTCCCTTCTGCTAACAGCACCCTGATATTCTTTTCTACTAATTTGTGTTGACTTAGCTTTCTCCTATGAGGTGGTGCTGACCATTCAAAGCATTCAATTCCACAGTCACGTTGATTAATTCAAACATGAGCCAGTGATCCTATCAGAGCCACTGATGTACAATCTTGGGTACTTTTGCTTCAGCTGAGGAGAAAGGAGTATATTCTCTTTTCCTGCTACAATCAGAGCTATGAAACTTAAAGCCTGAAATGTTGGAGGCCAACATGAATGAGAACTTGCCAAAGGAGGAAACCAACACTCAGAACAGTAGCATTGAGAGACATAGAGGGAATGAGATAATATCCTGATGACATAATTTGAACCCCTGGATCAAGGTGTACCTATAGTCTGTCCCTTGAGCTTTTAAGTTACATAAGCCAATAAATTCCAGTATTTATTTAAGCTTTTTGAGCTACCTAAGAAGTCCTGACAGAAGGAGAGAACTAAGAGTCCTTGGCCCCTTTGGAGAGAGTTTGCCTTGTGTTCCTTTGTGAGGAAAAACAATGATGCACTTGAAGAAGGCTCTGGAGAAAAACAAAAGGCTGAGATTTGAGGATATCCCCGAGCAGAGCTAATCTTTCAGGGCATTAAAAGAGAGGGTCTAGATTGTGCCTTTTAGAAAAGCAAAGAAAATATTCTGGACTTTCACACAGAATCTTTGGGGATGAAGCAAACAGAAAACGATTTCAACAATAGTTGAAGTTTTATGGTGGTAACTAAAAGGCTCCATTTGCACTGTTGTGCCAGACTTCACAGACTTGCCCTTTGGCTTGTAACCCACAAAGATAGCTTTGGGCTCTCAGAGAAAGACATTATTGACCTGGGTTTCCAAACTTTTCAAGAGATTTAATCCCTAGTAGGGATTATCTTGGTGTGGCACGCTGCTAGTGGTTACCAGAAATCCTTTCTTTTCTTCTTCCTTAATAGTGGAATTTTACCTGGCACATGGACGTTCAGCTAGAGCCTCCACTACCCAGCCTACTTTGCAACTAATTATGATCAGTGATAGGTGATTTGTTCTCACCAATGGAAGTGGAAGAGTGTGAGTGGAAGAAATGTATGTGACTTCTATACCATTTGCTTAAAAGGAAATTGCCTGCCCTCCATCTCTGTACTTTCTCCTTCTAGCTTGATCTAATTTCAAATGATTAATGAGGACAACACCCTAGGGATTGCAGAAGCAGCAAGATGGAAGAAACAATGTTCCTGAATGATTAACTGAAGACAGGAAAGCTCTCCCACCAATCTGGACCACTCACCACTAGACTGTTTCTTGACCGAGAAATACATTACTATGTTAGTCAAGCCCCTGTATTTTAGGGCTCTTTTTTCCTATAGCACCTTAGCATCTATTCTAATATTCCTATTTTCTAAATCTTTCACCATAGCCTTCTGCACTTTTTCATAACAGATAGTTTCCATTCCACAGTGTCTCCTTAGTTACACTCCATCTGCTCAGGGTCTTTTTGTCTCTCTTTAGGTTCTATAGGCTATTGCAGCCATCACCTTATTGCTTTCTCCTCTGACAACCATGCTGAAACTTTTTTTTTTTTTTTTCAGTATGCGGGCCTCTCACTGTTGTGGCCTCTCCCGTTGCAGAGCACAGGCTCCGGACGCACAGGCCCAGCGGCCATGGCTCACGGGTCCAGCCGCTCCGTGGCATGTGGGATCCTCCCAGACCGGGGCACGAACCCGTGTCCCCTGCATCGGCAGGTGGACTCTCAACCACTGCACCACCAGGGAAGCCCCATGCTGAAACTTTTATCAAACAATATTGAGAAAACATCTCTGCTCAAACGTTAAGAGAGAAGCCCCTCTCAGCTATTATACAGAACTTCATTTTGATCCATTTCTGAAAGACTAGCCTGCTTGGATTTTGTAAAGGATATGTCTGTGTCATTCTTAATCATCAGGAAAACTTCACCTACTCTGCTAGTGACGCTCACTGAATGTTCCAGAACAAAATGCTCTCTCTCTCATTGTAATTTTAACTGTATAAAGTAGAGGGGGAAAAAAAGAAAGTTGAAAATTTTTTTCCCATAAAATATCTGACACTTTTCTATTTTCTCAATATCTGAAATGTGCATGGTCTGATGATTAAGAACCAAATCATCTTCCCCCAAAAGTCAAAGGATGTAATTGTCATACATTGTCCAGGGGCACTCTGCTGCTTTGTGTGATCTCATGGAGACTGGAACTGGATCTCTGAGAGAAGCAGGTTGATAGATACTCACTGTAAAGCAGGCCTTTACTGTGACTCCATTGTTATCTCAATCTGTATTCTCTCTGTGTCTTCTTGCTTCTCATACTATCAACTGAATTCATCACCCTTGACTGTACGTCTTTGATTTAAATGAAATGTTTTCTGCTTCTTCATAACTTTAACTTGATCCTGGTCCCTAAAGTACCTCAAGATCTCTCTCTACACCCTTTTATCTTCTGTTCTTCCTGCCACTGCCTGAATCTCACCGTATTTCCTCGTTTGAATTCTTGAGAGTGAGAATCTGACTGGCCCAGCTTGTCCCTGTTTGGACAAAAACGTTTTGTTCCAGGCTTTCTTGTAGGACTGGCTACCATTGGGTTAGATGCCCTCTCCCCTCCCTGAGTAAACTGGTATAACACTGTGGTATAATGGTTAATCGATACTGTGATGAACCATTACACCACAGTAATGAATATAAATGAATATAAAGTTGTAGACAGTGGCCAATTCCGGTGTTTATCTCCAGACTTCGTTTGGTGAGGATGGCACAAATAAATAAAATGGACAATTCTTTGTAGCAGGCTTCTGAAGTAGAGTGAAGTCAAAAATTCTGCTCAGTGGAAGTTTCCACCACAAAACCACATCACTCATGCTTAGTCATTGTAACCCCTCCTGCTTCCCACTGGCAACGACATTTCGAACCAGCCATCAATGTCCCTGGGATCCCATGAGCAAAGGCTGCGTGAGTGGCAGGTTGAGGATCAGTCAGCCACCAGAGAGCAAATCACAGGATGTTGAAAGTCACCCTGAGTGGCCCATGTACAGACCGCTGGCATATCATTCATCCTGAACTTCATTTGAGACAAGTGAAGCTGAGTAGGGCTTTGCCCCCTAAGAACTCCCTAAAGGGGTGGTTCTGAGATTGTTCCTCGGGTCTGCTTCTAGCTGATACATCTGGAAAAGAAGAAAGTTCTCTGACCCAGACCAGCTGACTCAGCTTATCCAAGATCCTTACACCTACCTGCCCTCCACAAGGCTGGAAGGGAAGAGGACTACCAAGGGATGCTCAACACAATCCAGCAAGATTGCTAAGGAAATCCACGTTGGCCACTGGTGCTGATTGGTCTAACCCGTCACTCATAAGTGAGTGGACAGCAAAAAATAACTAGATGAAAGAAGAGAATCTGCCACCAGAAGACAGGTTCCCTTCTGAAGAGTCAGAGAAAATGACCGTCATTAACAGTAGTCATGGGGGGAAACTAAATAGAACTTCAAAAGAATTGTAACTGATACTCCCCATGAGATTTAAGGGATAATGCATAGATAAAATTAAAACGGGTTTCCATTAGATGGTATTACAAAGTAGTCATTGAAAGCAAGAATGAATTCTTATAGATTTAAAAATATGATTGCAAGTAAATAAATAACTAAACAACTAAAAGCAAAATTGACAAGTGGCAGAATGGACATTTATGGAAATCAAATTAATGGGTTAGATCCACTGCTAGATTTCTCCTAGAACAGAGTGTAACCACAGTATAGTGTTGTGATGGGATCCTAGACTTTGTAGTTAGACGACCTGTACTCAAATTGTAGCTCCACTCCTTTTCAGGTATTTCATCTTGTGCTACTTTAGTTATCTTTTCTAAGTACTGATTCTAGGTTTCAAGTCCTCATCTATAACATTGAGCTAAATAGTGCCTCCTTCACTGGAGTGCCATAAGGATTAAATGATTCATTTATGCAAAATCTAAATGTCTGATACATAAAATACTTAACAAATGTTAGCTATCATTATCAATACCCAGTAAAAAGCAAAGAAGTGGAATTTTTAATAGAGAAGATAAAGAATGTAAAAGAGAGATATGGAAAGTCAAACATTATACGTATCTAATAGGGTGTTGAAGAAAACTTTTCCAGTTTTACAAAAATGGGTTACTAAGGCTGGTAGCTGAAAATAAGGAGATTCCAAGTGTGTGCTTTCTAAAGAGAAACACTAACAAGGAGGAACAGACTTACATGGTATAATGAGAGATGACACAGCAGTCCCTAGCCACTAATAGCACCGTTTTCCCCAGCCCTAGTCTATACCAGGAGAAAGGAGGAAGGTGAGGATTTTCAGAGAGTTCACATAAATGACTGTATATGATTCTCACTGATTGTACATATTGTCTAGTGAAACCACTGTGAAGCTATAGACATAGCAGAAGCAGCAGGGAAAGATGACCTGCACCAGACTCGGTCCAGCATATTGATGAATCCTGAGAAATGTAAAATAAGTGGGAGGGTAGCAATGAAGAATACTGTTCATTGTCAAGTCCAGGGGCTCTCTCTTTCTTTCGTTTTCTTTTTTTAATTGAAGTATAGTTGAGTTACAATATTATGTTAGTTTTAGATGCACAGCATAGTGATTCAGTATTTTTGCAGATTATACTTCATTATAGGTTCGTATAAGATAGTAAGTATAATTCCCTGTGTGATACAGTATATCTTTGTTGCTTACCTATTTTATATACAGTAGTCCCATCCAAGGGCTCTCTCCTGACAGCTCAACTTGGGACAGCTTTAGGTGAGAGATTTGACAAAGGGTAGAGGAGTAAGGAAAAAATACAGAGGTACAAGTGGAACTTTAGATTAAAGAGAGCTTAAGAGACATACTGACCAATAGCAATGTATGGACATTTGTTGGATCCTGATCCAAACAAATACATTTTGTTTTAAAAAAATGAGACAATTGGGAAATTTGGATTGTGACTGGGTATTTGATGATATTAAGAAACTATTATTAATGTTTAGGTGTGATAATAGTATTGTGGTTATGTTTTTAAAGTTATTTTCTTTTTAGAGATATATATTGAAGTGTTAAATATAAAATATGATATCTGAGAATTGTTTCTAAATAAACAAAGAACACATGTGGGTACAGGTATTGATGAAAAAAGTTTTAAAAGTTTTTTTTTAAAGGTTCAGTGTTTGAATAAAATAACAATTATCTGCTATTTAAAAGAAGCAGACCTAGGGCTTCCCTGGTGGCTCAGTGGTTAAGAATCCACCTGCCAATGCAGGGGAGATGGGTTTGAGCCCTGGTCCGGGAAGATCTCACATGCCGTGGAGCAACTAAGCCTGTGTACCACAACTACTGAGGCTGCGCTCTAGAGCCCGCAAGCCACAACTACTGAGCCTGCGTGCCACAACTACTGAAGCCCACGGGCCTAGAGCCCATGCTCTACAACTGCAACAAGAGACGCCACCGCAATGAGAAACTCACACCACAATGAAGAGTAGCCCCCGCTCGCCTCAACTAGAGAAAGCCCACGTGAGGCAACAAAGACCCAACGCAGCCAAAAGAAAAAAAAAGAATAAATAAGATAAATAAATTTAAAATAAATAAAAGCAGCAGACCTAAAACAAAAAGAAAATATAAGTTTGAAAATAAGCAGAATAGGAAAATACTAGGCAAATGCTAGTCTAAAAACTCCAAAATGCCAAGAATGGCATTATTAAGATCAGAATAAGTAATAGTCAAGGAAAAAAATGAAACAAGATAAAAATGGACAGTTCAGATGAACCGATGGTATAATTTTTCAAAAAGTTGTAGTAACGAAACTTGGCATGTCAAACAATATCGTGTCAACTATGTAGAGCAAAAATTACTGGCAGCACAAGAAGATTCTGAGATAGTAAAAGGAAGTACAAGTCAATTTGACTAACAACTATAGATAAAAGTATTCCAGAAGCAACATTTTAAAATAGATGGCAGTATTATAAAAGTTCAAAATAACCACATAAAATTATTTCTAGGAATTTAAAAGTGACTTGTAATTTCATTCGTAAGTCATCCCAAAATGAGGTCAAAGGAGAAAACAAAATACATCTTAATAAATGCAGAAAAGTCCCATTTTAGACCGTGGAGACACAACAGTGAACAAAATATAGCTATCCCTCAAGGAGCTTACATTCCAATGGGAGGAGACAGAAAATCAACCAAAAGGCAGATAATGTGTCGGGCAGCAATAAGTGCTATGAAGAGGATTAGAGAAAAGTGAATGCAGAGTAATTAGGGGAGCACTTGTTTCAGATCCAATGGTCAGGAAAGACCTTTTGTAAAGATGGCACGTAAACAGAGACCTGAGGAAAGCAGATAAGCGGGGGAGGAAGGGTTGGAGGTAAGCCTCCCAGGTAAAAGGGAAGGTAAATGCAACAGTCCTGAGAGGGCAGTTCACTCAGTTTACTCAATAAGGGAATTTTATAGCAATTTACAATGCCTCTAAATAAAAACAAACAACACTTTTTAAATGATAAACTGGAGAAATATTTGTGTTAGATGAACAATATTTTTGAAATAATCTAATGTAGTTTGTCCTTTTTGAGCAGCCATGTGACTTGGATGATGGTCAGGGGTAATTAGGACTCTTAACAGCAGGAATGCAGGAGATAGAAAGGTCAGTGTTCAGCTTCTGTCAAATGGCTTTGCCCAGAGAGAAAAGGATTTTCTCAGTTCTTTGAGATCTCACTTTCATAATCATTAACTTGATCGTAGAGTTCCGCTACAAGTATTAAGTCAGGAGAACTCAGAAAACAAAGGCCATGCTATGCAGGAAGGAATATAAGTCCATCCTTTCTTTTTCTAGTGGAATTTGGAGAAAAAGAAGGATGAAGTCAGATCCTGGGGATCTCACTTTCCTCCTCTTAGCATAGAGGGGTCAGTAAAAAACATCCAGAAAACGTATCAGGGAAACTGAGGACCGTGGAGCTAGTGGACGGCTTCCCTGGGTCTAGGGAAGCCCTATCTAGTCTTGCCCAGTGCAAGGTTCAACGATGTATGATGTGTGAGGGCTATAACACAGCACCAGCAGAGGGAGGTGTTTGGAGAGACGGCTCCCCACCCCTGTGTGTGCCTTGCAGGGGAGCAAGACATTCCCATGTGCCTTCACATGGGTGGCCCAAGGGCACCGGGCGGACCGGCAGGCCACTGAGTGTCTGCTGCAGTGGGGGGAAAACACTCACCTTGCTTCCTCCCAGGTGGTAAGGTGTGCATAGGTTATTTCAAGGTCTTTGTAGTCAGCCAAGTCCCCTCCAGAATGCAGGCAATTGCTTATCAGTCTATTTAAGACCCATGTTTTCATTTTCTCTGTGGTTCCAGTTATTTCAGTGAGACTTTATGTGAGTCTGCCTCAGGGAGCAGCAGTCTCGTTATCCGTACGCCAAAAAAAAGACTGGAATGGTTTCAGCCACCCCCCTACCCTACCCCCAATAATCTCCATCACCTCTCATTCTTTGAGGTGGACAGCTGACTTTCTCAAACTTATGTAAAGCGCTATACAAACCCAACTCTGGCTCCCTTCCAAACCTCTTACTGCCTGCAAGTCCCTCATACAAAGAAATTTTGTAATCATCAGTGGCTAACCAGATACCATTTTTGAACTCTAAACTCTTAAAATGGACACTTGAACTTGACGTTTTGAAGTTTTCTTTTCTGAGGTGGGGAATAACAGCCTTCCATCTTTCCATTGGCAACTTTCGATCCTATCTCTTCTGGATCGGATCTTCTTCAGCTATTTTGAAATTCCATCTTCCTCTCTAATAAAAGGCAGGCACCTCAGTAGAACTTCTGGGTATAAGGGAAATGAATTCAATCAGTCATTTATTTCTGATAATACTTTCTTATGACTTCCCTATTGTGTAATAAATATCTCAAAGAGAAGTACTGGGACAGAGGACGTATCAAGTGATCAAGGAATTCAGCCCTAAGTTTTGGCTAATTTAATTAATGCCTTCACAGCAACTTGGTCATCTTCTATGTCTTCTCCTTTTCCTGTCTTCTATTTCATCTCATCAGACAAATCTGGATGTTAGAAGGTAAAAAGAATCTCTATAGGTACTCACTTCCTCTTTTAACCCTCTTTCTCCCACATCTCATGAGGTCACTTTTGTTTTGCTCCTAACACACTCCTCTGACCGCGTTTCCCTAGTTCCCTCTCAAATGTTCATTCTTCTTTCTGCTTTTGTGACTTCATTACGTGCCTACAGAACCACTTCCGGCACCTGCCGCAGGCTCCAATACCTGGGAGCTACTGCCCTTCAACATTATTAAGACTACTAAGTTGTTTCTTGTTAAAATGCAGATTCCTGAGCCCCAGATAAATCAGAAACTGTCAGTGAGTCTTGGGATTCTTCATTTTACGAGCTTCCCAGACGATTATTATATGCACTAAAACTTAAGAAGTAAAAAATAGATAAGGCCTTCAGTCCTCTGAATTCCTGATTCTTTGGTTCCTTCCTTTCTCTCTTCCTTGCTTCCTTCTTGGGAAATTAATGGAACACCTGGCCTCACTTTCTGGTCTCTAGTCTTTCTTCCTCCTTTTTTTCTCATTCATTCATTCATTCTCTCTCTCTCTCTCTCTCTCTCTCTCTCTCTCTCTGTTTTCCTCTGACTCTCCTGCCCGGTCCTGACTTGACCTGGCATTTAAGGACATCATGGCAGTATCTGGAACATTACAAGTATCTGATACTCTTTATAAAATTTTAAAAAAGAAAAGCAAAGAAGGAAAGGAAAGAGAGAAGAAAAGAAAAAAGAAAAGAAAGGAAGAGAAAAGAAAACTAACTTTGGCAAGAGCTGCTGGACCAAAATCTCCCTTGAGCTTTGGACACGTAGACTACAACCTAGAAAATGGTAAAGAGCCAGGAAACCCCAAAATAAGCACAGCTGGGATCCATAAAGTACCCTTTCTCTGATTCAGGGAGAAGCATGAAAACAGCTGACCTGTTGCTCCAGCATTTCTGCTCCATCATCTGGAATGTGTGATAAATGGCTATTTAAAAGCTGACATTGTCCTGTCTCCTTTATCCTTCACCACAATTTCACTGCTTATTTTTGAGAAAGTTTCCATCCTATAGCCCTTGTGTAAAAAGGCTTAATTCTTCCACGTGGTTTTAGAGGTCTGTGTGAGCAGAAAATGAAGCAATCTCTTCAAAGCCTGTTGGCTGCAGAAGTGGGTAATACAGGCAATGTCTGTGGTGGTTGTTTTATTAAAAACAAAAAGCTAAAAGAAAACTGTTTAGAAATTTACTGTTCTTTATTGCAATCAATGTTATTGAAAAGGTGCATTTAATTAAATTATGGTTAATAAAAATATATTTAAACTGTATTTAAAGGAATTTTGTAGTAATCTGGGGTTCAAATAATTAATTTTTTCATTGTGCAAATAATTATTCTGCTGTGACTTATTTTGCAAACCCCCATTTTCCTTAAAGTGGAGACATTTCTGTCTCATGGAGTGTTTTGCTTTAAATGTTAGGAGAAACACAAATGCTATAACCATGTTTACTTTGCATAAGAAACAAGGGTAATTATATGTAAGTTAACTGGTGAGTATCACCATTTATAAAAAACATTATGTGGAAAGTGGACTGAAAAATGTTAGTTGGCTCTAGAATCGTCTCAGATGACCAGGATTTATGTCCAAGAACTATATAACTTCTTTCACCTGAAAAAAGATCTATTTTATCATCATCAGTTGGTTTTTAAAATAACACATTCTGTTTTATTTGCAAAAGTTCACAAAGAGACCTATTTGATTGGCCGAATTTAAATAATTTATAGACTGATAGCTTTCCTAGAGATAGGAAGGGGGGAAAAGTAACAGCGGCACCCACGGAGAATTATCTTCCAAATACCGCCTCTAAGTCTGGACTTCACATCAAGATCTGGCAAACAGACAGTACTGAAACTGTCAGCTCTCTGAAATAATCACACCCACTGTCAGTCAGAGGTTTTGCAATTGAATTAATGCACATTTCTCCCTTACACAGCGACGTCACCCCCCCTTGAATTCCCATTCTTCTCACTTACTTTTATAACAACTTTATTAATTGCCACCTCCCTCTGCTGTGCAAACTCACAAGAGGAAGTATAGGCCAGGGACCTAGGCTGATAGATTAAAAAAAAAACCTGTGTGTATGGGAAAAAGACGAAACAGGGAAAGAAAGCCCCAACCCCTGAATAGCTTCAATATGCCTGTCCCAAGTCTGATAAACATCTCTTTCATACTTTCATATTAAATATTGGCTGGAAGTACTTTTACATAAAGGAAAAAGAAGACCTTTTTATGTCTTTCAAAGGTGAGCACAAGATCAAAGCAGCCAGGATGGAAGTTTCTTGACTGGAATTCCACCAACACAGATGGAAAACCCATTAAAAAAAAAAAAATCTATTCACAAATAAAAATAAGCCACTAGGTTTTAAGAGCTCTGGCCTGTGTTATGTGGGACATCAGGAACCAATTAAATTGCTCTCCCCTTCTTGTTTATCCTAAATAATATGGTCTTTTCCCTCCTCTGATTATACCAGCTCATGCCCCTGTGGCGGGGGTCTGTTCTTTCACTCTTTATTAAGGCTCTTTCCCCATAGCACACAGGAGTTGGTAGAAGGTCGAAAGCTTGCATTTTATCACGCTAAGGAAAAACAACTAAACATCTACCTTCTAACATGTAGTATATTCTTCTGCCCCCAAAAGACAGTTGGCAGTTGGTTCACGGTTGAGCGCATCAATATGTTGACTCACGATAGCCAACCATTGACAATTATTCTGTTTTTCATTTGTTTAAACTTTTCACCTCCCTCCTGAGCTTATAATGGAACATATTCTTCATGTTATGCTTTTAGTTTTCCTTTTTAAGGCTTGGGCACATGGTTCAGCTCTGAGAGGATAGAAAGCCAGGCTTAGTGCCTTATTGTGAAATATGGACTATAAAATGACATCAATCTTTCCAGTTACTGTCTGAGAACAAACCACTCAGCGTGTCTGTTTCCCGTCTGTCCACCAGGACCACAGCCCCGGTAGAGGGTACTATGTCTCATGTCTACACATCAACACATCTGCATATCTGCTCCAAGGGTTTATTCCGAGGAGCAGGGTGGATATTACACATTGGAAAGAGCTACCGGTGAAGCTCAGAAAACCACAAGTCACATGGCTCTTGAACTTGTACAATATACAGACATGATCATCCTTGTACATTTTGCCATAAAAAACAAATGGGGAAAGAGAAGGAGCTTGGGCCAATGCCCTTTTAAATCTATCCAGAGTGACTAAGAGAACACTGGAGCCTCAGTGTGCTTAGGTAAGAGTGGACAACGACCTCACAGACTTTTTGGAGCTTCTGCTCCCTGTGAATTCCAATCGGTGAGTTCAAAGTTCAATCACGTGTCTTGTTAATGTCCAGATAATTATGCCAGGAAATGATGGGGGAAATATTATCTCTAAGTTGAAACATAGCTTTCATCTCATATCCATAATAACCCAAAGGCTTAGCCTCCCCATCCCAGGGGCTCACCAAGAAATACTTTTTCCTCAATAAATGCCTTCACTGTTCCACTCAGATCTGCTCAGTGCCTGCCATTTACAACTGTACAGTATCTCACACTTCTCTCTTTAACTCAACCACTGAACTAAACTCTGTACTTTCGGGGACAGTTCATTGTCTTTTTGCCTTGCTGTCTCTACAATAGTGCTACTTTGGGGGCTTTTCCAGGAAACAGAAAGGAAGAGTTGCCTTCCTAGAAACTGCCTAGTGGCCTGGCATAACCAGGTATGTCCAGGTTGCCTAGTAGAGGTCATTCAAACTCGAGTGGTGACAAAGTGTAATGGGGGTCAGGGGGAATCAGACTAGGAGAAAGGAAACCGAAATTTGGTCAAATCTCATTTTCAAAGACAGCACCTAATCTCTAGACTCAGTGTTCTAAATTATTAAAGGGATACAAAAATTAACATTCACAGAGTAGATACAATATTCCATGCACTTTAAAAAATTTTTATATTTCACACAAAACCCTTGCAAAGAAAGGTTTTCTCTCCCCATGTTATACATGAAGAAACTGGAGCTCAGACAGGTTAATTTGCCCAGGGTCACAAAGCAAAAAAGTAGCAGAGCAGAGATTTGAATCTTTGTCTAGCTTCAAAGCTATTGCCTCCCCTAAGAATACGTGCATGACAGCATTATGCTCAGTGCATAGATACTGCTTGAGAAAGGTTCTTTTTCCTTCCAAATTTCCTTCTAGCTTTAAAATACAAATTCTATTGTAAATTCCAAGCTTCAGACCTATTCATTTATGCAAATCACATAGCTCACTGCACACATATCAAGGCACTATCTACTGAATTCCCCACTTTTAGTTCTCACCAGACTACTCTCCCTTTTAACATCTTCATTTCTTTCAAGCAAAATTTCTTGCTACCCTCTTATTCCAGTGTTCCCAACATTGCCATCTTTGATGCCTGTCAGGTTATGCCCTCCCCTCCAATACCATTTGCCAAGTCCTGACGCTTTTTTGTATGCTAAGAGCTCTTGAAATTTCAACCTTCATTAAAAGTCTTTTCAGAATAAGTTAAAATAAGTGTAGTAATTTCCTGACCCCTCAATGACATAATTGACAATTGATTTTCATTACCAAATTGTATTCAAGTGAAAATATACAATATACTATATGTTATATATATCATAATGTCATAGATGATTATATTATATTATATATAATTATAATGTTATATGTTATATATATTTATATTATAATGTTATATATAATACATTATATATTATAATGTATATATTTATAATGTCATATATAACATGTTATATATTAAAATGTTGTATAACATATAGTGTATTGTATATTTTATATATACAACATATAATTACCATATATAGTGATGTATAACATATACTATATACAAATCGATGTATAAAATATCTAATATATATTATATTATACTATGTATATATTGCCTGTGGATAACTGTGAAAACATACACATACACACACACATACTTCATAAGAAAAACAAATAATTTTTAATATCAGTGCAGTCTAAGTCATACTTAGAAAAGCAGCACTTTCCAAAAGGAAATAAAATCTGCAAAGATCCAACTCTGCCCACAATGAAGTCAACCTTTTATAGGAATAGCAGAGGATTTTTGTTCCTGGAAACCACATGGTCTCCCAGCTCTCCAATCCCAAATGAGGTACTTGTGGTGGTCTTCCCCTAACAAAGGCATGTCCCCCACATGCACACACAAAGCAAAGAACTGCTGGGAGCTTTGAACTGACATTTGAGCTAGGAATCAAGCTCCCCAACTGTGGGATCCCCTTCCCTCAGCAGCCTTTCAGAGGGAAATAACTTTAGCCAAGCCTGGCCTGGGACGGGGAGCCAGACCCTGAGATGAAGACAGCAGAAGACTTCCTTCTCCTCGGGTAGCAAATCCCGGAGGTTGTGACCTTTCTTCCCCTGTTAAAGTTATTCTCATACCAAGACATCTACTTCTCCACAATTTTATATTCCTCTTTTTTCCCCAAACTCAGAGAATGTGTGAAAAAAGGTATCTTTCTCAAAGTTGACGTTAGTGATGCTGCTGCTGCTGCTCCTATTTTTGGTTTTGTATTTGAACAATTTTACTTTGAAGTAAAATTGTTCAAATACAAAACCCACCTTCTAATAAGTGGTTATTAGAAGGTGGGTTAAAAGAATTGGCAGGTGGGGGAGAAGGCAGGAAAGGAATACTCCAGGTAGGATGGAAAAGAAGTCCTGCAACTATCTCTGTACTTTCGACAAATGAAATTCCCCCAAAGATGTCTATTTTAGGGTTTTTTTTACTTACTTTTAAAGATTCCATCTCTATTACCCTAAGGGAATAACATTTGTAGACTTTTAAAATTATTATTTCCCTCCCACCCTGAGCTGAAGAAAGGAAAGAAAAACAAAGGAAATCTGGAACCTGGCACTATTTCTCTCTCCTCATCAGCTTTTTCTCTTACTCACTTCCTCTTCTTGCCTACCAGGGATCGCAGTCCAAACCCTGCCCACAGAGACTGGTCAGTGAGCAAAAGAAACCACCTCAGCACTCTGCACACTCATAATCTCAACACTAGAGTCTCAAATTTTTAGAGTGCGTTATACAAGCCACTCTTCTTAGTATAAGGGCATCCTATTTCCTGGAAAAAAGAAATGCTAAGTCACACATGAGAATGAACCCAGACCTAAATATATCTTCAATGTGCTTCCACAAAACTCTTTTGCTGCAGGGAATAAGGTCCGAACTTTCTCATTCCCAATTCTATTCTCTCAGAATAGAAAAACTGGTGAAATACTGCTCCACAAAGGCAAATCAGAACGATCAAAATCCTACTGGTAGGACACTTGGGGGGTAGCTAGCTGTCTGGATATCTTCCAGCTTCAGATGAGTTAGATATCAGGGAGAAAGTTATTCAAGAATGTGACCAATAATATCCCACTACTCAGGAACTACAGCACTCTTTCTACCCCATTCTTCCCCTTGCACTAACACCCTGCAGAGGGTGAAATATTATGATAATTAACACGCTTGTCCAAGGAAGAAGTGAGAAGAATTCCAGAGAATGCCCAGAGCTATCAATAACAGGAAAACCCTATTTGGGAATGCCTGGTAGAAAGGGGTGACTGAAAAAGGAGTACTGCGCATCCTGAAATGAATGGTGTGGCTCTGGAACCCAACTCAGCGGGAACTTTCTACTCTAAGAGAGCAGGTAAGTTACCTGTTGGTTTAAACATTTATGCAGAGACATGGAAAAGCTAAAGAAACATAATTTCATTAGAGGATGTTTCTAAGAACTGATCCAGGCAAAGGGCAGATGCTATAGAAATGGAAAATACGAACTCAGCTGAGCAGTATGCAATATGGTAACTTTTTTTTCTTTTTTGCCACACCACACAGCTTGCGGGATCTTAGTTCCCTGACAAGGGATTGAACCCACACCCTCAGCAGTGAAAGTGCAGAGTCCTAACCACTGGACTGCCGGGGAATTCCCAAGGGGTAGGGTAACTTTCAAAAGAGAGCTGATAGTACACGGCCCATGGCTTCTAGGAAAGTAAAGAGGCAAAGTTGACCTTATTGATAAGAATTTTGTGAGATCAGATGAAAAATGCCCATCCCAATGGTCTCCAGAAATCCTCAGAAAGACCTATGCAGCCTCTTGTTTAGAGAGTGATGACAGAGGGTGATGACTATGAGGACTGAATCCTGCTCTTGGGAAGACATTCTGCTGCCCTCAAGCCAATTCTGAGGTCACTTTGTCAGGCCAGCAGTCATTTAGAGAAGGAGTCAATTACAAGGAAAGTCTTAGAGGTAGGGGATTGCCCCCCCCCAACTTCCTAGAGCACGTGGAGGCAGGGGATCTGAAGGCCTTGGCCCAGATCTCTCTCGTTGGGCTGGATTTGTTGAGGTAGGAGTTGATTCCTAGGCAATCCAGATATCTGGATGGATTTAAAAATAGCATTGGTGTGCTCTTGATTAAAATGGAGGAAAGAGATTGAGCTCATAGAAGCCACCATATGTGATCAGCAGGAGCTTCTTGGGGTTTGGTGGAAAATTCCAAAAAGCGCTCCTCGAACCATATGGTTTTCCTAAGAGTTCTAGGAAAACTCCTTAAGCCTAGATTCCTAAGGATCCAGATATAGTAAGAAGTACTCTCTTATTGTGGGGAGGGGAGGGTGGAGAGAAGGGTAAGTTTTATATTCAAAAGTATTTTAATGCATGTAATTCTCATTTGAACAATCAAATAATTTCAAATTGTTTCCAAGTTGGCATTTACAGTGCATATAATTCCTAGTTTACCAATAGCTGTTCTCATTGTACCAGATTTACTTTCTCCATTTCTCTTTGTCAGCTGCATTTAGTCTGTTAGTGAACTGGTGTTTAGCATCTAATCTACCTAACTTTTGCTTACATAAATTTGTTGCCATCTCCAGTGGATTTATTCCCCAGGTTTTTCAGAAGGCAAAGTAACTATGTTAAACTGAATGACAGAAGATGAGTAGTTCTAACATTGACTAGTCACATGACCTTGGGAAAGCTACTGATATCTAATTCAAAATGGATTCGATAACAGTGTCTGCCCCACAGAGTTGCTTTGAGGATTAACTGAGGTGACATATGTGTGACACTGACTGGCCTATAAGAACTGCCTAATGAGTGGAGTTCCCCTCTGAGATGTCTGGGTGGTGGACCCTTCTGGGACTCTTCTGTTTCCTACTTGGCATCACGTTGGGCAGCCACTAGCTGAATATGTTATCTGACCTCCTCAAGTCTCTTTAGGTACTTCTCCATTCTCAGACCTTGAAATATGGTGTAATTCCTCCCCTAAAACCCAGAGTTACCTTCTCAGCTTCTTCAAACCTTTCCTCCTCACCATTGCACTGAATACTATTTCCCCCAAGTTCCTTCTGGCCCCCATTCCATGCCCTTCACCCTCCTGTGCTGGCAGCATTTTCTAACTCCATAACTTTTCTCATCCTCTTTTTGGGGGTCCACAGCCCCATCCACAATCAGTCTGCCTGCTATGACGACTCCAGCGGCCTTCTCCATAGTTCAGCCTCCAGAGAGAGATAGTCCAGCTCTCGAGAGATTTTTAAAATAACGGGAAAAAACGATGATATAGGCATTCAGGGGAAGCTAATAAACAGTTCCATGTGGTTGGGAAACCTACATTCTGGGAGTTAAATGCAGAGTTCATGGAGAACCAGGAAATGTCTTCACTCCCCACTTCATTCCAGGTCCTTCTCCAATTGAGCAGCACTGTTTGAGTTCTTAGTATTTTAGAGAGATGGTCTCATTTCATTTTAAACTAAGCCTGTAAGTAGACACATTTATTATCATCATCCTCATTTTACAGATGTTGAAATGGAAGCTTACACTGATATTCAGGGTCCCATGGGCAGGGTGTAACTCAGACATTCTGGCTCCAGGGCCTGTCCCCTTAACCACTGCTCTAAACTCAAGGATTCAAGGCTACTATGGTTTTCAGGCTAAGAGAAAGTAACTATCTTAGCCTAACCAGTTTTTCTAAGACTTTGGACCCTGATTATCCTACTGATACATTTTAATGAGCCTAGGAGAAAGGATCTGACAAAGATAAAAATGTTAGTACACTGCTCTCAGAACTCCAGAATTTTCCATAGCATTAAGGTAATAAAAATAATAGCTGCCATTGAGTATTAACTATGTGATGGTGCTACAGTAGGAACCTTCCGTATTTCATTTAGTTCTTAAAATGACCCTTCCAAGTACTTATTATTATCCTCACTTTATAAGAGAAAACTGAGGCTTAAAAATCCTTAAGTAACTAAGTAGCTGAGATGGGATTTAATTCAGGTCTCCCAGTCTCCAAAGCCCTTGTTCTTTCCAAGATACTGTCTTCTAATTATTTTCTTTACTTTTTGAAAAAGCATGCATTGCAATCTTGTCCTGTAGTCTCTGACCTATGATCATCTTTAATTCTGTATGAAAAGATTTAAATGAAAAAGAGATTTAAATGATTCAAGTAATCAATTTCTGATTATCTCAAGTTGCCAAACAAAGTGAATTTATCCCATGAGCCAAGACCTTTCACCAAGAAAAGGAATAAAGCAAACACATTATTTTATCTTTCGTTATGTGGTTTTCGACTCCCAGTGAAAGGAACTCAGCTGTAAAATTAAGAAACAAAAACCAAATGGTTCACAATGAAGTTCTGGAATCTATTCTCTTTAACAGGTAAGAGAAGGGGGAGAAGGGAGGAACTGGGCTAAATAACTAAAGGAATTTTGGAAAGATCACATTCCATGGAAAGAGCGTGAGGGTTTGGGTTCTAATCCCAGTTCTGCACAAATCATATATTCTTGAATCAGTCACTTTTTTATCTCTGAGATACAGTTTCCTCATCTGTAAAATGGGGCCAATATCTACCATGCTTAACCCATTAAATTGATGGAAGAATTAAAACGAATGAAGATGTATGAAAGTGTTTTATAATTTTAAAAGTCTATTTGAATACATTGCTCTGTCATCATCATTGCCTTTGGAGTTAGATGGATCAGTCCTAATTCAGTAACTCACTATATCTGGGATGTTGCTCAGGTCGCCTAACCTCTCTGTCCTTCCACTTCTCATTTATAAAATGGATGTAGTGAATGTATGTTACCTAATTCTGGTTAGTTACCAGCATTTAATCCCCCCTTCTGTCATCCTAGCATTATCCATACTTTTCATTCAGGAAGCCACCTCTCCCCCATGGAGTTCGGAAATTTTAGGTCACCTGACTGCACCTTCAGTTTGAAAGATTAGTCTTGATTGAACTAAGCAAATCAGGGACTACAATCCACCTTGTCATAGGGATTGATTTATAAGTACCATAATCTGATAACCAAAGAGATTGGTTCAGAAATAAGCAAATTTAATACCCACCTCTGACCAATGAAAGGCACTGGAGGTTTGCAGATGAACTGAAGCATTGGGTAAGAAGTTTTCTAGTTCTTAAGAAATAGTACCTTAGGGGTGGAGTCAAGATGGCGGGATGGGAAGACGTGGCGTTCGTGTCTCCCCGTAACTAGGACAACTGCTGGATGCTGGTGGGGGACCCTCAATGCCCAAGGAGACAGGAGGAGGCCCCAAGTGAACTGGTAGGACGTGGGGGGACTGACGGGGGGAGGAGAAGTGGAGGACGGACAGGACCAGTGCCCCTGAGGGGTGGCTGAGAGGGGAAAGGGGTTCCCACGCCTGGAGGGACCCTCGGGGGCTCAAACTGGGGGGAATGCACTAAGCGTTTCACCTGCCAAATCGGCAGGGGAAGTCTGTCGGGACCTACACCCTCAGAGGCCCCGTCTGGGCCATGATGGTCCCGGGGGTGTAGGAGGGAGGGTGGGGGGAGAGTAGGAGAGGCAGGCAGAAGGGCCCTCCAGAATGCAGGAGCAGGAGAAGAGTGGAGGGCGTCTGCCCTGCCCACTTGGGCAGGGAAACCTGCTGGGCTCCCAAGCGGGGTCCCCCACCCTCTGAGACCAGAGGCATGGACATTTTCTGTTCTGTTGAGCCTAAGCCCCAAGTCCTACACTCACCAGGGTCTTTTCCAGCCCTGTGGGTCCTAAGCATAGGCCCCACCCACCACCCAGACCCCACCACTGCCTAGGTCCCACCCTCCACAGCCAAGGCCTTTTCCTCCTTTTTTTTGTTTTTTTTCCCTTTTCTTTTTTTCCTTCTCTTTTTTACTATTGTGGTTCTGTTTTACCTTCCATTTGTTGTTTCAGCTCTACTTTTATTTTTATATTCTTTCTAATATATCTGTTACTTTCCTAGTCTAATTTTATTTTTTACTCTTTGTTATTGTTCTCCTTTTTTTTTTTTGCTACCCTGTGCAGCTTGTGGGATCTTGGTTCATGAGCCAGGGGTCGGGCCAAAACTCCTGCAGTGGGAGCTCTGAGTCCGAACCACTGGACTAATAGAGAACCTCAGACCCCAGGGAATATTCATCAGAGTGAGGTCTCACGGAGGTCCTCATCTCAGCACCAAGACGCAGCTCTACCCAACAGCTTACAAACTCCAGTGTTGGACTCCTCAGGCCAAACAACCAGTAAATCAGGAACACAATACCACCCATTAAAAAAAAAAAAAAAAGAGAGATGGCAAAAAAATATGTCACAGATGAAGGAGCAAGGTAAAAACCTACAAGACCAAATAAATGAAGAGGAAATAGGCAATCTACCTGAAAAAGAATTCAGAGTAATGATAGTAAAGATGATCCAGAATCATGGAAATAGAATGGAGGCATGGATTGAGAAAATACAAGAAATGTTTAACAAAGATCTAGAAGAACTAAAGAACACACAAACAGAGATTAAAAACACAATAACTGATATGAAAAATACACTAAAAGGAATCAATAACAGAATAACTAAGGCAGAATAATGAATAAGTGAGCTGGAAAACAAAATGGTAGAGATAACTGCCAAGGAGCAGAATAGAGAAAAAGGAATGAAAAGAATTGAAGACAATCCCAGAGACCTCTGGGACAACACTAAATGCACCAATATTCAAATTATAGTGGTCCCAGAAGAAGAAGAGAAAAATAAAGGGTCTGAGAAAATATTTGAAGAGATTACAGTGGAAAACTTCCCTAACATGGGAAAGGAAATAGTCACCCAAGTCCAGGAAGTGCAGAGAGTCCCATACAGGATAAACCCTAGGGGAAACACATCAAGACACATATTAATCAAACTAACAAAAATTAAATTCAAAGAAAAATTATTAAAAGCAGCAATGGAAAAAAAATAACATACAAAGGAATCCTCATAAGGCTATCAGCTGATTTTTCATCAGAAACTCTGCAGCCAGAAGGCAGTGGCAGGATATACTTAAAGTGATGAAAGAGAAAAACCTACAACCAAGATTACTTTACCCAGCAAGGATCTCATTCAGATTTGATGGAGAAATCAAAAGCTTTACAGACAAGGAAAAGCTAAGAGAACTCAGCACCACCAAACCAGCTTTACAACAAATGCTAAAGAAACTTCTCTAGGTGGGAAACACAAGAGAAGAAAAAGACCCACAAAAACAAACCCAAAACAATTAAGAAAATAGTAATAGGAACATACATATCAATAATAACCTTGAATGTAAATGGATTAAATGCCCCAACCAAAAGACACAGACTGGCTAAATGGATACAAAAACAAGACCCATATATATGCTGTGTACAAGAGACCTACTTCAGACCTAGGAACACATATAGACTGAAAGTGAAGGGATGGAAAAAGATATTCCATGCAAATGGAAATCAAAAGAAAGCTGGAATAGCAATTCTCATATCAGACAAAATAGACTTTAAAATAAAGACTGTTACAAGAAATAAGGAAGGACACTACACAATGATCAAGGGATCAATCCAAGAGGAAGATATAACAATTATAAATGTGTATGCACCCAACAGAGGAGCACCTCAATACATAAGGCAAATGCTAACAACCATGAAAGGGGAAATCGACAGTAACACAATGATAGTAGGGGACTTTAACACCCTACTTACACCAATGGACAGATCATCCAAAATGAAAATAAATAAGGAAACAGAAGCTTTAAATGACACAACAGACCAGATAGATTTAACTGATATTTATAGAACATTCTACCTGAAAGTGGCAGAATACACTTTCTTCTCGAGTACATATGGAACATTCTCCAGGATAGATCACATCTTCAGTCACAAATCAAGCCTCAGAAAATTTAAGAAAATTGAAATCATATCAAGCATCTTTTCTGACCACAACACTATGAGACTGGAAATCAGTTACAGGAAAAAAACTGTAAAAAACACAAATACATGGAGGCTAACAGTGCGCTACTAAATAACCAAGAGATCACTGAAGAAATCAAAGAAGAAATAAAAAAATACATAGAAACAAATGACAATGAAAACACGACGACCCAAAACCTATGCAACACAGCAAAAGCAGTTCTAAGAGGAAAGTTTATAGCAATTCAATCTCACTTCAAGAAACAAGAAAAATCTCAAATAAACAATCTAACCCTACACCTAAAGCAACTAGAGAAAGAAGAACAAAGAAAACCCAAAGTCAGTAGAAGGAAAGAAATCATAAACATCAGAGCAGAAATAAATGAAATAGGAATGAAGAAAACAATAGCGAAGATCAATAAAACTAAAAGCTGGTTCTTTGAGAAGATAAACAAAACTGATAAACCCTTAGCCAGACTCATCAAGAAAAAAAGGGAGAGGATGCAAATCGATTAAATTAGAAATGAAAAAGAAGAAATCACAACTGACAGCACAGAAATACAAAGGATTATAAGAGACTACTACAAACAACTATATGCCAATAAAATGGACAACCACGAAGAAATGGAAAAATTCTTGGAAAGGTACAATTTTCCAAGACTGAACCAGGAAGAATTAGAAAATATAAACAGACCTATCACAAGTAATGAAACTGAAACTGTAATTTAAAATATTCCAACAGACAAAAGTCCAGGATCAGATGGCTTCAAAGGCAAATTCTATCAAACATTTAAAGAAGAGCTAACACCGATCCTTCTCAAACTCTTCCAAAAAATTGCAGAGGGAGGAAGACTCTCAAATTCATTCTACGAAGCCACCATCACCTTGATACCAAAACCAGACAAAGATATCACAAAAAAAGAAAATTATAACCAATATCACTGATGAGCATAGATGAAAAAATCCTGAACAAAATACTAGCAAACAGAATCCAACAAGATAGTAAAAGGATCATACAACATGATCAAGTGGGATTTATCCTAAGGATGCAAGGATTCTTCAATATATGCAAATCAATCAATGTAATACACCATATTAACAAATTAAGGAATAAAAACCATATGATCATTTCAACAGATGCAGAAAAAGCTGTTGACAAAATTCAACACCCATTTATGATAAAAGCTCTCCAGAAAATGGGCATAGAAGGAACCTACCTCAACATAATAAAGGCCATACTTGACAAACCCACAGCAAACATCATACTCAATGGTGAAAAACTGAAAGCATTTCCACTAAGATCAGGAACAAGACAAGGATGTCCACTCTGGCCACTCTTATTCAACATAGTTTTGGAATTCCTAGTCATGGCAATCAGAGAAGAAAAAGAAATAAAAGGAATACAAATTAGAAAAGAAGAAGTAAAACTGTCACTGTTTGCAGATGACATGATACTAGATACACCCTAAAGATGCCACCAGAAAACTCCTAGAACTAATCAATGAATTTGGTAAGGTTGCAGGATACAAAATTAATGCACAGAAATCCCTGGCATTCCTGTACACTAACAATGAAAAATCAGAAAGAGAAATTAAGGAAACAATCCTATTTACCATCACAACACAAAGAATGAAATACCTAGGAATAAACCTACCTAAGGAGGAGAAAGACTTGTACTCAGAAAACTGTAAAACACTGATGAAAGAAAGTGTTTATGTCAAAGATGACATAAACAGATGGAGAAATATACCCATGTTCTTGGATTAGAAGAATCAATATTGTGAAACTGACTATACTACCAAAAGCAATCTACAGATTCAATGCAATCCCTGACAATCTACCAATGGCATTCTTCACAGAATTAGAACAAAAAATTTTACAATTCGTATGGAAACACAAAAGACCCCGAATAGCCAAAGCAATCTTGAGAAAGGAAAACATAACTGGAGGAATCAGGTTCCCCGGCTTCAAACTATACTACAAAGCTACAGTAATCAAGACAGTATGGTACTGGCACAAACACAGAAATATAGATCAATGGTACAGGATAGAAAGCCCAGAGATAAACCCATGCACATGTAGTCACCTAATTTACAACAAAGGAGGCAAGAACATACAATGGAGAAAAGACAGCCTCTTCAATTAGCGGTGCTGGGAAAACTGGACAGCTACATGTAAAAGAATGAAATTAGAACACTATCTAACACCATACATAAAAATAAACTCCAAACGGATTAAAGACCTAAATGTAAGACCAGACACTATAAAACTCTTAGAGGAAAACATAGGAAAAGCACTCTTTGACATAAGCCACAGCAAGATCTTTTTGACCCACCTCCTAGAGTAATGAAAATAAAAACAAAAATAAACAAATGGGACCTAATGAAACTTAAAAGCTTTTGAACAGCAAAAGCTTTTCAAAGCTTTTGAAAGCAAGATGAAAAGACAACCCTCAGAATGGGAGAAAATATTTGCAAATGAAACAACGGACAAAGGATTTATCTCCAAAATATACAAACAGCTCATGGAGCTCAATAAACAACCCAATTGAAAAATGGGTGGAAGACCTAAATAGACATTTCACCAAAGAAGACATACAGATGGCCAAGAGGCACATGAAAAGATGCTCAACATCACTAATCATTAGAGAAATGCAAATCAAAACTACAATGAGGTATCACCTCACACTGGTCAGAATGGCTATTATCAAAAAATCTAGAAACAATAAATGCTGAGAGGGTGTGGTGAACCCTCCTGCACTGTTGGTGGGAATGTAAACTGATACAACCACTATGGAGAACAGTACAGAGGTTCCTTATAAAACTAAAAATAGAACTACCATATGACCGAGCAATCCCACTACTGGGCATATACCCCGAGAAAACCGTAATTAAAAAAGATACGCGTACCACAATATTCATTGCAGCACTATTTACAATAGCCAGGACATGGAAGCAACCTAAATGTCCATTGACAGATGAATGGATAGAGAAGATGTGGCACACATATACAATGGAATATCACTCAGCCATAAAAAGAAATGAAATTGAGTTATTTGCAGTGAGGTGGATGGATCTAGAGTCTGTCATACAGAGTGAAGTAAGTCAGAAAGAGAAAAACAAATACTGTATGCTAATGCATATGTATGTAATCTAAAAAAAAAAATGGTACTGATGAACCTAGTGGCAGGGCAGGAATAAAGACGTAGACATAGAAAATGGACTTGAGGACATGGTGGGGGAGGGGGAAGCTGGGGCGATGTGAGAGAGTAGCATCAACATATATACACTACCAAATGTAAAACAGATAGCTAGTGGGAAGCAGCTGCATAGCACAGGGAGATCAGCTCAGTGCTTTGTGACCACCTAGAGGTGTGGGATAGGGAGGGTGGGAGGGAGACTCATGAGGGAGGGGATATAGGGATATATGTATGCATATGGCTGATTTGCTTTGTTGTGCAACAGAAACTAACACAGCATTGTGAAGCAATTATACTCCAATAAAGATGTATTTAAAAATATATAAGAACTAAAGTTAACTTAAAGAATAAGTTGAAGATAAGAAATGGAAATTAAAACAACTAATTATACAGTAAAAAAATTTTTAAAAAAGAGAGAGTGAGTGCCTTAAAAAACCTTTACATTTCCACTTCTGGGCATGATAGAATAACTGATACCAGACTAACCTTCCTACAGTAAACAACTAGAAAACTGGACAAAATTTATAAAACAACTATTTCTAGACATGATTCAGTTGGCAGCACAGGACTGTGACTCCTGAAAGAAGGAACACAAGTGAGTTGAATCCAGTGATTACCCCAGCTTTCTACCTGGAGATATTTACCAGACATTGACTCAAGGAGGAAGAATCCAAGCAGAGCACAGCAGTCTCAGTAAGCTGAGGTTACAAAGGTCAGCGTTCAGGAGTGCCAAAGTGGCTAGAACTTGTATGGAGCACCAGAAAGGAATGAGGTGCCTAGATAAATTGCTCCATAAATCTTCATGGGAGTCACCTTGAATATTCGGTCAAATAATAAGCTGTGATTTACAGGATGAGAACATACAAGAGCAACCACTATAGGAAAAAAACTTATGTGGAGCTGTAAGTTGAACAACTACCAGAACTTTCATAGTGTTAAGAAACCTTTCTGTCTGACCAATCAAAGTGGAGAAACCTCACTGAACACTCAGGGCATTCATTAGAATCCACAGAATGCTACACCTTAGGAAAGGTAGAGTGAAGCCTACCTGAAGTGTCAAAATGTCTTAAAAGGATCAAGATCTAGAACTAAAGTAATTGCTTTCCAGAATAAAATCCAATGCTGATTAAAGGAAGGCAACAAAACCCAGACACTCAACAATGTAGTCATCACATTGTCTAGACTCCAATAAAAATGATTATACATACTCAATACCATTATTCACTAGATAAATGAAAATCAAAACTGCAATGAGATACCACTCCACACCCACTAGAATGGCCATAATAAAAAAATATATGGGAAAAAAACAAGTATTGGTAAAGATGTAAAGAAATTCTCACATTGCTTTTCAATGAATTAAACCTAGAATTACTATAGGACCCTGCAATCCCATTCCTAGATATATACACAAAAGGATTGAAAACATGTGTTCAAACAAAAACTTGACATGAATGTTCAAAGCAACACTACTCAAAATAGCCAAAAGGTGGGAACAACCCAAATGTCCATCAACTCATAAATGGATAAACAAACTGTGGTATGTCCATCCAATGGAATATGATTCAGCCAAAAAAGGAATGAATAACTGACATGAATTACAACATGACAACTTGAAAACATTGTACTAAGTATAAGAAGACAGATACAAAAGATCATATATTGCACAATTTCATTTATATGAAATATTCAGAATAGGTAAATCCATAGAGACAGAAAGCAGATTAGTGGTGACTAGGGGGTGGTGGAAAGAAGGAATCAGGAATGACTGCTTAATGGGTACAGGTTCCCTTTTGGGGTGAAAAAAAATGTTCTGGAACTAGATAGAGGTGATGGTTGCACAACACTGTGAATATACTTAATGCTACTGAATTGTAAATTTTTTAATGGTTAAGTTGTAAATTTCATGTCATGTATATTTTACCACAATTTTTAAAAATTATTATTAAGAAGTAGGAAAATTCCTGTGTTTGTGTGTGTGTTTTCTTGTTTGGCACTTTTGTTATAAAACAAGGAGAAAAATCAGACAATAGAAATAAACCCAGGAATAAAAGCGATGATGGGATAAGCAGACAAGGACTTTAAAACAGTGATTATAACCATGTTAAATTATTGTATTACTTATCTGTTGCTGTGTAACAAATAAACCCAAAATTTAGCAATGTAAATAGCAAAAATATATTGTATTATCTCACATTTTCCAAAAATGAGAAATTCAGTAGTACATTAGCTCGTGGTTCTAGCTAAGACCCTAACAATTCCTTAAGCATTTAATACGACAAATTTTGCAGTAAATATAAAAGACAATAAAATACAAAGGGCAGTAAAAGCCAACATGGTAAGTATAGTAATAAAATGGCAAACGTGGCAGTAAATATAAAAGATCTTTTCTGGTTTATTAATTTCTCTCAAAGATAATTGGAAGAATTCTCTGGTTGTGACAGATGAAGTCCCCTCCCCTCTGCAGAAACAACTATGAAACGTAAATATGAACATAGTGCTGAGACCTTTATCCTAAGACAGAACCCAGTGGACTCAGACAGGCAAGAAAGACAGAAAGCTTATGTGTCACATCTTACAGGAAACACAAAAATCACTAGGTAAGGCTTGCCTGGTTATGTCATAATCTTGAATGATTTCAGGAGAAAAGCAATAGGGTTCATGTAAAAAACTTAGACGTGACCCAACTTAGCACACACTTGGGGAAAAAATGAAGTTCAAACCAAACGGTGCTGCTATATGAATTTATTTTTAGGACTTGTTCGCAAATCAAAATTCTCTATTAGATTGCCAAGGAAAAAAGTGAAATATCTGTCCCGATGGAGTTAAACGTGGAGCAATATTCTAAAACTCTCCATCTATCCACTCTTACGTGGCATCAAACTGATGTGCTTCCCGCCAACTGGGATGCTCCCAGCGCCTGATAACCAGGAGCCATTTGAGAGCTGTGGGAAGTCCTTCCAGACAGCTTTCTTAGACAATGTAATTAAGCTTCTTGTTTCCAATGAGTACCAAATTATTTGTTTTAAAAAGATTTCCTATGACCTCACATGTTTTTAAATTTGGGGACTTCATGTCTTATTTAGAAAGTCAGCACAGGGACTTCCCTGGTGGTCCAGTGGTGAAGATCCGCCTTCCAATGCAGGGGATAGAGGTTCAATCCCTGGTAGGGGAACTAAGATCCCACATGCCACGGGGCAACTAAACCTGCATGCCTCAACTACTGATTCCACGCGCCTCAACTAGAGAGCCTGCGCACCGCAACAAAGAGCCCACACAAAAGTTCCTGCATGCCGCAACGAAGACCCGATGCAGACAAAAAAATAAAAATTAAATTAAAAAAAAAAGTCAGCACAGCCCCTGTCTGAGCAAAGTAACATGATATGACAGGATAACTGGCATGTAGTTCACCCCAGTCATGCTCAGACTAGGAAATTGCAGAAGTACATGAATCCTCACCATGAGTGTGGAACAAGGGAGGTGTGTGAAGGGGACTGTGGGAATATCAAGGGAGAACAATGTCCCCTTCTTCCAAGTGAAACAAATTAAGATGTAAAAATTCAGTGATGCTAGATTTTGACATCATCAGTGAATGGGGTTAATCTCTTCTGCTCTTTGGGGTTTCAGCATGGCTACAACCTCCTGTCTTCTTTGGGATTTAGATTAATTTAACAAACCTCTCCAGCACCAGCCCCCAGCCCTTGATGTACACTGGAGTTACTGGGGAGCTTAAAATCTACTCATGCCTGGGTCCCATTCCCAGAAATTCCGATTTAATTGGTCTAGAGTGCTGCCCAGGCATCCACTTATTGTAAAAGCTCCCTGCTAATTCTAACAGGCAGCAAAGTTTGAGAACAGGGTCTCTACTGCTTTGTTAGTGAAAGTGTGGGCTGAGGGCCTGGGAGCTCGTTAAAAAGGCAAATCTTAGGCACCATCCAGACCTACAAAATCAGAATCTCCACTTTAATAAAAACCCCCAGCTAACTCGTATGCATATTCAGTTTGAGAAAGGATGCTCTAGTTCTCTGTATCCTCCTATTCCGCAGAGCAATAGTTCTTCTCCCGGCTATGCATTAGAATCATCTGGAGAGCCTTTAAAAAGTACTGATGCCTCGTCCTCCCTCCAGAGATTCTGTTAGAGTGTGGCCCAGGCATGTTTTTTATTTTTATTTTTTAAATCTCCCTAAGGAATTTAAATATAAACTCAAGGCTGAGAGCCACTGCTATAGAAAGATAGTTTTCTTCTATTAATTTAACAGCCTTTGGTATAAAGGCTGTTTATTTCTGTTAAAAATTTAGGGTCCCTGGGAGCAATAACACTTTGTTCTATTTTTCTACATTGGTTGTCAAATGTTAATGTGCAAAGGCAACAATTGAGTTGCTTATTAAAATGCAGATTACCTATAACAAAAAAGAAGCAGATTCACAGATATAGAGAACAAACTAGTGTTTACCAGTAGGAAGAGGGAAGTGGGGAAGAGCAAGACAAGGGTAGGTGATTAAAAGGTACAATCAGGTATAAAATAAGCTACAAGGATATATTGTACAACACAGGAAATATAGTCAATATTTTACAATAACTATAAATGAAGTATAACTTTTAAAAATTGTGAATCACTATATTGTACACCTGTAACTTATATAATATTGTACAGCAACTATACTTCAATTTTTAAAAATCTTATCAAAATGCAGATTCCGAGTATCTCACCTTCAGAGAGCTTCCTTTGGTAAGTCTGGAATGGGGCCCAGAATCTACATTTTTTATAAGCCCCATTGGAAATTCTGGTGTGTATGGTCCTTGTATCACATTTTGGAAATCACTGCTAGCTTCTGACAGAGGAATCTGAGTGTAGACATTGATGGGGATAGGGAGAGAAAGAAGGGCATGTAAGGGCCCAGAGTACAGGGGGAGGGAGCAGAAAGAAGTGATGCAGGCAAAGCAAAATATGGAGCTCCTTCATTCTCAGGAACAAGCAGTAAAGATCAAGCTCTGCTGTACCAGGCTACTTCCTGTCCAATCACCTCCAAGTTGCCCGAGGAGCAGCAGCTTGCCTAACCTGAGTGAGCGCCATCATGGAAGCCCCAAGACAGGGAGACTGGTTAGGCTCTTAATTGCTGCTTCCGAGGGTTCCCAAAGTTTTCCCTTTCCCTTCCTGACCCACCAGATTAAGAATTAGAAGAAATAGAATTTACTCTGGAACCTGAAAGAACAGTATTCAAAACCCCAAATCCATCAATGTACCTTGCCCTACAGAAGTGTGTGAACAACCATACATGGAATCTTTGTAAATCAACTGATATTGTGAATCACTACCCAACATCACTAATAATCAGGGAAGTGCAAATCAAAACCATAATGAGCTACCACCTCATACCTATTAGGATAGCTATTATCAAAAAGACAAGAAACAAGTATTGGTGAGGATGTGGGGAAAAGGGAACCCTCACACACAGTTAGTGGGAATGTAAAAATTGGTAAATTTTCCTATGGAAAATAGGAAGGAGGTTCCTCAAACAATTAGAAATAGAACTATCACATGATCCAGCAATCCCACTGCCGAATATATATATCCAAAGGAAACAAAATCAGTACCTTGAAGAAATATCTGCATTCCCGTGTTCACTGCAGCATTATTCACAATGACTAAAATATGGAAACAACCTGTGTCCACTGATGAATAAAGAAAGAAAATGTGGTATATATGTGCATACACACACCACAACGGAATATTATTCAGCCTTAAAAATGGGAAATCCTACATCCGAGACAACATGGATAAACCTGGAGGACGTCAGGCGAAGTGATATAAGACAGACACAGAAAGATGAATACTGTATGATCTATGATCTCACTTTTACATGGAATCTAAAAAAGTCAATTCATAGAAGCAGAGGTTAGAATGGAGATTACCAGGGGCTGGAGGGTGGGAGATATGGAGAGATGCTGGTCAAAGGGTATAAACTTCCAGTTATAATATGAGTAAGTTCTGGGAATCTAATGTACAGCATGGTAACTACAGTAAATAATAGTATGTATTCAAAAGTTGCTGAAAGCAAATCTTAAGTGTTCTCACCACGCGCACACACACACACACACACACACACACACAAAGATAACTACATGAGTTGATGTGTTACTTAGCTTGATTGTTGCAATCATTTCACAATGTATCACCTTGTATACCTTAAATATATATAACTTTTATTCATCAATTATACCTTAATAAAGCTAGAGGAGAAACACTACAGCAGGGAAAAGGGGCTTGCAATTTAAACGAATCCCCTGATAATTTCTGCATTTCTGACTTTCTTAATAAAGGAGGACATATTGACTGTTGATAGAGTCATTAGTGGATTAAATGAGAAAATGCACTTAAAACATTAGGACCGGGACTTCCCTGGTGGTGCAGTGGTTGAGAGTCCGCCTGCCGATGCAGGGGGCGCGGGTTCGTGCCCGGGTCCGGGAGGGTCCCACGTGCCGCGGAGCAGCTAGCCCCGTGAGCCGAGGCCGCTGAGCCTGCACATCCGGAGTCTGTGCTCCGCAGCGGGAGGGACCACAGCAGTGAGAGGCCTGCGTACTCAAAAAAAAAAAAAAAAAAATTAGGACCGGGACTTCCCTGGCGGTCCAGTGGTTAAGACTCCGAGCTACCACTGCAGGGGGTGCAGGTTTGAACCCTAGTCGAGAACTAAGATCCTGCACGCTGTGCAGCATAGCCAAAAAAAATTTAAAAATAAAACATTAGCACAGTCCCTGGCATATAGTAATATTCAAAAAATGTTAGATATTATTTTTCCTATGATGATGGAATTTGTATAACCTATACCTCAGAAGACCTATCTATACCTTCCCACTTCAGGGTCATAACCAGTCCTGGGAGCCTTAATGAGATTTATGTCTATTATACAAGAGCTTGCAGATGGACATGCTCTTCAGGCAAAGTCACAATCTGTCAATGACTGACCAAATGCTAACCCCCTGGAGAAGGTCAGAGTGAGCAGAACAGGGAAATCCAGCCCACAGTCTCCACTGGTAAGGAGCAGTTGTGATTCTTTTTTCCCTAATAAATCCATTCATAAACCATTTGGTCTCATTCAGTGCAGGTTTACTATGTAAAGACACAGGTTTAAGTCTCATCTAATCCCTCACGGTTATTAGTTCCACTTTACTGATGGGAAAAGGTCTAGAAAGTGACAAAGCAACCACTAAGAGCTGGGTCTGTCTGTATCCCTAGCACAGGTTGTAACCACTCTGTACATTCACCTCCCTCAGGAACTACTGTCCCAATAAATGTTCACTTTGTCACACTATCAAAATAAGCAAAGGCAAGTTGTTTGTAAGATGATGCTCAGCCATGCTACATAAGACCTCAACCACTGGAAATGATCCCAAATGACAGAATGTAAGCTCTCTCTCTTAAAAACCAGATTCCATTTAAGAAGTTGGAAAGATATTGGCTATTCACATGAGCCTCATTTACCTCTTCGTTTGTGAAGTGACATTCTTAATGACGAATCGGGATGTCAGGCAGATCCAAAAGACAGTCATTTACCCACTGGAGGCCTCCATGAAGAGTCTGAGCCCCTGCTCTACCAGCTGAACTCACACCTGAGCCCTGCCACCCAGTGTGCCTGGCTGTGGACTCGGCTCCACAGACTTTGCCCCAGTGTGTCCTCTATGAAGGGTACACAGCTACAATGTGACCTGATATATGTCTGCATTGCAAAACGGTCACCACCGTCAAGTTCAGTAGCACATCCACCACCTCACATAGTTACCATTGTGTGCATGCATGTTCGTGTATGTGTGTGTGTGTGTGTGTGGTAAGAACACTTAAGATCTACTCTCTTAGAGAAGTATAACTATACAAGACAGTTTTTTTTTTTTTTAAATAAATTTATTTATTTATTTATTTTTGGCTGCGCTGGGTCTTCATTCCTGTCCTCGGGCTTTCTCTAGCTGTGGCGAGCAGGGGCTACTCTTCGCTGCGGTGAGCAGGCTTCTCATTGCCGTGGCTTCTCTTCATTGCAGAGCACGGGCTCTAGGTGTGCAGGCTTCAGTAGTTCCTGCATTCAGGCTCAGTAGTTGTGGCTCGCGGGCTCTAGAGCACAGGCTCAGTAGTTGTGGCGCACGGGCTTAGTTGCTCCGCGGCATGTGGGATCTTCCCAGCCCAGGGCCCGAACCCATGTCCCCTGCATTGGCAGGTGGATTCTTAACCACTGCGCCACCAGGGAAGTCCCAACAAGACAGTATTTTTAACTACAGTCACCATGAGGTACATTAGATCCCCAGAACTTATTCACCTTATAACTGGAAGTTCATACCCTTTGACCAGCCTCTCCTCACTTCCCCCACCCCGAGGCCCTGGCAACCACCCTTCTAGTCTCTGCTTCTGCTTCTGGGAGTAGACTTTTTTAGACTCCACATAAGAGTGAGATCACCTGGTCCCTCCCTTCCTTCTTAGTCCAAGGGCTCCATCTGTATTGTCTGGCAGTCCCAGGTTTCTGGTTGGAGGCCCCATTACACTTGCTGTCCCAGCAGGTGTTCTCAGATGCCAGGGGCTGACATTTGGTGGGGATCTACATCCAGAGTAGGACCACAAGATGACAGCAGCAGGGTGAGGTAACCCAGCCCACGATTGTCTGGAGCACTTAAGGAAATGAAATCTCAGCAGGTTTCCGATTTTCCTCTTAATTAGCTTCCTCCATTCCCTTAGGCGTTTATTCCCTTAGCAGGATCCTACACCATAAACTTTGCTTTGTCCCGGCTCAAGGGTATTAAGTAAATACCTGGCAGCCACTGCCAACAGCTTTAGAGGACTTTCTGCAGCCCACAGCAGGCCCCCTGGCCTGACAGCTTCTGCTAATGCTAACTGGAGTGCATGGATCACAGTTTCAGTCCGGAGGAGAGGATTTCAACAGTGCTGCTCAGCCTGCCTAGACCTCCTGCCAAAGGAGTCCTAGAGTCTCCTGCGAAGAGCTTCTGTCATGTGCATTTATTCCTGGCAAGTGTCCCAAAGGGGCAGCAGGTGTTTACTTTATACACATTAAAGGACTTGCTTTCCCGGTATCTCTAGGTGTTCTGAGATGGAGGGGTCAAAGGACAAACAGAATAAACCCGTAACTATAATAACATTAATTCCATTTGAAACAGATTGAAGCAACTCAAATTACGGATCCAGTGGAGCCAATGTTAATTCTACAGATAAATGTTATAAATCTAGAAACAAAACAGACTCACAGATATAGAGAACAGACTTGTGGTTGCCAAGGGGGAGGGGAGTGTGGGAGGGATGGATTGGGAGTTTGGGATTAGCAGATGCAAACTATTATATATAGGATGGATAAATAAGATGGTCCTACTATATAGCATAGGAAAGTATATTCAATACTCTGTGATAAACCATAATGGAAAAGAATATGAAAAAGAATATATAGGGCTTCCCTGGTGGCGCAGTGGTTGAGAGTCCACCTGCCGATGCAGGGGACACGGGTTCATGCCCCAGTCCGGTAAGATCCCACATGCCGCGGAGTGGCTGGGCCCGTGAGCCATGGCCACTGAGCCTGCGCGTCTGGAGCCTGTGCTCTGCAACGGGAGAGGCCACAGCAGTGAGAGGCCCGCGTACCGCAAAAAAAAAAAAAAAAAAAAAAAAAGAGTATATATATATATATATATATATAACTGAATCACTTTGCTGTACAGCAGAAATTAACACAACATTGTAAATCAACTATACGTCATAAAATGTTATAAATCTCATCACCAGGTTAGTTAAAAATCACACATTATGTGAAAATGACACTGACATCTGGTGACCTGGAGGGTCTGATTGTGCCAACAGCTGCTCCCTCTCCTGAACCTTGACGGCTCCACAGGTCTGTCCAGCATGATCACTATGTTAAGTTTTTAAAGAAGAAAGTGGCAAAAGTTAAGAGATAGAAGAGAATTGGGGAGAGAAGGGACATCTTTCTACTTCTATATTAGAAAACCTGAATCTTTATTTCTATGGCTGAATTATGCTTCCAGGTAAAATGCTGCTAGATAATGTAATGCAGAATGTTGCAGTTGACACGTTTATCTTTGCTTCCTTTAGTTGGATGAAGATAAAAATTCATTCATTTGTTCATTCATTCAACAGGTTGGGGTTATAGTTTAGAGAACGAAGGGTTGCTTTATTATTTCACCTAGACAAAGGGACATCCCAGGACTGTTCTGAATAAAATGGGAGGTAAGATCACCCTAATTATTGAGCAATTTCTATATACCTTGTGTAAAAACAGAAAATGTCTAGGGGGGGTGGGTGGAGGAGCTGTTTTTCATTCCTAAATCCAAAATCAGCGCTAACGCCCACTTGCTCTCAAAATATCTGAAAATTTTGGTGAAACCTATTGGTTCTTTCAAGGAAAATAAAAATATGTGCTCAGGTCATCCAACCACTGATTTTTCTGGCTTGGAACAATTCTCTCTACCCAAATAGGATCCAGGTTCTTCCCTGTATTTTTGAGAAAAGGTTGAATTTGAATAGATAATTCTGTTTTTATTTGCATTAATATATGATGAACAGGTCCCTGAGACCTAATCTTACCAAAAACAATTTGTTCTCCTTCGAAAATGAGGAAATCACTGAATCACCACTCAAGGGAACATTACACAGATGGTGAAGATCTATTTTAAATAGTCAAGCAGGACAAAGTACAAAAAAATACACATATGTATGTAAATACAAATATGTATAGATAGGTAGGTGGATATAGTTTTAGAAAGACTTGAGCATAGTTGGTGTTAACTCATGTTTTCATAGAACAGTATTTAAGGTTTAGAAATAAAATTTGCCCACATTATCGCAGTTGATTCTCACAACAATTGGCTTAGGTAGTATCCCTAGCCCCATTTTACAGTCAAGGAAATTGACTACTACAGATAGACACAGACTGGCACTTGAAGCTTTTAACTCCAATCCCACTGATCTTCTTACAATAAAACAATAGCTCAATATAGATGTTTAAGGGATAATGTTTATAAAGAGTCCCTATACCTCCATCAGATTTGAAACTTTTCAGAGCACTTTCACATTTGTTTATTCAATGTACTTAAAGGGACTACTATGCAGCACACACTGACTAGATGTCAGAGGCACAGAGGTGAATAAAACTCTCCCTTGTTATAAGGAACTGGACATCTAATGTATAAGACAGATAAGGAAACTGGTCCACTTCAGTAGTTCAGTGAAATGAAGGATGGGCACAATATGCCATGAGCCACAGAAAAGAGCACCAAGTCCAAGTTCTGGGGACCAAAGAAAGCATTCCACTGGCGTAATGCCTGCAAGAGAAGTAGGAGCTTGCTTAAGCACATGAGCTCGTGACCTCAAGTCGGGAAACATCAGGCTACATTAAAGCAACACAAGTTGTCTGTAAACAGTTGTAGGAAAAGATGTGTTTCAGGATAGAATGTTGGATAAGTAGCCAGGCCCAGTATGGGAGCCTGCAATGCTAGGCTAAGGAAGTTGAAATGAGTCTATAGGTTTAGGATGCCAAGGAAAGGAGAAAGAGGTGAGACAGGAGACAGGGAGACACCTGGGGAAGCAAATGCAATAGGCTTGGGGAAAGATGGCTGGGATCTAAATTTAAGAGGAGGAGGAGGAAAGCATAATCAGGAAATGTATTTAAGATGTAGAGTTAGTAGGATTGGGGGTCTAAATGTGGGAGATGAGGGGTGAGAAGAAAGCAAGTGTAACTCTGAGTTCTTTAAGTAAGTTTCATGAACCAGGATGGGGCATAGAGAAGATGAGCAGCATTTCTGAGGGACACCAGTAAGCTCACTTTTTGGGGAGTTTGGAATTAGCAGATGCAAACTATTATATATAGAATGGATAAACAACAAGGTCCTACTGTAGAGTACAGGGAACTATCTTCAACATCCTGTAATAAATCATAATGGAAAATAATATGAAAAAGAATGTATATATATGTATAACTGAATCACTTTGCTGTACAGCAGAAATTTAATACAAAAGTATAAGCCAACTATACTTCAATAAAATAAATTTTTAAAAAGAAGTTCACTTTTGTACATATTGAGTGTAAGTGCCCTATAGAGCAGTGAAGTGGCAAGACCTAGAGAGAACTGGCAATCAACTCCTGAAGCTCAGGGGAAAATTCTAGGTGGTAGATACAGATTTGAGACTCTAGTGTGAGGCCAAAGGTGAGGCAAAAAAAAAAAAAAAAAAAAAAAAGAAGGCCATTGATTGGACAGGGGAGCAGAAGAATACTTCAGCTGGGGAGACGGGAAAGGACTTTTAAATAGTAGAAGGCTGTTATCCTGTTTTGTTTTATTACAGAGCTAATTAGTTGGAAATATGTGTTTTAATCAAACAATATGTAGCAAAAAAAAAAATTCCTCCTCACCTTGTTTTGTTAGGAAATATACGTGTACCTCCACAGTCTTTTCCCTTAATAAATGGACTTTGAATCATATATACTGAAAAACAATATTAAAGGAAGCTTTTCTTCCATGATGTCAAATTGATGAATGTCCGGTGACCTTTCATAGAGGGAGTTGCACTAGGGAGAAGGGGACATAGTTCTAGAAGCCCCAGAGCACGGACCTCCAACGTTTCTGCCACTTCCAGCACCATTTCATTCAGCCTCTCCACGTACTCGTATCTAAACAAATACTTTCAACCTCCACCCACCCATGTTCTCATCCCTTTCAAATATCAGATGTAGAGGTCCCCACGGCCAGTAATAATGCCAAAGAATGACTGAAATCTCTCTCTAGCCCTGGGAAACAGGCCATGTAATAAGAAAGAGGGAGGTAACTTCGCTAAGTGTCCCACAGTGAAGTCACTTTTGGCTCCGTTCTGATTATCCAAATGGCCTGAGCAATTGGATCCCATTATCTCAAGAAATGGCTTCCTACAGTGTGACTATGGCTCTGACCTTTGTGACCTTGGATCATACTGTGGGCAGGATTGTCCCCTACCCTAAATTCATATGTTGAAGTCCTAACCCCCAGAACCTCAGAATATAATTAAATTTGGAGATACGGTCTTTAAAGGGTGATTAAGTTAATGAGGTCTTTTGGGTGGATCATAATCCACTATGACTGGTGTCCTTATAAGAAGAGGAGATTTGGACACAGATGCACAGAGAAAGCCAAGTAAGGGCACAGCAGGAAGGCAGCCATCTGCAAGCCAGGGGGAGAGGCCTCAGCAGAAAACCAAACCTGCTGCTACCTTGATCTTGGACTTCCAGCCTTCAGAACTGTGAGAAAATATATTTCTGTTGTTTAAGCCACCTAGTCTGTGGCACTTTATTATGCAGCCCTAGCAAACCAATACAGGCACTTATTAAACATGGCATAAAATATGTGCTGGGGATTTCCCAAAATGAAGTTAAATGGAAAAATAATCAGGCTTGTTTTGCAATTGAGGGTACTGATGACACATAACTGTATTTTGTAAAATCTGTTCATCTATTTACACATTCTATAGAAGTCTAACCATCCAGGAGAGAAGCTAGTGTGTGGTTACTTGAATTTTATATCATCTTTGCTACTGAATTCACTGATGAATAAGGGTTGCATGAAATTACATCCGTTCTATGGCTCAGATGTTGTACCACAAGATACAGTGAACTGCTTTAGACAGATTGTATTGAGTTGATTCTGCAAAACTCTTAATATTTGAAACAAAAAACTCTAAATATCATATATTTCCAAAGTAGAAAGAAAAAAGTGTGGATAGTATCTCTGCTTGTGTACCAAGTTATATTTTCCCCTCACCTTTCCCTGTTTGATTTGTCACCAAGTCTTTTGAAATAGCCCTCACATCTGTCTTCCCACCCAGACTGACTGTAACTGCCTTCATTCAAATCCTTATAATTTCTGGCACATCCTATTAGCCACTGAACTACACCTTTCAAAGGGAATGAAATGCTGTTGGCGGGGATGTAAATTGGTGCAGCCACTATGGAAAATGGTATGGAGATTCCTCAAAAAGCTAAAAAATAAAGTTTTCATATGATCCAGCAATCCCACTCCTGGGCATATACCCAGATAAAACTACAATTCAAAAAGATAAATGTACTCCTATGTTCATAGCAGCACTATTTCCAATAGCCAAATCATGGAAACAACTAAATGTTTGTCAATAGATGAATGGATAAAGAAGATGTGAGATAGATCTATATCTATATCTATATCTATATACATATATATATAACAGAATATTACTCAGCCATAAAAAAGAATGAAATAATTCCATTTGCAGCAACACGGATGGACCTAGAGATTATCATACTAAGCAAAGTAAGTCAGAAAGAGAAAGACAAATACCATATGATATCACATACATGGGAAGCAGCTGAATTGCACGGGGAGATCAGCTTGGTGCTTTGCGACCATCTAGAGGATGGGATAGGGAGGGAGACACAAGAGGGAGGGGGATATGGGGATATGTGTATATGTATAGCTGATTCACTTTGTTATACAGCAGAAAATAACACAACATTGTAAAGCAATTCTACCAATAAAGATGTTTAAAAATAATAAAATAAAAATAAAATACAATACAAATGAACATATCTACGAAGCAGAAACAGACTCACAGACAGAGAGAACAGACTTGTGGTTGCCAAGGGGGAAGGGGTGGGGAAGGAAAGGATTGGAAGTTTGAGATTAGCAGAGGCAAACTAATATATATAGGATGGATAAACAACAAGGTCCTGTTGTATAGCACAGCGAACTATATTCAATAGCCTGTGATAAACCATAATGTAAAAGTATATGAAAAAGAATATATATAACTGAGCCACTTTGCTGTACAGTAGAAATTAACACATTGTAAATCAATTATACTTCAATAAAATTTTTTAAAATAAATTTTTAATTAATTTTTTTAAGGGAGTGAAATGTTGGGGCATGGTTAAGGAGCACAGTCACTTGAGTTAGAGTCCCAGCTCCACCTAATTGTGTGACCTGACCCAAATCTAAGCCTCAACTATTCATGACTAAAATAGAGGTAATCAGTAGCAGTACTCTCCTCATAGCACTGTTAGAGAATTAAGTGAAATAAGTAGAAAGCATGTGGCATAGTACATACTCAGAAAATATGGGGTGTACTATGATTAATCTTTTAGAATCCATCACCCTACAACGTTTTGTCATGCTCTCTTATGCAGAATTTCTTTATGCAGAAATTCCAAGATTTTCTCATGCTGAGATTTCTTGTCATCTATAATATGAAAACAATAGGCCTGTTGAATGTTCTGTTTCAGACAGCACAGGCTTCTCCTGCCCAAGTCTCATCAGTGAAGGGCCCCACGCTCCCTGTTTGAAAATCCCAGTCCTAACTGACATTTCCCAAGTCCCCACTAAAATCCCTTCTCCGTAATACCCTCTGCTCCAACTTCTTTTTCCAAAGCACCAAACTCATCTTAACAATCCTTCAGTGGTCTATTCTGGTTCAGGAGATGAAGCCCAAACACTGTGACATGGCCCACAGCACCTTGGTCAAGATGCCTCAGCCTCCAAATTCTCATCTCCAGCCACGAGGCCCAGCCCACAGCCTGGCAAATGGCAGGAGCTCAGCAAATGTTTGTTTGATGAGAAGAGAACCTGACAAACTCACACCACAGGCTCAAAGGCTTGCTTCTCCTCCATCTGCAACCATGTGTTGTATTGTTTCCTCGGGGGCTGCCATAACAAATGACCACAAATTGGTTCTCTCACAGATCTGAGGCCCAGAAGTCTGAAATCAAGGTGCTGGCAGAGCCATGCTCCCTCTACAAATTCTATGGGAGGATCCTTCCTGCCTCTTTCAGCTTCTGGTGGCTCCTGGTGTTCCTGGGCTTGTGGCTCCATCACTCTCATCTCTGCGTCCATCTTCACGTGGCCTTCTTCCCTGTGTCTGTTCTGTGTTTCTGTGTCAAATTTCCCTCTCTTTCTCTTATACGGACACTAGTTATTGGACCCAGGACCCACTCTAAAATCATTTTGAGCTCCTGAACATAATATCAATAATATCTGCAAAGCTCCTAGTTCCAATAAAGTCACATTTGCAAGTACCTGGAGTTAAGAGTTGGACATATCTTTTTGAGGAACATAATTCAACCCACTACAACATTCAAGGGTTAGGGAGGTCGAGGAGTAGGGTGTGACTGGAACACAGAGAGCTCTGACCATGTTCAGGAAGGAAATGGGATGTTCATTTGCAGTTCAGAGATCAAAGCTATCTGGGTACTAAGTATGCCATCTGGCAAGATCTCCTGAACCAGCCCAGGGTAGCAGGGGAGCAATGTTTTCTGCCCAGCTGTTTTGTTTCAGATCTACATGTTAATGGTATGGGTTTTTGTTTTGGAACTGTGAAAGATTATTTATTAATAAGGCAAATTAGAGGAAAGAAAAAAATCACATAAATCCCTACATTCTCACATCTTTTTTCCCCATATTCAGGTTTTAGTTTGGGTTTTTTATAATAGGTAATTTAAAATTAAACCTGCACATAACTTAGAGTTTATAAGGTTTGTTATAAAAAGGAAAATAGATCACAAAACAAAAACAAAAATAGTAATTCATAGCTCCCTTCCATCTCCTGCTAGTCAAAGACAACCACTCTCAAATCTTTCAGCTGATTCTTTAAGCATCTACTTCCATATATTCAGTACCATGCTTATAGTAATTGTTCTTGCTTTGTCAGCTTCAGATGTTGTTTATCAGCTGGCTGGTGCCTTGGCCTAGATGGCTCTTCATCTCTCCCCCACTTCCACCATCACCACCACCACTACTACCACACACACACCACGCACACACTCACCCATGCACACATACACAATCACACACTTCCTATTGCCTTGTACTTTTGACATGCTTGTATATTAATTTTAGTGAGATCAATAGTCAGTGTTTACATTATCCACAGTTGATGCCAGAAGTATGCTGGGTTTTGCTTTGTTTTCTATATATTCATCACTAATACATTTTCAAATTTTTCTGCATTGTCTATATCTCCTCTTAATATTCTATTAATGCTTCTTTTGGAGCCCTGACTTGTTTTCACCGGTTCAGTTGCTTCCTGTGTCTGCCACACACCTGCCGTCCTGGGCTCTCCCCTGGCCCTCACCTGGAGGATTCCCTTCATCCCTGTCTCCCACGGGATCTCCTGTTTCCCAGGCCCCCATCTTCCTTTTTATTTGTTTACTCTCATTGTGATGGAGCACTTCCTCCAGTATCTTCCTAAGAAAGGAGGTCAATTCCTAGAGACCCTGAAGTTCTGAAAATATCTTCAGTCTGTTTCTTATTTAATTGAGGTGCTGACTGGGAATAAAATTCTAAGTCAAAAATAATTCTTTCAGAATTTATAAGACATTGCTCCACTGATTTCTAACTTTCTCAGCTGCTACTGAAAAATCCACAATCATTCTCTGCCAACATCTTCTCCCAACCACCCACCTCTACCCCCAAGCTTATAAGATGTTCTCTTTGTCCCCATGGTTCTGTAATTTCATGAGGATGTAAGGACCAGCCAGAAGCAGGAAACCAACCATACTCCCAGATGGACATTTTTAAGACTTTTAAATAAAGGAACTAGTTACATAGGCCATGATGAAAAGAACCAGGGATTTGCAGACACTTTGGGACCAGCAAGTACAGAAAGCTCTCAGCACCCTTGATGTGAGGAGCCAGGAAAGAAGAAAGAAATATCTGTAACAGATTCTGTTGCGTGCAGCAGCTCTAGACAAAGGACTGCCCAAGGGAACTGTAGCAACAGCAAGAGTAGCCACTTTTAGGACTATGTATGATCTTGTCACAGCTGGGGTCATCTGGTCGTGATGAGAGAAAAACCACATTTTTGTCCTCACTCACAAGGTCTCCCCAGTGGCTGCTTGGTGCTAGCTGGCTGTATACTGGCCTCTGGCTTATCAGATACTCCTTCCTATATTGATATATAACAAAGGCTTTCTTTTTGCTGAGGAAGAGGGTGTGCATTAGCTGTGGACACAGGAAGGAGATTAGTTGGTAGAACTTAGTCCTTGCAATTTAGGTGGATAGTCCAGCTGTCCAGCAGGGACGAAGTACAGCTCTCGGCCCACTCCCCCAGGGCCCTGCGCAAAGGCCACTTTGGGCAGGAAAGAAATAGGCAATGGGATGCTGAGGAGAGTCGATGGCTGCTGTGGGCGGATCAAGTCCGATCTCTCTGATTGAAGAGCATGGTGCGGGACACCAGTGGGGAATTCACACACATACCTCACAATGCCGGGTCTAATTTGTAGATTTTATCAGCACAAATTTCCTGAGGTGGAAGATGTAGCAATGGTGAAGGTAAGGTCCATTGCTGAAATGGGAGCTTATGTCAGCTTGCTGGAATACAACAACATCGAAAGCATGATTCTGAGTTGTCCAGAAGGCGTATCCATTCTATAAACAAACTCATCCGAATTGGCAGGAATGAATGTGTGGCTGTCATTAGAGTGGACAAAGAAAAAGGATGTATTGACTTTTCAAAAAGAAGAGTTTCTCCGAGGAAGCAATCAAATGATCAAATGTGAAGATAAATTTACCAAATCCACAACTGTTTACAGCATTCTTCATCATGTTGCTGAGGTCTTAGAATACACCAAGGACGAACAGCTGGAAAGCCTGTTCCAGAGGACTGCTTGGGTCTTCGATGACAAGTACAAGAGACCCGGACACGGTGCCTATGATGCATTTAAGCACGCAGTCTCAGACCCATCTATTTTGGATAGCTTAGATTTGAATGAAGATGAACGGGAAGTACTCATTAACAATATTAATAGGTGTTTAACCCCACAAGCTGTCAAAATTCGAGCAGACAGTGAAGTGGCTTGTTATGGTTATGAAGGCATCAATGCCGTAAAAGCAGCCCCGAGAGCAGGTTTGAATTGTTCTACAGAAACCATGCCATCAAGATTAACCTAATAGCTCCTCCTCGGTATGTAATGACCACAACCACCCTGGAGAGAACAGAAAGCCTCTCTGTCCTCAACCAAGCTATGGCTGTCATAAAAGAAAAGACTGAGGAAAAGAGGGGCGTCTTCAGTGTTCAAATGGAGCCCAAAGTGGTCACAGATACAGATGAGATTGAACTTGCAAGGCAGCTGGAGAGGCTTGAGAGAGAAAATGCAGAAGTTGGATGGAGATTATAATGCGGAAGAAATGGAAGCCAAAGCCAAAGATTAACTTTGTGGGCAACAGAGTCCAGTTTAAGGAACACAAAGCAGCCTTCCTGGCTGTTAACCCTAGACTTGAAAGTTTTCCAGTATTGAAAGCTTCAAAGTTGAGTATTTTTTATTTCGAAGTATTTAAATGTTCCGACAGACCAAAATGTGAAATGCCCTCCTAAATGTCAACTGTTTTCACACAGTAGCTCTAACATCTTGAGCATTTTTTAAGGGAGTGGCCTAATTTCACTAGAGACAAATCTTTAAGAACAGTCATAAAATGGGGCATGTGATTTCCATTTCTGATGTCTCCAGGTTGGCAACCCTTTGTAGTTCAGTGCCTCCATGAGATTTACCAGGGGCACCCAAAGCAAATAGTCCTAACCTTTCTATATAAAATGTATCAAGCAAACATTAAATAAATTTCTGGGATATTTTTTAAAAAAGAAAGAAAGAAAGAAATAGACAATGGGACTTGTATCTGGAAGGCCTTAAAGGCTCTCCTAAGTAGGACACAAATGGGCAGGCCATGAAGGAAAACATCCTTCAAAGGACCCAGGATGGGCCAAGGTAAGTCCTGCTAGAGCCTCCGCAAGCCCCTATAGAAAGATCTTGGTATGAGCTAAAGAAAAGTACCCCTTTTATGGAGACAAGAGAAAAAGATGCCCTCTCTGGGCAGATCTAGCCTTGTGGGAATGCCGTTTGGTGAGCAGAACAGGGCTGGGTGCCAGTCCCCATTCACTCCCGGGGTCAGGTGCCTTTGTCAAATAGGCGAACCTTATAATTATGTAAAGTGGCCCTGGGTCCTCTTTTAGAGATTAAATATGACACATTTGTCAGGGTGTGGACCATGACCAATAGGGCATGGTGATGCCAGGAAAAGAGAGTTCTATTGTCACCATCCCAGAGCTGACACAGAGTGAAATAATAAATTTTTGTAATCTAAAAATGCAGAGATGAATGATAACCAGCTTATCAGACCCAAGAAAGGTGAATCATAAACCAGCAACAGGGAAAGCCAAGATGTTATCAGAATTACACCACAAACAGAATTCCCAGGACACCACCAGAATTCCACCCAGTCTCCCCATTCCCTATTATGTCCTTTACTTTGAAACAAGCTTCACTTACGATCATAAGAGTGTTGTTCTCCCTGTGAGGCCACCAAAAGCCTGGAAAGGACCCTGCTAGCTTTCTGGAGCAGTACCTACAGAGCTGACTGCAAGGGCACGGAAAACCCACAGCTCCCTCAGATATCTTGAGAAAGGGTGGGATGGAGGAGGAGTTTTTGGCAGAGCAGATAGAGGGATGGATTGGTAATCCCCAGATGGGGCTGCAGAAGCTACAAAGTCTTGGGTGGAAGAGTTTCAAGGCAAAGTAATGTCTGACGACCCTTGTTACCCTGGTTTTCAGAAACATTGGAACGTGTTCCATTATGCTTCCAAGGACGCTTGTGGCTGTAGGGACTTTGGCAAACCACCAGTCCATGCCTCTTGCTGTTCCTGCCCCATCCTCCCAGGCTCTGAAAAAAAGGTTTTATAAGGAGCTCACTTTCCCATTCTGGACAGGTTAGCTCAGCTAGGAATAAAGAATACCCAGAACAGTAGGTCATAATTCTAGGTTCTGTGGGCGGCCCCCACAGTGGCATTGCATTTAACACCTTGTTGCAGCTCCACAAGGACACTGGAGGAATTTCCAAGAACTTGAAGGCCTTGACCTTTCTCAATAATGCACGTTGGAATCCCAGAGACCCATTCAGGAAGATCATAGGTCAAAACTATTTTCGTAATGATACTAAGGTAGCATGCCTCTTTCACTGCATTGACATTTAAACTGATGGTACAGAAGCAATGGTAGGTAAAACTGCTGGTGTAAATCAAGGCAGGGACACCAAAAGGTCCAAGTAGACTAGTATTTCTTTAGTGCCACATATTCACAAGGGGAAAAGCCAGTTTCACTTTAAAATGTCTTTGATAAAGCAGGAAAAAGTATTAATTTCACTAACTCTTGATTCTTTTCAATATTCTGGGTGATGAATTTGGCAGTATGCATTAAGTTTGATGCATTCCAAGGTAATGTATTTGTCTCCAAGAAAAGCACTTGTGCAATTTTGTGCTTCAAGAACTAGCTACTTTTTTTTTTTTCTCCACAGAACATGATTTCACTTGAAAAATTAGCAGAAAGACAAATGTTCTTATTCAGATTTGGGTGTTTGACTAACATTTTTGTGAAAATTAAAAAAGCAAATCACGAAAAACAACTGACAGTACTTGTTGCCAATTACAAAATTTAAGCTTTGAAGCAACAATTACAATTTTGGAAAATTTGTACCTGTACCTTGAACTTGACAGCTTCCCAGTACTTAAAGACTTGACTATCTTTAAGTTACTTACATTGTTTTTTTCTGAGATTGGTGTTGATGTGAATAGTTGGGATGCTTTGATGTTGTATAATAAAATGTGTCAACATTTGAAAGATCTATACAACTTGGTGAAGCAATATTGTAAAGTCATGAATGGGTAAAAGATCCATTTAAAGTGCAAAACAGACCAGTACATTCTTCATGTACCTGAGTGTGAAAGTTATTTGATACAGTTTCAGATTTCACATTGTAACTAACCTTTAAGAAACTACCACTTATATTTGTTGTAGTAACAAAGAAGAATAAAATTTTTGAAATAACTACTAAAACACTCCTCCCTTTTCCAACTACTTATCTGTGTGAGGCTAGTTCATCCTCACATACTTCAAGCAAAAGAGCCTATCACAGCAGAGTTCATGCAGAAGCATATGTGAGAATCCAGTTGCTTCTATTAAGCCAGACATTAGGAGATTTGCAAAAATGTAAAAAAATTCCTCTCTTCTCACTAATATTTTTGTCTTGGAAAAGACAGTTATTTTAATTAAAATGTTACTTATCAACACGTACCAGCTTTATTATTTTAAATGAATTAGTAAATAATTAAAATTTTAAATATGGCTAGTTTTCATTAAAATGTACTATATATGTTAATATATAATACTATGTTAATATGTAATAGGCTTATTACAGTTATTTTTAAATGACTTAAATAATTAATAAAATTTTCTTACTTCTACTTTCTAAATATGGTGAATTTGCCCAAAGAAATAAAAGCTAGTTGGGGTCCTCAATAATATTTCAGAGTCTGAAGAAGCCCTGAGACCAAAAAATATGAGAAACCCTGCCCTCGAGTATGATCCAAGGCAGCATGGTTGAGGCTTATGCACTGGACAGGTTCTTGGAGGAGGGCAGAGAAGCAGTAAAAGTGACTTTCTTAAACAAAGCCAATCTGGAAGTTACTATTCCTGCTCACATCCTATTGGTCAACACTCAGTCTCACGGGCACGCCCAGCTGCCAGAGAGGCTGGGAAACGTAGTCTCCACCTGGTCAGCCGAAAGAGAAGAATTAGAGGTCTCTGCCTTACTCCTAAATCTGGACTTTGTTGGCATTAAAAAATAGAATTCTCTGAGTTGGTTTAAAGGTAGTCATGTTACAGGGACTTCCCTGGTGGCGCAGTGGTTAAGAATCCATCTGCCAATGCAGGGGACACGGGTTGAAGCCCTGGTCTGGGAAGATCCCACATGCCGTGGAGTAACTAAGCCCCTGCGCCACAACTACTGAGACTGCGCTCTAGAGCCCAAGAGCCACAACTACTGAAGCCCGCGTGCCTAGAGCCCGTGCTCTGCAACAAGAGAAGCCACCGCAATGAGAAGCCCACGCACCACAACGAAGAGCAGCCCCCGCTCGACGCAACTAGAGAAAGCCTGCACACAGCAACGGAGACCCAACACGGTCAAAAATAAATAAATTTATAAAAATAAAGGTAGTCGTGTTACAGTGGCCAGCACTGCGTCGGCTGAGGCTCATGTGGACAACGTTTGGGCAATACAGGAGCTAATAGTTTGCAATCCTGTGATTCAATTGGCTCAGCTAAGGCTGGCTCAGAATGTGGCATTTATAGTGTGCACAAGAGTATATAACACCTGGACCTGAGGGCTGGCCAAGCAGACAAGAACAAGTAGATGTAAACACTGATACTATGCAGTCAAAACCACTCAGTCTCCCGTGATCCACCAGGGCTCATGTATTGTAACAATGATAATAATAATAGCACCGGGGGAATGTGGGTGGAGAAGGGTCCCTCACCACAGATTTCAGTGTCTTCCACCAAAGAAGAGACTAGCTGCCTCAGAGGACGGTTGCCATCCTCGAGAGAAAAATCTTTCTCTCTTGTTCACTCCAGGATGACCTCTTAATAGCAGTATGTTGCACCAGCTACCAGAGCCCCAGGGGAAAGTGGGTGCAGAGTGGCTTCCTCTGAGCCTAAAGCACTGCAGGTGGGACCAGTCATTATGGGATTGTGAGCCCAGACCATGTGGTTAACACTGGACAGCTGACCCCGCCAACCGAAGCAGTGACCCAACAGATCCCCAGCTCAATTAACACAAACAAATCACTTCTTTTCATCTTAGTTTCTTGGTCTTTAAGATGGAGGATAAAAAATGTGTTCCATTCATAGGGTTGCTAAGGAAATCAAACAAGATATAATTTGTGAAACACTATGCACCAAAAAGGAAAATGACCAAGTTTGAGTAGCCAGTTGTCATGGCTACTACCTCCACTTGACACACCTGAGGGATCGTTAGGTCACTTATGATTTCTTGTGTTCATATGTCCTCTTCCTTGTCACCCAACTTTGTTTTTTTAATTTTTATGTTTAATTGTGGTAAAACACGCAAAGCATAAAATTTACCATCTTAGCCATTTTTAAGTGGACAGTTTGGTGGTGTTAAGTATATACATATTGTTGTACAACAAATCTTCAGAACGTTTTTATCTTGCCAAAATGAAACATTACCCATTAAAGTAAACTCTCCATTCCTCTCAAAATTCGTTTGAAGTAATCCTTTCCCTCAAGCTTCCAGAGCCATGATCAGCTAAAGCTGATGTGCCACACTGCCCCAGGACTTTTCTTCACCTTCCCATAATTTACTCATGAACATGTGTTATGTTGAGCTGACAGTAAGACAGGTTCTTAGCAATGCTTTGAAGCTAAAAAAAAAAGTCATTATCCTCAAAGATCTCGCAGTATGTTTTACAAGTGTGTCAGTAATCAAGTGTGATTCAATGGTTATAAATGATACAATTAAAGTCCATACAAGGTGTAGAAACAGCACAAAAGAAGAAGCCATCAATGTGTCAGGGAGAGGAATGCACAGGAAACAGGTGAGGAATGTTATTAAAGGTTTCCTGAAGGAGAAGGTCTTCAAGTTGGGATTTTAAGAATGAAGGGGTAGGAATTCCTCAGAGATAACAGTAGAAAAGTTTTGAAATACAAACAGTTCCGTCTAATATGAAGTATTTTTTGTCTAGCGTTTTCTCATCAATTGTCTAATTCACCACAGAGGTTTGAAATGATGACAATTTCAGGCAGGAAGTTTAACAGAGTTGGGCAGGGTGGTGATGACAGTGGCAGAACAGTGAAGGAGACGATTTTTGCAGAAAGACATGAAAATTCCGTCTCTGTAAGTGACCCTTACCCCTACCATGCACACATTCCTCTAGGGACCAATATTCAGAATAAAAACAAAAATTATTTGTAAAATTTGGGTTTAAAATTTCTTCATCTTATGATGTCTTTCCTTTATTTGTTTCTCTCTCTTGATCTAAAGCTTGAAAATCAGTAATTCCTTTTCTGATATATTTTCAGTTTTCATGTTTGATTTCAAAGCTTTAGTCCTGTTTGCTAAAAAGCCTACCAATTGTGCAGGGAGAGTTTTTTGAAAAAACTATTCTTTTGTTGTTCAATGCCATTTTTAAAAATCAATCTTTTTAGAAACAATTCCTAAAATCATATTTTACCAATAGTCATTTCAAACGTATCTTTTAGATATATCCCAATTTAGCTACTGATTAATGAAGAATTTAACTATTGACTGACTTTCCTTTTTGCCTAAGTACTCTAAAATGTTTATTGGATTGCTCTAAATTATTCCAAACACAATGAGATATTTGAAAATCAGCACATTATGGCTTAATTTCTAGTACAAATCCTACAGATGTTTTGAATGAAGAGTCAAAATATTTACAGACGTGTATATTTTAAGATCCCTTGTATCTTGCAATTGTAGTAATAGCTTCCATCTCACTTCAAAAGAAGGGATAGCCCAGGTAAAGAGAAGAGTGAAGTCAGAGCTGGGATCTGTCTTGGAGAAACAGTCCCAGGGACTTGGGAAGCACTGTCAGCTTCAGAAGGCTAATAGCCCCGGGATGTCTCAACTTCCGAGGCAGAACTTACCTGAGTTCCATTCTTATCTGTCTTAGCTCCCAGGGGCTATAATTCAGAGGCTGCATTCCACAAAAGAATCCTAAACCCAAGTGAAATAACCCTGAAGTGTCATGCCACTAGCACAGACCTGAGGGCAGGATAAACATATGGCCCAGGTAAACATAATAAGCTTAAAGTAGGTCTCCCTTCACCTTGATTTTCTTTTGCTATGTCTCTGACATAATTTTAATGACAAATTAAAATTCAACAAAATGCTGAATGAGGACAAAGTTGAAATCTATTTGGAAAACTAGAGATACTCGCTTTTATGTGTACACACACTTGGGGGAAAAAAAAAAAAGGATGAAAGTTTCCCAGATGTTGTGGACCAGGGGCAAACATCCAGTTGCTTTCAATTACTGGAGGAGCAGGAGAGCATTTTGACAGAGCATCTCCACGTATAATTTAAATTCCATAATTCAGGGAGTTTAATTAGACGAAGGAAAAATGCCCTGTACTAATTTGTTTCATCATTGATCTCTCCAATTATAGTCTTTAATATGCCAGGAAATCTTATAGTCCTCAGGATGCAAAGTATATAAAAGCCTCATTGGGTTTCTTTTTATTGCATTTCCTCCTTTAGTATCAATGTTTCCATACTTGATTAATTGTAGCCAAAGTAAATATTTTAACATATCTCCCTCCTGAAATATAAAGTAACACAAATGTTTTTTTTGAAGTGACCATTTTTCTTTTTCATTCTGTGATTTTAGATTTTCTTTTCTGTTTCAGATACTAGAGCATCTGTTTTAAATATAATGCTTTTTGGTTTTGAGTTCCCTCCCACATTTTTGTTAAGTGATACATCTGCTTAATGGTTCATCTTGAATTGGTTCATCTTGAAATGATGTCTGAGTCTCTGAAATATGAAAATATATGAGGAAATGACCATATTATTCATATTTAGAATACTATGTTTATGGATATACACATTTATGGTAAAAGATTTAAGACATGCATGAGAACGTCAGGATACAAGCTAGCTCCCAGGAGGGAGGGAAGAGAAAAGATGGGCCTCTGCTGTATCACTGACATTTTATTTCTTTAACAGAATAAAATACCTGAAGCAACTACGACATATTATTAAATCTGGTGTAGGGTGTAGAGGCCATTAACTGCCATAAGAATAGTCACAGAAACCTTAGGAATAAAGCCAATGCTAAATTCACATGAACTGTAAATATTCATTCACAAGAATGAATATCATAAGGTAGAAGGTATCGTGATACAATAGGAAAAGACCTGGCTTTGAATCCTAGCTCTGTCACTTTGTAGATACAACCCAGGACAAGCTTTCCAAACCCTGTAAGCCACAACTTCTCTATGTGTAAAAGGAGTACAATAATATTTACTTTGTGGGTTATGAAGAGTATTGTGTTGCTATACATGTAGAATGCAAAACTATTATCAGACCCTTACATAATCTTTAGAGATAGAGTGATGATCACTTTATCAATAAAGTTTTAAATTCACTTCTAAACTGATTTCTAGATGTATTGAATTTTAAAAAAATTTCCGACAAACAAATTTCAATATTCCTCACTGAAACACTTTATAAAGTAATCCAAGCAATGAGATGCTAGTGTGAAAATGGATTATATAATAAGGGATCTGAATAGAGAGAAGAAATAAAATAGAATATGGAAAATGAAGCAAACTATATATAAAAATGGGGTACTGGGGATAACTCTCCTTAATTATTTTTTTAATTTTTGTGGGAAAAAAAGAGGAAATCAATTGAACCATCTGACTACCCAGAGGGAAGAGAAAAGGAAAATTAATTGTTTCTTTCACAGATGTTATCACATTTAACACTCTTAGTAAAACTCAGAGGTTACACAAGCTAGTAAGTGGGAGAACTATTCTTCAAAACTAGGTTTACTTTCATTCTCAAATTCATACTTTTCCGTTATTCTACAAAAGTATTTCCTTTCTGGATCTAATTCTGATCAACACAGAGTTGACTAAGGTGAGGTGATAATTATATACCAGTTTACAGAGCAAACCTGCTTATGAAATCTCTAAGTCACTACATCTTTGAATTTTGAAAAATGTAAATGTGAGAAAAATGTAATTCCAATATTGAAAAAGATAGATTCTGCGAACTGTTCACTAAGGAATTTTTTTAGTATCGACCCTTATTAAAAAAGCAACCATAACCACAGAAAAACAAATCAGAGTGCAGCCACTGTGGAAAACAGTATGGAGGTTTCTCAAAAAATTAAAAATAGAACTACCATATGACCCAGTAATTCCACTCCTGGGTATATATCCAAAAAAAAAAATGAAAACACTAATTTGAAAAGATCCATGCACCCCAATGTTCAAAGAAGTACTAATTATAATTGCCAAGACATGAAAACAACCTAAGTATCCATCAACAGATGAAGGGATAAAGAAGAGATGGTATGCATGTATACAATGGAATACTACTCAGCCATGAAAAAGAATGAAATTTTGCCATTTGCAGCAACATGGATGGACTTGGAGGGCATTATGCTAAGTGAAATAAGTCAGACAGAGAAAGATAAATATTGTATGATATCACTTATATGTGGAATCTAAAAAATACAACAAATTCGTGAATATAACATAAAAGAAGCAGACTCACAGATATAGAGAACAAACTAGTGGTTACTAGTGGTGGGCCGAGGGAGGGACAATATAGGAGTGGGAGATACAAATTATTGGGTATATGATAGGCTCAAGGATGTACTATACAACACAGGGAATATAGACAATATTTTCTAATAACTGTAAATGGAGTGTAACCTTTAAAAATTATATAAAAATATAAAAATTTTTAAAAAAGAAAAATCAAAGATCACTAGAACCATAATGGTTATAGAAAAATGGTTGTGGTAAACTAACTTCGTTTCTCTTTTAATAGATTATGATAGGCTGATCAGGGAAAGGCAATAGAAAATACTTACCTGAACTTTATCAGGGCACCTGCAAAGTCTCTAATTCATTCACTCAGCAAGCAATTATTCAACACTATACTTTGCAAAGCTCATCTTGATATTAAAATAGCCCATTCCATGATGCTCCACACAACACACTTGCTAGGATCTGCTCACATATTTCCAAGAGTGCCACTCAATGAGTTTCCTCCATCTACCTCTTTGGTTAACATCTTTGCTCATCCTTCAAGATTCAGGAGTCTCTGCCTCCAGGAATGCTTCCCTGATGCTCCTTCCCCTGAAGCAGTCCCTCCTGTATACAACCAAAGCTTCTTGTGCACTTATTTATCTAAGCATCTGTCCCACTGACTTGCAACTGTTTGTTGACTTGCTTGTCTCACTCCCCATTATAACCATCCTATTGGCAGGAGCTCTGTTCTATCTCTGTCCCTGGCAGAAAGTAAGGGTCCTATAAATACTGCTTGAATGAAAATCTGTTAAGCAGTATTGGAAGTGGTACCAGACCTGACAGCGGTCACCTCACACATTTATTCAAGACAGTTTCTTTTGCGCTTGTTTTGACATGACTAAGTGAGCAAAAGCTGCTCACTTCCCAGCTCCCCTTAGAGGTCACCTTACCTACATAAGTTACAAACTTCTTTCCTCTTCAGATTGCCCAACAATTAACTGCTAAATCATTACAAACACATATAGAGAGCAGCCACACTCATTGCCGTAAAACAAATAGTAAAGCCTAATCCATAGGAAGCAATTTCCTAATTGCTCCTCTAATTAGCTAAAAGCATCCTCCGCCCAGGTGTTTATCCTGAGGTTGAACTGAGGAGGGAGTTCTAACTACATTTTTTGAGCACCTGGTAGCCTAAGCCCTGTCTATGCTTTAGCCCTTACATGCATCTTTATGTCAATCAAGATGAGCCATTTGGGGTACTTCCCTGGCAGTTACCCGTGGTTAAGACTCCGCGCTTCTACAGCAGGGGGCATGGGTTCAATCACTAGTTGGGGAAATAAGATCCCGCATGCTTCACGTGTGGCTAAATAAATAAATAAATAAATTTTAAACATCTTTATTGGAGTATAATTGCTTTACAATGGTGTGTTAGTTTCTGCTTTATAATAAAGTGAATCAGCTATACATAAACATATATCCCCATATCTCCTCCCTCTTGCGTCTCCCTCTCACCCTCCCTATCCCACCCCTCTAGGTGGTCACAGAGCACCGAGCTGATCTCCCTGTGCTATGCGTAAATAAATAAATAAATTCTTTAAAATAATTTTTAAAAAAGATCAGCCATTTGGTTTTAGAGATGAGGAAACGGAGGTAAAGAAAAGAGAAGTGAGTAAGGACATGCAGCTACTTAGAGGCAGGATTTGGACCCAGGAGCTCTGGGTCCCAGGAAAGAGTACGTTCTATAACTTAGTACCTTTGAGCCACGATTCCTTTCCAAAGGGAACATCCCTGCAGGGTTTGTCAATCACTCTCAGATTATATCGAACTCTTTGAAACTTCAAGGCATTTTCAAGTATTAAAGCTTTGTAGGAAGCGATGATAAAATGTGGGTCTCCACCTACCAACACTATGCTCTCCATGCCCCTTAGCACAACTTGTTTGCTAAGATGCACACAGAGATGAGATAGTCCAGAGGGGTGAGATCATTTTTGTTTGCTTGTTTTTGCTAGAAGGGGATTGTCTTCTCCCAGCCCCTGATGATCGGTAGCAACTACTGCAGCTGAATCCCTGCAAATCAGGCTCCCCTGGTCAGCAAACACAGCTCCCATCCAATGAATAAAACTTCAAAGCTCAGAAGAACAGGCGTATTCCATGAGATACTCAGTACCCAGGCCCCAGGAAGACTAAGCCCTTAAAACCGTCAACCTAATGACTTGTACACCAAACTGCCTTAAATACAAAATCCCATGGAACAGTTTGATTTGAGAGGACCAAGATACCTAACACCCAGTCAGGCCACTATATCCAAGGGCACACAAGAATTAGGGAAAGTGTACAAAAAGTAAATTTTTTCTCCATTCTCTTTGTCTATAGCTCATTGTTCAATGTTGCAAATAGAGTTTGAGTCTCATCCAATTGGTGTTCAGTGCCTTGAGCTTCTAATTTAAACCTGGAATCTCTTAATGAAACAAGTACAAGCCACCGGGCACCAATGTCATTTGTTGGTCAGTAATGTCCAATTGCAAGGAGTAATGGCTGTATCTTGGACAGTTAATAGAGTTCAAAATAACTAAAACTTGCCCTAGTTTTTAAGAAATTCTGTAAAACACTTCTGGATTACAATGACATCTGGCTAGCAGTTCCCCATTTAGCTTATCCACTTATGAAAAAGACTGTGAAATAATGGAAAAGAATATGAAAAAGAAGGCAGTCACTTTGCCGTACAGCAGAAATTAGACACAACATGGTAAGTCAACTATACTTCAACAAATTTTTTTTTTTTTTTTTTTTTTTTTTTTGCGGTATGCAGGCCTCTCACCACTGTGGACCCTCCCGCCGCAGAGCACAGGCTCCGGACGCACAGGCCCAGTGGCCACGGCCCACGGGCCCAGCCGCTCTGCGGCATGTGGGACCCTCCTGGACCAGGGCATGAACCCATGTCCCCCGCATCAGCAGGCAGACTCTCAACCACTGCGCCACCAGGGAAGCCCCCAACAAAATTTTTTTAAAAGACTATGAAGACACTGGAAAAAGATGAAAACTGATCATGAACCAAAACTAAATCAAATAAACGCCTCCTTTCAATAGGTCATTCACTGCTTCTAGAAGTTCAAGACTAGTGAATTTCTTGGGCACACACCCTTTGACATACTTCTTTCGCCATTTGTAGCAACATGGATGGACTTGGAGATTATCATACTAAATGAAGTAAATCAGATAGAAAGACAAATCTCATATAATATCGCTTATATGTGGAATGTAACAAACAAAATGATACAAATGAACTTATTTACAAAAACATACTCACAGCCTTAGAGAACCAACTTATGGTTACCAGGGGGAAGGGTGACAGGGAGGGATAGATTGGGAGTTTGGGATTGACATGTACTCACTGCTATATTTAAAATAGATAATCAACAAGACCTACTGTACAGCACAGGGAACGCTCAATATTCTGTAATAACCTAAATGGAAAAAGCATTTGAAAAAGAAGAGGTACATGTATATGTATAACTGAATCACCTTGTTGTACACCTGAAATTAACACAACCTTGTTAATCAACTATGCTCCAATATAAAATAAAGTTTTTTAAAAAATAAAATAAAGCTGATGTGCAGTGAGAGTATGGGGGAAAACGGAGACAGAGGACTTACAGAGCAGTTCTTTCTCAGTCTACTCCTGAAACATGGTAGCATATTGCCTTTGAATCCCATGAGAGTGCCTAGAATCATTCAAACAAATCCATCGACTTGGCTTAAGTTTAATTAGAGTTTGGTTCCTGTGACTTAGAATCCTAATAGACCATCATTACGAACACACAGAGTTAACCCAACTCAATTCGTTGATATGTGATGTCAATTCGAATTTGTACCAATGTTCCATTCTCAATTTCAAGTGATTATTTTTGGAAAACATGAGAAATTAATGAAAAGAAAAAGAAACATTACATACATTGGCTGAATAAAGAAGAGCCAAAGAAAAGAAACTGGGGGCCAAGTGGGTTACAGTTTTCTACTACAAAAACAGAAAACCCCATTAAATCTGTATAGGCAGTTCTAGGAACGGATCATTGCAACTGCACATGAAATTTGTGTGGAAGGTAGAAAATCTCTGAATTATCTGAACTCCTAAATAGTGGGTGTTTGACTCACAACCAGCTTAATTTCACCTAACCAATGTCCTCACATTTCAGAAATTACCAGTGGCATATTCCCTTCTCAAAACCCGAGGAAGACTAGTGGCTTATGAAAGTCTATATACTCAACACTGAACACAAATAAAATGGATAGTCTTGAGGGGAAAAAAAGTTGTTGAGAAAATGACTTTTCAAAGGAGTTTGAATCCACAACCTTCCTTGGCTAAAATTCCATATCTCAGATTTCTAGACCAAGATCTTAGCTTACAACACTTATATACTAGAATAAATATCCTCAAGCAGCTAACATCATTCTAATGTTCTCCTAAATCCAAGCTTACTTCAGGAAAAGAAATTTAAGTTACTGTCAGAATTGGTCACAGAAGTTCAGTTTCGGTACACAGTGAAAAAACATATTTATCATATTCCAATCCTGACACACGAGAGGTTCAAATGACTTTGCTTGGTTGGCCGTGTTTAGTTAGTAGGGGAGTGTTTGTTCTCCCTCTGTATTGCTATCATAAAACACATTGATCACTGTCTGTAGCCATTTGGTTTTACTGTTTATATTTGAGAGATGTTGCAATATTGAGCAAGGAAATCTCTGTCACAGAGGGGAAATTATTTGGACCATAAATGGTTATTTACAAATAAAGCCAGCTTATTCATCTGTTTTTTGTTTATGTTGCTAATTATCAGAGCTAAATGAGTCCTTTCGTGTAGACATATCCTGATTCCCAAGTCTCCTTCAAGCCGATCTTAAATACCAGAGGATTTATTTTTCACCAACCATCACAAGCAAATATTTAGCCTAATTTCCAAACGATTGCAATTGTGATTCCTGCCCCCTTATCTTGCCCTAAGTTCATGGAATGAACATAAAAAAATGAGGACATTTTAAATTCAGTGGAACAAACAAGCACCAGATATTTTCAACTGCCAGGCCTGTGCTAGCCATTTAGGGTGCAAAAAAATGAATACAGTTCTTCGTATATCTGGAGATGAAAGGAAACCAGAGGATCCATAAATGTTGGTCTCTATTCTCCATAAAGTCAAGACAGTCATTAAGAGTAGAGGCCAGGGGCTTCCCTGGTGGCGCAGTGGTTGAGAGTCCGCCTGCTGATGCAGGGGACACGGGTTTGTGCCCCGGTCCGGGAGGATCCCACATGCCACGGAGCGGCTGGGCCCGTGAGCCATGGCCGTTGAGCCTGCATGTCTGGAGCCTGTGCTCCGCAATGGAAGAGGCCACAGCAGTGAGAGGCCCGCGTACCGCCAAAAAAAAAAAAAAAAAAAGAGTAGAGGCCAGTGGGGAGGAAAAGCAAGTTCAAGGGAGACGATATAAGGAGAGGGGCAAAGTTTAGGATTTGCCATTAAAACAAGGGCTAGCATTAATTGAGTACTATATGCCAGCCAGTGGACAAACTGCTTTACTAGTATCGCTCTTTTAATCCTTAAGACCATCTCTTGATGTAGGTACCATTGTTCTCATTTTAGAGATGAAGTAACTGGGAAACGGAGAGGTTGAATGACTTGCCCAAGGTCACACAACCTAGTGAACTGTAGAATCAGGATACAACCCACTCTCTGTAGAATCAGGATAAAACCCACCTATCTGCACAGCAGTAAGGTCCATGTTCAGTTTAACATCTACGAATTCACAGTAACACAAGCTTGTAGAACAATGCCATTTTTTCCAGCAAAGCTAATTGTTGAAGTCATCTAGGATGGACTGAGGATTGATTTGGTTGTTGTGGCCAGAAGTATGGTCATGATGAAGTAACTGAGTGAGCTGAAGAGTCCTGTGGGAAAGAATGTTAGATTAGGAAGCGGAGTTAGTGCTGCCAGTTGAGGGCTGATGTTTTAGAAAAATTGAGTTTATTGATAGACTACAGGATTCCATAAAGACATAGAAGAGATTGACGGAAGGTCAAGAAGTGAGAAAAATGAAAGAATAGGAAGTGTAATCAGAATGGGAATTCCAAATTAGTTTTTTTTTTTTAATTTTAGGCTGCTTTGGGTCTTTGTTGCTCTGCGTGGGCTTACTAGTTGCGGCGAGTGGGGGCTACTCTTGGCTGCGGTGCACAGGCTTCTCATTGTGGTGGCGTCTCTTGTCGCACAGCACAGGCTCTAGGTGCATGGGCTTCAGTAGTTGTGGCACACGGGCTCAGTAGTTGTGGTGCATGGGCTTAGTTGCTCCGCAGCATGTGGGATCTTCCTGGACCAGGGCTCGAGCCCGTGTCCCCTGCATTGGCAGGTGGATTCTTAACCACTGTGCCACCAGGGAAGCCCCCAAATTAGATTTTAAAAGTAGAGTTAGGGAGGTCAAAATGGTTGACACCATCAACTTCCAATCCATCCCAATGATTAGACTAAACTAAATGTGGTAATCCCAGTCTTAGATTGGTTTAGGACTAGGCCAGCAATCTAGTCTTGGTGGAATGAGGGAAAGTCGGCTGGGGAGCTTCTGGGAATGTTTTTCATCACTATAGAAAAGAGGCACATGGAAAAAACTCAGCCCCCTTCCTCCTTTGGATGCTGTAGTGTCTTGGTCCCCTACTACCATAAGGTCAAAGCCAGCACAGACAGGAGGACAGAGACCATGGGAATTGTGGAATAATAAAACCAACCCTGATGAATATGCCTAAAGCTGCCTTATGTCTTAAATTTTATTATGGGAATGAACACATTGCAGCCAAGGGCATCCTAAGTGATTCAGGGGTGGTTTCAGAAGATGACAGTATATTTTTGTAATTGTAAGTGACTAACATAGAGTGAAATCTGAAGCTGACAAGCAGAAGATGAGAATGGTTTTATACAAACCTCCCACGAGTCTTACGGGAGGGAAATTTTTGGCTTGATGAGGTAAGAGGAATGGACTAGGAACAGCAATGGTCTGGGATGCTAAAAGACATTGTTACATATTTAATAATAAAAATAATATATTCATTTGATCAACTAGTGAATGCCCATAAAATACCAGAATTGTGCCTTGGGCTGGGGACACATAGTAAGCAAAACTATGTCTGCCCCAACAAAGCTTTGAGTCTAATCAAATAATCATTAATCAAATAATCAAATAATCACACAAACAAATATAAAATTACATCTGTTACAAATAAAAGGACATCTGTCACAAAAGAGAGGTTGAGATTTCTAGGTCAAGATGGGAAAATGCACAAACTACAACTCATTTCCTCCTATTCCAAATGAAGATAAATGTTACATAAAAATTATAAATAAAAATATTTAAAACTACACAGAGAAGGAGAGAGAAAGAGAGAGAGAGAGAGAGAGAGAGAGAGAGAGAGAGAGGTCTTAAGGAACGAAAAACAGAGAAGGAACCCATGGTGTTTAGTAGGAACCTAAGTCAGGAAGCCAAGAGGACCCAGATGAAATGCAGGCCTTGGGGCTGGAGTTTTGGTGCCCTGTGGTGAGGGAAGCTGAAACCATTAGACTCAAATGTTGTTCTAAGCCAGAACTGGATTCACCCTGTAAAACTGAACACTGGGAATATGTGGCTCATGTATGAACTGGGACTGAAGGATCTCCACACATGTGCCCAAGTTGATGAACAGAAGCTAGGCATTTGCCCATAGCCTTAAACCAGAAGCCTCTATCTATACCTCATATAATGCAGGGCCCATTTTGCATTATTCTAGTTGTTCAAAACTTCAGAGTGGGAAGAAGGAAAGCAGGAGGTGTGACATAGCCATTGCGGAGAGTAGGTAAGTAAATTACAATTTTATATCTGAACCATTGTGACCTATTGCATAACTTCCTCTTGCAGCACTGGGTGCAGACATGGAAAGAACAGGTAACTGGATTCATCTAGGATCAGGGATTTACCAGACCAAGGTGATGAACAAAACAGAAGTAAAAGAGAATTCTGGCTACAGGAAGGGGTGTTCTTGAAATCATGAGCCTTAGACTCTAAACCTGAAATAAAGAGGGAAATGAAGAAAAAAGAAGCTAGAAGAGTTGTTGGATTACATGTTTTGAAAAGAGGAAGAAAATTCTAGTAGGAGAATAAGCAACTGTCAGGGAAGGAGATTTTGGTTACAGATAATGATGTATGAAGTAGTGATTTTGTAAATGGATCAATTAGAAGTACTAGTAATGTGAGAGCACATGGCAGAAGTGTAGAGGAGGAAGAAATCAGAGTTAATAGCACAGAATGGGTCATCTATGCTATTATCATCCATAGGTTACAGGAAAAGATGGGAGGAACTGAGATGGAGAAAATTAGGCAGGTGCCAATATTTTTTATTTTTTATTTTTATTTTTTTTTGCGGTAGGCGGGCCTCTCACTGTTGTGGCCTCTCCCCTTGCGGAGCACAGGTTCCGGACGCTCAGGCCCAGCGGCCATGGCTCACGGGCCCAGCCACTCCGCGGCATGTGGGATCCTCCCAGACCGGGGCACAAACCCGTGTCCCCTGCATCGGCAGGCAGACTCTCAACCACTGCGCCACCAGGGAAGCCCAGGTGCCAATATTTTAGATGAATGGCAGGGGAAATGACTGGGAAAGTTGGTGTATGACAGCAAGCAATAGGATAGAGGGTAATAAAATGGATTAAGTCTCAGTGGAGAGGGTTTTTACAAGACAGTGGCGAAATGGAGGTGGCAGTGGTAAGCTAGGAAGACACCAGCCCTACCTTCTTGTCCTAAGGTATATAGGGTTTGTGAAAGTAAACAGCCACAGCCACCTATGAGAGCTTCAGGTATTCTCAGCAAAGAGCCATATTTCATGAAAGGCAAGGAAGCTGAGAGAATATTCAGGCAACAGGTATCACTGGCTATGGACCAGCAGTTCTAGAGAGAAGAGCAAAAGAGTTTGGGAGGCGAGGAAATGTAGAGTGGCTAGTTGAAGAGGAAGGAAGCAGCAAGCATGATGGGAACTTCACTCATGCTTTGACTGATTAAAAAGGAAGATGAAGCATGGGGGGTCTGATCTCAGTAGTCTCTCTGAGAAAGGTAGTCAATGGACCTGGTAGCCAGACTTAACTCACTGGACTGAGATGATGGTGGATCCAGAACCTACAGACAAAAGCAGTTACTAGATGAGCTTCCACTTATTGCATGAATATTATACACCAAGTATCTATTGCTTGTATCTATTTCATTTAAAGCTGGCAACAGCCTTGTGAGTTAAGTGTCATTATTCTAAATTTACAAATGAAGAAACAGAGACTTAGACGAATGTGGCAAAGCTAAAATCCAAAGTTTAACAGAGGTTTCCACCAGTGGCTCATGAACTGTAACAGGCCAAAAACATACTGTGAATGTTTCATTTGGCCCACATGTTTTCCAAAAATATATTGAACCACAAGCAATACAGGATCATGATCCTCAAGAGAAGGAAAATACACGAGATGAACAATATTCTCCATAGATTGCTGCCTGGGGACAATTTCCAGATGACTGAGTAGGAAGGTGAAGCCCAAGCAGAGCACGAAGTCTTACTGAGCTAATGAAGCAGGAGTCGGAGTTCAGAGCTACTGAAGCAGCTGGAATTTCTGCTTCATCGTTCAAGAGAAGAAGTAATGCACAGAGGAGAGGTTCCAAAATCTGCATGGGGTGCCCAGTGGGTTACTGGACAAGGCTGGGCTATATTCACAGGATAAGGTAACACAAGGCCAGCAAAGAGTAGATGATGCAGGACTGAGAGCTGACAGGAGACAAGAGAGATCAATGGAGCTGAGAGATGGTGGATTTCTACGCCAGCCACTGTTAAGGCTCATAGAGAACTCCATAAATGTCATGTCTTAGGAACAGGACCATGACCATGTAAAAGCCACATCCTACAAATAAGGAGAGCAAAGGCTCAAAAATATTTGAAGACATAATGGCTGAAAATTCCTAAAACTGGTTATAAACAAAAACCTACAGATCCAGGAAGCATAGCAAACCCCAAGTAGCATAAACTAAAAGAAAAGCAAAATCAAGCCTAGGTATATTACAGTCAAACTACTAAGGAGAAAAATTTTAAAGGAGCTATAAAACAAAAAAGGACCTTAAATACAGAAAAACAAGGATAAAAATGATGTCTGATTGTCTATCACAAACAATGGAGAATAGGACACAAGGGAATGTGTTCTTTAAAACAACAAACAAAAAAGGTCTACCTAAAATTCTTTAACCAGTGAATATATCTTCTAAAAATGAGAATGAAATACAGACATTTTTGGATAAAGGAAAGTTAAGAGAATTTGTACCCAGCAGGCTTGCATTATAAGAAATGCTAGAGGAAGCTCTTTAGACTGAAGGAAATGACATATCAGAGGAAGAGCTTTGTTGACACAAAACGAATAAACAACACCGGAAGTGGTAAATAGCTGAATAAATACAAAGGCTAGCAGTTTTGTTCTTCCTTAATTTCTGTGAAACACAATTAACAATTTAAAGCAAAAATAATGGCATTGTGTTGTGAGGTTTATATCATATGCAAAAGCAGAATATAAGACAACAAGAGCACAAAGGATGGGGATAAGTGGAATTATTTTGTAAAAAAAGCAACTCATTTTCAATTCTACCAAAAATACATAAAATACTTAGGAATACATTTTATAAAAGAAGTTCAAGATTTGACCACTGGAAACTACAGTAAATCACTGAAATAAGTTAAAGCTCTAAATAAATGGAAAGACATTCCATGTTCATGGATTGGAAGACAATATTATTAAGTATAAATTATCAACAAATTGATCTATAGATTCAATGAAATCCCTAACAAAAGCCCAGCTGACTTTTATTTTTGCAGAAATTAACAAGCTGATTGTATGAAAATTCTAAGAATCCAGAAGAGCCAAAACAATTTTATAAAAGAAGTACAAAGTTAGAGGACCCACAATTCCCAATTTTAAAACTTACTAAAAAGCTATAGTAATCAAGATTATATGGTACTTGCATATGGATAGACATACAGATCAATAGAATAGAATTGAGAATCTAAAAATAAACTCATACATTTATGGTCAATTGTGTTTTGATGAGTGCCAAGACAATACACTGTGAAAAAATAGACTTTTCAATAAATATTGCTACTACAATTGTATATACATGCAAAAGAATGAATTTGGAATCAATGAATCTACTTCATACCACATCACTAATCAACTCAAAACAGATCAAAGACCTAAGTATAAAGAGCTAAAACTATAAACTCTTAGGAGAAAGCATAGCACAAGTCTTCATGACTTGGATTAGGCTGTTTTCTTTGATATGACACCAAAATCTCAAACAACAAAAACAAAATAGATAAATTGGACTTCATAAAAACTTTAAACATATGTGCTTCAAAAGACACTAGGAAGAAAGTGAAAAAATTCACAGAATGTGAGAAAATATTTGCAAATCATATACCTGATGAGGGACTTGTATCCACAGTATATAAAGCACTCTTACAACTCAACAAATAACCTGACTAAAATATGGGCAAAGGATTTGAACAGACATTTCTCCAAAGAAAACATACAAATGTGCCAATAAGCACACTGAAATATGCTCAACATCACTAGCCATAGGGAAATGCCAGTAAAAACCACATTGAGCTACCACCTCACACCCAATAGGATGGCTATATTTTTTTCTAAAAAATAGACAATAACAAGCCTTGGTGAGGATGGGGAAAAATCAGGACCCTTGTATATTGCCGGTGGAACTGTAAAATGGTATAGCCACTTTAGAAAACAGTTTGACAGTTCTTCAAAAATTTAAACACAGAGTAACCATAACCATACGACCCAGCAATTCCACTGCTAGGTAAATACCAAGAAAATCGAAAATATATGTTCACCCAAAAACTTGTACACAACCTTCATAGCAGAATTAGTCATAATAGCCAAAAAGTGGAAATCATCCAAAGTCTATCAACTGATGAATGGATAAACAAAATGTGGTCTGTCCGTGCAATGGAATATTATTCAGCCATAAAAAAGAATGAAGTACTGACACATGCTTCAACATGGATGAACCTTGAAAACAATATGCTAAGTGAAAGAAGACAGATACAAAAAGCCATGTATTATAGGCTTCTATATATGAAATATCCAGAATAGGCAAATCTATAGAGACAGAAAGCAGGTTAGTGATTGTCAGGGCCTTGGAGGAGGCAGAATGGGGAGTGACTGATAATGGTTAGGGAGTTTCTTTCAGGAAGATGAAAATGTTCTGGAAGTGGATATTGGTGACATTTGCACACTCTCTGAATTTATTAAAATCCACTAAATTATACACTTTAAAAGGGGTGAATTTAATGGTATTTGAATTATATCTCAATTTTAAAACTTGAAGAACTCTGTAGAAAGACATAAAACAATGGCTGTCTTATTTGGGACAGGAAAACTGACAAAATTAAACTATAAGTTTTGTGCAGTTCCAATCAAAGTCTTAACAGGACTTTTTTTTCACTTGACGAAATAATTGTAAATTTCATTTGGGAAATGAAAGAAGCATAAGGAAAAAATCTGGAAAATATAAAACTTAAGTTCATTGAGGTTGTTGAATTAGTTCTCCTGGATATTATGTTGTGTGTGTTGAAATGCTACAATGTTTAAAAGCATATTCAGTGAGGTATTGTTCAATTTTTAATTTTTAAAATAATGCAAATATATTACATTTAAATAACACTAAATCAAGCAAAATAAAAAATAAATTAAAATTATGCATCCCCTTCTCCAATGCTAGTTTATTCTATTTCAAACTGAAAATCTCTCTTCTATCAATATATCCTCCTATGCATAATTTCAAGTCACTTTTTTAGCCTTGTTGATTTTCTCTGAATATAGATTAATTTATGAATAGCCTCCCTAGAGTTTGGCACCTAACCTGAATATATTTGATATGGAATGATTGGCACAAAATAAAGGTTTGTTGGTTAATATGGTTACTTCTTAACATTAATGTATCCTAAAATCATATTAGCCCTTTAGGGCAGCTAATTTACAATGTTAACTGATATTGAGTCAGTGACTAGTGACTGAAGCCCTATGAGCTGTTCATAATCAGTGCTGCTAAGCCAAAACTCTCTTTATCATCCTGTCCCTTGTGCAGTACTGTCTGGAATAGAGTATGTGACCTTACCTTTATTTCCATCGAATTTCACTTTAATCTAATTGTCCCAGTCCTTTGTGTTTGATGTAATCATTCAAGGTATCCATGAACTCAGCCAACTCCATGAAATCTGAAAATTTGTAAAGAACAATCCTAGATTATTATCTAAGTCACTGATGAAAATGATTATCAGGGTATCTTGGGGGACACAGACTGCAGAAAATATGAAAATCTCCATATACATTAATTAGTTCCCATCATGTTTCTGTCATTTAGCCCAAAGGTGCTCAGATCTTAGTATATTTAAGAGTCACCTGGGTAGCTTGTAAATTTCCTGGACTCACTTCTAGAGATTTTGATTCATTAGGTTCAGAATGAGGTCCAACAACTGGCAATTAAACCTAACATCCACAGAACTCACTTTTAGATTTACCTAAAACTGTATTTTTCTCTCTTGGTGATAAGCACACTGAAGAGGTCATGTCATACTCCTTGCTGAAGGCAAGATGCAATGCCTACTGCATTCACTTCACCCACCAGTCTGGCTACCTGTCAAAGAGAATGGAATTAATATGCAACAAAATCCAAGTTATTTTCTTATAAACAATGTTACCTATGTGCTCACAAATCATTTTTTAATAATCAGTCCTAGAAGCTTACTTATATGCATTTTTATTCAATTAACAAGTATTTGGGGGGGGGGCTAGTATATGCTAAATATTATGCTAGTTACACTCCCACCAGTGGTATGAGTTTTTCATTGTACCCATGTTCACAATGGGTCTTACAATTCTTCATTGTACTTAGTTTGACAAGATAGAATAAAAATTTGTGTTATATTTGATTATCTTCCATAATGAAATTGAAAACTTCTCCATATTTTTCTTGACCATTGCAAATTCCCTACTGATTCCCACCTATCAATTGCTGCATTTATTTTTTTCCTAATAAACATGTAAGTTATCACTGTTATTTTTAATCTGTTATGTGGGTTGCAAATAGTTTTGTTTCTCTGTTTGTTCTCAGTTTGTTTTCTTTTAACCTTTTTTTAATATAAATTTATTTATTTATTTATTTTTGGCTGTGTTGGGTCTTAGTTGCTATGCATGGGCTTTCCCTAGTTGAGGCGAGCGGGGACTACTCTTCGTTGCAATGCGCAGGCTTCTCATTGTGGTGGCTTCTCTTGCTGCCGAGCACGGGCTCTAGGCACGCAGGCTTCAGTAGTTGCAGCACGTGGGCTCAGCAGTTGTGGCTCCCAGGCTCTAGAGCACAGGCTCAGTAGTTGTGGCACACGGGCTTAGACGCTGCACAGCATGTGGGATCTTCCTGGACCAGGGATCCAACCCATGTCCCCTGCATTGGTAGGCGGATTCTTAACCACTGAGCCACCAGGGAAGTCCCTCTTTTAACCTTTTTATGACTTTTTCCTTTTATAGCAAGTATGTTTCTATTTGTTATGCAGACAAAGCTAACAATCATTTTATTGTAGTTTCTGCTACTGTGTGAGACCACGTTTTAAGTCTTCCTCCAAGATTATGTAAATATTGAATTATATTATCTTCTGAATCTTCTATTTTTTATATAGTTAAATTTTTGATATCTTTGTATCTTTTAATCTGTTATATATTTCCATAATTCCTTTAAATATAATCCTTCAAAAATCTGAATCAAGGATATTAATAACATTATTGTTTAAATACTAAAAATTGAGGGACTGCCTGGATGTATCATAAGATGAGACTAGTTAATTATGTAGAGCATACATAAGATAGAATGCTGTGGTAAATGAGATTTTGCTCTAGGCAGATATATTCTGACTTGAAAATATTCAAATTTAATGTTAAGTGAAACAAAGTAGGAGTAGACCTAGAAACACACACATATATACATACTCATCAAGTTTGAAGCTAAAACTATATACTGTGTTGAGCTGTAATAACTTTGAGCAAAATAAGAAAATATGATATAGTATAAAGTAGAAACTATTTGGTTTTAGGTGACCTGCATACTATTTGGAAGTTGTTTAGAAATTTTTGTTTTCAAATACAGCTGTGCTGTCCCTGTGAATCATCAATGCCCAGACCAAGTCAGTAAAACACTTACTGCAAATGAGCACAAGTTTAACTATTTCTATGTTGTCATATGCAAATATAAATATAACACCACATTTTACTGCAATGACAGAGCCAGCATACTTCTTCACTTAAACTCTTACATTTAAATGAATTTCTAATAGTCAATTAAAAACAACTCTGGGATAAGAGTTTCAACAACATGAAAACTGTGTCAGGGGTCCCCAAGGCCACCCCCAGGTTTGATGATTCGCTGGGAGGACTCATAGGACTCAGCAGAAAGCCATACTCATGGCTATGATTTATTACAGCAAAAATATCAAAGCAAAATCGAAGCAAAGGTCAGAGGAAATTATGCAAAGCTTCCAAGAGTGCTCTCCCAGTGGAGTCACACAGGAAGCAGTTAAATCACCAGCAACAAGTTGTGACAACACGTGTAAAATGCTGTCTACCAAGGAAACTCATTAGAAATGCAGCACCCAGGATTTTTACTGGGGGCTGGTCACATAGGCACCCTCTGCCTAGCATGTTCCAAAATTCCAGATTCCCAGAAGGAAAGCAGGTATTCAGCAAAAACCATATTGTTTGCACAAACTGTCTAGGCAGAGTGAGCCGCTCTTATCAGTTCTGGGAATGGTCGAAACCTTCCAGAAATCCAAGTTTCCAGACGCCAGTCAAGGGCCACCTTGCAAGCAGGCATTTCCAAGGACAGCAGTCTGCGGCCTGCTGTGTTAACTCTTTTCTGCACACACATGTTCACTCTTAAGTACAAGTTACCAAGTGTACAGGAATGTGTTAGGCTCATCCACACCCAATTAAATTTAAACAAAGAAAATAAGTGAATTAAGTTCACCCTAAAATTCACTGTTATTGGGCCCACCAATAAATTATTGATGTGACCAACTCAGAAGGGATCAGAAATTAAAATACTACATTTTCCTACCTTTGTAAAACTAAATGTACATTTGTTTTAGACAACGTGGAAAACCTAGAAAAATATTAAACAAGATTCACTGAAACCCTCAATCCTAGATTACCATTGCTAACTTTTTCATGTATTAACATAGTTGATGCCACACTTAATATTAAATTTTACTTTAGTTACTTTATTTTTCATGTCACTAAAAATTCCCAATAAACATTTTTCATAATGAAAAGTATTTTATCTCTGGTTATAAAATAATTTCTAAAGCCTCTCCCTTTTGTTGGACAGATAGGTGATTTCCTGTCATTAATATTCTTCTTAAACCTCATAAAACCTTTCAATGGCTTCCTATTGCTCTTAGAATAAGGGTCAAAATGTTTAATATGGTCACAAGGCCCCAGATGTTCTAGGACAGCGGTCCCCAACCTTTTTGGCACCAGGGACCCGTTGCGTGGAAGCCAATTTTTCCACGGACGGTGGGGGGAGGGAGGTGACGGTTCAGGCGGTAATGCCGGCAAAGGGGGCGGGAGACGAAGCTTCGCTTGCTCGCTCACCCGCCCACTGCTCATCTCCTGCTGTATGGCCACTTCCTAACAGGCTGCAGACTGCTACCAGTCCGGGGGTTGGGGACCCCTGCTCTAGGGCCTCCCTCCTTCCCTCCCTCTGCAAACTCACTCTTTCCCATTCACCCTCTACACTCAGTCACCATGGCCTTCTTTGAATTCCTCAAATGTGCCACTGTTTCCCACTTCATGTTTTACAAATGTGTAGGTAGCCCTACCTTACATACTGCAATTATCACAGTTTTAGTCATGTAATTATTCAAGTACACAAATCTTTAAAATGTCCATCTCTCATAATAGGCGGTAATCCATGAAGGTAGAGAGCATCTCTGTTTTGTTCACGGATGTGTTTCCAGGGCTGAATGTTGTCCCTGGAATGTAAATGTGCAAAGATAATTGTGAAATTAAAGAATAAATGCATAAATAATAGAATTCTACCTTTATGAGAACTCTAAATCAGTATATTTCATAACTTTATTCACTGAATTCCCACATTTATTAAGCTATCGTTACATTTTTTTTTCTTGTAAAACTTTCATTTCCTTTACACCTCTTCATCTATTATGGTAAATAGTTAAATCCATTTAATTCTGTATACATTTCTTTTTTTTTTAAGATCTTTATTGGAGTACAATTACCTTACAATGGTGTGTTAGTTTCTGCTTTATAACAAAGTGAATCAGCTATAGGTATACATATATCCCCATATCCCCTCCCTCTTGCGTCTCCCTACTACCCTACCTATCCCACCCCTCTAGGTGGTCACCCTCTACGTGGTCACAAAGCACCGAGCTGATCTCCCTGTGCTGTGCGGCTGCTTGCCAATAGCTATCTGTTTTACATTTGGTAGTGTATATAAGTCCATGCCACTCTCTCACTTTGTCCCAGCTTACCCTTCCCCCTTCCCGTGTCCTCAAGTCCATTCTCCACATCTGCGTCTTTATTCCTGTCCTGCCCCTAGGTTTTTCAGAAGAATTATTTCTTTTTTAAGATTCCATATACATGTGTTAGCGTACAGTATTTGTTTTTCTCTTTCTGACTTACTTCACTCTGTATGACAGACGCTAGGTCCATCCACCTCACTACAAATAACTCAATTTCATTCCTTTTTATGGCTGAGTAATATTCAATTGTATATATGTGCCACATCTTCTTTATCCATTTATCTGTTGATGGACACTTAGGTTGCTTCCATGTCCTGGCCATTGTAAATAGAGCTGCAAAGAACATTGTGGTACATGACTCTTTTTGAATTAGGGTATATGCACAGCACTGGGATTGCTGGGTCATATGGTAGTTCTATTTTTAGTTTTTTAAGGAACCTCCATACTGTTCTCCATACTGGCTGTATCAATTTACACTCCCACCAACAGTGCAAGAGGGTTCCCCTTTCTCCACACCCTCTCCAGCATTTACTGTTTGTAAATTTTTTGATGATAGCCATTCTGACTGGTGTGAGGTGATACCTCACTGTAGTTTTGATTTGCATTTCTCTAACGATGAGTGATGTTGAGCAAGGAATGCAAGAGATTCCTGTGCATTAATTTTGTATCCTGCTACTTTACCGAATTCATTGATTAGCTCCAGTAGTTTTCTGGTAGCATCTTTAGGATTCTCTATGTATAGTATCATGTCATCTGCAAACAGTGACAGCTTTACTTCTTCTTTTCTGATTTGGATTCCCTTTATTTCCCTTTCTCTGATTGCTGTGGCTGAAACTTTCAAAACTATGTTGAATAATAATAGCGCTGACAGCCGACAACCTTGTCTTGTTCCTGATCTTAGAGGAAAACGTTTCAGTTTTTCACCATTGAGAACGATGTTGGCTGTGGGTTTCTCATATATGGCCTTTATGATGTTGAGGTAAGTTCCCTCTAGGCCTACCTTCTGGAGAGTTTTTATCATAAATGGGTGTTGAATTTTGTTGAAAGCTTTTTCTGCATCTATTGACATGATTATATGGTTTTTCTCCTTCAATTTGTTAATATGCTGTATCACACTGATTGATTTGCATATATTGAAGAATCCTTGCATTCCTGGGATAAACCCACTTGATCATGGTGTATGATCCTTTTAATGTTCAGTTGGATTCTGTTTGCTAGTATTTTGTTGAGGATTATTGCATCTATGTTCATCAGTGATATTGGCCAGTAGTTTTATTTTCTTGTGACATCTTCGTCTGGTTTTGGTATCAGGGTGATGGTGGCCTTGTAGAATGAGTTTGGGAGTGTTCCTCCCTCTGCTATATTTTGGAAGAGTTTGAGAAAGATAGGTGTTAGCTCTTCCCAAATTGTTTGATAGAATTTGCCTGTGAAGTCTTGTGGTCCTGGGTTTTTGTTTGTTGCAAGATTATTAATCAGAGTTTCAATTTCAGTGCTTGTGATTGGTCTGTTTATATTTTCTGTTTCTTCCTGGTTCAGTCTAGGAAGGTTGTGCTTTTCTAAGAATTTGTCCATTTCTTCCAGGTTGTCCATCTTATTGGCATAGAGTTGCTTGCAGTAATCTCTCATATTCCTTTGGGTTTCTGCAGGGTCAGTTGTTACTTCTCCTTTTTCATTTCTAATTCTAATGATTTGAGTCTTCACTCTTTTTTCTTGATGAATCTGGCTAATGGTTTATCAATTTTGTTTATCTTCTCAAAGAACCAGCTTTTAGTTTTAGTGATCTTTGCTATCGTTTCCTTCATTTCTTTTTCATTACTTCTGATCTGATGTTTACGATTTCTTTCCTTCTGCTAACTTTGGGTTTTTTAAAAAATTCTTCTTCCTCTAATTGCTTTAGGTGTAAGGTTAGGTTGTTTATTTGAGAGGTTTCTTGTTTCTTGAGGTAGGATTGTACTGCTATAAACTTCCCTCTTAAAACTGCTTTTGCTGCATCCCATAGGTTTTGGGTCGTCGTGTTTTCATTGTCATTTGTGTCTAGGTATTTTTTGATTTCCTCTTTGATTTCTTCAGTGATCTCTTGGTTATTTAGTACTGAATTGTTTAGCCTCCATGTGTTTGTATTTTTTACAGATCTTTTCCTGTAATTGATATCTAGTCTCACAGCATTGTGGTTGGAAAAGATACTTGATAGGATTTCAATTTTCTTAAATTTACCAAGGCTTGATTTGTGACCCAAGATATGATCTATCCTGGAGAATGTACCATGAGCACTTGAGAAGAAAGTGTATTCTGCTGTTTTTGGATGGAATGTCCTATAAATATCAATTAAGTACATGTTGTTTAATGCATTATTTAAAGCTTGTGTTTCCTTATTTATTTTCATTTTGGATGATCTGTCCATTGGTGAAAGTGGGGTGTTAAAGTCCCCTACTATGACTGTGTTACTGTCGATCTCCCGTTTTATGGTTGTTAGCATTTGCCTTATGTATTGAGGTGCTCCTATGTTGGGTGCATAAATATTTACAATTGTTGTATCTTCTTCTGGATTGACCACTTAATCATTCTGTAGTGTCCTTCTTTGTCTCTTGTAATAGCCTTTATTTTAAAGTCTATTTTGTCTGCTGCGAGAATTGCTGCTCCAGCTTTCTTTTGATTTCCATTTGCATGGAATATCTTTTTCCATCCCCTCATGTTCAGTCTGCATGTGTCCCTAGGTCTGAAGTGGGTCTCTTGTAGACATCATATATAAAGGTCTTGTTTTTGCATCCATTCAGCCAGTCTGTGTCTTTTGGTTGGAGCATTTAATCTGTTTACATTTAAGGTATTTATCAATATGTATGTTCCTATTACCATTTTCTTGTTTGGGGTTTGTTATTGTATGACTTTTCCTTCTCTTGTGTTTCCTCCCTAGAGAAGTTCCTTTAGCATTTGTTGTAAAGCTGGTTTTGTGGTGCTGAATTCTCTTAGCTTTTGTTTGTCTATAAAAGTTTTGATTTCTCTGTCAAATATGAATGAGATCTTTGCTGGGTAATCTTGGTTGTAAGTTTTTCCCTTTCATCACTTTAAATATGTCCTGCCACTCCCTTCTGGCTTGCAGAGTTTCTGCTGAAAGATCAGCTGTTAACCTTATGGGGATTTCCTTGCGTGTTATTTGTTGTTTTTCCCTTGCTGCTTGTAATATTTTTTCTTTGTATTTAATATTTGGTAGTTTGATTAATATGTGTCTTGGAGTGTTTCTCCTTGGGTTTATCCTGTATGGGACTCTCTGCACTTCCTGACTTGGTTATTTCCTTTCCCATATTAGGGAAGTTTTCAACTATAATATCTTCAAATATTTTCTCAGTCCCTTTCTTTTTCTCTTCTTCTTCTAGGACCCCTATAATTCAAACGTTGGTGTGTTTAATGTTGTCCCAGAGGTCTCTGAGACTGTCCTCAAGTTTTTTCATTCTCTTTTCTTTATTCTTCTCTGCAGTAGTTATTTCCACTATTTTAACTTCCAGGTCACTTATCCGTTCTTCTGCCTCAGTCATTCTGCTATTGATTCCTTCTAGAGAATTTTTAATTTCATTTATTGTGTTGTTCTTCATTGTTTGTTTGCTCTTTAGTTCTTCTAGGTCCTTGTTAAACGTTTCTTGTATTTTCTCCATTCTATTTCCAAGATGTTGGATCATCTTTACTATCATTACTCTGAATTCTTTTAAAGGTAGACTGCCTATTTCCTCTTCATTTGTTTGGTCTGGTGGGTTTTTACCTTGCTCCTTCATCTGCTGTGTGTTTCTCTGTCTTCTCATTTTGCTTAACTTACTGTGTGTGGGGTCTCCTTTTGTCTCTGTTTTTTCTTTGGCCCTACCCAGGTACATGGGGAGTTTCTTGCCTTTTGGAAGGTCTGAGGTCTTCTGCCAGCATTCAGTGGGTGTTCTATAGGAGCAGTTCCACATGTAGATGTATTTCTGATGTATTTGTGGGGAGGAAGGTGATCTCCATGTCTTATTCCTCCGCCATCTTGAAGGTCTCCCCTATACATTTATCTTTAACTCAGAATTTTTTCTCAACTATTTTATTAGTTCTAGTTATTTTTAGATTTATTCTTTGGTGTTTTCTCCAAATCACAATGACTATGACTTATGATACTTTGAGTAACACTGTTATATTTTATCATATATTATTCTCATATTCACTCTGTTACATTTCAACTTTGAATCAATACTTACACAGGTTTTTTTTTTTACTTTCCTTGATGATGGTGTTTTGCTTAATGTTTGCTTAATGATTTTTAAAAATCAATCTCTATGTCTTTTAGTATCAGCTCTTTGGAATTTTTGTAGGCTTAATTATAGATAAAGGTGTTCACCTACAGATTTTTGTTTGTTTTTAATTGGGGTGTTGGGCTAAAAGTCATTGGCGGAAGGTGAGATTTCCCTTTGCTGGGTTGTGAAGGAATTGAAAGCCACGGACTCTTATAGGGCACAAGGTCAAAGACACCCCATTTGGAGAACGTGAACAGTTCCTACAACTTGGTAATCGGGCAGGGGAAACAAGACAGATGCCCTGAAGGGTCCTGGGAATGGGGAATAGGTTTTGGTTTATGAATCCCAGAAGTACTCATATCTAATACCCAGTATTTTCTTTTCTATACTGAATCTCCTTTTGTTATCTGGTACTGTTAGTAGAGTTTTGTTCACTGTTACAGCCTGATCTTAGCTGAGCTCTGGGTATTCATCGATGGTCTTATGTCCATATTCAGGTTGAAGGTATACAGGTGAGTTGCAGTGCCCTTAGGAACCAGTTAAGAAATAATTAAAAATGGTTATGCAAAGATTAGAGATGCAGACCAGAAGGAGGTCACTGCCCCAAGTATGCAGTGAAATCCAGGACTGATCTAGGAAACACTCGAGCATTCTATATGGAGTCCCAGAGACCTTAGGGAGGGGAAAATGGGAAAAGCCTAACTTTCCTGTGGTCAAACATAATGAGGGCTCAGATCCTTTCATTTAGAATTAAAGGGAAGTGCTACTTCTGACAACTGCAGAGGTCAGCAACCTCTGGGTTACAAACCAATAAATTCTTTTAATAGGCAGTCAATGAGACAGAAACTACTTTTCCAGATGTTTTTGTGTCTTCCTGCTGCAGAGCTATGATTACTGTTCTAAAGCTCTATTTCAAAATACATGATATTAATAACTTTGTTTTCAAAAAAACACTGAATATAGATGAAGGTACAATAAATGTGGCATCTTCATATATGGGAATGTGAATAAAAAGCCACAAAAAACTTGTGTAATTAAACCTAGAAATTCTGCTTAAGGAAAATATGTTAAAAATAATAATTCACAAATATAAGGGAAGGGCCAAAAAAGGGTAAAAAGAAAAATAAATTCAGTTTCACAAAAACACCTTAAAACTCTAGGTGAAAAGCAAAATGTTTTGAGACTCATGGATAGAGATAATACTGATTAAAAATGATAAGGAAAATATATATTATCTATACCATTAGCATAAAAGTTTTGGACTCACGTAGGAAATTAGAGAGATATGTGAAATAGACAGCAGCATGAGTGCAAAATGGCAAACAATATTTTAAGCAATGAAAAGGATTAAAATATTTAAAATATTAATTTACAAAAGAACAGCAGTATATTTGCTACAAAATCGGCTCCACATGGCTTAAGAGTTCCTGGTAGAATGGACAGTAGCCAACCTCAAGTGATTATTAGGGGTGTGTGATGGCCAGTCACCCACAGATTCCCATTTTCATCTTGATTCAGCCACATTGCACGTTTTTAAGGAGGGTCACCAAAAAAAGGATGCTGTTGTAGAATAGTTAAATAATAAACCTCAAGAAGGAAAAAAAATGGTACTCTAATATTGAGCAACCACATATATATATATATATATATACATATATATATATTTTTTTATGCGGTACGCGGGCCTCTCACTGTTGTGGCCTCTCCCATCGTGGAGCACAGGCTCCGGACACGCAGGTTCAGCGGCCATGGCTCACGGGCCCAGCCACTCCGCGGCATATGGGATATTCCCGGACCGCGGCACGAACCCGTGTCCCCTGCACCTACAGGTGGACTCTCAACCACTGTGCCACCAGGGGAGCCCCCACATATATTTTTTTAACATCTTTATTGGAGTATAATTGCTTTACAATGTTGTATTAGTTGCTGCTGTATAACAAAGTAAATCAGCTATACATATACATATATCCCCATATTCCCTCCCTCTTGTGTCTCCCTCCCACCCTCCCTATCCCACCCTCTAGGTGGTCACAAAGCACCGAGCTGATCTCCCTGTGCTATGTGGCTGCTTCCCACTAGCTATCTATTTTACATTTGGTAGTGTATATATGTCAATGCTACTCTCTCACTTCATCCCAGCTTACCCTTCCCCCTCCCCGTGTCCCCAAGCCCATTCTCTACATCTGCGTCTTTATTCCTGTTCTGCAACCACATATATTTTTAACCCTATTATCTCCAATTTATTTTTTCTTCCAACTTTATTGAAGAATAACTGAAAAATATAATTGTAACTATTTAAAGTGTACAATGTGATGATTTGATATTGTGATTTGCCATTGTGAAATGATTACCAAAATCGAGGTAATTAATACATCTCTTACCTCACATGGTTAACTCGTGTGTGTGTGTGTGTGTGTGTGTGTGGTGAGAGTGCTTAAGATCTACTCAGCATATTCAAGTATACAACAGATCCTCAGAACGTATTCATTTTACAGCTGAAAGTTTGTACCCTTTGACCTACATCTCCCTATTTCCCCCTATCCGCAGCCCCTGGCAACCACCATTCTATTGTCTGTTTCTATGAAATCAGCTTTTTTTTTTTTTTAAGATTCCACATATAAGTGATACCACACAGTATTTGTCTTTCTCTATCCAACTAATTTCACTTAGCATATGCCCTCCAGGTTCACCTGTGTTGTCACAAATGGCAGAATTTCCTTCATTTTTAAGGCTGGATAATATTCCATTGCATGTGTATACAACATTTTCCGTATCCATTCCTCTGCCAAAGGACATTTTGGTTGTTTCCATATCTCAACTATTGTGAATAATGCTGTAATAAATATGGGAGTGCAGATATCTCTTTAAGATTGTGATTTCATCTCCTTCAGCTATATACCCAGGAGTGGAATTGCTGGATGATCAAATGGTAGAATGGTAGTTCTATTTTTAATTTTTGAGGAACCTCCATACTGTTTTCCAAAATGGCTGCACCAATTTACATTCCACTCACTGAAGGGTCCCCTTTCCTCCACATCCTTGCCAACATTTGTTATCTCTTGCCTTTTTGTAATAACCATTCTACCACACGAGAGGTGATATCTCATTGAACCACATACATTTTAAAATAAACTTTTGCAACAACTAAGGGACCTGTGGGCACAAACTTAAAATTGAATTATGCTAAGTGGTCAGATCACCCCTCTGTCAGTGTGAAGGAATATTATAGTAGTAGAGAAGTAGTCAGAAAACATCAGAATCTGGAATTTCACCAATTCATGACAACCACAGAACATCACAAAGTCTTCTCTGGAAAAAAAAGTAGAGAAAAGGGAGGATATTCTGTCTTTACCAGATTCCAGTCCATCCCTTTCCATTGTCTAGAGCCTACCATCTGTGAATTTAAACTCCACCCTCTCTTTCCAGTCTTCTCAGTCAAGTGTTCTGTAGCAAGTGAATGATAGTAAAACCTAGCATATGTCTCCTTGTTAGTAATTAAAGTGGCATAAACAGAATTGCCCTACATTATTCAGCACATGTTTTCCTTTCCCTTCATGCCCAGGGACAACAGATAATTTGACTCTACAGGTAGCTAATCTTTCATGTGCCTTCAAAGAGATATTATTTAGGTGTATATGCAACCCTGTTGAATGCTGAGTCTGGAGGACCTCAGCCTCTCCTGCATTCTCCTGGAACCAGAAACCCAGTGACTATGACTAGAGTTTGCTTCCTAGAAGCCAACTCCTTCCAACTGAAGTGCTTATCTAGGCAAAACACTCTTCGATCACCTACAGAACTCTCCTTAAGAACAGCTGTTCAAAACCTAATATCTCCACATAGTTACATTTCCAGTAATGGTTTAGTACCCCTATGACCAGAGATCCAGGCATCTGTCTTCTTGGCTCACCTGTTTCACAATTATAGGAAATCAGCACCATGATAAAAAAATCAGAGTGGTTGACTTTGGAAGGGGGAGAGGGAGCAGGAACAGGGGCAAGGATTGTCTAGGACAAAGCACAAGGGAACTTTCTGAAATGAAGGTAATGTTCTGTACCTTAATAGGTGCTTGGGCTATACCAGTGTATGTATTTGTTAAAACTCGAAATTAACACCTAAGACTTGTGAATTTCATTGAACGTAAATTTTACATCAAAAGAAAAAACTAGAAATTAATATTCAACTCTTGCTAATGATATATACATGATACAACATACTGATGTCAGTATATTGAGGTCAGCAATTTACTTTGAATTGCATCATCAAAAATAAGATGGGTTAACAGATGCTTAGAGGGATGGATAGATAAATGTCACAAAGAAAGTATAGCCAAAAAAAAAAAAAAAAAAAAAACAAGGGCTTCCCTGGTGGCGCAGTGGTTGGGGGTCTGCCTGCCGATGCGGGGGACGCGGGTTCGTGCCCCGGTCCGGGAGGATCCCACGTGCTGCAGAGCGGCTGGGCCCGTGAGCCATGGCCGCTGGGCCTGCGCGTCCGGAGCCTGTGCTCTGCGACGGGAGAGTCCACAGCAGTGGGAGGCCCGCGTACCGCAAAAAAAAAAAAAAAAAAAAAAAGAAAGTATAGCAAGGGGGAAAGGTGGGGAGGGATAAATTGGGAGATTGGGATTGACATGTACGCACTACTATATATAAAATAGATAACTAGTAAGAACCTACTGTATAGCACAGGGAACTCTATTGAGGATTCTGTAATGACCTATATGGGAATAGAATCTAAAAAGTGGATATATGTATATGTATAACGGACTCACTTCGTTTACAGCAGAAACTAACACAAATTGTAAATCAACTATACTCCAATTAAAAAAAAAAAGAAAGTCTAGCAAAATGTTCATAATAGAATGTAGATAGTGGGCATAGGACTGTTCACTGTAAAATTTATCAGCTTTGTTGTATGTTTATAATTTTTCATAATAAAATGCTGGAGGGAAAAAGAAATCAACTCACATTCTTCACCCCCTCCAACGACCTTCTCCACCCCTGATCACTTTAATTTGGGGGAATTACAGCTCCATTCTCCTCTCAAAAATAGGATTGCTTGTATTGTTTCAGTATACTGCTGGTACTGTGAACATCACAAGGCTCAACTTTAATTACTTTACCTAATCTGGACTATTTGAGTATTAGTTCTTTGGTTGTGATTACCATAAACTAACTAACTTAAACAAATGGGTAATTTATCGAAAGGTTATTAGGAAGTCACAGGATTGAAAAAAAGCTTGGAAACCAGGCATGCAACATACAGAAAACAGACTGCTCCAGAGAGCTTAGGTAACAGGAACTATAGTGTTTCCCCAGGAACTGACGCCATAATGAATTAATTCCAGTAATTAACAGCCTTTCATCATTCTGCTCATAATTAAAAATTCAAGCAGGGAATTTCCAACTGGACTTCATTGACCACTAGACTGTATTTAATGGGAGAAAGATCATTTCCACATGGAAATTCAGGTGCTATTATCAAAAGCAAATGGAAAGGTTAAACACCCCCCCAAAAAAAAACCCGAAACAAAGCAGCAAAACAAGCACTACAGTATATTTACATTTTCCTGTCACCCTTAACAAGATGCTAGATGCTGTATCATTTATTCAACCACCATTCTCTTTTTCACTTCCGTCTATCTCTCCGTTTTGTCACTCTAACTCTGTGACTTTCTTAAAATCTCCACCAGAATTTCCTAGGTTCTATTTTTGCTCCCCTTCTCAGCCCAGATTCCAAAATTTCAGAAAGAGTCATTATCTCCCTATACCCACTACTAATGCTGGCTGAAGATTTAAGACTCCCCTGGTTTACGTTCTAGATCCCGCATTCGTGTATCGAAACCTAGATCACCATGTATATTTGGATCTATCTTGTGATTGGAAAGTTTTTCTCTGCATGTTGGTGAGGATGGGATCTAGGTCCAACTGCTTGTCCAACACACTATACCGGAACATGAGCTCCAGGAGCTAACCTGATCCATCCAAGTGCCACTCTCTCTAAACAAGGAGGGCTCTGAGGATGACTGCTTCTTAGGAGAACTGCTACCTAACCACAGGAGAGTAATGAAAGTCTGTAAAGCAGAGTAAGCCGTTTTAAGCAACCAGATTTGAAATAACTAACCATTTCAACAGAAATTTTGTGAGTCGGGAGTGGAGACTTGGCGCTGGAGCTGCACATTTGGGCTGTGTTTATGTGAGTCAGGAGAAAGTCTGGCTCTGAAGCTGACACACTAGCACAGTAGTGGCTGGTTCCTCTCAGGGTAGTTTGGAGCTCGTCCAGCAAGGACTGGCCCTCCAGCATGGGAGGCCAGAGGCCAGCTGGAACTATTTTCTCCATGGGTACCACACCCCTGGATTTTCAGGGTGTCCCTACACCATTGGCTCCTTTGTGAAAGTGCACGCCCATCAGCAGATAGCAGCCTGGGGGGTGCCTATCACCACCTGATTGTCCAACTTCTGACTTCATTTTCTCCAAGGCATTTTCTCCTCATTTTTCTGGTTACAAGGGACTGCAGCTGCTTTACTTGGCTATGTTTGTCCTTAAAAATGAAATATTAATTGGTTTAAGAGTCTACAGCTGCCTATTCATACTCAGAATATTTTAATTCTAGTGCTAGCTTCAAAAATCATTAATTGGGCTTCCCTGGTGGCGTAGTGGTTGAGAGTCTGCCTGCCGATGCAGGGGACACGGGTTCGTGCCCCGGTCTGGGAAGATCCCACGTGCCGCGGAGCGGCTGGGCCTGTGAGCCATGGCCACTGAGCCGGCACGTCCGGAGCCTGTGCTCCACAACGGGAGAGGCCACAACAGTGAGAGGCCCGCGTACCGCAAAGCAAACAAACAAACAAAAGAAAACCCCTGTCCTATCTACTTTAGATTATTATGAGAATCAAATGTCATAATTTTTGCCCATTCCACTACAGGTTTCCAATGTGTTTATGATAAAATTGCATAGGTCCTTTATATATATATTAAATATATTACCATTAAAATGCTTAATCTGGTGTTTGCCTTTAATTCTCTTTAGGTTGCCTTAATATTATAAAAAAGACTAACTACAATGATTATGAAAAGAACACAAAAATATTATAGTTTTTAAAGAGACACTCTAAAAAAATTTAAAACTACTCATAAATGCATACCCAGTGTGCATTTTGGAATATACACTTATCTTTTGACTATGCATATATTTGCATATATTTGTGAAGACATACATATTTATAACAAAATAGGATCACAGATACAGGCTGTTTTGTATTTCCATTTTTATTTCACAATGCATTGCAGTTGGCAATGCAAAATATGAAATATCCTGCAAATATTCCCTTTATTGTTATTATAATAATTATTTCTACTATTGACCCAGCAAAAATTATTCGTTTTGCTAGGATAGTGACTACTTTTAATATTATATGTCCATTCTTAAAAAGTATTGTTTCTAAAAGAAACTGGCTAAAATGTACAGAATGCTGAGAGCTAAACAAAGAGGGTAATGTCTCTGAAAAGGACTTGCAGATGTGAATACAGGAAAGTATTACACCAGAAGAATGGAAGCCTGAGTTTTGGAGTCATATACATTGGATTTGAATTCTAGCTCTGTCCTTTAAGTCTTGCTTTCCCTGTCCATTAGCAAAACAAAATATAGTTCTTACCTTAAAACAATTTTTTAATACTTAAAACACTTAGAAAAAATAATAAATAGTACCTGTCTTTAATAATATTGCTACAATTAATAATATTCAATCATAAGATATTTAAGTTATAAAAATAGGCCTTCAAAAATACTAAGCATGTTATGGCTTTCATGGTTTAATTTAAGGATATGACCTATCATTCAACTGTCACAAAATTGTCTTTCGCCTTTACCTGGAAAAAAAAATTAGACCATTAAAATCTTTCCTAGTATCATGTTATTAGCAGAGTAAATGAAAATAAGTGATCAGAGATTTCACAAAAAGAGAAAGTATAGTAATCATTGTAACCAATAATTGTAAGTGTCCAGCCTTCCTATTAATTAAGGAAATGGTTATAAAAATAATATATAAATTTTCACCCATTACATTATTAAAGGAAAACAAACACAAGAGCCCATTGCAGGCAGCTGTCCACTAAATAAGCATGCTCATACATTGGTTGTGGTGGTAAAAAGGGCTACAGTATTTTAGAAAGTAACCAAACAGTATGTAGTAAGATGATTTAAAAATTAATATCCATTGACCAGTAATCCCTGTTCTAGGATTCTCTTCTAACAAAAAAATTTGATTACAGTAGAATCTTTATCACAGATTTGGGTGTTATGTCTTCATCCATGGTAGTGAAAAATAATACAAATATCTGAGAATGGGAGAATAACTACGAAAATATTAGTACCTCCATTCAGGGTAACATATAGCCATTAAAATAGGTTTAAAGTAAGTTCCTAATAACATTTTTAAATGCTTACATTACAATGGTATGAAAATGCAAATTTCAGAATATTTCAAAGGCTTCATGTTATTTGTTTTTCATGCATAAACAAGGAGACCTCTACTGGGCACTACAAGGTAGATTATCTTTACTCTTCGTCCATTCATTTGTACCCTGACTGGATCTCCATCTCAGACCCACTGATGTTCATAGCCTTCTAGTGTAGCTCCAAGTCTCTGACCATAATAGGAAACTGCATGCAGCCTCAGATTTTACTTTGTTCACGGATACCCCCCGAAAGCCCTCCTTGTACCCACCGCATCCTTTTTGTTTCTTCCCTGACATATCTCCTCTTAGTTGAAGCAAATACACATCTTGGAAAATAACACATCCCTGTACCCCTCTCCATTAGTTTGTGCAACTGACAGGTTGCTGCCATGAGTAACAAAAGAAGATACTTGATGGGGACTACGAATTTGAGAGAGAGAGAGAGAAGTATATTTGGCACCTTTACCAAAAAATTCATATATATGAGGTGTCGAGGGACGACTGACCTTCTTCTGGCCTGTGAACCTTCTGTCTCTCAGAGCTAAGGTCAGAGAGTGGAGGTGAGTCAAAATCTCTGCCTTATTTTCCTACCTGCCATGCTCTAGTGGCATTTCTAAGGGAGCATATAGGTCCTGGTCTTTTAGTTTCAACCCAACTTCTGTGTCATTGCAGCTGGTGGAATTGCCTTCTGTTCTCTGGAACGTGGTCTCCTATTATCCATAGTTTCTAGGGGCTTTATTTCCTCTTATTTGGTTTTAGGGTATTTTTATTTAGTTTTATATACTGGTAACACCCTAATGGAATATGGGGAAAAGGCATATCATACACTGAGTTTTAAAAGTAAATTTGGTAGTGCCAAATCTAAGTAGGCATTGTTCAAATAAACAGTTGCATAACCTAAAAGTGCTTAAAACATCTTGATCACAGATCACTGTTTCTAAATTACTTGCTGAGAATATCTAATTGTAAATAGATTTTTATATTTCTTTGGAAATTCAATGCATATAACTGTTAAATATAATTTTATTTTAATAAAAACCTATTTGGGGTTCTGCTACTCTCATATCCATTTCTAAATTTGTCTTACTTTCCCTAGATAATGGTCCTAGGGAGAACTTAATTGAGATGATTAGAGAAACAGGTAATGTAGAAAGAAAAAAAATAATTTTGTTTTGCTTATGGACAGACTTTTTCTCAATGATAGCATCAGCTGAATTTGATTAAATTGCAAACAACAGTGGTAGCATACCAAGAGGTTTCAATTAAAGGGAAAAGCCATCAATGCAATTTAATTGGGATCTCCTTCCAGAGCCAGATATGAGGCCCCTTGCTCTATCGGGGCTGTGCATTGCTGGGGCTGATGTGTGAACAGCTACATGCTGAGGGTCTCACCGTCACTCTTTACATCAAAGTTGGAAGTCAAGCTTCTCCAGTGACTTTAAAGCAAGTTAAATAAACACTCATCAGGGAAGAGAGGAAAAGCTGTGGTGGAGAAAAACACAGAGAATTCAGAACAGCCAGAAGCAGCAGATATTATGGAGAACCATCTTGCCACCCCCACCGTCAGGGCCAAGGACATGACTTTCCCAAGTTTCCCAGAAGTGGGCTGTGGTGAATACAGCAATACACTAACCCAGGTCCCCCTTCCAGAATAGACTTGCTGGGACTTCCCTGGTGGCGCAGGAATTAAGAATCCACCTGCCAATGCAGGAGACATGGGTTCGAGCCCTGGTCCGGAAGATCCCACATGCCGCAGGGCTACTAAGCCCGTGCGCCACAACTACTGAGCCTGTGTTCTAGAGCCCGCAAGCCACAACTACTGAGCCCGTGTGCCACAACTACTGAAGCCTGCGCACCTAGAGCCCGTGCTCCGCAACAAGAGAAGCCACCGCAATGAGAAGCCCACGCACAGCAACAAAGACTAGCCCTCGCTCACTGCGACTAGAGAAAGCCTGCGTGCAGCAACGAAGAGTAGCCCCCGCTCACCGCAACTAGAGAAAGCCCACGCACAGCAACAAAGACCCAACGCAACCAAAAATACATAAATTAATTAATTTATTTTTAAAAAAAAGATAGGACTTGTTGTTCAGCTAAGAGGACTGTGGTCAGGAGTGAGCCTCCAGCTGACAGCAACTTAAGGGTCAGCCTCATCTGCCTAGAACTGCTTTCCCCAAGGTTATACCCTTCTCAAGGCAGCATGAATCCAATGACCAAGCAAGCTGGAGATATAAAACTCTGGGCATTAATGTACACAGTGTAACTCCAGGTGGCCCTAATACATCAGAATCATAATAAAATAAAAATAAATAGGAAAAGAGTATGAAGTAGAAAATAAAATAATACCAGGTGATAGGATTATTATACAAAGCACCTTCTATAAAGTCCTGTACACTTGCTAGCAGTGGGCTGCAAGCTTGAGCTTAGGAAGAAATGTGTCCCTGAATTAGTAGTTAACTGAATGAATGAATGAAGGATCAAATAAAACATGTAAAGACTAAAAAGTTGCTAAGGAATGTAAAAATATTTGAAGCTATGAAACAACAAATCATAATCTAGAGTATAAAGATAACCATGCAAATATTCTTCCCAAAATAATTCATAAATTTAATGCAATTCTAATGAAAGTTCCAAGGGGTTTAGGAAATTGACAAAAATATTCTGACATTCACCTGAAAGAAAAAAACAGGTGGCAATAGCTACAATATTTTGAAAAACAAGAATAAGAAGGGGGAATTGCATTACCAGATTAATGTATGCAATCAAACAATACTAAGAACAATGTGAGAGATGGGTAGGAAAAAAAAATAGATGACACCAATCACACTAAATGATAAGAGACTGAAACAGACCCAAGTATACATTAGAATTTAGTATAAAAATCATTCATTGCAGGGCTTCCCTGGTGGCACAGTGGTTGAGAGTCCGCCTGCCAATGCAGGGGACACGGGTTCGTGCCCCGGTCCAGGAAGATCCCACATGCCGCAGAGTGGCTAAGCCCGTGAGCCATGGCGGCTGAGCCTGCGCGTCTGGAGCCTGTGCTCCGCAACGGGAGAGGCCACAACACTGAGAGGCCCGTGTACCACACACACACACACACACACACACACACACACACAAAATCATTCATTGCTTCTCAAGATTCTGAAATTTTGGTAAGGCTCAGAATAGACAGCTTATTTCTACCTCACATTGTATTGACTATAGCAGCTCAGCTGGGGCTTGGAGGTTCCAAGATTGTTACTGACTTCTCTTGTTCTCAGTCAATCAATTCTCTCTCATCATTCAGTAACCTAGCCTGAATTTCTTACATGGTGACTGATCACAAGAGAAGCAAAACAGAAGGTGCCCAGCCTCCCACGGGCCACAGCGGGCACAGCACCATTACAGCTGCATTCTACTGGTAAAGGCAAGTCACATCAGCCCAGGTTCCAGAAAAGGCAAATAGAGTTTCATGTACAGACAAGGATGGGATCCTCTTGTCACGTTGCTCATGTCTACCTCTGCAGACAACCCACCAGAATAAATTTTGTTATTATTACGATACACGTCTGTACAACCAGGCCCAGTTGGTTTTGCAGACTTATTCTACCATACTTATTCTTCCAGAGAATAAAAAGATAAGGAACATCCCTAACTCATTTTATAATGCTTACATAACCTTGATTCCAAAAGCACACGGAAGTACTGTAAGAAAGATTAATCCAGTCTTGTTTAAAAATATAGATCAAAAAATACCTAAACAAAATATTATCAAATTGAATCCAACAATGTATAAAATAAATAATTCATTCATGTCCAATTTCATATGGGTTCACATCTGAAAACCTAATTGATGTAATTCAGTCACTTTAACAAAATAAAAGAGGAAAGAAATAAACATTCCAATGGATGAAGGAAATGATTTTCTATTATTCAAAAATAATTCATGATTTTAAAGAACTCTTAGCAAATAAAAACAAAAGTGAACTTCCTTAACCTGATAAAGATAATCTACTGAAAGCCTACAACAATCACCCCGAATGTTGAGAAGTTGGAGCATTCCTTTTGAAGACAGGAATAGGATAAGGATACCCACAATCAATACTTCTATTCAACACTGCACCAGACGCCCTAGCCAGATGGGTAAGCAAAGAAGAAAAGATAAGTGGCATACAGGTTGGAGAGGAAGAAACAAAACAATAATTATTTCCTGGTAATATTTCTTGACATTTAGAAACTCCAAGAAACATCTCAAGCAAACTACCAAAGCAAATAATACAGTTTAGCTAAATGGTTGTATGAAAGGTCAATATACAAAATCAATTGCATTCTCACACATTAATAATCCAATAAGGCTGGTATGAATTATTTTTTAAAGTAACATAAAAATTAGCTATTGTAAATTTAAAACAAAACATATCTTAATACCAAATAAACTTTTGTGAATTAATGTTAATTTATAAAAATGAAATTATTGGACTATTAGAAATTATAGGTGAAGGTTTAAGTAAATGGAAAGAGGTTCTCCTAATGTAAAAGCCATGGAAAGAATCATAAAGCAAATAATTGATAAATTTGACTCCATAAAATATGTCAAATGATATAAGAAAATCATCATAATACTTAAGTGACAAACTGAAAAAATAGCCACAAATAGGAAAAAAGGTTAATACCCTTAATAGACAAAGCATACTTACAAATCTTAAAATCCACTGGCAAAACACTAATCCACCAACAGAAATTTTAGCAAAGAAAATTCATGAAAGAAAATATCACTAACAATCATGCAGATTAAAGTTTTTAGCCTTACCATAATAAAATAATTGCTTATTAAGTAACAGTGATGTGTTACTTTTCAACCAACAAACAGAAAATAACACCAAGAAAGGGTCAGTTATGTGCTGTGAGATGGGTTCTTTTGTACATTGCTGTTAGGAGTTGAAGTTACACAACCATCCTCCAAGGCCATATTTCTCTAGCACAAAAGAATAGCATCTATGCTTGACCCAGTATCTGAGTTTGGATCTATTTATACATATACATCCTAAAGGAATACTTATATATTTATATAGTTTATAAATTTAAATATACCTTATATATTTATTTACATATTTATGTTGAATATATTACATTTATATTATATAATTTAAAAGTTGTCCATGATATTACTTAAAACTACAGAAACACTGGATATGCAACAAATGCAAAATGGTTAAATAAATTATGGCTCATGGGTAACTGATTTCCAATTTGATATGCTTGGGAATCCTTCTTCAAGGAGAATTTTGTGCAGAAGCCATATACATAAATTAGTTCAATGTGGAGCTGCTCTGTTTGAAAAGTACAAGGCGAGCCTAGACTCAATGGCCTCTGTCCCAACTCCTGCCTCCCCCAAGCTCTGTGGTGGCCCCCGGGACACCTCTAAGAATCCCTAAGACTTTATGGAAAACCGTGAAAGAAAAAACTGCTGTACAATATTATAAGACTATTGAATTCATACTTTGAAACATCTGTAAAGATGAGAGCAAAAGCTCAGGATATAATATCACATAAAAACTAATATACAAAACTACATTCTGCATGATCTCAACTAGATAAATATATGTATGTAAATATGTATGTGATTCTATTTTGTTTTTTATAGTTGTCTGTAACTTTCAATTTTTCTACCAAGACCATGAATTCCTTTCATAATTAGGGGGAAATGGAACATTATTAACAAACATGTAGTTTTCATTCAGGCCCACTAGTTCATGTTGGAATTATTATATGCATCTGTAGGAAAAAATATCTTGGAATTTTAAAGAAAATGTTATTAGAAACAGCTAAAGAGCCCTCCAATAATCTACCTCTGGGACATTTATCTTCAGTGTTATTCAGAGCACATCTGAAATCCATTACAGCCCCCAACTGGCTTCAGGAACCTCTGTGGGCCTCCAGCCATCTCCAGAGCAAATTGCCTCAGCCGTGGTCAAAGTCAAAATTTCTCAGTTGCCTTGTTTGACCTAAAAATGTTTTATGTAATTTGCCATTATCTGAAAGGGAAACAGTTGTTAGAAAATAAATCTTTTTTGACTGTGTCTTGTTAAATGGGTGCCAAGAAATGTTCTTCATTGTTCAGACATACCAGAAGAAAAATAACAAATATTAGGTAAAGAAATGGAATCTCCAAAATAAATCCAAAGGAAAACAAAAATCACTGTTAGTCCGTCTCTAGAGACACAAAGGGAAGGGTGATTTGCTTTTTAATCTTTGAGTGCCAGAAATGGGACATCTATCAGAACTGTAAATATGGAAATTAAAGGCAGAACTTTTATTTTGCCTTCCGTCCTCCATTCAGTAAACATTTACCTAAAAAATCTACAGTACGAAGATCTTGTACTAGGGGCATGGGAGTAGAAATATGTGCATAGTAGGGATGAGAATGGAGGCATAAATGTAAAGAACTGACTGCGGCTTATTGAAGAGTGCTCTAATAATGGTGTGTGTAAGCTGTTTTGGAAACTGAAAAGAGAAAACCACTAACAGGCTTCTCAAGAAGTTAAGGAAGAAGGGAAAGAAATTGTGAAAGGGAGTGAAGGGGGGGAATGGAGACAGAAATATCCAGTACTTCTCAGAGGCAATGACAGTATTACAACTTTTCTTTTAAGGTAGGAAAAAAAGGCGGGGGGGAGTGTGTTACATAAAAAAGAAAATAACTGATCTAGCTTTACACGGATGATCACTAAACTCAAATGGTCACTTAGAGCTTCCCAGCAATTCAACTATATTTCTGTAGCTCATTCACTTGCCTTTTCTCGAAGGTGACTAGCTGATACCTTTTTCTCTCTCCTCAAACCAACACTTCCTCCCCAGCTCTGCTCTCACATGACGAGCCTGCTTTCCTTTTCACTGAGAAAACAGAAGCAACTGTAAAAGATTTTGACCACTTCTACTGACATATTGCTCTGTGTGCCCTTACTCTCCTCCATCCCTCCTGTGGCCCTGGATAAACTCTTGGCCTCAGAGCTGAGGCCAAGCCCACCACTTGTGCGGTAGATCTCACTGCTCTGGCCAACCCAACAACACTCCTTCAGCAATTGTTTCCTCTCTCCTCTGCATCTTCAGTTTTCCTCTCTCTGCTGAGTCATTCACATCAGCATTCAGAAATGCCAGATCTTAAAATAAAACCCTCACCTGACCCCACATTCTTCCCACCAGCTACCATAACACATCTCTGTCTTTCTCTACTGCAAAACTTCTAGAAAAGGTTGACTATACAAGGTGTCTCAAGTCTTATTCAAATGCATTTCTATCAGGTTTTCCTCCCAACCCCTCCACTGAAACAGCTTTCATAAACATCCCCACACCTACCTCCATCACTCACACTCTTTATCTTCCATATCTCTTACAACAGCACCATCTCACACACCTATATTTATTTGCTTGTTTGTTGCCTATCTCCCCCAACGAGCTGTAGTCTCCAAGAACTCTATCCCGGAAGCCCAGAACACTGCCTGGCACATAACAGGTATTCAATAAATATTTGTTAAATGAACGGGTGAGATAAATTATCGCACCTAAGATTATGCAATTATTAAGCTGGGGAGCAGAGATTCAAACGCAGATGTACCTGACTTTAAAATCACGCTACATGCTACAACCAAAGCTTCACGCTACAACCTGGGCCTCTGATGGGGTGATTGGAATAGCTGGCAGAATCATTAGTAAATTAGAGTCTATGAGAGAAAGATAATTTGAGACGAAGCGCTGTGAAACCATTTACTAGTTTTCAAAATAAGCATAACATTAGAGAAACTGCCTGCTTACTCAGAGGCGAGTAATCTGGCAGTCTTGGAGATCTACTGCACAATCCAGAATGAGAAATGGAACAACCACAGCCTCTAAGTGACCTAATCAGATGTCTGAAAGCCCAAGCTTACACACGAGGAGCTTATTAGCAGGCTCTCAGAGCCACAAGTTTAGGTCTAGGTATTCCAACCACAGAAGCTTAAAAGTAACCAACTATGAGGACGGTAATAGAGGGAGCACACCCACACACAGACATACAAACAATTTCCAAAAGGCTTTCCAAGAACCTAAATGACCTAGTGTGCTTTCATTCAGTGCTAGCACAGCCCTGCACATCTCTATAGCCCTTCACACCTCAACACTGATTCTCCTACCACATTCAAGTACAGGGTAACAGACATTAATTGTTTACAACAATGATCTGAGCTCATGAGGATGAGACTAAATTGTATTCAGTATCTTCTTCTTAAGAAGGCAGACAGATAACTCGTATACTTTAGAAAGATATCCATAGAATCTGGTGGTAAGTTTTTAAAGGCTGCATTTGAAGAGGTAAAATTTCTGGAAAAAAAATTTATTTAATGGAAGAGCTCAACCCCCAAGCATGCTGGGTAAATGAAACATCAGTGTACTTCTCCGAAGAATAAAAAAGAGAATCAGCAAGTGGGCTTGATTTTTACTTTTAATTTGTGTTTGACTCATGCCAAAGGTATTTGAGAGGTAATTTCTATATCACAACTTTGGCATCGTGGAAGTAGCATCTGATATCAACAATCCAACATAAGTTGGTATTCACTGGTCCAGGGAATGGGAGATTACTTACTTTAGTAGCTCTGTGATCTTCTAAAGAGAGAAAATGGTCTTATTTGTGGGTAACTACACATACACTTTCCAAGTAAGAGATTGGTTTCTCTAAGATTAGCAGTATAATATTCTCAAAACTGGAAATAAACTAATAGTACCAAGGGAAATTTCAATAATCAGGCTGCTAACTCTGCAGACCAGAAAGAGAGAGGAAACAAGAGATTAATATTAAAATTTTCAAAATTTTCCACCTTATTAAGTGCTTCCGTTCTCAGATTTCACTGCTGGCATTACCCATAGTGTATAGAAGCTTGTTTTTGTCACACGTGTGAAGATTTATTTAACTTGAAAGTCTTTCCCAGTTCATGTGGATTGAAACCATAACTAAGTACCTTGTCACATGTTTCTTGTGGTGGACAGGCATACATAGCTTTCCAAAGAATAATTATTATTCCAGTGAACAGATTTTGCCAGACTTTCAAAAGGTAAACTATAGATCTTGAGAAACTTAAAAACTTGTTTCTGATTTTTATCAGCAAAAGACTGTGTTCAAGACATGGAAAACAACTCATTCTCCAGAAAATAGGAAAATAAAGCTTTTGAAAACCAATTTTCCCTTTTCTTTGAGCCAGATTCTAAGATCTATGGTTTAAAAGATATTACATGAGGAAAAAACACTCCTTTTTTTTTCTGTATTCAGTAGTCCAAACGTCATATGAGATACTTTAAAGTTTTTCCTTTGGGGGGGAATGGAATGGTTTCCTAGATGTCATTAGGACCATCACTCTGCATTCTGGCCAAACCTTTTTAAAGTCCCTACAATCTGATATGCAAACATATAAAATTCAAGGTAATATAACATAGGAGTTAAAAGATTATAGGCTCTCACTATTTACAATAGCCAGGTCATGGAAGCAACCTAAATGCCCATCGACAGATGAATGGATAAAGAAGATGTGGTACATATATACAATAGCCATAAAAAGTAATGAAATTGGGTCATTTGCAGAGACATGGATGGACCTAGAGACTGTCATACAGAGTGAATTAAGTCAGAAAGAGAAAAACAAATATTGTATATTAACACATATTATGTGGAATCTAGAAAAATGGTACAGATGAACCAGTTTGCAAGGCTGAAATAGAGACACATGTAGAGAACAAACGTATGGACACCAAGTGGGGAAAGTGGGCGGGGGGGGTGAATTGGGAGATTGGGATTGACATATATACACTAACATGTATAAAATAGATAACTAATAAGAATCTGCTGCATAAAAAATAAATTAAATTAAAATTTAAAAAGATTATAGGCTCTCAAATCAGACAGACTTGAGTTTGAATTCTCCATTCGACCTACTATCCTAGTGATGTTGAGCTATTAAATTAACTTCTATGAGCCTCAGTTTTCTCATCTGCAAAATGGCATAAAAGTATGGCCTGTTTCCTACTTTTAGGGTTACTGAAAGAATTAATGAAATAATATATGTAAACCACCCAGCACAGAGTAAATGCTCCAGCCCCGTTAAATGCAAAGGCTCCTCTCTATTCCATTCGATCTACCCTCATTGTTCCTTCAACTTTCTTCCCAACTTTCAGAAACAACTGAAAAAGGAAAGAATGAGGAAACTTTGGTTTTTGAGGATTTGGAAATAGGGAAGAACGAGGTTGACACTTGGGAGATTTGAAATGAGGTGACGTAAAATGAAAGATGAAGGACATTCGGCCTCAGTGAGAAGAAAACAAATACTGACCTCTGCGTACGTCAATCACTCGTATGACATAATGAAAGCCTAGTCTAGCAGCAACATTTTATCCCCACACTACATAATTATACCTTGAGCCCTTTCCATCTCTTTAAGACAAACTCCCTTCATGTGCTAGCTGGATTTTAAAAGTACCAGCAAACAAAAAAATTAACCCACTACACTATGAAGCAAGAAATAATGACAATAAAGAAGGTACCAGCAACATTACTGGAAGATGGAAAAGGGGTATTCAGGTAACTTCAGTGGATGCTGAATCCCTTTGCAGTCTTCACCGAAATCCTATCCCGAAAGGAAAGTTCAGTCCCTTCTGTTTTCATATTGGGCTTGACAATCACAATCGTGTTTTGTCAACTATTATCAGGACTGACCTTGACATTAGAAAATGTTATTTCTTCAAACTAAAAACAACCTGCCATGGCCCTTCCCTGTTGTGCTTCCCCATCCCCTTATAATTATGCCCTTTCACCTCTGTTTTTTTTTTTTTCCTTCTTTCTTCTTCTTCTTTTACTGCAGGATTTATGAAATCCTTTGAAACATGTTGTTTCCAGATGTAGGTCCCAAGTGCCCTGTCATTTACTTCCTGTCCAAGCCCTGAGCAGATGGAATTACACAAGTTCGGCTGTGTGCGTCCACCCTCCAATGCCTTCATTAAACTCCAGGATTTTAAAGAGTCTGCCCAGCTCCTGGCAGGGACCTTTCCATACTTCCACCCCGAAGCTGTAAATTACTACCTCATTAAACTCAATTGTGTATGATTAGGTGTCTGGAATGTACTTTCCTTTCCCTGCAGCCTCCTTGGAGTAATCACTGCATCTCAGGCCTCACTACTTAACTCAGCGCATTATTCAAGCAGTGCAGTGTTTGGGTAGCTCATTGAGGGAGGTTTTCTTTCTGTTAGAGTATTATAACTCTATCTTTTGGTTCTAAAAGGAGAAGATTTGTGATCTTTCATTTCCCACTGAGCAATCTCTCTTTTAACAAGAGAAAGCTGTAATCAACAGGCCTCTTTCAAGAATTCGTTTTTCCTTCTACCACACATGTGGTTGGAAGTACAGAACTTTTGTTTTTTCTGATCATCAGTGATAATTTAACATTTTTTTAAAGGCTGCTGTTGTTGCCATTAATTTTCATAGGTAAAGATCACCTGGGAAATGTTTAAACTTTTTTTTTTTGAGACAAAGAGAAACAAAAATAACTCAGGTGATGAATGCCTATTCATCTAATTTTGATTCTTTGATGAGATTTGTTTAAAAAAACTTGAAGAGTCTGGAAAGGTCATGGGTAAAGGGTTAGAGGGAGGGAAAAAGGAGGAGGGGCTGTCACATTGAATAAATAATCTATCCAAAGTTCCCAGCCTGGCTGCTATCGTTTTAGCAGGAAAGGTAAAACTAATATCCCCTGAGGGACAAAAGCTCAGAAGGTCACTTCTCTTTCTTAGGGAGGTTTTTGCCTCTTTAGTTGATTCATTGGTTTAGAGTCTTAAGATTTTTAGTATGCTTGCCATGGGCTTCTCTGCCACTTGCTTCCCTCTAGTCAATCAGTGTTGTGTCACCATGTCCCTAGACTATAGATAAAGATATTGACATATCATATGGAGAAAGAAAATGAGGGCCCTAGAGCAAAATGGTTTAGCTGAGGTCAAACAAGTATTAACAGTACAGTCAATGTTGAAGTAGAATTTCCACCACATGTGAAGGAAAATTCAAAAACATCATGGAATGGAGCATCACTCACTCCTTCCTGACATTTGTGAAGGAAAAATTCAGAAAGAGGTAGGGGAATGGAGCATCATTCATTTCTAACTCAGCCTGTGAATGTGTTCTTGCAAGTTGTAGATGATCGTAAAGGACATTCATGCATATCTGGACATGACAGACAAGGGGCGGACCAGGCATCTTAGGTGTTCTTTTGCCTGCACTAATTTGTGTGTGAAGAAAGTTCAGATGAACTTTGCTTGGGAGACTACTCTCTAACTGGGATGGAATAGAACGGTATATCTTGGTTGTGGTTCCTAGTCTGGTACCTTGGAATAGACAGAAGGATTGTGAGGTAAATGAGCTGTTACCCCAAAGAAGAAAAAGGAGCACAGTGCTACCCAGGTGACAAAGTGTAACACGGAGTCAGGAAGGATGCAGGCTCCCCCATTCTGCCCCCACATACACAGCTGTGGTTTAGTGTGGACTAAAGGAATTGCAGTGACACTTACACACCTCAAGGGCATAAGGATTTGGGAAATCATCTTTTGGCAATGTCCTCAATGTTGTCGTGGTGGACACCAGTAGTGGTGATGATGCTGAGTCACAATTCTCAGGAAGTTGCATGAACATCAGACAGTCAAAAGTGTGCACATGGTAGAAGAGCATGAGCTAAAGTAAGACACCAGAGAAATAATCCAGTAAGATGTGAAAGGGCTGGACTTTCTCTCTCAGCCTTGGGCAGACGCCAGTGGATTTATTATTATATTGACCCTATTCAGACCTAAGTTCCAGTGAGTTCTGGAAAAAACAACTTTCACAAAGAAACATATTAAAAGTAGTACCACAAAATGGGCACAGAAGACAACAGCTACTTAAGTAGACTGAATAGAAGCAAAGCAGGCTTCTGAAATACCGCAGGTTAACTATGCTTTAGGCAATTCACTCTTTGACAAATTTTTTATTCACTATAAAATTATCATTTAAAAGTCTAGTAGAGGGCCTCCCTGGTGGCGCAGTGGTTGAGAGTCCACCTGCCGATGCAGGGGACGCGGGTTCGTGCCCCGATCCCGGAGGATCCCACATGCCGCGGAGCGGCTGGGCCCGCGAGCCATGGCCGCGGGGCCTGTGTGTCCGGAGCCTGTGCTCCGCAACGGGAGAGGCCGCAGCAGTGAGAGGCCCGCGTACAGCAAAAAAAAAAAAAAAAAAAAAAAAGTCTAGTAGAATACTAAGGTTATTCTTCCCCCTCCCCCCCCACACACACAGTGGAGTAAGAAACAAAAAATGGTATAAGAGGGATCTTTGACTACTAATGATGTATTTTTTTTAATATCTTAAGACAGTTGTATGTCTTTGTGAATTACCTGTTAAGACATATTCCTAATTGCCTTTTTCTTGTTGATTTATAAGAGCTCTTTATATATTGAGGGTGATAACACTCTGTGTCATTTATTTTACAAATATATTTTACCTGCTTTAGAGATGGACTTCTAAATTTGTTCATGATAATTTTTGAGGTAGAAAAAATCTATTTCTTATCTCTTTTGTTACTTTTTAAAATTTTATTCTTAGAAATATTTTACTAACCCTGTAAGCAGAATCTGTTCCTCCATATTTTTAAGAATTTTTATCTTGTAGTTTCATCTTTCAACTTGACTCCTATGTAATCTCTTTTTGAGTACTGGGTGAGGAAAGGCTCTAACTTTATTTTTTTACAAATAGGTACTTTTTCCCTTATATTGAATAATACATTACCCTGCAAAATTTTGGGAAAGCCATCTTTATCACAAGCTAAAACCTTTTCTGTTTCTTGACTTTCTATTCTGTTTGATTTAACTACATTGGTCTACTCTTGTGCCAACACCACAATGTGAAATTATAATACGCTCTAAATTTCCATGAGGCAAATGTCATTTCATAATTCTTTTTATTTTTTCACAATTCTATTGCAGAATTTTACTTCAGGTTAAGATGCAGAAGGTTGTGACAGATCATTGCTCTCACCAGAAAAATTATAAAAATATGGATTAAATAAAAATTCCTATGTTTTAACACACTGGAGAGCTATGAATGAAAAGAATCTAAAGACTCTGAGAGACGAATAGACCCTTCCTGGATGAGCAGAGACCCTGGACTACTTTTCTCCTGGGAACCCTAGCTGAGCTTACACAGAAAGAATCTGCTGGGTTATAGGGAGAAACCAGTTAAACTTTTAACTGGCATGGTGAAAATGTCATGTGAGGTGGTGTAATGGAATAGAATCTTAGGAACCCCAAATGCATAGCTAGTCCTTCCTTCCAGCAATTCTCCTCTCTAGATTTCTGGTCAGTGTCTGGAAGAAGCATCTGGGAATCTGGGGCAAGGCAGAAAGCAAATATAGATCCCAAAATCCACTAGAAGGAAGAGCCTGTTATATACACATAAGATTGCATTCTCCAAAAGTTTGAAAACAAATGCAACCTAAAACTAACTAAAGCTACAAACCACCCTGAATTCTGTTAAATTCCTGATAAAATCAAAGCAAAAATCCTCTTTACTCCTCTTCAGCTGACTGATAAGAAGAAAAGATATTCCCCCTCTGGGGGAAAGCAATATTTATTTCAGTCTCTGTAATTTTTAAACACAATAAAAAGTTACAAGTCATGGAAAGAAGGAAAATGAGACTTTTATTCAAAGGAAAAATAAAATCTATAGAAAGAGAACTACAGATAACCCAAATGTGGGATTAACTGAAAATGACTACAAAATCACTACTAGAAATGTTCTAAAAATTAGAGCGAAATTTAGACCTAATTTATGAAAAGATGGAGAATTTCAACAGAGGAATGGAAGCACTAGCAGCAATAAAATCTGCATGCTAAAATATTTAAAATTAGGCAGGCAGGACATCCCTGGTGGCGCAATGGTTAAGAATCTGCCTGTCAATGCAGGGGACACGGGTTCAAGCCCTGGTCCAGGAAGATCCCACATACCGCAGAGCAACTAAGCCCGTGCGCCACAACTACTGAGCCTGCATTCTAGAGCCCACGAGCCACAACTACTGAAGCCCACGCACCTAGAGCCTGTGCTCCGCAACAAAGAGAAGCCACCACAGTGAGAAACCTGTGCACCGCAACAAAGAGTAGCCCCCGCTCGCCACAACTAGAGAAAGCCCACGTGCAGCAATGAAGACCCAATGCAGCCAAAAATAAATAAATAAATAAATAAATAAATTTATTTTAAAAGTTAAATTGGGCAGGCACTGGATGGGCTTAATATCAGACTAGACATAGCAGAAGAAAGAATCGGTGAATCTGAGGACATATCAATAGAAACAAATTAAAACACCAAAAAGAACTTTTTTTAAAAAGCAGAGAATGAGGGAAATATGAGATAATATCTGTCATTAATAATTTCACACACATACAGGCTAGCTTAAGAGCCACTGCTTTAGACCTAGCTTGAGGAATCTAAGGAAGCTGAGATAACATGAACAAAAAACACTCCATAACAGTTCAAAACACAGGCCTGCAGACAGCGGAGTCAGGACATGAAAATAAAACCTTCTGGCCTGGAGAAGGTCAGGTGACAGGTCTAATCTTCTCCATGTATAAATGATGCAATGGAGAACCTAAGAGTGATATCTACTTGTCCAAGGTCAGATAGTAAACCATTGGCAGAGCTGGGGCTTGGAGAGACTGGGTCCTATAAGAAATGCTGGGAGTGGGGATGGGGAAATGAATCTAAAGGAGTGAAAGGAATTTGAGAAAAATCACTCAAGAAGGGAGCATCAGAGCCAGAACTGGAAGCCAGGTCTCCTGTCTCTTACATGGGTACATATTCACTAAACCTCTTTTTTTTCCACTCTTGATCCTCACATCCTCCATACTTCAGAGCCCCTACCCATGTTTGAAAGCTGTCTGGTACAAGAATTTCTCCATGAAGTCTTATCCACATCATTGTATTTAAATGTGGTTCCTGATGTCCCAACTCAATGGAAATGTGGAGATGAGACTCCCATCAGGGGGCTGGGGGTCTCTGAACTGGCCCTTGACACACTGGGACTGTGATGTCCCCACCCATGCCCATGTAACTCAGTAGAGAGTTACAAGAGTCAAGATTCAATGGTAGTCAGAATAATTCTGAAGAACAGGGAAGCAAAGGGAAAAGTAGAAGAAACAAGAGGCTTGGTTTTTTGTTCTGTTCTTTTTGGTTCTGCTTCTTTCTTTTTCATTTTCCTTTTTTTAAAATTAATTTTTATTGGAGTATAGTTGTTTTACAATGTTGTATTAGTCTCTACTGTACAGCAAAGTGAATCAGCTATATGTATACATATATCCTCTCTTTTTTTGGATTTCCTTCCCATTTAGGTCACCACAGAGCACTCAGTAGAGTTCCCTGAGCTATATAGTAGGTTCTCATTAGTTACCTATTTTATACATAGTATCAATAGTGTATATATGTCAATCCCAACTGCCCAAGTCATCCTTCCCCCCCTTCCTTTACCCCCTTGGTGTCCATACATTTGTTCTCTACATCTGTGTTTCTATTTCTGTTTTGCAAATAGGATCATCTATACCATTTTTCTAGATTCCACATATATGCATTAATATACAATATCTGTCTTTTTCATTTTTTTCATTGAGAAAATATTCACCTTAACATTCACCATTTTAAAGAGTGTACAGGGCTTCCCTGGTGGCGCAGTGGTTGAGAATCCGCCTGCCGATGCAGGGGACATGGGTTCGTGCCCCGGTCTGGGAGGATCCCACATGCCGCGGAGCGGCTCGGCCCGTGAGCCATGGCCGCTGAGCCTGCGCGTCCGGAGCCTGTGCTCCGCAATGGGAGAGGCCACAGCAGTGAGAGGCCCGCGTACCACAAAAAAAAAAAAAAAAAAAGAGTGTACAATTCTGTGGAGTTCAGTATATTCACGAGGATGTGCAACCATCACCACTGTCTAACTCTAAAACATTTTTATCACCCCAAAAAGAAACCCTATGCCTGTTAGTAGTCACTGCCCATTCCCCCTTTCCCCCAGTTCCTGGCAACCACCAATCTGCTTTCTGTCGGTATGGATTTGCCCCTTCTGGACATTTCATATAAATGGAATTATACAATAAAATTTTTAAGGAAAAAAAAAGAAATTAAAAAATGCTTTTATTTAAGACATGCAGTTTATGGTGTTTTTGTTATAGTAGCCTCAGTGGACTAAGACAGTTAGGAAAATTAAAATGAAAACAATAGTGAGATAGCATTTCACACCATGAAAATGGCTAAAATTAGAAGACTGACAATATAAAGGGCTGATAAGAAAGTAGAGCAACTGGCCTTCACACACACTAGTGGAAGTGAAAAAATGGTGAAAATCACATTGGAAAGATATATATCAGTTTCTAATCAAGTTAAACATTCATTTACCCTGCGATCCAGCAATTCTCTTCCTATGTATATACCCAAGAGAAATGAATGCATATAGCCACAAAAAAGATGTGATCAAGAACGTTTATAGCAGTTTTATTCTTAATAGCCCAAAACTGGAAATAACCAAATATCCATCAATAGGAGAATGGAGAAACAAGTTGTGCTAGCCATACAATGGACTATTATAGAGCAATAAAAAAGAACAAACTGATATACTTAACTACATGGATAAATGTCAAAAAGAGACACAAAAGAGCATCTACTGTAAGATCCCATTTTTATGCAATTCATTACTAGGCAAAACTAATCTATGATGATAGAAATAATGTAATTACCTTTGTACTGGGGCTGTTGACTGGGAGAGAGCATGAGGAAACTTTCTAGGGATATGAAAATGTTCTATATCTTGTGTGGTTGTCACAAGGGGTATATACATTGTAAAACTTCATTAAGCTGTAAAACCAAGGTCTGGGTATTTTACTGTATTAATTACACCTCAATAAAAATCATGTTTAAGAATGTTTAATGCATATATATTGAATATTCTTGGCTTTATATACTTCCACCAAAAAAAAAAATTGATAAGCCCAGAATACCCATGTTGGGGTCTTGCTTAGAGTCACATTAAATATATAAATCAACCTGAGGAGAACTGATGATATGTTGGGTCATCCTACCAAAAACATGTTACATCTCCATTTATTAATTTTTATTTGAATATTCTCTCTCTTGTTGTATTGTTTTCCCTTAAGTTAAATTTTAATTATATATTTTTGTAGAAATTTTAATTATACCTTGTTGTAGAAATTTTAATGATATATTTTTCCATATGTATAGGAAAACAATAGTATAGTTATTTTAACTGGACTTCTATATTTCCATTATTTTTTCTCTCTAGGATTTTTTTTGTTATTATCATTTTTGTTTGTTTTCACTGAGAATATCACTGAGAAAAATTGATAATATAGCCTTGTTCTTAGCTCAAACTGCCAAAATATTATTTTTTAAAGTGATGAAAAAACTTATTCAGTGCTGTACATCATTTATATCTCAATAAAATGGAGAGAAAAAAAGTGATGAAAGTTACTATTCCTGTCCTCTTTGTAGACTTTACTAGTAAGTATGATGTTGGTGCTAGTTTGAGAGAGACATTTACTATCAGATTAAGATATTATCCATCCATCCTTAGTTTTCCTTGAATTTTGTTTTGAATGGGTATAAAATTTTGCATCTCTAAGTAAAGAAAATTCATCTCAAGAATGGTTTTCCTCCTTTGATCTAATGATGCCATGCCATTATGCTGAGTTTCTAGTTTTAAATTATTGCATATTCCTAGAAATCTTATTTCTTTTAATGTAGTTCTACATTTGGTTTGTAAGGAATTTAGGTAGGTTTTTTTTTCCCTCTATAGTTGTAAATATAGTTTTAGAAATTTTATTGATTGATTGATTGATTGATTGGCTGCATTGGGTCTTCGTTGCTGTGGGCAGATTTCTCTACCTGGGGAGAGCAGGGGCTACTCTTCGTTTCGGTGTGTGGGCTTCTCGTTTCGGTGGCTTCTCGTTGAGGAGCATGGGCTCTAGGCGCGCAGGCTCAGTAGCTGTGACTTGCAGGCTTAGTTACTCTGCAGCATGTGGGATCTTCCCGGACCAGGGCTCGAACCCGTGTCCCCTGCCTTGGCAGGCAGATTCTTAACCACTACACCACCAGGGAAGTCCCAATATAGTTATAAATATAGTTTTATTTTTATCTTCTTTTTTTTTTTTGGCCACACCGCGCGGGTTGTGAGATCTTACTTCCCCCACCGGGGATCGAACCAGGGCCCTCAGCAGTGAAAGCCTGAGTCCTAACTACTGGACCACCAGGGAATTCCCCTTATTTTTTTCTCTTATAAGAATTTTATTCCCGTTTTACCCCTAGGTTCTTCATGACATTTTTTTCTTAAAACGGGAATAAAGACACAGACCTACTTGAGAATGGACTTGAGGATATGGGGAGGGGGAAGGGTAAGCTGTGACAAAGCGAAAGAGAGGCATGGACATATATACACTACCAAACGTAAGGTAGATAGCTAGTGGGAAGCAGCCGCAGAGCACAGGGAGATCAGCTCGGTGCTTTGTGACTGCCTGGAGGGGAGGGATAGGGAGGGTGGGAGGGAGGGAGATGCATGAGGGAGGGGATGTGGGAACAGATGTATATGTATGACTGATTCACTTTGTTATAAAGCAGAAACTAATAAAAAAAATAAAAATAAAAATAAAATAAAAAAAAAAAAAAAAAAAAAGAATTTTAGGTAGCTTTTTTGGCCTCTGCAATTGCAAATGTAAAACTTTTCCCCCTGTGGTAAGCATTTTAGGAAGTTTTGTTTCAGTGATCATAAATGTAGAGTTTTAATTTTGTCTGTAAGTTTTGTCAGATTTTGGTATCAGTGTTTAGCTAGTGCTGTACAATAAATTGGGACATTTTCCTTACTTTTATGTAGTACTATAGAATATGTCATATATGTCATGTATTGTGGCAATCACCAGTTATCAGAAAGTTTGAAAAACTCACACATAAAAATGACTCAGGTCTTTATCCATCTTGGAAATAATTCTTCTTGCAACATTTTCAGTTAATTTGAAGGTTATTTGTCTATTCAATTTTTCTGTATCCTGACTCAATTTGAACAAAATACACTTTCCTCCAAAACTGCCAGTTTTCATACCTATTAGTATTAAATATCATATTCTCTTCTAGATTTTTATAACTCTATTATTTGAGTTAGATCCCATTTTAATTCATAACACTATGTTCTCTATATGATGAACTTTATTGCCAATTTCTCTTTTTTATCTGTCTGGATTAATTTCTGATTTTACCTTTAATCCTTTTCTCTTGCTTCCCTTAGATTAATTTGATTATTTTACAACTCTTTAATGATATTAGCTAATTTTAATTCTTTCTGATTTACTAGAAATGCACTGAAAGAATGCATTCTGGTCATACTTTTAGCTTCAAATATGTAAGTTCTTATATATTCAGTGTTCTCATCATCATTTTCAATAATCTCAGCTTCAGGTGTTTTTCCTACTTTACTCAAGAAAAGAGACATATTACTTAAAAATCAGGTTTGGCTGCTGTGAGAGTGGCTAAAGTAAAGTAAATGTCCATGCAGGCAGTCCACGGTCGAGGGCATCTCAGTCTTTTCCAATCTTGATATCCTACCAGTTTCCACAGTAGGCCATTTCCACATCATGATTTCAGATCCACATTCCAACCCACAGAAGAAGAATAAGGGAGAAGGAATGGATTTGCACCTATCACTACCATCCACATTAGAATTTAGTCATATAGCTGCATCTAGACTCAAGGAGTCCTGGGAAATGTAGTCTTTTCTTTGTTGGTCATATGCCCAATTAAAAATTCTATTACCATGTAAAATGAAACACCAGATAAACAGGGAACAATATCACAGTATCTGCCACAGAGAGTTTTAAAAATATTTCCAGTGAGCTGATTTGTTATTTAAATTTTTTATTTTAAATTTCTAATATTTTTGCAGTGGGTAAAACAATGGGATTGGAATTATTTCTAGTTTTCTAATTTATTGACAATTTTTATACCTTAATACATGATTCTGTAATTTTTAAATATCCATAGATATTGAAAAAGAATGTGTTTTCTTTGTAGGATACAAGGTTTTATACCTATATATAAATCAGCTCTCCTGTTTCCTCCTGTCTATTCTTAGATAAAACACTGCCTGTCAGTTACATTCCTCCCAGGATCCACACCTCTGCTAGTTTCCTTTTACTCATTTTCCAGTTTTCTACAACTTCTCTCTGAATAGATGCTTAGAGATGGCAGAGTGGTGGTAGAAGACAGCTTCACGTATCTCATTGCCATAATTTTGTAAAATATAACGTATCTTAGAAATGGCTAGTTTGCTATTTTTCACTGACATTAATAAGTACCTTGCACAAATGTGCCTCTTTAATAAAATATTAGGGGCTATAATTACTCAAATAATATTAATAACTGGGCTATATTTCAAGTTATAGTTTCACTATAAATTCTTGTTCCTAAAAATTTTTTTACAACAATGTATTTTATAATAATATAACTTGACTGGTTTTAAATTAAGATTTTAGAAACTACTGTACATTGTAGCCAAAACTTTTATGCAACGTTTCTATATTTTCCAGTGGAGCATCATTCCATTATTGCAGCATGTTTCCACTATTTTTAAATTTTTTAAACTATGTCACTATTCATTTTATATTTTTAAATAAAATTGTATAATCTATGTTACAACTTCACATGGGTCCCTAAAAAATTATGTGATGCTTTTTATTTAGCAAATCCAAAGTTGTTCATTTTATAAAATATAACCTCTTGTATGTAGTTCAAAACTGGAACTTGAAAATAATATGTAGAACGGCAGCTGGTGAAAAAATAAAAATTCTGTAGAGTTAAAAATTATAGAAGCTGAATTCTTAGTCATAAGATGTGTTTTCCCAATGTCAGGTTAATAACTTTGTGTGCCTGGCACCAAACAGTTGTAGTTCAACTATAAAAACAATGGAGCTCCATCAGGATGAAATTGTTGAAGGGGAGGGGAAGAAGAAAACAAAGAGGGGTGAGGAGAGTATGATTTTAACATCTGAAACTCAACTTTATAATGAGAAACACTGGAGACATGATGTCATACTGCAGAAGGTAGCTCCGCTGTATTTTTTTTCAAGCTGGCTTGACCTGACGCTTCAACTAAGTCCAGATGGAAAGAAGGGAGAAATGTATATATATTCCAAGTTTAAAACAAAGGCTTAAAGCAGGGGGTTTCTCACTCATGAATTTAACATGATTGCATTTAATGCAGACCAAGTAAAGCCACCTTGTTACTCCTTCCTCCTCACCTGCTTATTCCAAACCTTTTAACCTCCCTCTGAATCTACAGGATACTGTCTGGCCTGATTAGTCTCCTAACCACAAAGATGGTGAGGGGTGGGAGGGAGTTGTTCTTTAATTCCCACTGATGGGAAAATCATCTATTGTTTTTTCATCAACTCTAAGACCCAGGTTTGGTTTTGTTGTTTGGGTATGGTTTGGTTTGGTTTTCATATTTTAACATCTCAAACTGGGATGAGTCTTACAATCCAAGATGCTTCATAGTTTAATTGGCAAAGGTTTTCGTTTGTTTGCTTGTTTGCTTCTGTGGTTTGTTTTTTTTGTTATGTTTTGTTTTTTGTTTTTTAGTGGAACATAAAATAATGCTGCATTCACTGTCCATGTTGTCTTAGAATTTAAAAAATATAATAACTGACAGGGGCAACTGATGAGGCACCTGGATTTTGCTTTGTTTGGTTTTTATTCTGGAGTGATCTCTTGGTTTAAGAAAAGACCTAGAGGGTTTCCAGGGTGGCGCAGTGGTTGAGAGTCTGCCTGCTAATGCAGGGGACATGGGTTCGTGCCCCGGTCCAGGAAGATCCCACATGCCACAGAGCGGATAGGCTCATGAGCCATGGCCGCTAGGCCTGCGCATCCAGAGCCTGTGCTCCACAACGGGAGAGGCCACATCAGTGAGAGGTCCACGTACCACAAAAAAAAAAAAAAAAAAAGAAAAGACCTAGAAAGTAGTCCCCTAGGACCCTAGGAGCTGGTCTGTATTCTGTGAAAGTTCACTTCTGTGGCTGCTCTTGATTAAGCAAATATAAAGCCAGCAGCCACTTTTTACCTGGGGAAAGGTCACACCCCCTCACTGAACGTTCTAGGTAGAGAGTGTATCAACTTGCGTAAGAAGCCCAGAATCTTCAAAGAGGAAAGTATGAGACTGCAACTCCTATTCCCCCAGAATCAAAGACCAGGGAAATCCGGGATGAACCAGGGTGCCATTAAGCAAGAGATGCTGGAAGAAAGTGACAATGAGTTCACCAAAGGAGAAATCACTGAGCAGGTAAAAAAAGACTGGCCTTTCTTGAGTATGTGGTATAGCCTCAAGACAAGCCCAGGTTTTAAGGAGAAGGACAGTGGACGCCCTACAGGCTCAGCCACTCTGGCCTAATGTTGAGCTTTTTGAAGAACAATGTCCAAGCTCAAAACATGGCAGTCCAGCCAGGAACCACTGCAGTGCTGGCAGGAATCCAGGCCTTCAAGAACATTTCCTCAACTGCAGACAGGCATCCATCTTGCTGAGCAGGACCAGCCTTACAGCAGCAATGACACGCAACAAAAGCCAAAGCAATAGCACCAATGGACTGACTCTACTTGCCAGTGCCTTCTCTCCACCTGGCGTTTGGAAGTAAGACTGCCACCCTCTGGGCAGGATCTGCCACTGCATTCGTGGAAAATTAACTGAAAATTAGGACACTTGCCAATCTTTGCATCCCAGCCGCTTGAGTAAACTATTTGTAAACCTGGCACCACAGAAGACACCTTTAAAAAGTTCTCAACAAAGAGACTCACAGACATAGAAAACAAACTTATGGTTACCAAAGGGGAAAGGGGTTTGGGGGGAGGGATAAATTAGGAGTTAGGGATTAACCTATACACACTACTATATATAAAATAGATAACCAACAAGGACCTGCTGTATAGCCCAGAGAACTATACTCAATATTTTTTAATAACCTATAAGGGAAAAGAACTTGAAAAATAATATATATATATATATACATATATATGTATATATATAACTGAATCGCTAGGCTGTATACCTGAAACTAACACGATGTTGTAAATCAAGTATACTTCAATTAAAAAAAATTTTTTTAAGTTCCCAACAATCAATGAGAAGTTGTGATTATTCTAAGAAAAAAGAGTCATAATGTTTTTTTAAAAAAAAAAGTTGTTCAAAGACACAAAGCTAGTAAATTAGTGGTGGATTAAAGATTCAAACCCAGGTCAACCTGGCTTGGAAAGACATCTTCTTTTCACAACATCATGCTGGCCACCTCTGAAAAGATGAGAATTCTCACAAGGATACACTGGCAAATCAAGTTCCTCAGAGATTATCCACAATGCTTAACTTATTGCTTTACATCTGGATTAGACAATATAACCTGTGTTTGGAATATGAAGAGGAAATATCAGATGGGCCTAGAACTGGCCATCTAGTCCAGTCAAAATTCCTTGGGTTCACCGTGAACAGGTTACTGCAAAGCTTGACAAATTTAGAAGTTCCTGACAGTCTCTAATGAGAGGTTTTACAAATTATAACAGAGACCCTGACTACTTCCTCTGGAAGAAACACTATAGAGAAGCTCTGAAAAGCTGTCTTTCAGAGCCTCTTTTCATACATAAGTATGGAAAGGTGGAGGGGTTTGTCACTCATCTAAAATCCATCTACTAAAAGATTGATGGGACACCTCTAGACCTTTCTGGACATTGAACTCCTTAAGGCAAAAGGGACAACTAACACTACTGCATTACTTTTACATTCTTTTTCTGATTATAAAATATGATATGACCTTATATGAAATGTGGAATAAAAACAATTTGTACAAATAAAGACAAAATAATATTTGATTCATAATCTTCCCATGAAGTGATATGAACTGTTACAAGTTCAAATTACTATGTTTCCAATCATGGCTATTAAAAAATCATAATTAGTACCACACATGGAAATAGTTTTATATCCTTCTTTTCCTTAACATATTACATCATGAGTTTTCCCCTAAGCATTACAAATTTCCACAATGTGCCAAGATTGTGACTTGGGGTATGGGCCATCAGGGATTCTAATTACTAGCCTGTTTGCTAGTTCATAGACGAAAAGGTAACCAAAGTCAGCATCCCAGATAAGGGTGTGCTTAAGAGGAAACGGGAAAGCCAAAGTATTATTTTAAAAGGCATGAGTGGAAAACAAAGAAAAAAAATAACAAAACATGTGCCTCAAACACCAGGCAATATAAGTTAAACTAGTTAGGGATTTTAAAATCTATAGAGATTTACTGGAATAATGGTTTCCAGAGGGAGGGAGATTTTTATAAACAGGGTGATTATATAATTTATCATTCAAACAGGGACACCATTGATAACTGCACTGAGACAACAACTGTAAACCAGGGCATTCCTGCAGAAACAGAGACAAATAGTTACCTTATTTATATATCTTTTATAGCCAATCTAGAAGATATGAAGGTAAAGAGTTCCTAAGGGTTCCCAGACTGCTTGAATATTACTGCATTGGCAATAATTCCTCTACAGTATTGTATGCTAATTGTAGCATCAACAGTTCTTGTTCTGATCCTGTTTCACTTTCACTGTTAAATATTATGGTACTTAAAGTCAGAGCAATGTTTCAATATCATTAAAAAAAAAAAAAAAACAAGAATGATCCAGTGGGATTCATGGGACAGAGACAAGAAATCCCCCTAGAGCAATGGTACAAAAGTGTCTACTGATGACTCGATGCTTTCAGTGGAGACTGTACATTATATTAATTGTACGGTATTGCTAAGGTCTCTGGACTGTTCTGTCAATCCCTGCATTCATCCCAGTGCATCATCATGATTCCAGGATTTCCCCCAGGTCCTTTTTCCACGGGAATGCTAAAAGGAGAATGAGATTTTGGTAGAATGAATGAATGAGGAGTAGTGAAAGATGGGGTCGATTTGCAAGAAGAATGGCACTTGGAATCCAAAGGTGGCAGGATTAGCCACCCCACCATGACTCCACAGGCACACAGGTAGCACATCTCCACTTGGTATTGTGTCTGAGGCAGAGAGACATACTGTTTCTCTGATGCAGATGGACTTCCCAGATCCTGAACTGGTTGGTGTACATTTCTGAACTGTCCTTTGCTCAGAAAATGACACCTGGAAGATCCCCCTATTACTTCAACGTTCTCAGCAATTTTAATAAAGTCTTTTTCTGCTTCAATCAGCCAGAGTCCATTTCTGTGGCATACAACCAATCCCTCTAACGGATAAAGCCCTTTAGAAGTAGCATGCCCTTCATTCCTCCAGTTCTTCTTAAGGTCCAACGATTGTGAAGGTCACTAAAATCTATACTAAATCCTTATACCCAGAACACATACAGTGGTTTTCTATTTTCCATATAGTTTTCTTGTTTTTTACATGTAGAAAAAGGTATCTACTGTAGAAAGTTACTCTACAAGTGAAATAATTTTACATGTAAGAAGGTGTGGAGAGGAACAGGAATGGGGTTGGTCAAAAGGGACTTAGTCTTTAATCGGTAACGTTCTGATTTTTAATGAAAAGAATATTTTACTATATTATGGATACAATAAAAGTCCATTTTAAATTAAGGCAACTTTAACACCTAGCATAGACCTAGCACTGGGTCTAGCTATTATTTATTCAATAGTACTATTCATTCAATAATACTTGCTGGGAGAATGGGTAAAAGAAATATCAAGTAATTCCAGACTGTTATTTTACAGATAAAGCATATAACACTGCAAACACTGAACTGCTGGCTGGCATGTAGCAGTGGCCTGGAGTGTTAGGTGTCCACTTCTGAACAATGTATATAGTGGAAACTAGGTAGCGGAAGGGAACTAAAATGTATGGTCACACGACTTCTAGATGGCTGTGTACATTGAGTCATTAGTTGTAAGCAACGGAATAAATTATGGCTGAATTACATGATAAGAGCTTTATTAAAATTGCTGAGAAGTTTGGAGAAGCAGGCACAAGAAACAGCAGGAAGTAGGGAGGCTGAACAGACTAACCCCAGACCAGGTACCACCAGAGGATCAGTCTAGCATTTGCTGTTACCACTAAAAAAAGGTTAAGCAACCTGCCCAAGATCACACAGCTACGAAGTGGTAGAGCTGGGATTGGAACCTGGACAGTCTGATTCTCCAGACTCCTCACCACTACTGTATACTAACCAATTCAGCCAAGTGAAGTCCATAAAAATCTACTGTATCGAGAGGTGTGGAAGGAATGTTTATGGTAGTGTGAATGATTGCTTCATATTCTCTTGCTGGCATTTTTTATGACCTCCCATGTTTACTCTGAATGCTCTCTCTCTGACCTATTAGTTTTTTCATGTTTCTTCTCACCTATAAGACACAGTGAAGACACGGACCAGAATAATATTCTCCTATCACATCTTGTATAATGTCTATAATCATACACTAATGGGAGGGAGAATGCACGTGCAGCAACATTCACTGGCAGTAAAAACTGATGATAAGTCTGGGGTACAACATGGGAAAAAGGCTATATTTGTCACCAAAATAAAGGAGACAAAAATTTTAAATGACTTGATAATCAGTTTAATTAGGCAAATAGATAAGTTACTGTTTTAAATCAACCACACTCTAAAATTATCCTTCTCTATGTAGTATTTTGTGCAAACTCTCTCGAAAGAAAGAAAGAAAGAAAGAAAGAAAGGAGGGAGGGAGAGAGGGAGAGAGGGAGGGAGGGAAGGAAGGAAGGAAGGAAGAAAGGAAGGAAGGAAGGAAGTAAAAGGGAGAGAGAGATAGATATTTCTTCAGTAGCGTTATTTGAAAGTAAACTATAGGGTCCTTAGGCTCTACGGGGTGTTTTCAGTTCCTCGATAACTCAGCTCTGTGGAAGGAGCTACAGAATAATACAACTTCAATTTTGTCTTGTTAGAAGGAAATTCCAGTGGTCTACCATCTTTTTCAGTGACAAAGCTTTCCGGCTGAACATTAACAACATTCTTTACAAAAGACAGAGACCAGGAACATGAAGAAGACCCAAGCTAAACAGTGTGCACATGCTTGTTAAGCACGATAGAACCCAAAATATGTCTGACAGGAAAGATTAACTCCATGTGTTACATACACTCCAGCAACATATGAACCTTAAACATCAACTTCTTCAACAATTTTCACTGAGAGTTGTAACAATCACATCAACTTTCACCAGTCTAACCTGTTACTTAGGGATGCCAGATTAAATATTTATAAAAGTAGAAGAAATTATTCACTACCCTTGTTTATTTTTGAGGATAGACAGTCCCTCATGGTATATGGAGCACACATGTCTTAAGAAATAATCTGTATCCTTTTGCATTCTTGAACAATTCTGGGAAAATGAGATTATTTTACACAGTTAGAAAACTGAGTGGAATTCTCCCTTAGTCTTGAAATGCTTTCTGGTCATATATTATACTTTTGAGAATTTGGACAGAATAAAACTTCATGGAAACTATGGCAGTACCCGAAATGACTGCAACTGAGCACAACTATTACAGTATACTGTATCTCTACAGATTGTAGTAGAGAGACCATCCTCGTTACTGGGACAGAACTATTTGGTAATACTGAGGCAGCATGACACAGACAAAAAACACAGAATTTGGAGATGGATATGGGCTGGAAAACATATAATCAAGAATGCCTAACTCTCCATCTATAAGCCCCAGACAACCCATGGTCTAAAGAGATAGAAACATTTCCTTCCTTCTTCAGGGACTATTTCAAAATGAATGAAAAGTCTGTAAACAAACAGGAGCTGCTTCAAAACAACAGTGCAGCATAAACATCAAAATAATAATTCTTCTATGGGTTGCAGTTCTTTATTCTTGGCATAGAGATAAATATGATAGTGTCTACCTAGGTCGCTGAGTGGACAATCAACTTAATAATATACAGGAAGCATTCAGTGTTCACAATCTAGCTTGGAAACTGAGTATTATTATTTTTTGAAGTTATGTATTATTTTAATATTAGTGATTTGGCTACTTTTTTAAAAATAAAAGCTCATTTTATGTATTCATTTATTATTTATGTCCCTCCAAATTGCAAAAAGGATTTTAAGAGACTTAAAAGGAAATGAAAAGAAAGAATAATTAAGACATTGAAAGGATGTAGTAGAATAAGGAATTATATGAGAAAACAATGTTGAGGAAAAAATATTTCAATTGAACAAAAGACTTAAATATTTCCACCAAATAGAGGGAAATATAAGGCTTTGGTATAAAATGGTACTGCTAAGCAACTTCTGCAGCAACTTTTCCTAAATACACACTAACATTCTGATGAAGATTCAGAAAACTATGAAACCAGCAATAAGATTAATAGACAATATAATAGAAATGTGTGGAAGGAAAGGAGTTTCCACCAACTTAAAACTTCGATGGAGCTGGATTGAGTAAAGATAATTCAGGGATCCTCAAGCTTCATTATGTGAAAGAAAGGGCTCTGCTGAGTTGAAAGATGACAGTGGAGACACTTCATCCTTCTTCTAGTCTCTTTCTCTGGCTCCATACAAGGAGACATCTATAGCAAAGGCAGAAATGGGAAGGACCTTGGTAAGAATATACAACACAGGCTGTGATATTTCACATGCTCTTGGGTTCAGAAAAAGGAGCTAAGAGAAAAGCATGATTCATTCCAGCAGAATGCACTCTACAAATGTACAGAACATAATGATATTTTGGCTGAGGCACGCGATGAGATAGCACAAAAAAGACACAAACAGATGGAGAGATATACCATGTTCTTGGACTGGAACAATCAATATTGTGAAAATGACTATACTACTCAAAGCAATCTACAGATTCAATGCAATCCCTATCAAATTACCAATGACATTTTTCACAGAACTAGAACAAAAAAATCTTAAAATTTGTATGGAGACACAAAAGACCCCAAATAGCTAAAGCAATCTTGAGGAAAAAAAAAACAGAGCTGGAGGAATCAGTCTCCCTGATTTCAGACTACACTACAAAGCTACAGTAATCAAGACAGTATGGTATTGGCACAAAAACAGAAATATAGATCAATGGTACAGGATAGAAAGCCCAGAGATAAACCCACGCACCTATGGTCAACTAATCTATGACAAAGCAGGCAAGGATATACAATGGAGAAAAGACAGTCTCTTCAATAAATGGTGCTGGCAAAACTGGACAGATACATGTAAAAGAATGAAATTAAAACACTCCCTAACACCATACACAAAAATAAACTCAAAATGGATTAAAGACCTAAATGTAAGACCGGACACTGTAAAACTCTTAGAGGAAAACAGGAAAAATACTCTTGGACATAAATCACAGCAAGATCTTTTTTGACCCACCTACTAGAGTATTGGAAATAAAAACAAAAATAAACAAATGGGACCTAATGACACTCAAACGCTTTTGCACAGCAAAGGAAACCATAAATAAGATGTAAAGACAACCCTCAGAATGGGAGAAAATATTTGCAAGCAAATCAACAGACAAAGGATTAATCTCCAAAATATACAAACAGCTCATGCAGCTCAATATCAAAAAAACAAATAACCCAATCAAAAAATGGGCAGAAGACCTAAATAGACCTTTCTCCAAAGGAGATATACAGATGACCAAGAGGCACATGAAAAGATGCTCAACATCACTAATTATTAGAGAAATGCAAATCAAAACTACAATGAGGTATCACCTCACACTGGTTAGAACAGGTATCATCAGAAAATCTACAAACAATAAATGCTGGAGAGGGTGTGGAGAAAAGGGAACCCTCTTGCACTGTTGGTGGGAATGTAAGTTGATACAGCCGCTATGAAGAACAGTATGGAGATTCCTAAAAAAACTAAAAATAGGACTACCATACAACCCAGCAATCCCAATACTGAGCATATACCCAGAGAAAACCATAATTCAAAAAGACACATGCACCCCAATGTTCACTGAAGCACTATTTACAATAGCCAGGTCATGGAAGCAACCTAAATGTCCATTGACAGATGAATGGATAAAGAAGATGTGGTACATACATAAAATGGAATATTACTCAGCCATATAAAGAATTAAATTGGGTCATTTGTAGAGACGTGGATGGACCTAGAGACTGTCATACAGAGTGAAGTAAGAGAAAAACAAATATCGTATATTAACGCATATACGTGGAATCTAGAAAAATGGTACAGATGAACCGTTTGCAAGGCAGAAATAGAGACACAGATGTAGAGAACAAACGTATGGACACCAAGGGGGGAAAAGGGGGATGGGATGAATTGGGAGATTGGGATTAACATATATACACTAATATGTATAAAGTAGTTAACTAATGAGGACCTGCTGTATAGCACAGGGAACTCCACTGTACAGTAGAAACTAACAGAACATTGTAAAACAACTATAGCCCAATTAAAAAAAAAAAAAAAAAAGACTCAAGGGAAAGCCACTTACCTTGCTGATGACATAAATACCAAGTCTGAATAGGTCTTATCATGCTTTAAAAAAAAAGAAGAAAAAAATTTTAATTTCAATTTTAAGTGAAAAATTTAAGTCTTTTAATTAAACATTTTCATGTTTTTAATTTAAAAATTTTAATTTAATTTTTGTAAAATTTTGAATTTTCAATTTTTTTAAAAAACAGAAGAAGAAAAATGTAAATAGGCCCTATGAAAAAAAGTAATGTATCCTGAGGAAAAGATAATATCACTCTGATAACCTAAAAGAGACCTACCTATCTTTGAAAATGATATTTGGCAGGAATCACAGGGGAATTTTAGAAAACTTGGCAATCCTAAATAGGGCCCAAGAGGACATAGTGAGTGTAAAAGAGAGAGAATGGAGACAAGTAAGAATGCAACAAAATGAGAGCAAGGGCAATAATTAGAGATAAACAGGGCCTGAGTGAGATAAGGAAGGACAAAATGGAAACTAGCACTGAAATAGCAGAATTAAAATATGCAATGAAGATATTAAAGAGAAGGAATGACATGGAAAATAACTTGAAGAGCTTTCCTAAAATGTAGCTGTAAAGGACAAGAGCTAACAACTATGCAAGAAATTATACATATAGAGCACTCAGATGAAAATCTAATCAAAGGATTAAGTTATGGTCACACCAACAAAATCAGAAAAATTTTATAAGTCATAACTTTTCTGAGCTTAGAAACATAAGAATTAGAATATTCAGATCAAAAGCAATTAACAAGTTCTAAGTAAAATTACCAAAAACAGACCAATGTCAAAATTCCTCCATTACAAGGATAAACATCCTATAACTTTTCAGGGACAAAGAGATGTTACCCACAAAGGAAATGTTTAAAATTAAAAATCACCACCACCAACAACAACAACAAAAAACATCGTGCTGGCCTCAAAATTCTCTCCAATAAAAAATGTCAAAAGAGGGCTTCCCTGGTGGCGCAGTGGTTCAGAGTCCGCCTGCCGATGCAGGGGACATGGGTTCGTGCCCCGGTCTGGGAAGATCCCACATGCCGCGGAGCGGCTGGGCCCGTGAGCCATGGCCACTGAGCCTGTGCGTCCAGAGCCTGTGCTCCGCAACGGGAGAGGCCACAACAGTGAGAGGCCCGTGTACCGGAAAAAAAAAAAAATGTCAAAAGAAAATAGAGAAAAGTCTATAGAATTTTCTGGGGGTAAAGTTGTGGTACAAAAATGCTATTTCCACATGAGTAGTTATTCCTGTGTGAAAAAAAAAACAGGCATTCCAGACATTTAAAAAATCCAGAAAATACAGAATCCAAGTGTCTTTTTTCTTAGAATTTTCCCTTTTTAATTATAAAATGTATAACAAGTTTATTCTTTAAATTTTTTCAAATAAGCAATAGAAAAGGTTAGAATCACTCATAAATCTACTACTCAGAGATGACCTTCCAGTTTCACTTAGCAATATGTCACAAATTGTTGTCCATCTTGTTAAAAATTCTCCTACAGCATCATTTGTAATGTTGAGGTTAGGGGTTAGAGTTTACTCCAATATGGAAAAAAATTTTAAACTATGGATGTGCCACCATTTTTTTTTTTACCAATTCCCTGTGACCCAAGTGTCAATTGGGCTCTGGTGAGGTCCAATGCTCTCTTCCAAGATCATGCAAATTTCTAGAGGATTTAAATTCCTATGCTTACCTCTGGCTTTGAGCTCTAGCTCTCCGCTGAGTTCATTTGGACTATGGTTGCCTTAGCATGCTGTATCTGATCCTGTCACTTCTCTGCTTAGAACCTTTTAATAAATAATTTTCCATTGCCCTTGTAATATAGTATATATTACTCAGCCTTCAATTACCTGTCTTGCCTATGCCTCCAGCCTCATTTCCAGACACTGCCCCCTCCCATTACCTTCTCCCCTCCTTCCCCCTATGCCCCAACAATATGAACAATTGATTTCAGTTTCCCAAATGACTCAAATTCCCTCTTACCTCCAAACCTTTAGCAATTTGTTCAAAAAATATTTACTCATTTATATTTTTGACACTTTGCTAGAGACCCAAAGGGTCTGGTCCAGAACAAACAAATAGATCAGTGGAACAGAATGTGAAGTCAGGAGACAGATTTTAGCATGGATAAGAATTTAATATATTATAAAATGCTATCATACACCCATGGGAACATAATAAACTATCTTACAAATATTATTGGGAACATTGGCTTCCACTGGAAAAAAAAGTCAAGAGTAATAAAGTGAAAAACTCACCTAATACTATGTATAAAACTTAACAAACCAGAGTACAAAGTTAAATGTAGACATGAAATCATTAAAAACCAGAAGTAATTACAGCTGGTTATTTAATTAGTCTTAAGGTGTGAAAGAAATTTCTAAGCATATAAGCAATGGAGAAATCCTTAAAGGAAAAGTGTAACCGGTCTGATAAGATGAAAATTAGAAACTTTGGCAATTAGGGAAAACAGAGCAATAACAAACTGGGCTGTATATTTTCAGCTGTAATGAATGCTTTATATGTCAGGGGGTTCCCAGCTCACTCAGAGAAAAGGTCCGAGTCCATACACCCTCCAGTTATCCGGCCTCATCTCTTTCTACCACTCTTACACCCTCCCCCCAACTCACTTGACTCATGACCACATGGACCCCTTTCAGCTCTTCAACCCATCCTACATGCTGCCACCTCAAGACCTTAGCTCTTGCTATGTTCTCCTCTGGGTTTTCTCTTTCCCTGGTTACATGCAAATCTTGCTTCTGCATTGCTGTATTAGTTTCCGATTGCTGTTGTAACAAATGACCACAAACTTAAAAACAACACAAATTTATTATCTTACAGTTCTGGAGGCCAGAAGTCCTAGAATCAAGGCTCCAGAAGGGCTGTATCCTTTCTGGAGGCTCTAGGGGAGAATCTGTTTCCATGCCTTTTTCAGATCCTACAGGCTGTTTGCATTCTTTGGTTCATGATCCCTTCCTCCAACTTCAAGCCAGCAACATAGCCTCTTCAAATCTCTCTGACTCTGCTTCTGATACACACCTCCTAATGGACTCTCCTGCATCCCTCTTATAAGGACCCTTGTGATTACATTGGACCTACCTGGGTAATCCAGGATAATCTTCCCATCTCATAATCATTAACTTAATCATATCTGCAAAGTACATTTTACATGTAAGGTAACTAACACGTGCATGGTTTTAGAGATATGAACATGGAAATCTTTGGAGGGGGGCATTATTCTGCCTACAGAATTTCCTTCAGACTCTTTGCTCAAACATTACTTTATCAAAAAGACTATGACACAACTAAATAAAATAGGAAGAGCTTCTGCTCCATCTCTACACCTACCCTTCTCACTCTACTTTATTCTTCTGCATAATACTTTACACCCACTAATTTATGCAATCTCCATTAGGCCAAGGACTTTGTATTGTTTACTCACGGATTCTCATAGCTAGAACAGTGGGAAGCACATGGTAGGTTCTCAGTAAATGTTTGTTGAATGAATAAATAAGAAAAAATAAAAGTGACTTATTTCTAGGGAAAAAAATTTAAAAAGGGAAAAATAAGAAGAAAATACCAGAGGTAATAAGTTGTCTCTTATATCAAAAAAGAAATAGCAAAAATGAAGGAACGAAGGAAAGAAGGAAGGAATGAAGAAAGGAAGAGAGGGAGAGAGGAAGTATTGCTGCCTCTCCTCAAATAGCCAATGAATTGTGAAATTTTCACTAAATCATGCATTAGATTTTCCTTAAATTTTAGTCAGAGCAATGTAAGTCACTGTAATGGAGGCAAGATGGGAAAAGCCTATACATTGGTCAAGAAAAACCTACTTCTTACATGCTCCTGCTGCCTCCATGGAAGGTAACCTAAGGAAGGCAGTCTGAGCAAAATCAAAAAGGAAGAAGGGAAGAGGATTGTTGAGTCCCTGTGGCTGGTTCACAACAAAAGTCTGTTACACCATGATTTGTAGTCCATTATTCAGCAGGAAAGAATCTTGGAAAAACAAGCATCTTGTTCTTGGAACGTCAGAGAGAATCAAAATAATTCAAAATCCAATCAGCAGCTTTGAGCAAAACACATATTCTATTCTCCTGCTAGTTTTGAACAGTAATTCCTCACACGGTAGATTTTTATAGAGCTGGAAACTACTAGAATAATGAAAAGGTCTAGGAAAAACCTGAATGACCCTGGCTTGCTAAGATTTGGGGCTGATGCAGGGCTGCAGGGTGTGACCAAGGGAGAACGTGGGAGGGAGAGTGATGTGTGAAATGGAAGATTGGGTTCTGGCAAGGGGAGTGCCTGCTCCAGGATTCTCATAGCAAAATAATTACACTTGAAACCTTTGCTTTTACTTTTCCTTAAAATGCATGAGGCCATGTGATTGTCCCAGTCATTCTTGCTGTATAAAAATTATTCCACAATTTAGTAGTATAAACTACAATGGTTTGGTTTTGCTCACAATTTCAAAGGTGGGGAATTTGGGAAACACTCTCACTTGGAGTCTCTCATGCAGGTGCATTCAGAGGTCCACTGAGGCTGCAGTCATCTGAAGGCTTGCCTGGCTGAACATCCAAACTGGCTCAACCATGTAGCTGGCAAGTGCTGCTAAATTTCTGCTGGGAGCTCCACTGACTACTCACACCCTCTCCAGCGTGGCGCTCTTAGTTAGTTGAATTTCTTACAGAGCTGCTTCTATCCCATGATAGAACATGGCTTCTTTATCCCAAGGGAGAAATGTGGAAGGCACATGGCCTTTTCTGACCTTGCCTTGGAAATCACACAATGTCACTTCTGCTGCATTCTCTGAATTACAAGTGAGTCACTAAGGTAAGGTCAGATTTAAGGGGGAGGGGATACTGATCCCACCTCCTAATGAGGTATGCCGAGCAACTGATTCTTTAAATAATTTTTAACCAGTTTGACTAACTGTTCCTTTCTTCCTTGTTATGTCCTACTTTGGATATTGTTCCACTTGTTCTATGTTGGGATGTTTACTTCTTACTTCATGGAATATATTGCTAATTCTTAGTGAGTTATCTCTGCAATTTATTTGGTGTTTATGGAAGACTCCACTTCCCTCCAAAATTCACCGTACAGTGCAGGTTGAGGCTGTGTGATGCTGTAGCTCCCTGTGTCTCCATCCTGAACTAGTCTGCTACTCCTACTCATCAGCAGTCCCGGGCAGGAGGAGGAGCAAAATGCAATGAGGCATCCCCATCCCCAAAATGGGTTGTACTATTATGAGAAAGATCGAGAGCCCAGAAGCACCTAGGTGTAACTGCATGTTCATTAACAGCTTTCTCTTATATTTCTATTTCCTAGGATGTGGCATATCAGAAGTCTCTAAAGAGGAAAGAAGAACTTTCCACCATCTTTCAAAGCTAAGAAATAACTGATCACATAATAAGTGGGAAAAAATTGATGAATAAATAGAAAAAACAAAGTTTTTTTAGCTGAGGACATGGATAAGCTATAAATGTTAAAGTGGGTGATCTGCTAATTCCTCGTACTGTTCTGTCTATTCGAAATGAAAAGATTAGTAACACTAGAAACTTTCAAGAGTGAAGTTTAGATGCCTGGGTTTGGGTTTTTTTTTACTGTAAATAATTTTAGGAAAAATTCACCTCTAGTATACAATGATCTGGAAATGTTTTCCATGAAAAATAAAATAAAATAAGAGTGACTTTCATTAATATTGGTATTGGTTTTTAAAAATTACAAAAAGCAACATAACACAGTATTCCATTTCATCCTCAAAACAACTCTGTGAAGCAGACAGAAAAGTGATACTGTGATCCCCACTTTTTTAATATTTATTGATTGATTGATTGATTTGGCTGCACCAGGTCTTAGCTGCAGCAGGCGGGCTCCTTAGTTGCAGCTCTCCAGTTCCTTAGTTGTGGTGTGTGAACTCCTAGTTGCAGCATATATGTGGGATCTGGTTCCCTGACCAGGCATCGAACTTGGGGCCCCTGCATTGGGAGAGTGGAGTCCCATCCACTGCACCACCAGGGAAGTCCCTGTGATCCCCATTTTAAAGATGAGGAAACTGAGGCTCAAAAATCATGAAGCCCCTGAGCACGACTTTATAAATAGTAAATAGTGATATTTGGTCTTGATCTCAGTTCAGTGTATTTTCCATTACACCATAATGCCTCTTCATCTAACTCTATCTATTTTTTTTTCCTAGAAAAATAAAGGCACTTCGGTTTTAAAACCTTAAAAGGTTGTTAGGTTTATAGAAAAAATGTTTTCTCCTTTTTAAAATCACATGGATAATAGATTTTCATTGGAGAAAAACTTGAAAAGGAAAAAAAGGGGGAAAAAGTCTCTGGGTTACCACCCAGAGATAATAACACCTAGAATTAATAGCTTGGTGTATTTCCTTCCACACTATTTCCTATGCAAATTTGCCCATGTAAATAACTATATATTTGCTTACAAAAATTGTTTCATTTTTACAGACTGCTTTGTGCCTTGTCTTTTCTTAATATATTTAGAACTTACGTTAAAAAAATGCCATCATTCTGATGACTGCATAATATCTCATAGTATATCTTAATTTATTTAAACAAACCCCTAAAATGCCAGATTTAGAGTGTTTCCAAATGTCCTCTATTATAAATAAGTAATGTGAATATTTCCTTAAGAAACATCAGACAAACCCAAATTAATGAACATTCTGCAAAATAATCACCTTTACTCCTCAAAAAATTTGAGGTCAAGGAATACAAGGAAAAAATGAAAATTTGCTCCCAGATTAAAGGAGACTAAAGGGACTGAGTTTTATAAAAAAACATAATTAAAACAACTAACAAAATTTGAATATGGACTATGAATTAGATAACAGTATTGTATTAATGTGAATTTCCAGATTTTGATAATTCTTCTATAAAAGAATGTCCTTATTCTTGGGAAACATATACTGAAATATTTAGAAGTAAAGAGGCATGATACCTTCAACTTACTCTCAAATGGCTCAAAAAATTTATTCACATACACACACACATAAATACATACTCCACAGAGAGAATGCTAATCAAATAGGAAAATATGTAAAATATTGGTGAATCTCAGAAAAAAGGATACAGGAAGACAAGAAAAATAAACAAAAGGTATCCAAATTGGAAGGGAAGAAGCAAAACTATCAATATTTGCAGATGACATGATGCTATATTTAGAAATATAGTAAAGTCTCCACCAAAAAAACTATTAGAACTAATACATAAATTCAGTGAAGTTTCAGGATACAAGATTAACATACAGAAATCTGTTGCTTTTCTATACACTAATAGTGAACTATCAGAAAGAGAAAGGAAGAAAACAATCTCATTTAAGATCACATTAAAAAGAATAAAATACCTAGGAATAAATTTAATCAAGGAGGTGAAAGACCTATACTCTGAAAAGTATTTTAAAAAATTGATGAAGGAAATTGAAGATGATACAAAGAAATGGAAAGATATTCCATGTTCATGGATTGGAAGAATGATTATTGTTAAAATGTCCATATTACCCAAAGCACTCTACAGATTTAATGCAATCCCTATCAAAATACCCAGGGCATTTTTTCACAGAACTAGAACAACTAATTCTAGAATATTTGGAACCACAAAAGACCCTGAATTACCAAAGCAATCCTGAGGAAAGAAGAACAAACCTGGAGGTATCACATTCCCTGATTTCAGACTATACTTCAAGGCTACCATAATCAAAACAGTATTGTACTGGCATAAAAACAGACACATAGATCAACAGAAGAGAATAGAGAGCCCAGAAAAAAACACCCACATTTATGGTCAATTAATCTACAATGAAGGAGGCAAGAATATACAATGGAGAAAAGACAGTCTCTTCAATAAGTGGTACTGGGAAAACTGGAGAGCTACATGTAAAAGAATGAAATTAAACATTTTCTCACACCATATGCATAAATAAACTCAAAGTGGATTAAAGACCTAAATGTAAGACTTGAAACCATAAAACTTCTAGAAGAGAACATACGCAGAACACTTTTTAACATAAATCATAGCAATATTTTATTTTGGATCTGCCTCCTAAGACAAAGGAAACAAAAGCAAAAATAAACAAATGGAAGCTAATTAAACTTAACACTTTTGCACAGCAAAGGAAACCACTGATAAAAAGAAAAGACAGCCTACTGAATGGGAGAAAATATTTTCAAATGATATGACCAATAAGGAGTTAATATCCAAAATACATAAACAGCTCATATAACTCAATACCAAAAAAACAAACAACCTGATTAAAAAATGAGCAGAAGACCTGAATAGACATTTTCCCAAAGAAGACATACAGATGGTCAACAGAAACATAAAAAGATGCTCAACATTGCCAATCATCGGAGAAATGCAAATCAAAAAACACAATGAGATATCACCTCACACTTGTCAGAATGACTATCATCAAAAAGACAAGAAATTACAAGTGTTGACAAGGATATGCAGAAAAGGGAACCCTTGTACAGTTGGTAGAAATGTAAATTGGTGCAGCCATTGTGAAAAACAGCATAAAGGTTGCTAAAAAACTAAAAATAGAACTAACATATGATCCAGCAATTCCACTCCTGGACATATATCTGAAGAAAATGAAAACCCTAATTCAAAAAGATAAATGCACCCCAGTGTTCCAAGAAGCATTATTTAGAATAGCCAAGATATAGAAGCAACCTAAGCATCCAACAACAAATGAGTGAATAAAGATGATGTGGTATATATATACAATGGAATATTACTCAATCATATAAAAGAATGAAATTCTGCAATTTGCAACAATGTGGATGGATCTAGAGGGTATTATGCTTAGTGAAATAAGTCAGACAAAGACAAATACTCTGTTATCACTTATATGTGCAATCTAAAAATTAAAACAAATTAATGACTATTACAAAACAGAAACTGACTCATAGATATAGACAACAAACTAGTGGTTACCAGTGGGGAGAATGAAGAAAGGAAGGGCAAGATAGGGGTATGGAATACAAACTACTAGGTATAAAATAAATAAGCAAAAAGGATATATTGTACAGCAAAAGGAAATATAGCCATTATTTTATAAAAACTTTAAATGGAGTATAACCTGTAAAAATACTGAATCACTAAGTTTTACACCTGACATGAATATAATGTTGTAGATCAACTATACTTCAATTTTTAAAAAAGAAAGAAAAAAGAGGATAAAGGAGTTCTTTATACTACTCTTGCAACTTTTCTTTAACTTTGAAATTATATCAAAATCAAGTTAGTCATGAAAACCACTAGGAAAACTATGTAAGTGATATGCATAGAAACTTGATAATAAATAAATCAAGATAGAATCCTAAAAAATATACATGTAACCCACAGGAAGGTGAAAAAAAGGGAAACAGAGGAATGAGAAATAGAGGAAACAAACAGAAAACAACAAAAATGCAGACTTAAGATCTAACATATCAATAATTACCCTCAAAATAAATATCTAAATACACCAATTAAAAGACCAAAATTAGAACAGTAGGCAAAAAAAAAGATCCATTAATATGCTATCTACAAAAAACTCACTTCACATATAAGAGCATGGGTATGCTGAAAGTAAACAAATGGAAAAAGATATGTCATGCAAACATTAATCCAAAAGTTATCCCCCTCAAAAATCAACTGATATTTAAAGCAAAAATAATAACAACATATGAACTGAATAATTACATCCTGGGAATTGGGGTTCTTTAGTTAATTCTTTATACAGAGGGATACTGATTGGTACCATATTATAAAATGGTTTCCAAGTAAACCACAGTGTATCAGGAATACAATTCCTGGAAGAAATTTCTGATCATTTGATTTTATTACAATGACTCGATGACTGCCACTCTTAAAAAGGAACATAAAGTGTAATAAGTTGAAATCAGCTTCTTTTGAGTACAAAGAAAGCAGTATGGTTGCAAATATTAACCATCTATAACATTACTATAAAGGCAACAGATTAAAGAACCCACCAAAATATGCTTACTATTACTTTAGTTTCAAATACTACTTTAAATTTGGTTTAATTAAAAACCTCGACTCTTTATTGAATAAAATCTCAAAATAATAATAACAATATTTACAGAAGTAAAATATATGTCAACAATAGCACAAAGAAAGGGAAAGCGTCACTTCTCTCCTGAAGAACCTCCAGTGCCTTCCCATTTCACTAAGAGTAAAAGCCAAAGTTCTTACAAGGTCCTGCAAGTCCCTATATCAACTGTCCCCATTACCTCTGTCACTTCCTCTCCTACTATTCTCACCCCCTGCTCACTGTGCTCCAATCACACTAACCTATTAGGCTGTTCCTAGAGAATCCTGGGCAAACTCCCACCTTAGGGCCTGAGCACTGGTGGCTGCCTCTGGCCAGAAGGCTCTCACACCTAGATGACCAGAGGCTAACCTAGTTCTAAATGAGGCCCGCCCAGACAAATCTATTTACAGCTGTAATTTGTGCACTCATCTCCAACTCCCTTGCCTTCTATTTTTTTCATAGGACATATCACCTTTAAACATACTATATAATTTCCTTGTTTAAACTGAATTTATTATTTATTTTTGTTTCTCCCTGCTAGAATATAAGCACCAACAGAGTATGGATTTTGTCTGTTTTCTTGATAAATGTATCCCAAGTCCATAGTAGTGGCTAGTATATAGTAGTTGCTTAATAAATGTTTATTTGTTGAACGTATAAATAAATGAAAGAATATTTAGAGGGAAGGGGAGAAAGGGAATGCTGTTTGTGATACAGTACAGTTATTCTAAGAACGAAGAGCACAGAAAAAGAAGACAAGGCTAAAGTAGGCAGTTCAGACTCATTTTAGTCTTTTGTATAGAGGATTATCCTGAAGAAAATGGTACTCTAAGACTATTAGTATAGCAGAGGTTAACAAGTTTAACCTCAAACACAAGCCCATTTTTCACAAAGAGGAGACCGAGTAAGTGAGAAGGCACACACAGTTCTGTGTCAGCCACATCCAAACTGCCTGTCCTAAGCTTAGAGTCACCTTTACAGAAGAATAACATGCTGTTTACACAAAGCATCTAGATGTGTGTGTCCATCATTTTCTCTTCCTTTTATTCGCTTTTTAAAAAATTCATTGCACACAAAATGCTAAAGCTAAGGGATCTGCAGATCATCCATTAGAGATAAGAAATACCTAGCTGCTGTTTGTTCATTTTCAACTAGCAGACATCTCTAGGCATAGGTGTCACCCAGAGTAGTAATGTAAATAGGTCATTTAAACAAGGAATTCAGGTAGAAAATGGAAACCATTGAAGTACCATTAATGACCACACCAGCTTGTTTCATCTGGAAATAAGGAGGTAATGTGCACCCACCATCTGAGCTGATGGTAACAGAACACATCAAGTCGTTCTGTCCTTCTGTAAACCTGCTGGCACCTCCCCAAATGAAAATGTAGTCAGTCTTCAAGGACCAACTCAGATGTGATTTCCTTCATGAAGACTCAATGATCGCTACAAACGAATGAGATATTAGTTTCTATTAGCCCCCTAGCACTACACTGATATCAACTTACGGCGCTTACCTTACCTCTGATACATAGTCATGAGCATTCAACATTGTTGCTACCATGAGGGCAGGAATCCTGTGTTTTTAATCTTTTGTATCTCCTTTGGTGCCTCACATATATATTTAACACATCCTTATTAAGTTGAATCAAATCAAATGCTTCCAAAATAGGCTCCCATTCCATTAGGCAAGCAAAGATCTTTGTACGTAGTAGGTATTTGCTGAATGCATTTGAATGGAATCTCAAGAAGATTTTTATTTCTGGCAACTATTTTTTCCTATTAGTTCTATCTGATCAAAAGTGAACCACTGGGCTTCCCTGGTGGCGCAGTGGTTGAGAGTCTGCCTGCCGATGCAGGGGACACGGGTTCGTGCCCCAGTCCGGGAGGATCCCACATGCCATGGAGTGGCTGGGCCCGTGAGCCACGGCCGCTGAGCCTGCTCGTCCGGAGACTGTGCTCCGCAACGGGAGAGGCCACAACAGTGAGAGGCCCACGTACTGCAAAAAAAAAAAAGTGAACCACTGAGTAAGGTCAGCAACTATCACTTGTGCTTACTCTTTCATTTAAATTAACCAAACTTTCTCTCTTTAGCCAAATTTTTTTCCTTTCTGGTATAAAATGGCATATGGCTGGAATGATTTCCTAAATAATTTAAATCTAGACTCAGTTCACTGTTCTTACGGTGGTTAAAACAGTTCCTGGTACTTAGTAGATATTCAATAATAATTGTTGAATGAAGTTGTTCAAAGAACCATGCAAAACCAGCTTTCTGCCAATAGACTATGAAAAGTAACATATAGACTGCAATCACAGTGATATATCATTTCCTAAGAGCCTCCAAAGATTCCTCCCTCCCTGTAGGCATGTCTCTCTGCACATTAAGAGGTAGACTCTGTTTCCTTTCCCCTTGAGTCTGAGCTGGACTTGTGACTTGCTTTGACCAAAAGAATTCACAGAAGTGATGTTCGGGGACTTAGGCACCCAGATCTTAAAAGACTTGTAGCCTCTGCTTTTTCCATGCAAGAAAAGAAGCCCGGCCAGTGAACCCTAGGCCATCCCAGCCCTCCCAGCAGAGATTCCTAACGTGGAAGTGATCTTAGATGATTCAACCCCACCTAAGTTGCCAGCTGAACACAACTACACGAGTAACTCTAGCCAACATATGAAGTAAAGATAGCCACCCACCAAGCTCTGCTCAGCTGCAGAATCATGAGTAAATAATTGGTTTTTGCTGTATAAGCCACTAAGTGTGGGGGTGGTTTCTTATACCCACTAGATAACTGAAGCAATCCTAATTTTTTTTCTATGTATCTAGTCTTTCTGTATATACGCATAAAGAATACTATGGAATGATGATCACAATGTGTGTAGGTGGTGACATCTTTGGTGGGGAGTTTGGGGTTTTGTTTTAATTTTTTGCACAGTACTTTATATTGCTAGAATTGCATTAATAAAAACGTATTTTATTTAAAAAAAGTTATTTAAGAAATAGAACATTATATTACCTTTGAAGCTTTCTGTATGTTCCTCCCGTGACTCAATTCCTTACCTAAATTTTTGCTTTATCCTCCCCTTGCTTTTCTTTGAAAATGTCCACAAATATGATTATATACCCAAATATCAAATTATATGGTTTTATGGTTGTGAATAAATGGAATCATAATTCTATTGCTGTATTGTATTCCATTTTATTAACACATTGACTGTCCTAGTCCATTCAGCTTGCTTTAACAGAGTACCATAGACTGGGTAGCTTATAAACAATAGAAATTTATTTTTCAAAGTTTTGGAGGTTGGGAATTCCAAGACCAAGGTGCCAGCAGATTTGGCGTCTGGTGAGGGTGTCCTCATGTGGCAGAAGGGGTGAGGGAGCTCTCTTGAGCCTCTTTTATAAGAGTGCTAATCCTATTCATGAGAGTTCCACCCTCATGAGTTAATCACCTCCCAAAGGCCCCACCTCCTAATAACTTCACATTGGGGGTTAGGATTTCAACATATGAATTTGCTAAGGGACACAAACATTCAGTCTACAGCACACACTGAAATTTATTTGTCCATTCTACTGTTGCTAAATATTTCTGTTTGTTTCTAGATCCTTCCCATAACAAAAAGGGCTGCTATGAATATTCTTATACATGTACCCCAATGCAAGAATACAAGGCATATACCCAGAAGTGTATGGATATATTCAATTTGACTCGATAATGCCAAATTATTTCCTAATATTGTGGTATAAATTCATATTGCCACCAGCAGTGTATAACAGCACCCATTGATCTATATCCTCAACACACTTGATATTTTCATAATTTAATTTGTTTTTCATTGTGTAAAAGGATATCTCATAGTGTTTTACTTTTCACTTACCTAATTACTAAAAAAGTGAAGATCTTTTCATATGTTTATTGGCCATTCAGTATGCTCTTCTATGTGGTGCCATTCAAGACTTCTGCCTACTTTTCTATTGGATTGTTTTTTCGTACTTATATGTAGAATTTTCTTCTGTGCTCCGAATACTGTTCTCTTAATGGTTGTATGTGTTGCAAATTTCTTCTTCTTGGCTTGTCTTTTTACTTTCTTTATGATGCCATTTGCTAAACAGAATTCTTAATTGTAGAATAGTCAAATTTATCAATCATTTATCTTATGGTTTTTGTCTGTATGTGTCTTCTCTAAGAAACCAATTTTTAAAAAATAAATTTAATTATTTATTTATTTTTATTTTTGGCTGCATTGCGGTGAGTGGGGGCTACTCTTCATTGCGGTGTGCGGGCTTCTCGTTGCCGTGGCTTCTCTTGTTGTGGAGCACAGGCTCTAGGTGTGCGGGCTTCAGTAGCTGTGGCACACAGGCTCAGTAGCTGTGGTACGCAGGCTCAGCACTTGTGGCACGTGGGCTCAGTAGTTGTGGTGCACAGGCTTATTAGTTGCTCCGCAGCATGTGGGATCTTCCCGGACCAGGACTTGAACCCATATCCCCTAAATTGGCAGGCGGATTCTTAACCACTTTGCCACAGGGAAAGTCCCAGAAACCTATTCTTGTTCCAAGTTTTTATAGATAACTTCCTATATAGACTATGTAGTTCTATCTTTCATATTTATCTTTTTCACACAGGTGGATTTACTGGAAAGGAGAATATGGTGTGAATAGGAACCCAATTTCATTTTTTCACATATGAATAACCAGTTTTCATAGCTCCTTTTATTGTAAAATACATTTTCAATGAAAGTGCTGTCATAAACCGAGTTTATATATATTAGTTTTGGTTTTGAGTTTTCTGCTCTGTTGCATTTGTCTTTGTTTCTGCATTTGCAGATATCAACTTACTATACTATAGATTTATAATAATTCTTTATATCTTGTCAGGCATTCCACCTCCATTGTTCTTCAGGAATGAGTTTTGCTTTTAGTTCGGCTAAAACTAAAGCTATTAAGTTTTGCTTTTCCATACAAATTTTAGACTCAGATTGGCAAGTTCACCAAAAACAAGTTGGTATTCTGACTTAAATTACATCAAATCTACAGATCAATCGATGGGATTTGCCACTTTTATGATTTTGAAACTTCCAACCCATGAACATGGTATGGATTTTAATGTTAATTTAATAAAATATGCCAATTTTGTCCTTAAAAATTTACAAATATTTGGTACATTTAATTCCAGGTAATGTATATTTTTTCACTATTTTAAATAGTATATGTTTCTACAATTACATTAACTTTTGGTTGCTGGTATAAGGCAATACAATTGATTTGTGTATACTGATTTTTGTACCAAGCAAACTTACTAAATTCTGTTATTAATTCTAATTTACCTATAAATTTTTTTGAATTCTCAATGAAGGTAATATCATTTGTTAATAGTGACAGTTTTGTTTCTTCTCTTCAAATCATTATGCCTTTCTTTCTTTTTCTTACCAAATTGATCTGGCAAGGATTTCCATTTTAATATTAAACATAAGTCATCCTTGGAATCTTCTTAATCTAAAAAGAGATGTTTTCTATGTTTAGCCATTAAAAATAATGTTTGCCCTACGGTTTTCGAAGCTAACATTTTTTAGACTAAGGTAGTCTTCTATTATTAGTTTGCAAATCATGAATGAATGTTTAATTTTATTTAAAAAATCTACACTATCAAAATAATCATATTTTACCTCCTTTTATTTGTAAGTATGTGAGTTATAGTAAATGAAGTTTCTAATATTAGACTAACCTGGCATTCCTGGAATTAATGCAACTTGGTGATGATAAATTAGTTGTTTTATACAGTGTTGAATTTGATTAGCTAAATTTTTTTTAGGATTTTTGCATCACGGTCATGAGTAAGATGGTAATTTTTCAGTTTTTTAGTATCCCTGTCAGGTGGTGGTATTATGACTATGTTAGCCTCATATCAATCATACATCCTTAGAAATTAAATTTATTCTTAAATTTATACAGTTAACACTTTAAACAGACAATATTTCATATACATGAAGGACACAGGATTAACTTAAATGAAAGACATACAAAAATGTGTAAAGAAAAATTACACAACTTTTTTTCTCTCTTTTTTTTTTTTTTTGGCCGTGTAGCACGGCTTGCGGGATCTTAGTTCCGCAACCAGGGATCCAACCCTCAGCCTCGGCAGTGAAAGTGTGGAGTCCCAACCACTGGACTGCCAAGGAATTCCTGACAACTTTTCTAAGAGCTATTAATGAAAATCTGTTTTTAAATGGAGGGATATACCACGTTATGGATTTGAAAACTCAAAATTGTAAAGATACAAATTCCCCCAAGTAGATTGATAGACTTATTGCAAACTCAATCAAAATCCAGCAGAGGGGCTTCCCTGGTGGCGCAGTGGTTGGGAGTCCACCTGCCGATGTGGGGAACATGGGGTCGTGCCCCGGTCCGGGAAGATCCCACATGCCGCGGAGTGGCTGGGCCCGTGAGCCATGGCCGCTGGGCCTGCGCGTCCGGAGCCTGTGCCCCGCAACGGGAGGGGCCACGACAGTGAGAGGCCCGCGTACCGCAAAAAAAAAAAAAAAAAAAAAAAAATCCAGCAGGTTTCATTGTGAGATTTGATAAGCTGATTTTATGGAAATAAAGATCTAAGAATGCCCAAGGTATTCTTGAAAAAATTGGGAGGACTTGCTTGACCAGATATCAAGACTTATTATAAACATAATAATCAAGATAATGTGGTATTAGCTCAAGGATAGACAAATCAACCAACGCAACAGAACAGAAAAGCCAGAAGAGGCTCATGCATACATACTTGGTATATGACAGAACAGCACTGTAAATCAGAAAGAAAAGGACAGACTTGTCAAAAAATGGTATTGAGACCACTGGGTATCTATATGGGGAAAAATGAAACTTTGCCTTTCTCTCCCGTGCACAAAAAAATCAGTTTCATGCGAATTGAAACCTAAATATGAAAAGCAAAACTATGAAGCTCTTAAAATATTTTAGAATCCTAAATATATAAAGGACTTATATAAATAAATCAAGAAGAAAAAACACAGACAACCTATAGAAAAATAGACAAAAGTTCCAAATAAACAGTTCACGAAAGAGGAACTCTAAATAGACAATAAACGTATGAAAAGATTTTAGATTTTCTTGGTAGGCAGAAAAATATAAATTAAAAATACCAGAAGTTATAATAAACTTCCCTGGTGGTCCAGTGGTAAAGAATCTGCCTTACAATGCAGGGGACGCAGGTTCAATCCCTGGTTGAGGAACTAAGATCCCACATGCCAGGGCAACTAAGCCCACGTGCCGCATGGGCTTTTATATTTTTAAAAATAAATAATAAATAAATCTTTTTTTCAAAAAGTTATAATAATTTCAAAACCACCTCTTTGGCAAACACTGAAGTCTGGCACTACTATGTGCTAGTTAGGAAGCAGAGCAGTAAGAAATTTCATACACTGCTGGTAGAAGGTAAATTAGCATAACAATTTTGGAAATTTGACTAGCATTACCTATTGATTTGAAAATAGACATACCCTATGACCTGATAAGTCTGTTTCTAGAGAGTCTCATGTACATATACAAGAAACATATTACCAACTGCCCCAAATTAGAATCAACACAAAAGTCATCAGTAAAATAGATTTTTAAATTATGGTATATTCATACAATGGAACACCATATCCCAGTGAACATGAAGCAACAACAGATCGCCATAACATCATGGAAGAATCTCACAAGCATAACATTAAGCAAAAAAAAAAAAAAAAAGCCAGTCGCAAAAAAAAATGCCAGAGACAATAATACATACCATATGAATCCTTCCATATAAAGTTAAAAAACAGGCAAACTTAACAATATTGTTTAGAAAAACATCCATAAGTGGTAAAACATAATGAAAAATAGGGGAATTCCCTGGCGGTGCAGTGGTTAGGACTCTGCACTCTCACTGCCAAGGGCCTGGGTCCAATCAGTGGTCAGGGAACTAAGATCCCACAAGCCTCTCAGCGTGCCCAAAAACAAAACAAAAATGATTATCAAAAAAAGTCAGGAGGTAGGATTCTTCTAGGGAGAAGGATGAAAGTTACGATCAGAGTCCAGCACATAATGGAGTTCCTGAGATGCTGACAGTGTCCTATTTTGAAATTTGCGTGGTTTTTATACTGCTGTGTGTTATATCATCATTCATTAGCTCTACATGTTTTATGCACTTTCCTACAGGTATCTAAAATATGAAAATAGAAAGGTTAATACTTGTTTTTTATTTTAAAACACACCTTAAAGACTTTGAGAGGTGATATAGTAGAGGTGTTTAAGATGAGGCTCTGAAATCTAACAAACCTGGATTTCAACCCCAGCTCCATCAATCAGCCCTGTGACCTTGTGCTGGTTAATTAATTGCTCTAAAAGTCAGTACTCCTAACCTTCACTGTACTTCGTATTCACCTGAGGCGCTTTAAAAAAAAATACAGGAGACCAGATCCCACCTTCAGAGGTTCTGATTTAATTGGTCCAGATGGATGGTAGCCTGAGTACTGATAGTTTTCAAAGTTCCCAGGCGATGGGCAGCCACTGCTGAGACCCACTGCCGTAAGGCCTGGTTTCCTTACCTGTGAAACTGTGATGATAACGATGATAATAATAATACCTTGGAAGGTTGCTATAAAGATAAAATATGGCAGTGTACATGACAGTGCCTGGGATTCAATAAATTTAACTCTTATTAAGCTGCTTACTCTATTATGTTTTGAAGTTTGATGGAAACTGATATTGAAGAATCATAAAGATGATATTTTTAAAAAGCAGAATTTGATGACAATCTGGATGCAAAGGAATTAAAGAGAAGAACCGCAGCTGGTATGCTCAGGGCTGGCGGTTGGGGGGGCGTTGCAGAGGACAGAACATAGAAAAGGAAGCAGACCAGTCTTGACTTCAGCTATCTGGACACAATCTCAGTTACTCTGTTGTAATTTTCCAAGTTTGTACAAGTGATTCAAAATCCAGTGAAAGACTTGGCTTTATGTTCACTGGCCTTACTGTGGGTGGAATCTTAGAAATGCTAGTGTCTTGTAGATATAATGTTCTCTTTGTTTGAAGATTTTGTTTTCTAACCAAGGAAATAATTAATTAAGCTTGAATTCTCCCATCCCCCTCTATGATCTTCTAAACAGCTGGTACTTATTTGGGACATGATAATGATTTTGCTTGGAATCCATGGTGATACAGTGTTTATTGTCATGAGCATGTCATAAAGTGGATTTCTGATTTTTCTAAACCAATCAATAATCATTGCATTAGGAATCTTCCTTCATGCAGACAAAATTTTTGAAAATTACTTCTTAATCTCAGACATCAAAAAAAATCTCTAGTTCAATTAATGAGTTAGGTACCTTCAATTCCTAAAAAAAATAGTGTTAAATATCTGGAATTCACAATAACATTAAATTTTCTTCGATTAATTAAACAGATATGGCATTTTCAGAAACCACTTTCGTTGAACTAGGTTATTATGCCTATTCCCTTAAAATGTCATTTAGCAAATAAACACTGAAGTAGAATGACCATTAAAAGAAAATAAATGTGAAGAAGAGATTCTTTAAACAAGGGAGGACCTTCTGGGGGTGGTGAAAAGCCTTAAGGGAATCTGTTGACTGGTTTGGCTCCCAGCTAGATTTCATCTAGACCACCTGTCAAATGCCAGGAAAAATAAGAGCATTTTGCAGAGGCCGGTATCTCCAGCTCTCTCCTCTGACTGCCCTCCTTCCTGACCTTTGACCCTCCCTGCAGGAGCTGCTCTGAGCAACTGTGCCCAGCACCTGAGAGGCAAAGAACTCTGCAGAGGCCAGCAACTCAACATTCCACCAGCAACGCTGTGACTGGAAATTTCAGCAAATTCAGCTTCCACACCCTCCCTCCAGGCTTGCACCCAAGCCCCTCCTTCTTCACTACTGAAAATTATAAGCGAGGCCCCAGCCTCTCTTCTCATCCTTCCCCAGCCATCCCCCGCCCCGCCCCCTGCTTCTTCCCACCTCCACACCTTCCATCTGTGAGCCTCTCCACTGAGCCTTGTGAAACTCTACAAATATTTCCTTGAGCATTCCCCCAACATTACTAACAAATGAACTTACTAGCTTCCTTTCTAAACCTCATCCCATTAGGCACCAACCTTAGATCACCCTCTAAGTCACCTAGACACCAACCCTTGGAGTGAACATGACCTCCTCCTCCCATCTGCCTCTATCTATCCAATCTTTGGCCACGTTTACAATTCTAACTATGACTCTGTGGGAGTGGGAAGAAATAGATGGGCCCATGCTCAGCTATTAACCATCCTATTATTTTTTAAGATCTTTTTATCTTTTTATTTTTTTAATTTACTTAATTAATTTTTGGCTGCATTGTATCTTCGTTGCTGTGCATGGGCTTTCTCTAGCTGCGGGAAGCGGGGGCCACTCCTCCCTGCAGTGCGCGGGCCTCCCACTGCCGTGGCCTCCCCTGTTGCTGAGTATGGGCTCTAGGTACGTGGGCTTCAGTAGTCGTGGCTCATGGGCTCTAGAGCACAGGCTCAGTAGCTGTGGCGCATGGGTTTAGTTGCTCCTTGGCATGTGGGATCTTCCCGGACCAGGGATCGAACCAGTGTCCCCTGCATTGGCAGGCGGATTCCCAACCACTGTGCCACCAGGGAAGCCCTAAGATCTTTTTATTACGAAAAGCTTCAAACATAACCTTAAATGTAGTACAGCAAAAATCCCATGTACCCATCACTAACTTCATCAGATCACGACATTTTACAACACTGTATTTGATTCCATTTCCTTTTACCACCTTTAACTTGTTTTAACAGATAAAACTCAAAAACATTGAATGGCTTTCCCCATGTCCACATCACATACCCGGCACAGCATCCAAGACACAGTATCCACAAAGAATCATTTGGTCAGTAGTATTTGCATAAGTTTATGAGCCTCCTTGAGTCCCAATCCTTTATTTCTTTCCCTATTTCCCTTCCAATCTGCTTCCTTTGGATATACGTATTTCTATCTGCATTGGTTGTCATCAATATTTTTCTTGTAATATCATGATATTTTCTGGACATGTGCATCTCCCTATTTCCTTTTATTTTTCTTTCTCCCCGTGCCATTCATTCTGTCTTTCATTTAATAGCTATTTCATAAGCACCTACAATGTGCCAGACACTGTTGTGGGCCCTTAGGATACGTATTTGTCAACCTTTTTCTCTATGTAGCTTTCTCTTTGCTGATACTTCTTGTTTTCTGACCATCTATCAATCTGAATTTCTTCCCCTTTTCCTTTCATCATCTCTACCCTTACCATCTCCTCTCACACTTCCCTCACCTAACTGAATACAAAAGAAAATGGCAGTATTATTTTATTTATTGTTTTTATACCAGAATGATGTGTTCTCCATATCTTCATTTTTTTAATTAAGAAGTAATTTCCTATTGAGTAATGTTCAGATTTTTGACAGCAGCACTAAGTCTTCAAAGAACCTTTTATTTCTCACCAAGCACCCTGTATCCCAATCATATCTGAATATTCTCCATTCTACAAATTCACTTCCAGACCTTCACTTATGCTGGTCCTCATTATACAGGATGCTCTCAACCTGGAGTTATCAAAGTTCTTTGAAGACTTGGCTGCCGTTACCTGCTTTTTCACCCATGTCTCCAGCATTCAGCACAATGCACAGGAAGAACAAGAAATGTCCATTGTATTTTTAAAAAAACGATAAAAATAAGTTACTCGTTCCTTGGTACAGCATGTTTTCTTACTCGTTCCTTGGTACAGCATGTTTTCTTTTGGCCGATGGGTCACCATAGAAACAAATTCCTCAGCTTACATTGACTGGCCAACACAGAAAAAGAGAAGGTAAGAAGAATGGACAAGGAAGAACTCATGACAATTGTCATGCTGAGAGGGAATGAGAAACTCTGAGATTCTTCTTTCTCATGGGGTTAAAGAACTGTCAGAGGTGGAGTGAAGCAACTGCAAATAGTTTGCCTCCCTATTAATCCTTCAGGGGAAGAAAACCTGTTCTAAGTAGAAGATACAACAGCTGCTGCTCTACCAAGCGCATTCCACAAAAGTCACAAGAAAATTGATGAGAATTCAAACACTCTGTGATAACAGTAGGAAAAAGCTGCCAAAGAAAAAACCAGGAAAAGGGACTTGGAGATTTTCTCCCTTAGAAAACTAAAGAATTAAACCACGTGTATCAGGAAGAGCCAGTAAATCGAAGGTTAGAGAAGATGGCATCAGATGCCCCTGTGATGGTTTAGGCAGAATGTAAACATCAAACAGCTAGGAAGTTAAAAAATAATAATCTCCTCTTTCTAGACCCCCCACCCAGGTCCAAGCTGGTTTCCAACACCTTGGATGAAATCATTTACCAAGAGATAAAGCCTTTTGTGGTTTGCTCCTTAGAGTTTCATGATTAAGTTCATTTGGAAAATGAGTGAGAGCTGTTTGAGAAGATAGACCCTCCTGGCAAAGTAACATGCAGACTCTTAGAGAAGCTGGATCTTCATGGGGCCTAAATAAACCCCATCCTTACAAAAGGACAATATTTTGCAACACTTACCTGCAATGAAGTCACCGGGTGCTTGTTAAAAATTCAGATTTCTGGACCCCAACTCTTTTCTACTGAATCAAGGTTTACCCACAGAGCAGTAGCTCAGTGTTGAATAATTAGGAAGTTTAAAAAACAAGACAAAGCAAAACAAAACTCTCCTCTCCTGACCTCACTCAGATCCAAACTGGTTTACACTCTCGTGAGATCTTTCATTTCCACACACAAAGATACAGCTTGCGGGGGTCAAATGCTTTTTAGCAAGTTTCCCTGGTGATTACCACATGCTCAAGGTGGAGAAGAGGCTTAGAGGTCTTCTAAGTGAGCCAAAAAGCTACCTGCCCAGAGGTTTCTCTGCCCTGGGACCATCCTCCCTTGGCCCCAGGTCTGAAGAACTGCAGGCAGGAAAGCCCTCCTCAGGTTCAGAGCGTCTGTCTTTGCTGTTGCACAGAACCGTTACCTTGAACTTTGTGCTCCTAAAAACTCCTTATATTTATCACATTATTCTATTTAGTTTTCTCTTCCAGCAGATTTATGTACTTTTTGATTTTGCTATCTAATTACTCTAATGAACTCTTCCTGCTTAACTCTAATTACTTACTAAATTGTAAAAATAATTCATCATCCTTGTTTTTAATTTAGTGATAATGCAATTATAGCAAATATTCATTATGCCAGGTGGTGAATTTATTAGTATTCACTGCTCAGTTTTTTTAAACTTTCCATATGTTTGAAGTTTTTCATAAGAAAATATTGTTGGGAGGGGGGCGAATTCCAAAGGTACAGAAACTAATAGAGTAAAAAGTAAATTCCTCCCCTCTTCCTTCACTTTCTTCAATCTAATTCCCAGAAGGTAATCACTGTTAACAATTTCTTATTTATTCTTCCAGAAGTTGTCTATGAATATAATCATGTTTTTTCCTACTTAAGAGCATGTATCATGTGATATAAGTGCACAAAAGCATAAAAACAAGTCTGAACTTGTTTTTTTCAGTTATCAATGTAATCAGGAATGTCTTTTCCAATAAGTATACAGAAATCAGTCCAGTTTTCAGTTGCTATATAAAATTCCATTTTTTGAATATTCATAAATTTGAGCAGTACCATGTATAGCCATATACAGGCTCTACAAGTAGCTTACAGATTGGTTACTTGTTTTGCTGACACATACATATGCAGAAATGTCACAGTGACATATACTGCTATCTTTTCATATTCATCAAGTACTTTTACAGGATAAATGCCTGGAAAGGAGAATAATGGGTCAAAATCTGCACTGAAATGTTTTAAGATACAAAACTGACTCCTAAAAAGTCACACAAATTTAAATATCCATGGAGTGTCTATTTTCCTATATCCTCAAATATGCTTAATATTTTCAAACTTTTTAATCTTTACCAATCAAGTCAAAAAAGGGAACTCTGATTTTCATTTCTTTAATTAAAAGAAAGCTGTTTGAGAAGACAGACATATTTGCCATCTGTTTGGGTTTTTTTTCCATAAACTGCTGACTCATGTTCTTCACCTAAATTATATCAGGGTTCTCAACTTTTCTTGTTGACTTATTTAAAAGCCCTTTGTGTTTAAAGAAATTAACCTATTTGCCATGTATGCTGTAAAAAAGATATTGCCAGTAGTCTTTTGCCTTTTTATCTTATTTATAGAATTTTTTTTGCATTGCAGAAGTTGGGAGTGAGCTTTTACCACAAAAACAATTTCTCATGATTATACAAACAATAAGTGATCATTACAATGAATTGGAACAATCCATAAAAATACCATATGATCTCACTTACCTATGGAATCCAAAACAAACAAACAAAAAGTGAACTCATAGATACAGAGAACAGATGAATGGTCGCCAGAGGTACAGGGTGGGGAATGGGGGAACTGGGTGAAGGTGGTCAAAAAGCACAAACTTTCAGTTATAAGATAAATTCTGAGATATAAGGTACAGCATGGTGACTATAGTTAACAATACTTATTATACATTTGAAAGCTTCTTAGACAGTATATGTATACATAGATAGATAGATAGATAGATAGACAGATATACACATATATAACAACCTAAATGTTTGGTTCACCTATGTAATGAAATATCACCCATCCACTTAGAAAGTGTGTTGTAGTTTGTTACATGAAAAAGCAGTTTACAAAATAGTATGTACTTACATATATATAATGCTTTGCAATTTACAAACTATATCCTGCATTGTGATACTTCCAACTCTGAAATTGCCACTTTCACCACTCCTTTGATGGTAAAACTGAGAATCAGGAACCAAGGAATTTCTCTGATTTCGTAGTTGGTAAATGTGAGATCCAGGACTCATACTTAGAGTTTTTCTAACCCTAAAACACCTGATCTTTTCACTTTATCACAGAGCCTCACAAGGGGAGAACAAGAATACCTAATAATATTTATAGGGAGTGATGTTTCTGCATAGGTATGTGGATTAAAAGTCTTTTGAATTACAATTGTAGTAGCACAAATCACAAAATTATACATTTATTCTCAAAATTCAAATTCACATTTTCACAATAATTCTTTTTTTTGCTTTTTTTTTTTTTGGCTGCACCATGCGGCATGCGGGATCCTAGTTCCCCAACCAGGGGTCAAACCCGTGCCCCCTGCAGTGGAAGTGCAGAGTCCTAACCACTGGACCACCAGGGAAGTCCCTTCACCATAACTCTAATGTACACAATTTACTGCATTTAAGCACACTCGAATTCTAATATGTTATAAAAGAATTATTCAGTAGGGAATATGACTGGTGACACAGACGATAATGACCTACCACTCCCTGTCATTTCTTGTGAAATAATATCTTTAATAACATCTATAAAGGACTAATATAACAGGCAGTCCTAACTTGGGACCGTTTCGACATTAAGATAGAACTGCATTTCTCCTTCTGTCAATTCAATTTTGTTTTCCCTGGAAAGTCAAGCAGGAACACTTGCTGCTAAATGTCCCATTAGCATTTCCTGACCTTCTCCATGGTTGGGCTGCAACTGTGAACTTGCTGTGGCCGCTGAGGCACACAAAAGAAATGGAAAAAGCCACTTAATGTCTGGAGCGGTCCAAAATGCCAAGGAGCAGCCAGAGCATGTGGGGCAAAGGATGGAAAAGAAATAAGTAGGGCCTCAGATATAAGATTAGCAAGGATCCTGAAGATCTAGGGCCACACCGTCATCTTCACCCGAAAAGAAACCCCAAAACAAAACACCAAGGGTACTTCTGGGAAAGCTGGTGACATACATATATATTTAGAAATCTCCCCTCATGAGACAGACTATAATTTTTTTTTTAAAAAAAGGAAGCACAGGGCTTCCCTGGTGGCGCAGTGGTTGAGAGTCAGCCTGCCGATGCGGGGGACACGGGTTCGTGCCCCCATCCGGGAGGATCCCACATGCTGCGGAGTGGCTGGGCCCGTAAGCCACGGCCGCTGGGCCTGCACGTCCGGAGCCTGTGCTCCGCAACGGGAGAGGCCACAGCGGTGAGAGGCCCGCGTACCGCAAAAAAAAAAAAAAAAAAAAAAAAAAAGGAAGCACAATTATTGAACAGAAGTAGTCCATGTAAAATCCATGGAAAAGTTCCAAGCTCACAGTGCAAACTTCCACAGCTATCGCATCCACATATCACTGTTCTTGAAAGAATTGTGCAGTGTGGTGGGATAAAGTGGAAGAAAACTGGGAAAATCCTAATATCCTCTAATTTGGAAAGACAGAGGTCTGGAGGTGGTAGATGGGGAAAAGAATAAACACCCACTTAGGGCCACTCCCCTTCCAATCGACATTTTTTTTTCCCCTCTATAAAAACAACATTCTGAGGCCGTGATTATGAATGGGCAGGAGAGTTTCCTCTGGTCAACAGGTGTAGGAACAAGGAAGGTGACCTGCACTAGAATTTAGCTGACCCGCCTCCTTTCCCCACCCTTTTCTTCCTTGCCTGCCTCTGCCACAGAGTCTGTAAAAGGTAAAGACTCACTTTCCCTGCCTCCTGTTGACTAGGAGCGTGGTAGGAGACACACTGCTACCAAAGATATGTAGGCAGAAGTCTCTTGGTGCTTCCTCTTCCTCTCCCCGTTCTCCCTCTTGGGAGACCTGCACAGCCTGGAGGTGCAACAGACCTCAAGGAAAGCGGCAGGTGGGAAAGCAGCAGGAGCCTGCACCCGATGGCATCACTGAGTCACCCTACCAGTCCTGACCACCCCTGGACTTCTTGTTTTCTGCTTAAGCTACAGTAAAGTTGCTTATGAGTACTTGAAATTGAACATAATTTGAATACAACAAAATATCTCCTGGAGCCGAGCCACTATCTTACCAAGTGCCAATGCCAGGAGAGCAGTGCCAAAAAAGAGGCAGGAAGATCCAGCAGGAGACTCTATCAAGAAAGAGACATGATCAGATATGAGATAAGGCAGGAAGAGTGGAGAGGGAATGAAGAGGGTACAGATGTAAGACATACTTGGAAAAACCAAGCCCAAGTTTCCTCTTTTCCTCCCAAACCCCATCAAAATGAGAAAAGGAACATAAACATGAAAGAAAACCTGCATTCGTGCTAAAAATTGAGAAGCATCCTTTTGTACAGCTTCCAAATGATTCCGATAAAACCATCCAGAAAGACAACAACATCTAGAGACAACACTTATGATCCTCTAATGAGAAAAAAGGAAGTAAACAACATCCTGGCAGAGCCCTCCTACCACTCCTAAGTGTGGAGGGGAAAGGGCTGGGAGGAGGGCAGCAGAGAACAGAAGGGAGCGCTTGTTAGAGTCATAGCTGTAGCTGTGGGTCAGCACCATGCAAAAGCAGCTACTCAAGGAGATCCCAGGCACCATCCTCTGGCTCCACCAAGCAGGAGCAGGCAGTGTGGTGAGACTTCTCGGAAACAGCAGCACTTCTCCCCAGGGAGGCAAGCCTTCTTTTTGAGGCATTGGGCAGCAGAGCAAGAATGGAGGACAGACACAGCCATGCCACGTGGAGAGCTGTGCACAGAGAGTTAGCATCGGCATAACAGCTTCAAAGAGAGAAGACGATGAATAAACACTAAGTTCTTGCCCATGTGACAGTCCAAGATCCCGCTCCTTTTCCGCTCACCTTAATCTGCTGGTGATGTAAACATATGCCAGTCAGTCCTCCAGCTTAAAATATTATTATTGGGCTTCCCTGGTGGCGCAGTGGTTGAGAGTCCGCCTGCCGATGCGGGGGACACGGGTTCGTGCCCCGATCCCGGAGGATCCCACATGCCGCGGAGCGGCTGGGCCCGCGAGCCATGGCCGCGGAGCCTGTGTGTCCAGAGCCTGTGCTCCGCAACGGGAGAGGCCACAGCAGTGAGAGGCCCGCGTACAGCAAAAATAAATAAATAAATAAATAAAATATTATTATTATTATTAACATCATCATCAGATACATAGGGAAGAGATCCAAGTACAATTCAGCCACCCTGTTTATGGGTAGACAGGTAAACACCAAAGGCAAATAGACCTCTCTTTATTCAAGAAGATATAAATAGAAGAAAAAAGGAGGTTATGAAATATATGAGCCTATGAATATGAAAATATTCTGCAGAGGAAGCATATTCATTTGAAAAAGATTTGTAATGGGAAGAAAAACTTCAGATGAATTTCTTGGTGCTTTCCACAAATTTAAGAAAATATAGACTAATTAAAGCTTACAGTCTCAAAAGCAGAGGCTGAGAAATAGGCAGAAATTTTTTTTAAATCTGAATTTAATACAGCCATAACATGGGAAAATAATATAAGGCAAACTTTCATTGGAAGTGATCAAGACCAAAATATACAATGTAGATGCACCCCAATGTTCCTAGCAGCGTTATTTACAATAGCCAAGACATGGAGGCAACTTGAATGTCCATCAACAGATGAATGGATAAAGAAGATGTGGCATATATATATATATATATATATATATACACACACATACACACACACACACAATGAAATACTACTCAGCCATAAAAAAGAATGAAATAATGCCATTTGCAGCAACATGGATGGACCTAAAGATTATCACACTATGTGAAGGAAGTCAGAAAGAGAAAGACAAATACCATATGATCACTTATATGTAGAATCTAGAATATGATACAAATGAACTTATTTACAAAACAGAAAGACTCATAGACATAGAAAACCAATTTATGGTTACCAAAGGGGAAAGGGGGTGGAGGGGGGGATAAATTAGGAGTTTGGGATTAGCAGGTACAAACTACCATATATAAAATAGATAAACAACACAGTCCTACTGTATAGCACAGGGAACTATATTCAGTATTCTGTAAGAAACCATAATGGAAAAGTATATATATATATATATGAATCACTTTGCTGTACACAAGAAACTAACACAACATTGTAAATCAACTATACTTCAATTTAAAAATATATATATATTTAGAAAAAATATATACTTTCTATATATATATATAGAAAATCAAATCCGTGACATGGAAGAAAACATTGGAAGTTTTCTCAGACTACAGAGAAAAAGATTAACAAGTTGAAATATCAAGAAATGGCAAATATAAATCACCAGTCATATATTCAACATATGGAGAAAAGAACAAATAGAACAAAAGCAGTATTAAGGGATATAATAGAAAAAAGCTTTTGTGATTGATTTTACAGATTCAAGCAAATCCACTAAAGAGATATCTCAACTTAACCATATTCTGCAGACATTTTTGAACTTCATGGATAGGAAAAAGAACACCACAAATGTTCAAAGGGGAAAAATGGATTCATTACTCCTGGTCAAAAGTCCCTCAACTACAAGCAAAAGAAACTCAAATTAGCTTAAGAAAAAAATTAACTTAAGCAAAAACAAACAAACAAACAAACAAACTTTGGATTCATGTAATCTGGGAAGTTGTGGGAAGTCCAGAATGAATTTGTTTTAGAGTCAGCTGAATTAGGCTCCATGTGGTATCTTCAGAGCTATCTTCCTCTTTCCATTTCTCAAGTCTGTGTGCCTCTGCTTACCTTCACTTTCACATTCATTCTCTCTCAGTCTCTCTCCCTCTACCTTTATATCTATCTACCTACCTATCTAGATATATCTATAGATGGGTAGATAGATAAACAGACAGACAAATGACAGAGAGAGAGACAGCTATCAGCACCCTCTGTTACCCCAGCCTCACACTGCTTACTAACCAAACCTAGCAGAAACAATTCTTTCTGTCAACTCCTTATATCAATCCCAGGGAAGTTCTGATTGGCCCTGGTTGAGTCAGGATCCCAGTGAGAAGCAATCCACTATCTCCAGTGACTGGCACTCTGATCGATCTGCTTGCACTACGTGGGGCATGGGGAGGGGGCTCAGGGCCGGCATGGAATGAGGCTCAACAGAACCACATGGATTTTCCCAAAGGAACCAGAAGAACTAGATGAGGAAAACACTAACTACTGCTGTCTACTAGATAGAAAGAAAGAAAGAATACTCAGTCTGGCCCCAGAATGACACAACAATAAGCACTATGCAGCAATGTGTTTTGAGTTTTTTGGGGAAAACACAATAAAAAGAAATTCACATATAGACAACATGACATGTGTGAAAGTAACAGAAATGCATTCTCAGGTATGCAAAGGTCCCAAACTGATCCTACCTGAAATAAGTTATTCAAAGGAGAACTCTAAACAACTAACATATGAGAAAATATAGACATCCAACGAACAATAAACATAGGTTTAAGCCCAGCAAAATGTAACCAAAGCCTTGCTTTTTTCCTCACTGTTACTCATTTTTGGTTGAGAGAAAGTAGGTCCAAAATGAGGCCAAAAAACAGGCATAAAACAAGTGAGAGAGAGAGCAAGCTGAAGGAGGGATTATAGCAAACCGTGAGTACTTAGAATATAAGATTTAAGAGATGGGTATGTTAGGCTTGCTGATGAGGCTAAGGGGTAGCTGAGAGTCATTAGAGTTTAAAATGTCAGGAAGGGAATTCCCTGGAGGTCCAGTGGTTAGGACTGCGTGCTTTCACTGCCAAGGGAACGGGTTCAATCCATGGTCGGGGAACTAAGATCCTGCAAGCTGCAAGCTGTGTGTCCTGGCCAAGAAAAGAAAAACCTTATTTAAAAAAATAAATGGGGGCTTCCCTGGTGGCGCAGTGGTTGAAAGTCCGCCTGCCGATGCAGGGGACGCGGGTTCGTGCCCCGGTCCAAGATTCCACATGCCGCGGAGCAGCTGGGCCCGTGAGCCATGGCCACTGAGCCTGCACGTCCGGAGCCTGTGCTCTGCAACGGGAGAGGCCACAATGGTGAGAGGCCCGCGTACCGCAAAAATAAATAAATAAGATAAAATAAATGAAATGAAATGAAATAAAGCGTCAGGGAACTGTGAGGATAGTGTCCTGGGGTCATTGTCCATATGGGCATGGCATTTACTCAGACAGTGCAAGGACTGAGCCAAGGACTGGTCCATGAACATGATGTGGGAGCAAGAGTCATGGCTGACATCAGTGATCTGGCGTATAGAGGACAGCTTAGCTAGATAGGATGAACTTCACCAGAGGGAACATCTCTGGTGGCACTGGAAGAGGGATGGGCTGTTGAGTGCAGTGGGGCCAGCGGGATGTTGATCTCTCTAGCAGCTGAGAGTTGAGTGAATGAGCTGCCACCACTTGAGGGGGCCACAGGGGGAGGGGTGAGCCCTGAAGTGAGAGCCCATTTCAGTTAAGGCAGGAGGTGGAAGGATCTTTCAGAAAAGAGACTGAAGGGGCTTCCCTGACGGTTCAATGGTTAAGACTCCTCACTCCCATTGCAGGGGCGCGGGTTCCATCCCTGGTCGGGGAAGCCCATGCTGCTTGGCGATCCTGCATGCCATCCTGCATGCCATGCAGGCAGCCAAAAAAAGAGATTGAAAAGAACAGAGTTTGTTGAATAAGGAATGAATGTTCCAGAGGGCACCCAGGAAACGTTTGGGAAGGGGAGAGGAGTAAGTGTGTACTTGGGTCAGGCAAGAGGACTAAACAACACTAACAGCAAGCAAGTACGGGAACAAATAAGACAAGAAGGGTTTAAATTTGAGGGGTGGCCATGTTTGGTAAGGATGCAAGGCCTGGTAGGATTAGGACTCTGCTGTCCGTGTGATTCTGGGAAAGCTGACAGTCAGCAGCTGCAGGCTTGTCTCTCATTCCTGCTGCCAGATGTTACCTGCAGCTCAAGATGGTCAGCCTGGGACAGAGCAGGCCCTCATATCCAACACTAGCAATACAGAGCTCTCTTGTTCTCATGTCCTGGTCTAGAGGTCATGATTCGGTCTTAGAATCAGGAACCAGTCCTGCTCTCAATCTTGGCGCTTTTCCGCACTCCTGCCAATCATATTTTTCGTCTTTCAAGGGGAAGTCTTTTGAGAGCTGTGTTGACCTCTCGTATCCTCAGGCAAACAACCGTGAGGATCTGGCTCATGCTTTACCAAACAGCCCCCGTTCTCAGAATGCTGAGAGCTCGCTGTGCCACAGGTTTTTCAATCTTGGATGAATTAATTTTCATTCATAGAGTTCATTCAGAGTTGCTATATCATCTACCTTGTTTTGCTGCAAAGATTCTCATACTGCATCTTATTTTATAAAGACTAAACCAGCGCAAGATAAAACTTTCCATTGCAACAGCATAATTTCAAAGTCGACAATTTCTGTCCTGTTACTTACAAAACCCAATTACGAAAACCTAAAGGGTAGTGAACACCTTATATTTGTCAAAATCGAGGATGCCTACAATCAAAAAGACAGATAACAACAAGTGCTGGTAAGGATGCAGAGAAATTAGAACCCTCATATAGTGCTGCTGGAAATGTAAAATGATGTAGCCACTTTGGAAAATAGTTTGGCAGTTTCTCAACATAGGGTTAAACTTAGTTACCATATAACCCAGCAATTCTACTCCTAGGTATATACCCAAGAGAAACGTGTACACGAATGTCCATAGCAGCATGATTCACAATAGCCAAAAAGTAGAAACAAGCCAGAAGTCCATCACCTAAAGAGTAAATAAATAAAATGTGATACATCCATAAAATGGAATATTATTTGGCAATAAAAAGTAATGAAGTACTGATACATGCTACAACATGAATGAACCTTGAAAATATTACGCTAAGTGAAAGAAGCCAGACACAAAAGACCATTCATTGTGTGATTCCATTTATATCAAATATCCAGAAGAGACAAGTCTATAGGCAAATGTCCAGAATAGACAAATCATGTATTTTGCACACTTTAAATGGGTGAATTTTATGGTATATGAATTATATCTCAATAAAGATGTTTTTTAAAGTGGCAAAAATGAATTCTATAAATTTTATATCATAGGTCTAGCACATGGTAGGCACCCAATAAACGTTTGCTGAATGAAGAAATGAAGGAACTGATGGACTTATATTCACAAGCGTCACAAACTCTTTGCCTTAATAAACCTCACTAAAATATCATTTTCACTATATTAATTTGAAATTGGTTACAAGTGAGGCAGAGATAAAACTGATGTTTGCATAAATAATACCAATACTTCTGGAATATACCAAACCATTCAAACAAAATAGCCCTGGGGATGTTTATTTCAGTGTCCATCCCATCTGAACCACTAGTAGATAATATTCACTATAGAGATACCTGGCATGATGTTGTCAAAAATTAGAATCACTGATCTCCATCTCCAGAATTTTTCAAAACTACTTCATAATCACTCATTGTGCACCTCTCATTTTTCCTAGTTCACTGAACTCTGCTGGTCTCAGAGCTGGGCTCAAAGTTAAACTTAAGGCTTCTAAATCTAGCCTCATGCCAGCTTCTTGCTTTTATGGCCAATCTTGGACCCGCTTCTCAGTCTCCAGTGAGGCACTGTCCCTCAGAATCCAGCCTCTGGTCCTATACACAACAGCTTGGAAAAAGATGCTACAGGCACACTGGCCTCCCCTGCAGGGTGGTGTGAATCAAACATTATTTAGAAAGCTTTAAACTATCACTCTGCATGAAGATAATAGGTGATGTGTCACCTTCAAACCCCTACATGTAGTGACTGGAGAAATAGAAAACAGAGAAATTGCCATCTCTCAGAAACCCTGTAGGTCTAAACCCATCATAAAAATTCCAGCCCTAGAATAAAAAGAAAAGTCTATCATTCCTCCATCAACTTAATATTGATGACAGATAACCACTCACCCCATGAAAATCAGCTTACAAGTAACTGTAATCAGAAGCCCAATTCTTAAAGAAGGCTCTAAAATGCTAGCTACCAGCCTACATAATACTGAATGTGAAATGCTTAAATAGCCATATTCATGAGCTAAGAACTCTATTTTAGTAAAGCTTTATTCGCCCTATGTCTCTCTGTTAAATTACACACAGAGAAGGAATCTTAGAAGATCTCTGAGTCTCATTCTGGCCATGAATGCTTCAGACTTGGAGCCCTGAAATCATCAAGTCTTTGGTTTCCCTGCTTTTTCAAATGTTCATGGCAAAAGTTCTTCTTTTGCATGATTCAGAGACCAGGATAAAATACTGGTTTTATCTAAAAAGGCTACTGTTGCTAAGGCGATGTTTAATAGAGTTACACAGGAAGTATCATTGCACTATAGAATCAGATGATTAATTTACTTTTGGCACCCAACAAGGAAGTGAATTCATACCAAAAGAAATAGCGTCAAAATGTCCCCTTTAACCCTAGAGTAATGTTTGTCAAACCAAGCTGCACATTCGAATCACTTGGGGAGCTTTAAAAAAATATTGATGTTCAAGTCTCACCCCAATAGATTCTGATGAGTTTGGAGTGTGACCTGAGCACTTATACGTTTTAAAATCTACCCCCTCATCAGGGATTCTAATGGGCAGCAAAGGGTTCTAAAACACTTTTGGAGAGTGCTGGAGAGCAAAAAGCCAGCAGAGGGGCTTCCCTGGTGGCGCAGCGGTTGAGAGTCCGCCTGCCGATGCAGGGGACACGGGTTCGTGCCCCGGTCTGGGAGGATCCCACATGCCGCGGAGCGGCTGGGCCCGTGAGCCATGGCCGCTGAGCCTGCGCGTCCAGAGCCTGTGCTCTGCAATGGGAGAGGCCACAACGGCGAGAGGCCCGCGTACCGCAAAAAAAAAAAAAAAAAAAAAAAAAAAAAAGCCAGCAGAGAATTAAAAACAGGATGGAACACCAGAACTTTAGACCCAGCAAACAAACTAACGCATACCCCCAAAGTTAACCTCAAGCGTCTGGTGAGCATTTTACTGGACAAATTATAGAGAATCAAAATTCTGTACAGAAAGTGAATATTGGACATTTGTAGATGCAAGAACTAAGAAATGTACAAATCCTGGTAAACGTGAAACAGGCAAGGGACATTCTAATGCAGATATGCAAAAATGCAAGGGAAAGGGTAGGCTGGATCAGAACCAAAATTATTCAATTTCTAACAGATATCACCACATACTGAGCAAGTGAAAGTTTGAACTGATATGAGGACCCCACTTGATAATGTCTCACACGTAGTTAATGTGTAGATGTGCCCAATTTGGAGCATGTAATTCTTATTTCAGAGTGTGGATTCTTGACAAATTATGTCATCATTCTCAAAAAGTCCCATAAAGGGCTTCCCTGGTGGCGCAGTGGTTGAGAGTCCACCTGCCGATGCAGGGGACACGGGTTCGTGCCCCGGTCCGGGAAGATCCCACATGCCGTGGAGTGGCTGGGCCCGTAAGCCATGGCTGCTGGGCCTGCGCGTCCGGAGCCTGTGCTCCGCAACGGGAGAGGCCACAACGGTGAGAGGCCCGCATACCGCAAAAAAAAAAAAAAAAAAAAGTCCCATAAAAATTATTAAATGTGGGTACTTAGATTCTGCTTGACTCTTAGAACCAAGCTGTGGTGCTCAAATGAACAAAACAATCAAGAACTCTATTTTAGTAAAGTTTTACTCTTTCTATGTCACTCTGTTAAATAATTCACAGAGAGGGTATCTTGGAAGGTCCCTCTGAGTCTTGCTCTGTCCATAAATGCTGAAGACTTTGATCAAGTCTTTGGTTTTTCTGCTTTTTAAAATGTTTGGGAAGTTCTTCTTTTGCATGATTTCAGAGACCAGGATAAAATACTGGTTTTATCTAAAATGGCTAGAAAAGCTCATCCTAAGCCAAAGGACAGCATAACCTCTGTGTCAGGAACTCCTCAAAGTTGGCTTAAGGTAGTTCAGTGCAACAAGGCTTTTGTTTTAATTTTTTTCCAGCCAAGAGGGTCTGGAAAGTTGAGAAGATTCTGAGTACAGTCATTTTATTTTTAAATGCTTCAAGATTCAGAGAGGAAGTGAGACCAACCTGGCACTCAGCAAGGCAAAAAACAAAAAACAAAAAACACCTCTTGGTTCTGAAGGAGGGTGAGTCCAGGGAGAAAGGACAGTTGCTCTCTTGAACTAAAACCTGTCTCACAGGAAGCACACTCAGAGGTCACTTCTCCCACTCAACTTTCAAAGAAGAGAGAGAAAATGGAGAGCTTGCAGAAATTATGTACCAGAATTTGCTGGAAGCCCTTACCCATCTGTTAACAGTTTACATGTTCCTGACTCTGTATAATAAAGATACTAGACTTTCTGCTACATCTGCTGCAGCTTTCCCCAATCTACTGTTTGCCCCATCTATGTTTAGTTATGAGGTTTTTATAATTAACTTTAAAATTTTTATAATATTTACCTAGAAATAAGTATGTTTCTTTGTGATATCTGTATTTTTTCTGAGCTTAGGAAGTCATCTACACTTCAGAGCTTTGATACTTACTCTATTTTCTTCTGTGGCTTATTTATACTCTATTTTATTTATTATTATTACTATTACTAATATTCATCTAATGTTTGGTAGGCACGAATCTACTTTTTCAAGTTACCAACTATTAGTAAATGTCATATTTTGAATATTTTTATTATAAAAGAAATACTCTTAAACACTGAAACCATAAAAAGTTTACAAAGAAAATATTACTAATATCTCTCCACTACTCTTTAATTCCCATTATCTTGAAGGAAACACTATTAACCACAAAGCATTATTTTTCCATATCTCTGGGAAGCAAATATACAAATACATTCATGCACAAATATAAATATGGTTTTACTTTTGTTTTTATAAAAGTATAATATATATTCAAACATAGCAAAAGAAAAAATGCCCCCAAAATTCACAATAACTAGATCTAACAAGCTGTTTCTTCTTGTCACTTAATCAATTCTCAGCCTCACTAAGAAAACCAATGACCTCCTGACTGGCAAATCCAATGGCCACTTTTCAATCTCGATCTCATTCTAGCATCTCATCTTTGGCACTTTCCAACCTTAACCCCACCTTCTTCCTGTAGCTCCTTTAACTCTCTGCTGGCATCATCTCTTCTCATTCCCATTATCCTTCAATTGTTCCTTTGTTGTTCCTTCTTCCTTCACATATCCTTTCTACTGAATGTTTTAGGCCTCTTCTCTCTCACTCTATCACCTCACTGAAGTATCTGTTCATTGCCCTTGACCTCAGCTACCACAACAGCCAGAAACTTTCAAGTATCTTTGTCACTTGATTTTCCTAACCCTTTGAAACAAGTGCCATTAAATTTACTTCCAACATTCACCCTCTCTTATGCATTCCACAACCTTAGCCTACTTTAATTCTTTCTCATTTATTACCTTAATAATTGCAGATTATCTTGTTTCTATTCTCTTCCATCTCTAAATCATCCTCTATGACATCACATGAGTGAATTTTCTAAAATGATAAATCTTTTTTTTTTTTTTTTTTTTTTGCGGTACACCGGCCTCTCACTGCTGTGGCCTCTCCCGTTGCGGAGCATAGGCTCCGGACGCGCAGGCTCAGTGGCCATGGCCCACAGGCCCAGCTGCTCCGCGGCATGTAGGATCTTCCCGGACTGGGGCACAAGCCCGTGTCCCCTGCATTAGCAGGCAGACTCTCAACCACTGTGTCACCAGGGAAGCCCTAAAATGATAAATCTTATTATGTGTCCACTCAAGTTTCCCCTTGACCTCAGTGAGTCCCCTTTCCTATGGAACAATATTTAAATTCTTTCACATGATACAATCTGGTTTCAATCAGCTCTTTAAACTAATCTCCAGTCAATTCTCTTGTGCAAACTGTTTTCGTGCAAAAATCTGCTCCCTGTTCCTCAAACAAGTTCATATTCCACATCTTTATCTTATCGTTCTTCCCAGAAAGAAATCATAGGAATAGTTAATGTTTATTGAGTACAAGCTATGATCTATGTGTCTGTCCTTTGTTACTCTTTTTTTTAATCTTCATAAAATCCCTATAAGATAAGGACTATCATTAGCCCCATGTACAGACAAGGAAACTTACTGTTAAAGACATCTCCCAATTTGATCATCCACCAATAACCTACTTATCCCTCCAGTTGCAGCTCAAATTCTACCTCCTTCCTCCCTAGCCTTGCAGTCAGAATTCAAAACATAATAGATAGTCAGTAAATGTTTGCTCTATGGAATAAAGGCAGAATAGCTAGAATGCAATCTGTCATTAATTCTTGCACAGAATTAAGAGTGAAATATGCACTGATGTGGGGACCATGTGGAGTTTTCTCTCACGTATGTGATATTTGAATTGTTTCTCATTTATACTTGCCATTTTAGTCCATAATGCTATTCGGAAACAACTGATATCATTTACATAAGTTCCTGAAAAGCCAGAGACAATGAGACTCTCTTCATGTTCACTGCCTTCTGAGAAGTAGGTCAGAAACACTGTATTTTACATTTTCCTCATCTTGAGCATACAGATGACCATTATCTCCATATTGCCCCAAATGTTCCCTATGAAGATGAAGAGCATGGCTGAACTGACATACACTGCCAGCATTACAGGAGAATGAGACTGGCTTGGCCATTTACCATTATACCTTTAAAATTGGGGAAGAAGATCCCTGAACTTTTCTGACCATGTCCCTTCTCATGAAGCAAGGCTTTCCTGGAGCCAAGGGTACATGGTTATCCACAGCCTGCATTTCTCCCTCAACACCATTCTTCTCATACCTGGACCCCAGAATTCCCTGCCAAAAGTGGCCCTGAGCCCACTTCCAGAACCAGAGCAGACTACTTCCTTGGGCCCTTCATCCTGAGAGCAGACCAGGCCACACCAATGAATAGGATATTCCTAGGCCCAAGGAGTAGCCAAGAGAGACCTGTGTATGTGTATGTGGATGACACTTGTACCTATAGGCTGGGGTATCCACACACATGCACATGAGTCCACTCATGGTACTGGACAGAGCCAGAGTGAGAAGAAAGGAGGGAGCCAAAGTATGGACTAGGGGTCAGGTTCCTTCAAGCTGAGTAGAACTCTGAGAAGTCCAAGAAACTTGACATTCTAAGCCATTATGAAGGTATATTAGTCAAGATAGGTGGACAGAAAATATTTTATGTAAGAGAATGTGTTTAGCCTGATGTATAACATAAATACTGAGATATCATGATATGTGAACACTCATTAGAATCTCTGCACTGAGCTCTGTCAATTTGAGGAATGGTCCTGCCCTTACACCGCAGAGAGCTGGTAAGTGGTAAAGCCGGTTCTTTAGTGGTGTTCAATAGAAAATGCGAGAAGAGGCAGGATCAGGAGTCAGGCAGGCGAGGGGTGAAGAGTAGTGAGAGTCTCTGCACATACTGAGCATATCCTGGAATTAGCTCTTGTATAAAACAGATGAGAAAAAGAAATCCAGAGGATAGAGCTAAGTTCTGAGTCTGAAACTCCTAGAGAAAGCATGAGGAAACAACCACAAAGAGAATCCTAAGAAAGAAGTATGGGCCAGCATCCAGAGGTATCACACCAAGCAGGAAGAAATAGGCAAAAAGCCAGTTCCACACCAGGAATCAGGGACACTTCATTGTTTGACTCTGGGAGTGCGATCTGTGATGCTTACGATCTGAGTGGTACCTAATGTGTGTACAATGCTGCAGTCCGGCAAGGAGGCTAGGAACAGCATTACCACGTTTCCACAAATATAGATGATCCCTGAGAGTGACAGCAATACTGGCTATTCTGTCTGTGCTCATAATGTCAGCTGAACACGGACAGCCAGGGCCAGCAGTGTAAGTCTCCAGAGGTAGCAGGAGCTGTGGACCGGGCCCATGGAGCTGGAATAATGTCACAACAAGTACATGAAATTGCCATAAGACCATTGCCCAATCCTCAAAGTACTTCACAGCGGTAGGAGGGCCAACTGAGCAAAAGCTAATTTGATATTCTGTCTAGCTTTTTCCATATCCCAAGGGAAATGAAGCAGGGCTCATCCTAAGTCATGCTCAATATCAAGAGACACAGATGATTTGATCTCCTACTCTGTCTAGATTCAGCAATTTTTCAAATCAGCATATGTATAGTAACAAAAAGTCCCTGGAACAACCCTCAGGAACTCCCATGTGTTGTGGCATGTATGCCAGTGAAGCTTCATGCACTTAAGGGATTGATTCTGGAATTAGACAAATTTAGGCTCCTTGATGGTAAGCAACAGAAACGAAGGCTAACTTAAGCAAAAATGATGATGATGATGCAACACTATGGTGGAGATCTCAGAATTCAAGGAAAGGCTGGCAAACCAGTCTTGGAACAGACAAAAACCACAGACACATCAGGGGATCTCACTTCAAAAAAAATCTTCAGGAAAACAGAAGGATGGATGACTTCCAATGATTCTCGGTCCCGTTTTTCTTTATACAGGATTCAAATTTCATGAAAAATAAATAAATCATTCAATTGGCCTAGTCAATTAACCTAGTAAAGACTAGTCATATTCCTACTCTTTTTTTTTTTTTTTCTGTTCAAAAAGTTTACTTCAAAATAAAACTCCCAGACACAGCCTGGACTATTCAAAGATAAGCCGTTTCCATAAAAATGACAAAGATGTGATCAAATGCCTACTTGATGGAAAGCAGAATGTGCTACATACATACACCTACTCTTGAAAACAGCATACACCCTGATGAACTGTTCTACAAAACTGTATCAAATAGGGAAGGTGGCAAATTGTCCCCAAAAGATTACCAAAAGAAAGTGAAATGGACACAAGGCAACCAAATATTAGTAAGTCACTGTACCTACTTACTTATGTGAATTTAGGCAAATCACTTTCTTCTGTTTACTGAACATTTGTGTTCCGCCCAAAATTCATATGTTGAAACCTAATGCCCAATGTGATGCTATTTGGAAGTAGGGTCTTTAGGAGGTGATTAGGTCATGAGGGTGGAGGCCTCGTGAATAGGATTAGTGCCTTTATAAAGGAGACCCAAGGAGGAAGCCCCTCAGCCCCTCTGCCATGTGAGAACACAGCAAAGAGACAGCTGTCTGTGAACTAGGAAGCAGGCCCTCACCAGATGTCAAATCAGCCAGTCCCTTGATCTTTGACTTCTAGCCTCCAGAACTATGAGGATAAATTTCTGTTGTTTATAAGCCACCCAGTCTATGGTATGCTATTATAGCAGCCCAAACTAAGATAGTTACCCACTTAGATTTTCTGCTAAAATGTGACTTCACAGGTCAGGGATCTTTGTCTAGTTTCTCACTGATGTATCCCAATTGCCTCAAATGAAACCTGACACACGGAGGACACAATAAATACTTGTTGAAAGAATGACTCTCCAAGACTTAGTTCCCACATTTGAAACTGAGATGCCTTGTACACATATGTCTAGTATATGTAAAATGTCTAGTACAGTGCTACAACATAACAGGTACTCAAGAAATTCTGATTATAGTTATTGTTTTTATTAGGATAAATATTCCTAGAATTATCTACTATAAACAAAGGAGAAAAATTCCATTGTTAATAATGACAGGCTACTCCATAACAAAGGTATCCATTGTTAGTTCAACAAAGCCGATTAACTGAATTCCAGAACAAAGCAAATAATTTGACCAATGATGTAATAATATGAAAGGAAATGGAAAGTGAATTTTTAAAAGCTAGCATGTCCTCGGGGGAGTCTGGCAGCCTAAGAGTGGCACCAATGTATCATTAGCTCCAGACCCAAAATGTAACAGATATCCGGGCCCTCAATGATGCTCTATCATTCTTTTCTTTCATTCTCAGTTGATTTCATTTTCCTTAACCCAGAGCAGATACTCCAACAATATTTATCAGTCTCTGAGGGCCTTGATTACAATTCATTCCTGCTTCCCTCACTCTCAGAGGTTGATCTTTCTACTTCTCTTTAAAAATAAGAAGACATTAAAACTAGATGAAAAAGAAAAGAGGGAAATTGGGCAAATAGATCCAAGACATTCATTCACATATTCCCCCCTTTCTTCTATTTCAGCAGAAAGAAGTTCTTCTCCTCCTTTCCAAAGGCTAGCTTTTGCACCTAGACTCCAAATCCTATTCCCCCTGCTTTCTCCCAGCTGTGACTTCAACAATCATCTCATCTTTATTCGGCCTTAATTCCTCCCCCCCTTTAAGTTTTCCTTTTCTCTGACTACAAATCAGGTTCACCATTCCCTTTCCTAATACTGTTCTCAGGATCTATATCTCCTTCAATCACTGAACTTTTCTGTGCTTTCATTGACAAACTGCTTTCAAAGTTCTCTGCACTCACTGTCTCCCCTTCCCACTCACTCTTCAGCCACTGAAGCTGTCCACTGCCCCATCCCTCCACTGATGCTATGGAGACAAGCCTGCAATGACCTGCCAGCTACCAGATCCAGGGTCTGCTGTGTAATCATCCCCCAACTTGAATTCTGTGCAGCAAATACCTCCATAGTTCCCACTCTGAATCCCCTCCTAAGTATCGGTTAAATTCTGGTTGTGTTCTCCAGTTTGTTCTCTTAGCAAGCATATATTGAGCACCTATCCAGTACTGTTCTGGGTACCAGAAAATAAAAGTAAATAAGATCTAAATGCAATGCCATATCCTGGATTGAATTATGGAATTATGGAATAATTGTGGAATTAAGGACATTAGTGGAAAAACGGACAAAATCTGGATAAAGTTGGTAGTTTAGTTTATAGTATTGTACTAATGTTATTTTCTTAGTTTTGAAATATGTACCATAGTTAGGTAGAATTATAACATTGGGGGAGCTGGGTAAAGGATATATGGGAATTCTCTGTAACAGTTTTGCAACCTTTCCATAAATATAAAGCTATTCTGAAATTTAAAAGAGAATAAAATACGTTCCCTGTCCTCAGCAATCTAACAATGATTCAGGCTTAGGATAAATGAGGTAAATGGTAGAAAAAATCTATGAACCAGAAAATCTTCCATCAGAATTAAATATAGAAACCAATCCGCTCTTTCTCAGCATCTTCCCCCATCATGAGTAGTAGCAATATGATTTTGGATGCATCCATGTACTATGCTGTAAGCAGTTTATGAGACTGGGATGGAGGCTTATCCAAGGGTGAATTTTTACACATTCCTAGTAATAAATTTTGAGGCTTTAGGAGGCCTCAAACGGATGGAGGCCAACTCTAGCTAAATCATTCCACTTTCTAAGAAGCTGAATTTAAATATATTATCTACATACTTTCTTTGTTCTTCTAAGGCAAATAGTTCAAAGTTTGAGGGAGCAGCAAGCTCGACAGAGGTGATTTTTCAGGCTTCTTACTGTCTGGCTGCCAGGGTTCCTGGAAATGGCATTTTTAATGAGCATTTTTTTCTTCTTCAGGAGACTTTGATGTGGTTGACAATTTATTTTCCTCTCAAGTGTAGGCAGGGCACCAATTAACCCACACAGAGCACCCTTGCTGTCCTCCCAGCTTGGAGTTTATTACATTTACTATGCAGTGTATAAAACCCATTATCTTACCTCCTGTCATGCTTCCCTCCTGAGGACTCAAAGCAATTTCTTAAGCAGCTTTCTGCTGTCGGGCTTTTAAAATCTCCACTTTGCCTTTTTTCCAAAAACGAACATGTGATAGCAATAGAGGTGGAAAGAGGGAAAAGATGGGATACGAGAGCTGCTCCTATTGGTTTTATCCACTTCAAGATACATTTATACAGAACCTACAGCATGACAGACATAAAGATACAAAGATGACTAAATTATACATGGGTCTAAGGATTCACAGTTTAGTGGTGGAAACTGTCACATATGACATACATACATTCATACATATAGAAGAAGGCAGAAGGAAATGAAGCCTAGAATGATTTTTCTAAAACAATTCAACGTAAGTGACAGTTACATTTAAAAAGTTATTTTCATACAAAAGGGCACTGTTCTTGGTCAAATGGGAATGATGTAACCCAGTGAATTTAAGGCCTTCGCAATCTGGTGGTTGGAAAAAAAAAAACTACGAAAGTTGGCGAAAAGTAATTTAAATGTGAAAGCTGGAGGCATCTGGCCAAACTGCTTAAGGCCTCGAGTTGCCAACATTCTCTCTTCTTCCTCTACTGCTCCAGCATGTCTAACTAAAAAAAATGGTTTTAATTTAAAAGTACATTCTTTCATTACATGGTAACAACATCTACCTGAAAGAGAGGCTGGTAAGCAGAGTTTCTAAGCTGAGTAGCCACTTGCCCTTCTAAAACTCCTGTTCGCCGATAGGAAGATGAGGAGGATGGATACTTGGGGAGAACTGACAGTATCTGCCACAGGGGAAGAATGAAAAGAGTTCATGCTCCTTAAATGCAAATTCCCTCCCTTCAACTCAGACCCCATTTCTGATCTAGGCTTATATATTCCAAATACATACTGGACATTTCCACTTGAAACTTGACACACATATGGCAAACACTGCTGTCTGTCCCCCACTATCCATGCTCCCCTTTTTCCTTTAATAACAGACCAGAATTTTAACTGGCATCTAGTTGCCCAAGTTAAGACTTTTCCTAGCCTCCTTCACATATGATACAGCCTTGTGATTAAGATTGGTCCATGTATGTGAGCAGAATGGATATAAACAGAAATGATGAGGTCAGCTTCTAAACCATGCCCTTGAAGGGAAGGTGTGTGCATAGTATGTGTCCATGATGGCCAGAGCTGGCCCAGCCATCTTAGATCTTGGCATGGAAACCACGTTGGAAAATGACAGAACAAAAAGAGAGAAGGAAAAGGTTTTGAGTTCACTGGACCCGCCGTCCTGACATTTAGAGGGGAGAAAAATAAACTTTATCTTTTTTTCAGGAACTGTGTTTTTGAGGCCTCTATCATAGCAGCCTAACCTGGAATCCTAATGTAAGAGCCTTACCTCTCCAGTGCCTCTCTCTATGTATATGGTCACAAAGGTCACCAAGTTTCCCAAGCCAGAGGCAGGAAGTAACCCTTGACTCCTTTGCTTTCCTCACCTCCAATACCAAAAATATCAATCTCTATCAAGTTTATCTCCTACATATTTTAAAATTTGTATTTGCTCTCCATCCCAACTGATTAATGCCTGTATCCGTCATCTCATACTTGGACATCTTCACAGCTGCTCTCGTGTCTCTAGCCTTGTCTACTGTCAGTCCATCCTTCTAAAGGAACAAAAAGAATCACACTTTCCTTTGCTTGAATGCTTCATTTCCAAAAATTGCTCCCCATTTTCAAAAATATCAAATCCAAGCTCCTTAGCAAGACACTTCAGGCTCTTTATGACATGACTCTTGCTTACTCAACTGATCTGTCCTTATGGCCCTACCATACCACACTCTTTTATATCTCTGTGCGTTTGCATATACTGTTTCCTCTGCCTGGAATTTCTCTGTACTCCCTGGTCTTCCTGGAAAAAAATTGTTTTATTTCTTTAAAATTTAGCTCAGATATCATCTTCTCCCTAAAGTCTTTCCTGGAATTAGTCAAGCTCTCCAATGTGCTGCTTTTCATTCTGTACATAACTATATTGTTTTATTTATCACATTAAATAATAAATTAATGTAAGAGAGACTCTGGACCAAGATAGCAACACAGGAGGCTCCTAAATTTCCCTGCTCCCACAGACACATGAATACATGGCTACACATGGAGCAATTCTCTCTGAGAGAAAACCAGAAGGTAGCTGAATGATTCCTATACATTGGGCAAATGAGAAAATACTCTGGGCAAATGAGAAAATACTCACACAGAAATGGGTGGGAAAGGTTGAGACACACTCTCACCATAAACCTCACCCCAGCACCGTGCCATACAATCAAGAGGGAACCCCCAACTCCCAGCTTCTCTCTGAGGAGCAATGGGTTTGGACCATACATCTAGTGCCTCAACTTTTATGGCTTTAGGAACAAGGCAAGGGTGCCCACTCTTGCCACTTTTATTCAAAATAGTACTGGAAGTCCTAGCCAGAGCAATGAGTAAAGAGAAAGAAATAAAAGGCATCCAAATTAGAAAGGAATAAGTAAAACTGTCTCTCTATTTGCAGATGATATATTATACAGAAAACCTAAAGACTCCACCAAAAAACTGTTAGAACTAATTACTAAGTAATGAATTCAGTAAAGTTACAGAATACAAAATCAATCCACAAAATCAGGGGGGAGAAATCAGTAGCATTTCTATACACTAACAACAAATATCAGAAAGAGAAATTAAGAAAACAATGTCTTACAATAACACCAAAAGAATGAAATACTTAGGAATAAATTTAACCTAGTAAGTAAAAGATCTACACACTGAAAACTATAAAACATTGATGAATGAAACTGAAGACCACACAAATAAGTGGAAAGATATTCCATGTTCACAGATTACAGGAATTAATATTGTTAAAATGTTCTTACTGGGTTTCCCTGGTGGCGCAGTGGTTGAGAGTCCACCTGCCGATGCAGGGGACATGGGTTCGTGCCCTGGTCCAGGAAGATCCCACATGCCGCAGAGCGGCTAGGCCCGTGAGCCATGGCCTCTGAGCCTGCGCGCCCGGAGCCTGTGCTCTGCAACGGGAGAGGCCACAACGGTGAGAGGCCCGTGTACTGAAAAAAACAAAAAAAGTTCTTACTACCCAAAGTTATCTACAGATGCAGTGCAATCCATATCAAAATTCCAATGGAATTTTTCACAGAAATAGAACAATCCTAAAATTCATATGGAAACACAAAAGACCCCAAATAGCCAAAGCAATCCTGAGAGAGAACAGCAAACCTGGAGGCATCACAATTCCTGATTTCAAAGTATACTACAAAGCTATAGTATTAATAATTACAACAGTATGGTACTGGCATAACTAGCATAAAAATAGATGCATAAATCAATAAAACAGAATAGAGATTCCAGGAATAAACCCATGCATATACAGTCAATTAGTTTATGCCAAAGAAGTCAAGAATGTACAACAGGAAAAGGAGAGTCTCTTCAGTAAATGGTGGTGGGAAAACCAGATAGCCACATACAGAAGAATGAAACTAGATGCCTCTTGTACATCATACACAAAAATCAATGGATTAAAGATTTAAGCAAAGACCTAAAACTGTAAATCTCCTAAAAGAAACAGGGGATGAGATCTTTGACATTGGTCTTGGCAATGAATTTTTGGATTTGGCAACAAAAACAAACAAAAAAAGTGGTATTATATTAAACTAAAAAGCTTCTGCACAGTTGGGACTTCCCTGGTGGTGTAGTGGTTAAGAATCTGCCTGTCAATGCAGGGGACACAGGTTCAAGCCCTGGTCCGGGAAGATCCCACATGCTGCAGAGCAACTAAGCCCGTGAGCCACAACTACTGAGCCCGCATGCCACAACTACTGAAGCCTGCACACCTAGAGCCCATGCTCTGCAACAAGAGAAGCCACTGCAATGAGAAGCCCGAGCACCACAACGAAGAGTAGCCCTCGCTCACCGCAACTAGAGAGAGCTCACACACAGAAATGAAGACCCAACGCAGTCAATTAATTAATTAATTAATTAATTTTAAAAAAAGCTTCTGCACAGCAAAGCAAACCATCAACAAAATGAAAAAATGAAAAAGTAATCTATGGAATGGGAGAGAATATTGCAAATCACATATCCAACAAAAGGTTAGTATCCAGAATATACAAGAAACACAAATCAATAGCAAAAAAACAGACAACTCAATTTAAAAACGGGCAAAGGACATGAACAGACATTTTTCCAAAGACGATATACAAATGGCCAGCAGGTACATGAAAAGGTGCTCAACATCACTAATCATCAGGGAAATGCAAATCAAAACTACAATGAGGTATCACTTCACACCTATTAAGATGTCTGTCATCAAAAAGAAAAAAGAAAAATTTTGGTGAGGATGTGGAGAAAAGGGATCCCTTGGGTACTTGGTGGGAATGTAAACTGGTACAGACACTATGGAAAACAGTATAGAGATTCCTCAAGAAATTCAACATAGAATTACCATATGATCCTGCAATCCCACTTCTGGATACGTATCCAAAGAAAATGAAATCAGTATCTCAAAAAGATATCCACACTTCCACGTTCATTGTAGTATTACTCACAATAACCAAGGCATGGAAACAACCTAAGTATGTGTCAACAGATGAATGGGTAAAGAAAATGTGATACACACACACAAATACACACACACACACCACATACTTAGGCTGTTTATTATTCAGCCTTTAAAAAGAAGGAAATCCTGGGCTTCCCTGGTGGCGCAGTGGTTGAGAGTCCGCCTGACGATGCAGGGGATACGGGTTCGTGCCCCGGTCTGGGAAGATCCCACATGCCGTGGAGAGGCTGGGCCCGTGAGCCATGGCCGCTGGGCCTGTGCATCCGGAGCCTGTGCTCCGCAATGGGGGAGGCCACAACAGTGAGAGGCCCGCGTACAGCAAAAAAAAAAAAAAAAAAAAAAAAAAAGAAGGAAATCCTGCCATTTGCCACACATGGAGGGCTTTATGCTAAGTGAAATAAAGCCAGACAGATACTGCATGGTGTCACTTATATGTGGAATCTAAAAAGAAACAAAACAAAAGTCAAACTCACAGAAACAGCGGAATGGTGGGGGAAATAGGGAGAGGCTGGGAAAAGAGTAAAAACATTTAGGTACAAGATGAATCAGGTCTGAGGATTTAAGGTATAAGATGGTGACTATAGTTGACAATACTGTATTGTATAATTGAAATTTGCTAAGAGAGTAAAATTTAAATGTCACACCTCCCTAACACCATACAAAAAAATAAACTCAAAATGGATTAAAGACCTAGATGTAAGACCAGACACTGTAAAACTCTTAGAGGAAAACATAGGAAGGACACTCCTGGACATAAATCACAGCAAGATCTTTTCTGACCCACTTACTAGAGTAATGGAAATAAAAACAAAAGTAAACAAATGGGACCTAATGAAACTTAAAAGCTTTTGCACAGCAAAGGAAACTATAAACAAGATGAAAAGACAACCCTCAGAATGGGAGAAAATATTTGCAAACAAATCAATGGACAAAGGATTAATCTCTGAAATATACGAACAGCTCACACAGCTCAATATCAAAAAAACAAACAACCCAATCAAAAAATGGGAAGAAGACCTAAATAGACATTTCTCCAAAGAAGACATACAGATGGCCAAGAGGCACATGAAAAGATGCTCAACATCACTAATTATTAGAGAAATGCAAGTCAAAACTACAATGAGGTGTCACCTCATACCGGTTAGAATGGCCACCATCAGAAAATCTACAAACAATAAATGCCGGAGAGGGTGTGGAGAAAAGCGAACACTCTTGCACTGTTGGTGGGAATGTAAATTGATACAGCCATTATGGAGAACAGTATGGAAGTTCCTTAAAAAACTAAAAATAGAATTACCATATGACCCAGCAATCCCACAACTGGGCATATACCCAGAGAAAACCATAATTCAAAAAGACACATGCACCCCAATGTTCATTGCAGCACTATTTACAATAGCCAGGTCATGGAAGCAACCTAAGTGTCCACTGACAGACGAATGGATAAAGGAGATGTGGTACATACACACAATGGAATATTACTCAGCCATAACAAGGAACGAAATTGGATCATTTGTAAAGACGTGGATGGACCTAGAGACTGTCATTCACAGAGTGAATTAAGTCAGAAAGAGAAAAACAAATATCGTATACTAACACATATTCGTGGAATCTAGAAAAATGGTACAGATGAACTGGTTTGCAAGGCAGAAATAGAGACACAGATGTAGAGAACAAATGTATGGACACCAAGTGGGGAAAAGGCAGGAGCGATGAATTGGGAGATTGGGACTAACATATATACACTAATATGTATAAAATAGATAACTAATGAGAACCTGCTGTATAGCACAGTGAGCTCCACTTCACTGTACGGTAGAAACTAACACAACTTTGTAAAACAACTATATCCCAATAAAAAAAATAAATCAATAAAAATAAAAATAAAATTGCCAAAAAAGTCACACTAAAAATAAAAAAATGAGAGATAAATATGTGAGGTGGTGAACGTGTTAATTAACTCAATAGTGAGTCCTCAACACTGGATACATACATCAAGTCATCACATTGTACACTTTAAATATATTTCAATTTTATTTCTCAAATTATTCCTCAACAAAGCTGGGAAAAATCTTGCCAAAAAATTAAATAAACAAACAAATAAATAAATGGATGGACAGACAAATGGACTGATGGATGGATAGATGATGATAATAATAATAATAAATGAAAAAAGATTAGAAGACAAATTGAAAATTTCACCAGACCTGGCAATAGCAGTATCTCAGGCTCCCTTCTAAATAGCTTACTCTAAAACTGTCATTTTTTTTTTAACATCTTTATTGGAGTATAACTGCTTTACAATGGTGTGTTAGTTTCTGCTTTGTAACAAAGTGAATTAGCTATACTAAAACTGTCATCTCTTAAAAGCAACTTTTAGAACCATTTAAAAGACATTTCCAGCTATCATATTAAAAGGGGACTTGGCAAATATAGATTAGGTACATAACTTTGATTATTTACTGTTGTCTTCTCACAACTGTAAAGCTCAAAGCCATAAGGCCATAATTGCTTCCTTTCAGCATACACACACCAAAAAAGGCAAAAAGGATCTGAAAATACTGAAGCCAATGCAGAGGAATCTGAGGGTTATACAAACCCAACAGAGGAAGCAGGTAGTGACAGGGAGAAATACAGGCTGAGTCCTGGGAATCTGAGAGGAAGATAACCAGCCCATGGAAGCCACCTTGAACTTAACCAAGACACCCAGAGTTTCCTGATGAGGGTCTTAAAGACATCAACTTCTACCTGCTCTTTTCATAAACCCAGAATTCAAATTTAAAGTTTCCCATGTTTATACAATTATTCAGTGGCAGAACTAGAACTATATTGTATAAGGAAAAAAACAAATGTAACCAATGAAAACCAACCTGTAAACTACCAAACTAACTCAGAAAAAAAAACTGTCAGTATTTTACGTAATAATAGCGTCTATTCAAAGCTCACCATATGCCCTACAGACACCCCCCACCACGTTTGTGTGAGGGATGAGGGAGTGTAGGTGATTATTGGTATAACAGCATTTAAAATGTGCTCATTCTAAATTTAGATGGGTTTGGGCAAGACTGGATGTTTGGGGGAGTGGCCCATCTGGGGCTGTTTACTCCAAAAAGTGACAAGCTTCTTTGTTAAAAACCAATCATAAGAAATAGGAACATGTAGCATAATTGCTTAGGCCAAACACACTGGGGTCAGGACCAGAAGGAAGGGGTCATCTTCAGTACAGCATTGTGTATGCTACTCAGATTTTTCTCCAGCACCATCTCTTTCCCCTACAGATCTTTGCCCTAGCCCCATGGACAGTAAATAGTAAACACAAGAGGGCAGAGTCCAAAAATGTCTTAGAACACTTAGATACTAGGTAGAGTTGCTCTTTAAAGAACCGAGTTTAGTGTGGCCCAAAGGAATGAAAGAGAGGGAAACAAGTAGTTTCTGTAAACAGCAAGTTGACTTTAGGAGTAGGGAATGAGGACTCAAGGGAGGCCATCATTCACTAGGTCTGGGGATGTCAGTGACTTGAGAAATAAGCCAGACCTACCTCCTCCTAGAACGGAGAGAAAGGACATTTTCAAAGCTTTGTACTTGTTATCATAGCGTGCATTTAATTTTTATGTTTTTCCTTTCTCCTTAAAAGTTTATCATTAGGCATTTTCATATGCCTTGTGGTCTTCATAATTTTTCACTAGCTTCATTTTTTTAATTTATTTTATTTTTTACTGAATTATAGTTCATTCACAATGTTGTGTTAGTTTCATGTGCACAGCAAAGTGATTCAGTTATACATATATTTATATCTATTCTTCTTCAGATTCTTTTCCTTTATAGGTTATTATAAAATATTGAGTATAGTTCTCTGTGCTATACAGTAGATCCTTGTTATTTACCTGTTTTATACATATAGTATGTATATGTTAATCCCAAACTCCTAATTCATATTTGTTGAACATAAAATGTTTTAAACTATCCCCAAGATTTAAACACTTAAGCTGTTTCTAATATTGTAAGGAACACGTTTAGCCTTTTCCTGACCCAAAGCATTCTAAATTCTCAGAAGGAGATAGGATATTGAGTCAAAGTGAATAAACAGTTTTGATTCTTGATAAATATGTATATAGTCAAATTACCTTTTCAATTTGACTTTTCCTGCAAAATGTACTCTCACCAAAAACAAAAACAAAAAAAGTATCAATTTCATCACTCCCTCTTCGAATTTGAGGTATTGTCATTTTAAAAATTTCAAGTTCTAGTTGACCATTTTCCTTCTTTTCTTTGTTATTTCACTAATCAATGGGAAGTGGTATCTCACTGTTTCCTTTTCTTTAATTTCCAAGGGAGATTTTTTTCCACATTTATTTAACATCATTATCTTTCTAAATTATTTTTTTCATTTCCTTTGCCCAGTAAAATTCCATTTAACTGCACGCTCTAGTAATTTTTCACAGGTTTTAGATAACTCTGAATCCAATATTTAGACCTTGTGCCCAAGTAAAAAAGGAATCATAGATACAGATTATAAATGAATGTAAATGATATCTATATAAACAATGTATATGTTATAGTTTTTATAATCTTACACTATTTAATTGGACAAGGAGGTTTTTGTTACTGATATAATCAGCTACCAAGGTTAACCAATATGATGCATGCTATTTCTGAAAAAGATGGTAAAATATGTAAGAATCTTTTTTTAAAATTATGTAAGAACCTGAATGTATACACATAAAGTACAATTCATGAACACAAACAGGGATATTAATAAAAGTTACCATTAAATGAGCAACTACTAACTGTCAGGAATTTTATTTAAAAGACTATCCTTATAACAAAGCTGATTTTATGGATAAGGAATTTGAAGCTCAAGGTCACAATGAAAAACAATTCAAATCTTGGCCATTATGATATCAAAGTCATAGTCTTCTCCATAATGCTCTCCTTTACCATTGGGTTGCAGGGTAAGTCAGATGAGTTAAAGGTCATAAAGCTCATATTTCCTCCTCACGCCTTATATTCATAATTTATGTTCTCTGATGTATAATTTTATGGCTTTTTTTTAAAGTGTATTTACAACATTTACTGTCATCCTCCTGGGCAACAGATGCCCTGCCAGGCCCTGTATTTTTTTGTGTGGGGGGTGAGAAGGTATAAATATGAATAAAAGATACTCCTTTGTTGTCAAAAAAAAAAAGTATGTTACAAAACAGAAATAGATTCACAGACATTGAAAACAAACTTACAGTTACCAAAGGGGAAACGGGGGGAGGAATAAATTCATAATTTGGGATTAATAGATACACACAAGGGCTTCCCTGGTGGCGCAGTGGTTGAGACTCTGCCTGCCGATGCAGGGGACATGGGTTTGTGCCCCGGTCTGGGAAGACCCCTCATGCCGTGGAGCGGCTGGGCCCGTAAGCCATGGCTGCTGAGCCTGCGCATCCCGTGCTCCGCAACGGGAGAGGCCACAACAGTGAGAGGCCAGCGTACCAAAAAAAAAAAAAAAAAAGATACACACAAGTATATATAAAATAGATAAACAACAAGGACCTACTATATAACACAGGAAACTATATTCAATATCTTGTAATAACCTATAATGGAAAAGAATCTGGAAAAGAATATATATGTATAACTGAAGCACTTTACTGTACACTTGAAACATTGTAAATCAACTATACTTGAATAAAAATAAAATAAAACTGAAAAAAGTATATGTTAGTTTGGGAATACATGCAGTCAAATGATATTCTAATTAGACAAATACCATGTAAATACTAAGACCCTGGAATTGTAAATTTTGTTTCTACCTACCAAAGAATGTCCTAGATATATCTGCTGCATTCAAAACAAGTAAAAAATCCTTTTTTCAGATAAAGAACACTGACCAGAGGTTATTAGGATGAGCTCTTTCTCATAAGGTGGAGAGAGAAGATCTCCCTAAAATCTTCTAGGATTCACCAGTTTTTGCATAATAGCATGACCTCTGTTATCTGAATTTTGATATTTTACCATTTATGGAATTTCTCTATATTCTAGATCAAATATAATAATGAAAACATAAGCATTCTCTTCAATTGGAAGTTGATGTCTTGATTTCCCAGTTTTAAGAGAAATCCCATGGAATTAATATTGTGCAATGGATATTTGCCTGCTTTAGCAGCTTAGAGCAGAAAACAAAGTCACATTTTTGAACCTCTCATCTCTCTCCACAAACTACCACCACACCCAGGGTAAATCCACCAACCCCAGGAACTGACCACCCAGTTCAAGGCTTCATTCCTGATTAGAAGTCCCTTTTAGAGAGAAAATGTGTTTACCAGATAACTCTATTCTCTACCACCACTGGGGCTGACGCTGCCACATGGCGTCCCTGTTGAAGCCCAGATGGTTTCATCACGTAGGCAAGATCAGCTTCTTTCCTGCCAGATTTAGGCACAATGGCCCAGACCTCCACCAAAATCTTTCAGCCCATCATCTCTGTGATAACTGTGTCCACTGCCAGGCATAGCGCCCTCAGTTCAGGCTTTTCTACCAATGGGAATGCAACTCATCTGAAGTTCACTCAACCAACTAGAAGAGGACCCAACACTAAAAGATAAGCAACACACATAGGGAGATGGTGAGATGTGAGAATTTGGACATCATGAACCAAAGAGATTACCAGTTGCTTAATCACTATCTTCATTAAAATAAAACTTCAGGGGCAAAAAGATAAAAGGGGAAACACAGACACATGCTGCTGGCTTGGTCCATGTCACTTGGGTTCATAGGCCTCTATGAACCTCTCAACCAACAGCCCAAATTCAACTCTGCTCCTTAGTTATTTCAGCCTTATACATACCCACCAGCAGCCATTTTTCCCAAGACACAGCCAGTACCAGGATGACGGGATCCAAGGGAATTTCAGATCTCAGCACCTGCTATCTAAGATTTATATTCTCTCCCTCTTTCTCTCTCTCCCTCCCCCTCCCTCCCTTCCTCTCTCTCTTCCTGTCTCTCACCCCCTCAGCTTCTCTTTCTCTCTCTGCTTCTCTTTCCTCTCTTTCTTTTCTCTCTCTCTTTTCTCTCTCACTCTCTCTTCCCAAAACCCCTTACTGCCTTACAGCAAAATAAGTCAGTTCTTCTCATTCTTAAGATCTGTCCCCCTTTTCTATCTCCTTTGTGAGTGGCAATTTTTTAAGGAAATAATCCAACCATATTATCATTGGAAAGGTTCCTTCCAGAGTCCATTATGTTTCAAACAAAATTAATTGTGTTGAATTATGAATCTAGCAATGAGCAGATGAATTCATATTGTACCTAAGTCCATCTTGAGAATAGGTTCAAGAGTTTAAGAGGTGATGAGATAAAATATGCTTTTTTTTTTTTTCTGCGGTACGCGGGCCTCTCTCTGCTGTGGCCTCTCCCATTGCAGAGCACAGGCCCCGGACGCACAGGCTCAGCGGCCGTGGCTCACGGGCCCAGCCGCTCCGCGGCATGTGGGATCTTCCTGGACCGGGGCATGAACCCGTGTCCCCTGCATCGGCAGGCCGACTCTCAACCACTGCGCCACCAGGGAAGCCCCAAAATATGCTTTGAGAAGTGAGAATTTCCAAATTGTACAAGAAGAGTGTCTAAATCATGAATGTGTATTAAAGTTCCACACTTGGACCAGAGCCATCTATTTATACTCATGGTAAGAATCTGAATGACATATCAGTCTCACCTATTAAACACAGAGCTCTCCAAGGAACTCTCTCTCATATTAAACACTGCTCTCTCTACAACAACAAAAAAAGCATTAGTACCTCTAAGAGGGGCCTCAGAACACATGTAAATTCTAGAAAGTTCAGAAAGTGACTATCAAGGGACCTTGATTTTAATTCTCTAAGTAAACAATGCACAAGTTAGAAACATTTAATGACATATTAATGAAAGTCAGCCCGCATAACTTTAATTAGGTACTGGAAATTATTCCCTGTGTTGCCAACAAAAACAGATGGAGAGTATCATTTCAAAGAAAGAGGTAATGAAACTTCCCTTGATGAAACTGCTGAGGAAAAATGGTACACTTGATAATAGAATAAGCTTTAAGAATATATATATGTGACATTTAAATGGAAAAAACTCAAAAGAAAAGAAGAGTAAACCAGCTAACTTCATTCCTAACACATGTCAATCTGATGTCTAGAGAGCACCCGCTCCTTACCTAGTGACCACTTGGTCATCGGGTCGACATTGCCTGTTATAAGGAGAGAATGTTCTGACCATCTGCCTCAGCTGAGGATTATTCACCCAAGGGGTAGAAAACCAAAGACTAAAAAATAAGCAACATATGTATGCAGATTGTGAGAATCTGCACACCATGAACCAAATAACTTACCAATTGCTTAATCCCTGGCTTCATTAAAATAAAACTCCAGTGGCAAGAAGATTCTCATGACTCATGGGTACGGGAAATTTTCTCATTCCAGTAAATAGACTTCTGACACACATCTGCAGATGTTACATAGCCATAATTAAGACTGGGAATCAGTTCAATCTGAGTGGCTAATCTATCATTAGTCATTCATAATAAATAAATATTCCAAACAGAAGAAATCTTTATGTAGCCTTTTAGGACAGGTAAAATAATAAATGCTACTGCCTCGCTAAAGTCCCCGGCCACCCTCTTGTGACAACTCACCCCTCTTTCCTATACCCTGTGTTTTATTTGTTTGTTTGTTTGCAGTACGCGGGCCTCTCACTGTTGTGGCCTCTCCCGTTGCGGAGCACAGGCTCCGGACGCGCAGACTCAGCGGCCATGGCTCACGGGCCCAGCCGCTCCACGGCATGTGGGATCTTCCCGGACCGGGGCACGAACCCGCGTCCCCTGCATCGGCAGGCAGACTCTCAACCACTGCGCCACCACGGAAGCCTCTATACCTTGTTTAATGTTGTTTTCCTTGTCCACTATCAGCAATGTCTCTGACTCTGTTCCTCCTAGCACATCCTTGATCTGCTAGCATCACTTCCAGAAGTGGCAGCCAATTGACCAATTTGTGGTTGACTCATTAATGAACAGTTGAAAACTCATTCTAGCTATAGTCTCTAATATTGGGAGTACTGGCTCTAACCTGATTTTTGCTTCTACTTGTGTTCATGGCCTTGAGTGAGTTATGACAGTTTCTGGATTTTAATTTCCCCATTGCTGAAGTGAAGATTAGGACTAGATAACTCTAAGACCCCCTTCACCTACCACATTCTCATTCTAGAACCCATAGCAGCATCAAAGCGGTTTCCAATTCTTAAAGTACTTTCACCATTGAATTTGATCTTCATGCAGCCCTATGAGGTAAGGAAGGTAAGTATTACTGGCCTCATTTTAGAATGGGGAAGATGGTGCTCAGCATCAAATAAGTTTATTGAAGCCACACCACTTGTTGGTGGCAGAAGCTTCAGTGCTTTTTCCATTCCATGGTGCTATCCCATGACAGACTGGTAAGATGGAGGGGGGCTCCCAATAGGCATGCTTGGGGGACAAGGATGATCAGACCTGGGTTTTCATTTGGCTCACTGCTGTCAGCCACCCGTTTTCTTGATTAATGTCTGAAGGAGATATGCTGGTAGAATTCTGAGGAGGGATGAAAAGGGGGATGAAGAGCTTCAGGCAAAGGGTGAGAAAGAAAAACAAAAGGGAAAAATATAGGAGCTAATAGATGGAGTGAAACTTTAGGGAAAAAACGATGTTTAAAGAGGACTCCTAAGGAGTTTTGTTCTGAGGTATGCACGGAAACCCCATCTCCCATAGCCACAAGAAAACAACGGTAAAAATCAACATCACTTTTTAATGTTTCTAGTTACACTTGTGTTTTCTTTTGATTTTTAGATGTATGAATTTCTCTGATGGGTCCCAACATCTGGGCTATAATAAAAGAAAGGACACTTTTACAAATCATCAGTCCCATGGAGCCAAAATTAGACAAAGCAATAAGTTCCTCCCCTTCTCTCTCTCCCTCCCTCTCTCTCTCTTTCTCTCTCTCCCACACACACATACACACACACACACACACACACACACACACACACAGAAAGTACTGTCATCACTTTGACCTGACAGTATGTAACCCTCTATTCACCTTTTACTGAAGGAAATAGTAAACTGTGAGCCCATTAACTATCCAACCCACCTGGGAGAAGTTGTTTGCCACAGACAGTCACAGATAAAATAGGAAGATGTGAAATGCCCTTCTATCTGACCCCACCTGAACGCTGACCCCTCAGAGTGCTGAAACTGGGGCCATTATCTGAATGCTGACAATTCATCTGAGCAGAAGGAAGCATAGCGTCCTGAAAAATGATTTGAGTTCCCTGATCTAAAGAAGACCCTTTCAACCCCAAAATGTCTCCCAAAAGGCAATATTGCCCAATCTGGGAGATTTGAAACTGTGGAGGGCTGCAAAATGGATCAAGGAGTCTGCAATCTGATATGGCACATGCCTTTTTTTCAGCAGCTAGATACCTAAAATCAACTAAGGTGGGAAAAAATGACACTGCCAACTTGAAAACTTTGTAAACTACTGATATAAGAAGAAACACAGGGACACCTTCAAGATGGCAGAAGAGTAAGAAGCAGAGATCACCTTCCTCCCCACAAATACATCAGAGATACATCTACATGTGGAACAACTCCTACAGAACACCTACTGAACACTGGCAGAAGACCTCAGACTTCCCAAAACGCAAGAAACTCCCCACGTACCTGGGTAGGGCAAAAGGAAAAAGAATAAACAGACAAAAGAATAGGGACGGGACCTGCACCAGTGGGAGGGAGCTGTGAAGGAGGAAAGGTTTCCACACGCTAGGAATTCCCTTCATGGGCGGAGACGGGGGTGGGGCAAGCTTCAGAGCCAAGGAGGAGAGCACAGCAACAGGGGTGTGGAGGGCAAAGCAGAGAGATTCCCGCACAGAGGATCGGTGCCGACCCCGGCACTCACCGGCTGGAGAGGCTTATCTTCTCACCCGCCGGGGTGGGCGGGGCTGGGAGCTGAGGCTTGGGCTTCCGTAGGATCCCAGGAAGAGGACCGAGGTTGGCGGCGTGAACACAGCCTGAAGGGGTTAGTGCACCACGGCTTGCCGGGAGGGAGTCCGGGGGGGAAAAGTTTGGACCTCCCGAAGAGGCAAGAGACTTTTTCTTCCCTCTTTGTTTCCTGGTGCGTGAAGAGAGGGGATTAAGAGCGCCGCTTAAAGGAGCTCCAGAGACGCGCGTGAGCCGCGGCTGAAAGCGCGGACCCCAGAGATGGGCATGAGACGCTAAGGCTGCTGCCGCCGCCACCAAAAAGCCTGTGTGCGAGCGCAGGTCACTGTCCATGCCCCCCTTTCCGGGGAGCCTGTGCAGCCCGCCACTGCCAGGGTCCCGTGATCCAGGGACAACTTCCCCGGGAGAACGCACAGCGCGCCTCAAGCTGGTGCAACGTCACGCCGGCCTCTGGCGCCGCAGGCTCGCCCCGCATCCGTACCCCTCCCTCCCCCAGGCCTGAGTGAGCCAGAGCCCCCGAATCAGCGGCTCCTTTAACCCCGTCCTGTCTGAGAGAAGAACAGACACCCTCCGGCGACCTACACGCAGAGACGGGGCCAAATCCAAAGGTGAACCCCGGGAGCTGTGCGAACAAAGAAGAGAAAGGGAAATCTCTCCTAGCAGCCTCAGGAGCAACGGATTAAATCTCCGCCATCAACTTGATGTACCCTGCACCTGTGGAATGCCTGAATAGACAACGAATCATCCCAAAATTGAGGCGGTGGACTTTGGAAGCAACTATATATTTTTTTCCTTTTCCTCTTTTTGTGAGAGTGTATGTGTATGCTTCTTTGTGTGATTTTGCCTGTATAGCTTTGCTTTTACCATTTGTCCTAGGATTCTGTCGGTCCTTTTTTTCTTTTTTTAGTATAGTTTTTAGTGCTTGTTCTCATTGGTGGATTTGTTTTTTGGTTTGGTTGCTCTCTTCTCTCTTTCGTTTTTTTCTTTTTTTATTACTTTTTAATGTTTTTATTTTTAATAATTATTTTTTATTTTAATAACTTTTTTTCTTTCTTACTTCCTTTTATTTTTTTCCCCCTTTTCTTCTGAGCTGTGCGGCTGACAGAGTCTTGGGGCTCCGACCAGGTGTCAGGTCTGTGCCTCTGAGGTGGGAGAGCCAAGTTCTAGTCCACCAGAGACCTCCCAGCTCCACGTAATATCAAACAGCAAAAGCTCTCCCAGAGACCTCCACCTAAACACTAAGACCCAGCTCCACTCGACAACCAACAAGCTACAGTGCTGGACACCCTATACCAAACAACTAGCAAAACAGGAACACAACCCCACCCATTAGCAGAGAGTCTACCTAAAATCATAATAAGGTCACAGACGCCCCAAAACACACCACCAGACGCGGTCCTGCCCACCAGAAAGACAAGATCCAGCCTCATTCACCAGAACACAGGCACGAGTCCCCTCCACCAGGAAGCCTACACAACCCACTGAACCAATCTTAGCCACTAGGGGCAAACACCAAAAACAACAGTAACTACAAACCTACAGCCTGAGAAAAGGAGACCCCACACACAGTAAGTTAAGCAAAATGTGAAGACAGAGAAACACACAGCAGAGGAAGGAGCAAGGTAAAAACCCACCAGACCAAACAAATGAAGAGGAAATAGGCAGTCTACCTTTAAAAGAATTCAAAGTAATGATAGTAAAGATGATCCAAAATCTTGGAAATAGAATGGAGAAAATACAAGAAACGTTTAACAAGGACCTAGAAGAACTAAAGAGCAAACAAGCAATGATGAACAACACAATAAATGAAATTAAAAATTCTCTAGAAGGAATCAATAGCAGAATAACTGAGGCAGAAAAATGGATAAGTGACCTGAAAGATAAAATAGTGGAAATAACTACTGCAGAGCAGAATAAAGAAAAAAGAATGAAAAGAACTGAGGACACTCTCAGAGACCTCTGGGACAACATTAAACACACCAACATACAAATTATAGGGGTCCCAGAAGAATAAGAGAAAAAGAAAGGGACTGAGAAAATATTTGAAGAGATTATAGTTGAAAACTTCCCTAATATGGGAAAGGAAATAGTCAAGCAAGTCCAGGAAGCACAGAGAGTCCCATACAGGATAAATAAAGGAGAAACATACCAAGACACATATTAATCAAACTATCAAAAATTAAATACAAAGAAAACATATTAAAAGCACCAAGGGAAAAACAACAAATAACATACAAGGGAATCCCCATAAGGTTAACAGCGGATCTTTCAGCAGAAACTCTGCAAGGCAGAAGGGAGTAGCAGGACATATTTAAAGTGATAAAAGGGAAAAACCTATAACCAAGATTACTCTACCCAGCAAGGATCTCATTCAGATTCAATGGAGAAATTAAAACCTTTACAGACAAGCAAAAGCTGAGAGAATTCAGCACCACCAAACCAGCTTTACAACAAATGCTAAAGGAACTTCTCTAGTCAGGAAACACAAGAGAAGGAAAAGATCTACAATAACAAACCCAAAACAATTAAGAAAATGGTAATAGGAACATACATATCGATAATTACCTTAAATGTAAATGGATTAAATGCTCCAATCAAAAGACATAGACTGGCTGAATGGATACAAAATCAAGACCCGTATATATGCTGTCTACAAGAGACCAACTTCAGACCTAGGGACACATACAGACTGAAAGTGAGGGGATGGAAAAAGATATTCTATGCAAATGGAAATGAAAAGAAAGCTGGAGTAGCAATTCTCATATCAGACAAAATAGACTTTAAAATAAAGACTATTACAAGAGACAAAGACGGACACTACATAATTATCAAGGGATCAGTCCAAGAAGAAGATATAACAATTGTAAATATTTATGCACCCAATATAGGAGCACCTCAATACATAAGACAAATGCTAACAGCCATAAAATGGGAAATCAACAGTAACACAATCATAGTAGGGGATTTTAACACCCCATTTCACCAATGGACAGATCATCCAAAATGAAAATAAATAAGGAAACACAAGCTTTAAATAATGCATTAAACAAGATGGGCTTAATTGATATTTATAGGACACTCCATCCAAAAACAACAGAATACACTTTCTTCTCAAGTGCTCATGGAACATTCTCCAGGATAGATCATATCTTGGGTCACAAATCAAGCCTTGGTAAATTTAAGAAAAATGAAATGGTATCAAGTATCTTTTCTGGCCACAAAGTTATGAGACTAGATATCAAATACAGGAAAAAAATCTGTAAAAAGTACAAACACATGGAGGCTAAACAATACACTACTTAATAACCAAGAGATCACTGAAGAAATAAAAGAGGAAATAAAAAAATACCTAGAAACAAATGACAATGAAAACACGACAACCCAAAACCTATGGGATGCAGCAAAAGCAGTTCTAAGAGGGAAGTTTATAGCAATACAAGCCTACCTCAAGAAACCAGAAACATCCAAATAAACAACCTTACACCTAAAGCAATTAGAAAAAGAAGAACAAAAAAACCCCAAAGTTAGCAGAAGGAAAGAAGTCATAAAGATCAGATCAGAAATAAATGAAAAAGAAATGAAAGAACAATAGCAAAGACCAATAAAACTAAAAGCTGGTTCTTTTTTTTTTTTTTTTGCTGTACGCGGGCCTCTCACTGCTGTGGCCTCTCCCGTCACGGAGCACAGGCTCCGGACACACAGGCTCCGCGGCCATGGCTCACGGGCCCAGCCGCTCCGCGGCACGTGGGATCCTCCGGGATCGGGGCACGAACCCGCGTCCCCTGCATCGGCAGGCGGACTCTCAACCACCGCGCCACCAGGGAGGCCCAAAGCTGGTTCTTTGAGAAGATAAACAAAATTGATAAACCATTAGCCAGACTCATCAAGAAAAAAAGGGAGAAGACTCAAATCAATAGAAACAGAAATGAACAAGGAGAAGTAACAACTGACACTGCAGAAATACAAAGGATCATGAGAGATTACTACAAGCAGCTATATGCCAATAAAATGGACAACCTGGAAGAAATGGACAAATTCTTAGAAAAGTACAACCTTCCGAGAGTGAACCAGGAAGAAATAGAAAATATAAACAGACCAATCACAAGCACTGAAATTGAGACTGTGATTAAAAATCTTCCAACAAACAAAAGCGCAGGACCAGATGGCTTCACAGGCAAATTCTATCAAACATTTAGAGAAGAGCTAACACCTATCCTTTCAAACTCTTCCAAAATATAGCAGAGGGAGGAACACTCCCAAACTCATTCTACAAGGCCACCATCACCCTGATACCAAAACCAGACAAAGATGTCACAAAAAAAGAAAACTACTGGCCAATATCACTGATGAACATAGATGCAAAAATCCTCAACAAAATACTAGCAAACAGAATCCAAAAGCACATTAAAAGGATCATACACCATGATCAAGTGGGGTTTATCCCAGGAATGCAAGGATTCTCATCACTATTATTCAACATAGTTTTGAAAGTTTTAGCCACAGCAATCAGAGAAGAAAAGGAAATAAAAGGAATCCAAATCAGAAAAGAAGAAATAAAGCTGTCACTGTTTGCAGATGACATGATAGTATACATAGAGAATCCTAAACATGCTACCAGAAAACTACTAGAGCTAATCAATGAATCTGGTAAAGTAGCAGGATACAAAATTAATGCACAGACATCTCTTGCATTCCTTGCTCAACATTACTCATCATTAGAGAAATGCAAACCAAAACTACAATGAGGTATCACCTCACACCAGTCAGAATGGCCATCATCAAAAAATCTACAAACAATAAATGCTGGAGATGGTGTGGAGAAAGGGGAACCCTCTTGCACTGTCGGTGGGAATGTAAATTGATACAGCCACTATGGAGAACAGTATGGAGGTTCCTTAAAAAACTAAAAATAGAACTACCATACGACCCAGCAATCCCACTACTGGGCATATACCCTGAGAAAACCATAATTCAAAAAGAGTCATGTACCAAAATGTTCACTGCAGCTCTATTTACAATAGCCAGGACATGGAAGCAACCTAAGTGTTCATCAACAGATGAATGGATAAAGAAGATGTGGCACATATATACAATGGAATATTAGCCATAAAAAGAAGCGAAACAGTTATTTGTAGTGAGGTGGATGGACCTAGAGACTGTCGTACAGAGTGAAGTAAGTAAGTCAGAAAGAGAAAAACAAATACCATATGCTAACACATATATATGGAATCTAAAAAAAAAGTGGTTGTGAAGAAACTAGGGGCAGGACAGGAATAAAGATGCAGACGTAGGGAATGGTCTTCAGGACATGGGGAGGGGTAAGGGTAAGCTGGGAGGAAGTGAGAGAGTGGCATGGACTTATATATACTAGCAGATGTAAAATAGATAGCTAGTGGGAAGCAGCTGCGTAGCACAGGGAGATCATCTCGGTACTTTGTGACCATCTAGAGGGGTGGGATAGGGAGGGTGGGAGGCAGACGCAAGAGGGAGGGGATATGGGGATATATGTATACATATAGCTGATTCACTTTGTTATAAAGTAGAAACTAACACACCATCATAAAGCAATTATACTCCAATAAAGATGTTAAAAAAAAGAAAAAAAAACAGCTAAACTCAGCTTAATTTTAGATCAATTTAAAGTGACACTTTCATATTTCATAACTTTAATCTATCTTCCAAATCCACTCATAAAATATGACATGCACAAAGGAAAACAATAGTATTTAGCTGATTTGTTTGACAGATGAATATATTTTACTCCTTCACCTTGGAAAACCATTAAAAAAAAAAAAGCACATTCAAAGGAATAAGTTCCATAAGATAATGGGAACAAAACAGAATAGCCTAAGCTTCTTACTAAACATGGTAGAATATTATTTAGAAAGCATTCAAATTCAGCACAATATTTTTATAGTGAAAATCAAGAGATTGGGTTTTTGCATCCACACAGGAAGTGGAAAGTTATTATTTCTAAGTTCCTTCTATATGGCAAGTCCTTCAAGCTCTATTTAATTTTATCACTACAGACTTAAGAGCTAGGTATTACTAGTCTCATTTTAAGAAGAAATAAGTAAAGTTCTAAAGCTTAAGTAAAATGTCTAAGGTCATTCAACTGCTAAGTGATGGAGTGTAATTTACACTTCGATTCCTCTGATTATTCGTCTCCTGTGCTTTTTCACTATTCCTCAGTGCCACTATACCATGTCACCTTTTCACTGTCTCATAACAAGTCATTAGCAAGATGAGTTGTAGGCTCCACACGGTACAAATATGTACACAGTTTATGTCTTATGTTTGACTTATATTCTTTTGCTTTAGAAAAAGCTCAGGAGGTGTAGGGAGGAAGATGTGGATTTGCACTTCATCTGCACAATACATTAGGATTTCAAATTACCTTAAGCTATTAAGAAAGCTTCCTTCTTATATTATGGATTTGGGACCAATTGAGGGAACCCAAAAGAATGGCACTCCTCTTTTCCTACTGGAATTCTGAACCCACTGAGAGAGACCAAAAAACAAGCAGATGAGGGCCAAAATATCTCCTTTATTTCTATACAGGCCAGATGGAAGGACAAGGCTCTCCATCTATTAGCCAGATAGATGGGCTCGCTAATATATTATGTACGCCCAGAATTAGGCAGACTTGTCTACCTACCACAGGCCAACTGGACAAGCTCAGACTTTTCTACTTCGGGGCTTGTAACTGTAGAGTGTACAGCACAGTGTTGCTGAGCAGTATGTGGGCTTCCTTCAGGCAGTCTTCTTCTAAGAAAAGGGAAGAAATAAGAGGCTGAGCTAAGCATGCCCAGTTCCTTTCTCAAAATCTTAAATCAGGTAGTTCACCCATGACTGTGTGAGATGGGTCTAAGGAAAGAATATAGGAGGAGCATTTAGGGAAAAAATCTTCCTTATGAAAACCGGTAATAAGGAGGATGCATTACAACCTCAAGCAGTTTCAATGCCCAAGTGCCATTTGCTGACAGGGAGGCTGAGCAGTGTAAATGCTAAGGGGCAAAGTCTGGATCAGCACATCCCTTACCCGGAATTACAGTCAAGCATCCAGATGCAGGGATGAGCAGGTGAATGGGATCAGGAAACCAGAGAAAGGGAGTCTGAAAGTATCTGCAAAACAGGGGATGGCCAGAAGCCAATCCCTAGAGCTGGAGTATGAAAATCAGAAAATGGGAATAGGAGTAAAGGTGTCCCAGAGAAGTTCATGTTTCAGGATGGGATAGGGCTACTTTAAAACCTCTAGGCCTGTCCTTTCTGCAGATGCAACATCACAGTTGTCTATGCATTAAACCAGTGGTTCCAAACTACATCTTTTGAAAGAGTGCTGGTCTCTCTGTATCAGAATCACCAGAATACTTATTAGAAGTACAGACTCCTAGATCTTGCCACACAGCCACAGTATCGGCACCGCGTTCTAGGTGATGCCATATCAGAAAAGGCCACAAAAACCATCACAGCCTGTGGTGAGTGTCTATCGAAGGTATAAATCACTCCAGCTGAACAGGTTCCTCTGGACACCCTGCGCCAGTGGCAGCATTCTCACCTGAGAGAGGGGGTTTCTCGAGATGGGAAATCCTTACTTTCCTCCTAGTGCTGCAGCCTGAGGGCCAGAGAGCCTGGCTGGCCTCATAGTCTCCCCAGCACTCATTCAGTAGAGAAGTCAGATCTCTCAAAGAGGAAAGCTCACATCTCCAGGCATTTTGCTGATCCCCCTCCCAACTCAACTGCTTCAGGCTGGGAGCATTGGAATGCATCAGCACATCAACCAGGGTCCTCTTGGAAAAGGTTTTCTGTGCCTCAAAGGCAACCTTGAGTCACAGTAACTCCCACCCCTTCAGTAGCTCAATCATCTCCTGCCACTTGGCCTCAACATAACTCTCTCCAGATAAATAGTGTTCCCACATATATAATATTGTATATTTTATATATATATATATCTTATGTTAAATTATTCATGCTTTTAAAAAATCAATCAGAGGGCTTCCCTGGTGGCACAGTTGTTGAGAGTCCGCCTGCTGATGCAGGGGACACGGGTTCGTGCCCCGGTCCGGGAAGACCCCACATGCCGCGGAGCGGCTGGGCCCGTGAGCCATGGCCGCTGAGCCTGTGCATCCGGAGCCTGTGCTCCGCAATGGGAGAGGCCGCAGCAGTGAGAGGCCCGCGTACTGCAAAAAAATAAAAAATAAAAAAAAATAAATCAGAAAGAGAAGGCTTTTTTAAAAAATCATGTGTTATACCTACAAGATAAAATATGAGATGATAAGGAAGAAGAAAACAGAGAAAGGGGAAGGGAAGGAATATGTGCTTTTTACCCCCACGCTAAAACTGACCCCAGCAAAAGGCAGTTACGATTGCCAAACAGGAAATGATCAAGCTCCCAAAACCATACCCCCATCTACATCTTCAACCATGTTTCTAAACCCTACACTTCATTCTAGGCCCCTCCTCAAATTTTAGCCTTGTATTTTAATCCACTCACTTGCCATCATATAATAAGTACTCTGTTATGAAAACTTCCTTTCTTGGTGGTCTGGATGTTCCTTAAGTTTAGTCTTCCACCTTGAGACTTCAATCCCACTGATGCCCACTGATGTCCCTACCACGGACATTCTCAAGTCATCTGCCCACCTCACAGCCTATCAGTGCCCGTGTGTGGCCTTAACAGAAATTACCAGCATCCTATCCTTGTGCATTCAGTGGAGGAAGAGCTGTATCTTAGACACTGTCACAAAAGAGTGAGTAAAAACAAAAGGAGCTGACACTTTATCAACCCCTAAGCTGACCCACTCACGACCTGAGTTCACATGCAAGTCATAGTTCATTTTAGGCAAGCCCTTCTTCATGGTAGCTGGCTAATTTTTTGTTAAAATAATTTATATCCATTTCCTCTTATTAGGTCATTTGCCCCTCCCATAAGTCCTTTTAGGCAGTTTAATCCATTGTTTTCTCTTGGGATCAATTTCCTTCAGCATTCATAGTTTTTGGTATACTGAAATAATGAGTGAAGCTTCCAAAAGTGAATAACTTAACGTAAGATGCTGTTCACACATCAGAAGAGTAGTTTTCACTGTTTTAAAATTTTATATTATTTTGAAACTTTGTTTCTTTGGGGTTGGGGCACACTGGTCACCCCATCTAGCTGTGAGAGCTCTCTACCGTGTGTGGGCTGGCAGTGTGCTGGTTTTGGTGAGGTTTCAGTGAGGTCTGTTAGGTGTGCATCCTGCAGCTTAATTGGCTTAACATGTACTCTGTTTTGGTGTGGTCTCTTTGGGGGCCAGTTGCGGCAAAGAAAAACCAATAGTGTAACTGTTTTGATACTGAAAATTGGTAAGTGTCTTTTTGAAATAAAGAACCAGTTCCTCCAAAAAAAAAAAATAGGGTAGTCTTCAGACATGTCTTAACAGCTCGCTCCTTCCTTCAAATGAATACTAACACAGAAACTTGGTGTATAAAACAGGTAAAAGTGAAGTGGCTCTGTTTTCAGAGGTGAGAGAATCCAGATAGATGGGCTTGTGCTCATCCTTGACCCCTGGGGCTGCCCAGAAGGACCTTTCCAGAAATCTAGAAATCTGTAGACCACATGTTGAAAACACTGCGCTAAAGGAATCTGAATTCTTTAGATACAGAAAGAAGACAGAGCTCACCTGAAATGGGTAATCTCATGGAAGACTGTGGGAATTACAAATGGGCTTGCAAAGGGCTACATGTACATCAATGTAAGACGAGCAGAATGAAATTCACCTCATGCATCAAGGGGACAGCAGAGAAAATTGCCTACTTGGAGATGAGTAAAAAGGTAGTGTTAGGGCTTCCCTGGTGGTGCAGTGGTTGAGAGTCCGCCTGCCGATGCAGGGGACACGCGTTCGTGCCCCGGTCCGGGAAGATCCCACATGCTGCGGAGCAGCTGGGCCCACGAGCCATGGCCGCTGAGCCTGCGCGTCCGGAGCCTGTGCTCCGCAACGGGAGAGGCCACAACAGTGAGAGGCCCGCGTACTGCAAAAAAAAAAAAAAAAAAGTTTGTTGTTAAGCTACCCAGTCAATGGCATTTTGTTATAGCAGCCTGAACAGACTAAGTCAAAACAAGCAGATTTGAAAAGAATCAAACTGTACTTAAAATAACAACAAAAAAAATAATATCATTGAAATTAAATTCCATGGAGGAGTTGAACCAGAATATTAGACACAGATAAAGGTATTAGCAAAATGTTAGGTAGTTATGAAGAATTAATTCAGTATGCACCTTACAGAGACAAAAATGAGGAAAACACAAAAGGTAGGGGAAAAATAGAGGAAAGATAAAGTAAAAGTTTAACATAGGTCTAAGTGGAGTTTCAGAAGGTGGCAAGAAATAGAATGGGGACGAAGTGATATCTGAGAGATAATGACTAGTAATTTCCTAGAACTGACAGAAGAAACTAATACACAGTTTCAGAAAACCCCGTGAATCCCAAGCAGGATAAATAATAAGAAACCCATACCTAGATTCATCATGATGAAATATCAGAGTATTAAAAACCAGCAGATTTTTCAAACAGCAGCCAGAGAAAAGACAAATTAGAGCCAAAGGAGTGACAACGTTAACTAATGTCTTTATCAACAAAAACAGAAACCAGAAACAGTGAAATAATATCCTCAATACAAGAGAAAGTAACTCAATCTAGCCTAGTATTTGTAAAAAAGACTTCAAGAGCAAATGTAAAATAAAGACATTTTCAGACAAAACAAAAATTAAGAATTTGCCACCATTAGACCATCATTAAAGACACTTCTAAAACAGAGTTGTCCAATAGAAATACAATAGGAGGGACATGTAAATTTAAATGCTCTAGTAGCCACATTTCCAAAAGCAAAAAGAAAGGTACAGTCAATTTGAATAACGGTCTATTTAATCCAATATACCCAAAATAGTATCATTTCAACATGTAATTAATATAAAAAAACATTCATGAGATATTTTACATTTTTGGACTAGGTTGTTGAAATCCAGCATGTGCTTTACATTAACAGCAAATCTCAATTCAGAGTAGTTATATGTCAAGTGCTCAATATCCACGTGATTAGTGGTTATCATACTGGTCAGCAAAGCACTAAAAGATATACTTCAGATAGAAGGAAAATGATTGCAGGTAAAACGACTGAGATGAAAGAAGGATGACAAAACAATGGTAAATACGTGGGCAAACCCAATATCCAAAGGACACTGACTGTATAAAACTATCATATTAATGTTGTAAACCGGAAGTTAGGGAGAGGTCTGATCAGATTCTGTTTAAATAGTTTTGGGGAAGAATATTCATGAGGATGTTGTATATTTCATATTGCTTCACATTAAACAGTATACAACATCTAGTCAATGATGGCAAGGCTGGATCAGGGTGAAACAGCCAAATTCCTCTATCATAAAGTCATATTTTTCTCACTTTTTATCAAAAATCAATCTATGTGGACTTCCCTGGTGGCGAAGTGGTTAAGAATCCACCTGCCAATGCAGGGGACACGGGTTCGATCCCTGGTCCAGGAAGATCCCACAGGTCGTGGAGCAACTAAGCCCGTGCACCGCAACTACTAAGCCTGTGCTCTAAAGCCTGCGAGCCACAACTACTGAGCCCACATGCCACAACTCTGAGCCCACGCGCCTAGAGCCCAAGCTCTGCAACAAGAGAAACCACTGCGACGAGAAGCCCACACACCACAACGAAGAGTAGCCCCCGCTCACCGCAACTAGAGAAAGCCCACGTGCAGCAATGAAGACGCAACACATCCAAAAATAAATAATTTTTTTAAAAAAGACTTTAAAAAAAAAGAAAATCAATCTGTGGGGTGAGACCTTGGCAGAAGAAACAAGTACAAAGCCCCTGAGACAGCAGTGTGCCTGGCATATTTGAGAAATATTAAGGAGTAAGATTTCCTATAGTGCAGCCCCTGACTAAGCTAATATCTGATCAGAATCATTTACTTAGTAACAATCCTTTTAAAAAATGTATCAGAATCACTAAGTGAATTTTTTTTTAGTGATTGGGAATCATTTAATTAGAATTTAGAAGTAATCCCTCTAGCAAATAACTTTTGGTATTGGACCCCCTTGAAGCCCTTTGGCCATTTCTTTGTACCCATGCCCGCCATCCCCAGCTTCTTTGTGCTTTTGTTTCTGTGGGCCCACATCTGTGATTATCTTCGGAGACTGCCCTCAGCCACAGATGCCACTCTGCCTACCTGTGCCAAGGGCTGGAAGTATCTCAGAGTATTGGAGAGTTTGGGTCCCCCTTAGTTTACTTTGGGTGGCTCTTAGCCTACGAGTGACTTATGAAATCCCAGCTCGCCTTGCCTCAATTTGGGACAAAATCTGAGCTATAACTTGCTCTCCAAAGCTCTCCTGTATGATCCAGCTGAGGCTAGAACTTTGTCAGAAACTGTTCTCTTGCTTGGATTCCTTCCTTTCACTGATATGTTTCTCCTACTCCCTTACTTGTTTCTCCTAAGAGCAATTCCCTAATGAATCATTTGCACATAAATCCTCAGTTCAGGGTCAGCTTCTGGAGAACCTGACACAAGGCCACCCCTAATTTGGAATGACACATTACATCCAAAATGTGTATGACAAATATAATCTAATTCTCTACCCTTATATGCAAAATGAAACATGAGCAGAAATCCTTTCTATTTTCATTTCAAGTGACTGGGTTCTATTTGTATAACCCAGTAAATAACTCATCGTGAGCAGCCCAAAGCAGATCCATGAGTGGCATATACCAGTCAGGGGACAGCACTGTACACATCACAGTGTGAACTCACACTCACACACACAGTATTAGCATTATTGAAAACTCAGCTGTGCATCACTTTTCTGGATGTGTAAAACTTCTTTGGTTCTTGAATACAAGCAAATCGCTCACCATTTCTAAAGACTGAATGTGGCACTTATTGTGTCAGAGACAATGAGTCCAGTGTTTGGCGCTCAGACTACATGTTTCAAAGGGAATCTTTGTCTACTTACCATGAAAAAACTCAGACTCTATATTTATTGGAAAAAGAGCAATCCAGCAGCCTTCACTCAAAGAAACCAGCCCTGAGAGTCTTAAGTTACAACAGTTGAATAAAGCCATAGGTAGCCATTTAGTAACACAAGCCAGAGACTTCTGGGGTTGGGTGGGGGGGGAGCAGACTGAAAAGAAACCAGTAAAGAAACCCACCCGTTGCCTTTCTTTAACCATTTTCAATCACTGAGGATTTTTTTTTCAATTATATAAATGGTTTTCAAGCACGTTTCTACAATAACATAAATTCTAATTCCAAAATAATTTTACTTCTAAAACAATTTTATAAACCAAACTTTCTCCCAATGACACTGTTTAAATATTTACAAATATAATACATGATGGTCTGATGTTCTGCAAATAATGTAGAGAAACCTCATCAGGTTGGGCTCTACTGGTTTGTGAGAAACATTTTGGAAATTGTCTGCTGAGGTTCATCATTGTCTTTTAGAATACACACACACATACATATATCAATAATGTAAACAAGGTCATTAATAAAACAGTTCTCTGAACTTATATTAAGAGTATAACTTTCGTTGTTGAAGAGGGCAAGATACGCCTGTCATCTATGGCAGACATGCCCAGAAATGGTAAAAAATAGTTGGCCATGCCAATGAGCTATTCCTAGTGTCAGGGTACCTCACAGAGGTTCCTCTAAACTAAAGTTGTCTTAAAAGAACAAATTAAGAAAAGGACTCATTTCAGCCTCTTTAGAAGCATCCATTTACAGGCATACAACATGCTAATTAAAATCATTTGCCTGGGGCCTCCCTGGTGGCGCAGTGGTTAAGAGTCCGCCTGCCGATGCAGAGGATACGGGTTCGTGCCCCGGTCTGGGAGGATCCCATATGCCGCGGAGCGGCTGGGCCCGTGAGCCATGGCCGCTGGGCCTGCGCATCCGGAGCCTGTGCTCCGCAACGGGAGAGGCCACAACAGTGAGAGGCCCACATACTGCAAAAAAAGAAAAAAAAAAAAAAAAGAAAAAAAAAAATCATTTGCCTGTATTCATCAAGCAAGGCCTCTAAGGGTATCAAATGAGCTATGATGTCTTACTCTAGTCTTAGAGATTGTGGAGTCTTTAATACAATCCATTTCTATAATCCATATTGGTCTCCGCCAACTCTTTTAGAAATGCATTTATTATATTTTTTTAGAGTGAAAGATAATAATTCCAGAAAATTTAAAAAAAAATTCTCTTAAGATGCAATGTTCTAAACAGTAAACATAGCAAAATACACTTAGAAATTCAGCATGTGGCAAATTCTATGTTTTTATAATCTTGGAGTGACTTGTTCACAGAAAAATGTAAAATGCCTGCATATTAAGACTCACATAAGAAAAGCCAAAAGATAAATAGAAAATTGGGGAAAATATTCATAACTCAGATTACAGACAAAGATCTTATTTTCCTAATACATTTTTATTGATAAATATCTTTTTTTTTTTTTTTTCCTTTTGCGGTATGCGGGCCTCTCACTGTTGTGGCCTCCCCCGTCGCGGAGCACAGGCTCCGGACGCGCAGGCTCCGGACGCGCAGGCTCCGGACGCGCAGGCTCAGCGGCCATGGCTCACGGGCCCAGCCGCTCCGCGGCATATGGGATCCTCCCAGACCGGGGCACGAACCCGTATCCCCTGCATCGGCAGGCGGACTCTCAACCACTTGCGCCACCAGGGAGGCCCGATAAATATCTTAATAAGACTGAGTCCAATTTAAAATGGGCAAAGGACATGAAAAGACAGTTCACAGGAAAAAACTGAAAATGGCTCCTAAAAGGTGATTAATATCACTCATAATAAAAGTACTCTTTTTATTTATTTATTTATTTATTTTCGGTACGCGGGCCTCTCACCGCTGCGGCCTCTCCCGTTGCGGAGCACAGGCTCCGGACGCGCAGGCCCAGCGGCTCCGTGGCATGTGGGATCTTCCCGGACCGGGGCACGAACCCGTGTCCCCTGCACCGGCAGGCAGACTCTCAACCACTGCGCCACCAGGGAAGCCCATAAAAGTACTCTTTGGAAAAAAAAAAAAGTACTCTTTGACACTGCACTGGAATATCATTTATACCATCAAATTATGATAAATAAAATAATAAATGGTGCTACTGAAGAGTATAGGCATTGCTGATATTTTTTCTAGCAATTTAGCCTAAAGATATATCCCACATGTTTGAAAAGATTATATCTATATCTATGTCCATATTCATATACATCCATACATCCATCCATCTATCTATCTATCTACCTATCTGCTCTCAATAGAAAGATACTCAAGAATATAGCAGACACTGCCTTCGGGAAGGGCAATGATCAGAAGCGTACAAGGGAGACTATTTCCTTTATATCCAGCTATCTTCATTTGCATTTCTTGGATTTTGAGCCCTATTGTCTTTTCAAAATTTGTTTTTAATATAAATTTTTAAAAGCACCATATTCTAAGCATGAATATTGGGCACTAAGGAAACAGAGACTCTACTTCTGTTGACTGTTTGATTCATTTCTTTGATCCAAAGTCATTCACAAGGGACATCCCTGGTGGCGCAGTGGTTAAGAATACGCCTGCCAATTCAGGGGACACGGGGGTTTGATCCCTGGTCCGGGAAGATACCACATGCCGCAGAGCAACTAAGCCCGTGCACCACAACTACTGAGCCTGTGCTCTAGAGCCCGTGAGCCACAACTACTGAAGCCCGTGTGCCTAGAGCCTGTGCTCTGCAACAAGAGAAGCCACTGAAGGAGAAGCCCGCACACCGCAACGAAGAGTAGCCCCCACTCACTGCAACCAGAGAACGCTTCGCCCGCACACAGCAATGAAGACTCAACGCAGAAAATAACTGATTAATTAATTAATTAATTAAAAAACAAAGTCATTGGGCTTCCCTGGTGGCGCAGTGGTTGAGAGTACGCCTGCCGATGCAGGGGACACGGGTTCGTGCCCCGGTCCGGGAAGATCCCACATGCCGCAGAGCGGCTGGGTCCATGAGCCATGGCCGCTGAGCCTGCGCATCCGGAGCCTGTGCTCCGCAACGGGAGAGGCCACAACAGTGAGAGGCCCGCGTACAGCAAAAACAAAACAAAAAAAACCAAAGTCATTCACAAGACTCTGATTAAAATACTCTGGAGTGAAGCATATACTATAAATAGCTCAAATTTATTCTAGGCTTTGGACAGGACATATGCTTTTCCTTTGACACCACAGTGCATGAAATGTGCATCCCCATTTGTAGTATTTTCCTTTCCTTTGTGAGATTTTTTTCAGAGTGATGTGAGGACACACTATGATGCGGCAGTTTGGACTCTGTTTCTATCTATTGCATCATTGCTGACCTTAAGTAGATGTGAAAAGGAGCACACTGGATTCCACTGAATACTTTGCCAACTTGACCACTTTACATCAGTGCATCATTTCATCCTTATAAAGCCATTATGATAAAAGTATTATTATCTTCATCAATCTGAGACTCAGAGATCAACTAAGTTGCCCAAGAGAGCCCCAGGACGAAAAACCCGCTGGGCTGAGATGCAAATCCAGGTGTATCTGGTGCCTCGGTCAGGGTGGACACCAGGTGACTAGGAGTCGCACATAACTAGTTATGCATAGTAACTAAATAAACAAATGCATGTTTTTAATAAATGCTTTTTAATGGAAATTAATGAGAGCACATCATTCCTAAAATATTTCTGAACTGATATAACTGTGTTAAGTGTAGATGGAAAAAAAACAGACTTAGACATGATTCTATTAACACAAAAAAATTTTAAAAATTAAGAATCTTCTGAGGTTGGCTTGAATAATGTTTAAAACAATTTAAATGGTCACATAACTAACCTAGCTCTACCAATGAGAAAACTCAAATCACCCTAACCAACTTTTTTAAAATTGTGCAATGTATATCATGATACTGCTCAAATATTCGTGGCTTATTTTATCTCAAATCTGCACATCGAATTCTCTGTTGAATGGATTTGGGCTTTTAGTTTTACTTTTCACTACCTGGTTTAAAAGGAAAAAGGACTCAACATTATAGCAGGCACCAAACTTGAGAGAAATAGTATGAAGGACTTAGAACATGAATTCTTTTTCAGTCCCAAAAGAGATGCTGTTCCAACAAGACTCGGGTCAGAGGGCTGGGCACTGCTGGGGCAGGTCACATGGCTGATCTGGGGTGAACTTGTTTTGTGAAGAAACAGATGATTTCTAGCTCTGAGGCTGTTGTTGCTGTACCTTTTTAGCAACAGTGAAATCCATTCCAGAATGACAAGTAAAAGAAAAGAACATTCTGAATAAACTGCAGATGAATGAAGTTTTCCCCTGCCTCCTTGAGAATACTATAAGCGTCTCACAAAGGGGGTCATATCCTGTTTCTTTCTCTGGTTGCTACAACTGTGGTTTGTATATTGGCTGTATCACTAATGTGAATTTATAATCCAAAAATGCCAAAAGAAAAAAAATCAGAACCCCTTCACAAATATGCATTTTTCTTCCCTAACTTTCATCAACAAGTGCTGTTTTAAGTCATCATTATTTTTTTTTCTGCACTGGAAGAAAATCTCCATGTCTATTTCATATCCTACTGCTAGCGCAGAAGGTGAAATACTGACATCAAGGAAAGGAGTTGCAAGTTCAGCATTAATATAAACCAGGCAAACAGCACTGGGATATTTATAACTCAACAGTGCCCCCTAGTGTGCCTATAAAAATTTGCATGAGCCCAAGACTCAAAATAATCCTGTTTGGAAAAAAGTCAATTAAAAGACATTAATAAATTTATCCTTTTAAACAATCAAGGGATTTGTCTTTGGGGGTAAATCTATTCATTTTTTCTTTCTTTCTTTCTTTTTTTTCTATTTATTTAAACAAGATCCATACATTACTTTCAACTAACAATAGGTCGTTAAGAAAGATCAGACTCGGGTAGAAGGAAATGGCACCAAAACACGTGGAAAGAGATAATCCAAAATACAAATATGCATTCTGAAAGAAGGATAGAGAGAGAGAGAGGAGGAGAAAGAGGAGGAGAAACAGACCCTGATTGCCTCCAGAGTATACCAGCTAGATGGAATATGAAGAACTTGGGTGATGATAATATGGTGTTTTGTTCTGAGCCGATACTCAGCTTTGTTAATTTCACACAAGAGTTCATATTATCAATGTTCTTCTTGCCCACCTGCTAGCATCAGTAACCTCTGACCACCAGTGCTCTTCACACATCTGTGCAATTATTGGTGCTTTCCAGCAATGCCCCAAAGTTGGAACTTACTTTTCTCTGCTTAAATGATCATAGCTCTTTCCAGAAGTTTCTGACATCTGAGGGTTTACAACATTTTTGGATCATGAAAAAGAGTAACGCTATGATAACTGAGAAAAAGCTATTCAGCTGAGCCAAAGGCACCTGGCTAAGAACGCTAGAATGTCGTGCCCAAAAGAATTCCCCCTGCTGGACCCAAATGACATCCCAAGATGGAGATCCATTATGCATTTCCACTCTCAGAACTTCATTCTCTCCTTGTTTCACCAAGAATTTATGTAGAGTTCTTATCCCCTCTTTGTTTGAATCCTACTGTCCTCAACACTCCCTTCACTTTCTTTCAAGGAAGAAATCTTGGCCTATATTCTACCTCCGTGTCCTCAAAAATGTTATGCAAATAAAGCTTCATCATGTCCACTACATGGAAAAACACCAATAAAACCTAAGTAATTTGAGAAGAGAAATCTAGGCCTGATAGAGTAAGAAAAACTCTCATAGTTACACACCAGTTGTAAATTAATATCAAAACCCCACTGTATATGTGTAGGTTCACTGTACACAATTCCCCATGACTATTTAGCAGATAAGTACTTCTTTTCCCATTTTGGTGTTTTCAAAAGGTTTGATTTTTCAGAAGTACTCCTTCCACGTACTGCTTTGGAAATACATTTTGATGAAGTCAGTCACGTTTGACCATTACATGCAACATTCCATTTTCCAAAATGGGGGGGAGGACAGGTAAGCAGACCCATCTATCTTAACAGAATTAATTCACTTGTGTGTATATGCTCTGGATCATAAAACCACAAGGCATAATAGTGAAAGACCTTTAGCAGTTTTCAGACCAACACAAGTTATTCCCGAGACAGAGGTTAGTGTGTAGAAACGTTTGTTAGGGAGTGCTCTGAGGATAAACACCTGGGGAAGAGAAGGGAGCAAGATGAGGCGGAAGCTGGGCAGTCATACAATATCAACAGAAAGAAGCCTTACCTGATTCTCTGAGGAGTTCCAAAAGTTGCATTACCCTTCAGAACCATCCCAAACTGGGGTAAGAGGGCTGGACTTTTATACCCTTGTATTGAACAGTCATTGAATGTGACCACCTGGGAAGAGGGCATGACCTTGTCAAGGCAGCTGCCTTCAGTCAAGGTAATCCTTTATGGTGGCTGAGAGCTGAAAACTGGCTGCTGGCAGCATTCTCTACAGCTGAGAGTCTTTCATTCCTGATGGAGATTCAGACCAGCACATCATAGCATCCACTGCAAGAACTCAGATCCATGCAGTGCCCTATATGTCCTTATCTCAATAAGTATATGTGTTTAGATTAAAAATAATAGCAATTTTAGAGCTTCCCTGGTGGCGCAGTGGTTGAGAGTCCGCCTGCCGATGCAGGGGGCGCGGGTTCGTGCCCCGGTCGGGGAGGATCCCACGTGCTGCAGAGCGGCTGGGCCCGTGAGCCGTGGCCTCTGAGCCTGCACGTCCGGAGCCTGTGCTCCGCAACGGGGGAGGCCACGGCAGTGGGAGGCCCGCGTACCGCAAAAAAAAAAAAAAAAAAAGCAATTTTAAATATCGAACAACAAAAATCTCAAATATCAACACAGAAGATGACAAGTAGGAATAACGGAGGAACTGTATACATTTTTTTAAATGCATCTTGTTAAAGGGAAGAATGTCCTGGTAGACTGGATCGTTATTCTAACTTTTCTCTCTTTCCTTAGTAATAGGATTATACACCCATGCTCTCTGTCGTGTAATTTTGCAATGCCCTCTTAATATCCTGGAGTCTATTTCTTCACCCCTTGACTCCGTGCTTAGTAGCCACTATGAATCAACGAGAGACTTGAAAGGGGCTTTCAGGATTAAGCTTACTCTTTTGTGTCTCCACCACTGCTATTAGAAGAACCTGCCCCAGCTCCCCTGCTGTTCCCAGAAAAGAATGAGAGACACATGGAGCAGAACCACCCAACCGCCACAGCCTGAAGCAAAGCTATTCCAACCATCCCACAGAGCTACAGTGAGTAGCAGAGCTGGGCCACCAAGCCTAGTCTACATCAGCTGAACCTCAATTCAGTTGCACAGATGCATGAATGGTGAAAAAGACTGCTATTGTTTGGGTTTATTTAGGTTATTTAGTTTGTTATAAAACATCATCATAGGGCCTCCCTGGTGGCGCAGTGGTTAAGAGTCCGCCTGCCGATGCAGGGGATACGGGTTCGTGCCCCAGTCTGGGAGGATCCCATATGCCGCGGAGCGGCTGGGCCCGTGAGCCATGGCCTCTGGGCCTGTGCATCCGGAGCCTGTGCTCCGCAACGGGAGAGGCCACAACAGTGAGAGGCCCACATACCGCAAAAAGAAAAAAAAATAATAAATAAATTAAAAAAAATAATAATAAAGCATCATCATAGCAATAGCCAAATGATACAGATGTAGATATTAATTGATAGACATTGTTAGCTCCAGGATATTAAGAGGGCATTGCAAAATTACAAGACAGAGAGCCTGGATGTAAGCTTAAATATGTGTATGGCATTATTTCTTCTAATAGCAGGAGAAAATAGAGAAACAATCAATTCAATAATGAATAGAGGGGAATGGGGAGACAAATGAAAAAAGGGAGAAGCAAGAATGAGTAAATAAATAAGGGTAGAAACAAGCCTAAGTATATCATAAATAACAATAAATATGAATAAGTAAAATTTATATTAGAAGACAGACTCACAGACTGAGGAGCGTAAAAATAAACTCTTGCTATTTTTAAAAAACAGGCTCAAAATAACAAGACAATGTTGAAACAAAGGGATGAGAAAAGATATATCTCACTTTGCTGTATACCTGAAACTAACACACTATTGCAAATCAACTATACTACAATATTTTTTTTTTTTTTTTTTTTGCGGTATGCGGGCCTCTCACTGTTGTGGCCTCTCCCATTGCGGAGCACAGGCTCCGGACGTGCGGGCTCAGTGGCCATGGCTCACAGGCCCAGCCGCTCCGCGGCATGTGGGATCTTCCCAAACCGGGGCACGAACCCGTGTCCCCTGCATCGGCAGGTGGATTCTCAACCACTGGGCCACCAGGGAAGCCCGATACTACAATTTTTAAAAAGATATATTAAAAATGCTTAATGGAAAATAAACTGTAACAATATTAATGTCAAATTGAATACAAGATGAAATTTACTAGAGGGACCCAAGAGGATTCTTATATATTAATAACTATGCAAGCACATTTCAATACATCAGGAAGACACAATAATCATGATTTTTTAATGGATTTAACTGAATAGCTTTGAAATATATAAATCAAAATCTAATATAAAAAGCTTCTGCAGAGCAAAGGAAATCATTAACAAAACGAAAAGGTAACCTATGGAATGGGAGAAAATGTTTGCAAATCATATATCTGATAAGAGGTTAATTTCCAAAATATATAAAGAATTCATACAACTCCACAGCAAAAAAAAAATTCAATTAAAAAATGGGCAGAGGATCTGAATAGACATTTTTCCAAAGAAGGCATACAGATGGCCAACAGGTACGTGAAAAGTGGCTCAACATCACTAATCATCAGGGAAATGCAAATCAAAACCACACAGAGATATCACCTCACATCTCTTAGAATGGCTATCATCAAAAAGACAAGAGATAAGTGCTGGTGAGGATGTATAGAAAACGGAACAATTGCACAGTGTTGATAGGAGAGTAAATCGGTGCAGCCACTATGGAAACCAGTATAGAGGTTCCTCAGAAAAATAAAAATATAACTACCATATGGTCCAGCAATTCCAATTCTGGGAATATATCCACAGGAAACAAAAACACTATGTCGAAGAGATATCCGCACCCCCATGTTCATAGGAGTGTTATTTATAATGACCAAGAGATGGGAGCAACCTAAGTGTCCATTGACAGATGAATGGATAAAGAAGTTGTGGTATATAAGGAACATTCAAAGAATAAAAATACCTCTTGGAAACTAAAAATATGATCAAAACCAGGAAAAATTACACAGAAAATCTGGAAGACAGAATTAAGAAAATCTCCCAGAGGATAAACCAAAAACACAAAGAGAGATAAAAGATTAGAAAATTAGAGTACCAATCCAGAAGTTCCAACATAATAATAAAAGTTCCAGAAAAACAGACAGAGAAAATAAAGGGAAGAAAATCATCAAAGTATTTTGTTTAATGTCCTAGGATGTGGGTTTTAATATCGAAAGTTTCCAGGTAGTACTCACAATGGGTGAAAAAAATCCATACAAAGGCATATCATCAAGAAATTTCAGGGACTTCCGGGGAAGATGGCGGAAGAGTAAGATGCGGAGATCACCTTCCTCCCCACAGATACACCAGAAATATAGCTACACGTGGAACAACTCCTACAGAACACCTACTGAACGCTGGCAGAAGACCTCAGACCTCCCAAAAGGCAAGAAACTCCCCACGTACCTGGGAAGGGCAAAGCGGAGAGATTCCCGCACAGAGGATCGGTGCCGACTGGCACTCACCCAGCCCGAGAGGCTTGTCTGCTCGCCCGCCGGGGCGGGCGGCGCTGGAAACTGAGGCTCAGGCTTCGGTCAGAGCGCAGGGAGAGGACTGGGGCTGGCGACGAGAACTCAGCCTGAATGGGGCTAATGCGCCACAGCTAGCCGGGAGGGAGTCTGGGAAAACTCTGGAGCTGCCGAAGAGGCAAGAGACTATTTCTTCGCTCTTGGTTTCCTGGTGCGCGAGGAGAGGGGATTAACAGCACTGCTTAAAGGAGCCCCACAGACGGGCACGAGCCACGGCTGAAAGCGCGGAGCCCAGAGACGGGCATGGGACGCTGGGGCTGCTGCTGCCGCCGCCAAGAGGCCTGTGTGCGAGCGAAGGTCACTGTCCACGCCGCCCTTCCGGGAGCCTGTACAGCCCGTCACTGCCGGGGTCCCGGGATCCAGAGGCGGCTTCCCTGGGAGAACGCACGGCGCGCCTCGGGCTGGTGCAACGTCATGCCGGCCTCTGCCGCTGCAGGCTCGCCCCGCACTCCGTGCCCCTCCCTCCCGCCCGGCCTGAGTGAGCCAGAATCCCCGAAGCGGCTGCTGCTTTAACCCTGTCCTGTCTGAGCGAAGAACAGATGCCCTCCGGCGACCTACACGCAGAGGCGGGGCCATATCCAAAGCTGAGACCCGGGAGCTGTGGGAACAAAGAAGAGAAAGGGAAATCTCTCCCAGCAGCCTCAGAAGCAGCGGATTAAAGCTCCACAATCAACTTGATGTACCCTGCATCTGTGGAATACATGAATAGACAACAAATCATCCCAAAATTGAGGAGCCAGGAGGCAGTGCTGTGCCTCTGAGGTGGGAGAGCCAACTTCAGAACACTGGTCCACAAGAGACCTCCCAGCTCCACATAATATCAAATGGCGAAAATCTTCCAGAGATCTCCATCTCAACACCAGCACCCAGCTTCACACAACGACCAGCAAGCTACAGTGCTGGACACCCTATGCCAAACAACTAGCAAGACAGGAACACAATGCCACCCATTAGCAGAGAGGCTGCCTAAAATCATAAAAAGTCCGCAGACACCCCAAAACACACCACCAGACGTGGACCTGCCCACCAGAAAGACAAGATCCAGCCTCATCCACCAGAACACAGGCACTAGTCCCTTCCACCAGGAAGCCTACACCACCCACTAAACCAACCTTAGCCACTAGGGACAGACACCAAAAACAACGGGAACTACGAACCTGCAGCCTGCAAAAAGGAGACCCCAAACACAGTAACATAAGCAAAATGAGAAGACAGAAAAACACACAGCAGAAGAAGGAGCAAGATAAAAACGCACCAGACCTAACAAATGGAGAGGTAATAGGCAGTCTACCTGAAAAAGAATTCAGAATAATGATAGTAAAGATGATCCAAGATTCTATTTCCAAGATCCAAAATCTTGGAAATAGAAGACAAAATGCAAGAAACAGTTAACAAGGACCTAGAAGAACTAAAGATGAATCAAGCATCGATTAAAAACACAATAAATGAAATGAAAAATACTCTAGATGGGATCAATAGCAGAATAACTGAGGCAGAAGAACAGATAAGTGAGGTGGAAGATAAAACAGTGGAAATAACTGCTGCAGAGCAAAATAAAGAAAAAAGAATGAAAAGAACACAGGACAGTCTCAGAGACCTCTGGGACAACATTAAACGCACCAACATTCGAATTATAGGGGTTCCAGAAGAAGAAGAGAAAAAGAAAGGGACTGAGAAAATATTTGAAGAGATTACAGTTGAAAATTTCCCTAATATGGGAAAGGAAATAGTTAATCAAGTCCAGGAGGCACAGAGAGTCCCATACAGAATAAATCCAAGGAGAAATACGCCAAGACACATATTAATCAAACTGTCAAAAATTAAACACAAAGAAATCATATTAAAAGCAGCAAGGGAAAAACAACAAATAACACACAAGGGAATCCCCATAAGGTTAACAGCTGATCTCTCAACAGAAACTCTACAAGCCAGAAGGGAGTGGCAGGACATAATTAAAGTGATGAAGGAGAGAAACCTGCAACCAAGATTACTCTACCCAGCAAGGATCTCATTCAGATTTGATGGAGAAATTAAAACGTTTACAGACAAGCAAAAGCTGAGAGAGTTCAGCACCACCAAACCAGCTATACAACAAATGCTAAAGGAACTTCTCTAGGCAAGAAACACAACAGAAGGAAAAGACCTACAATAACGAACCCAAAACAAGAAAATGGGAATAGGAACATACATATCAATAATTACCTTAAATGTAAATGGACTAAATGCCCCCACCAAAAGACACAGATTGGCTGAATGGATACAAAAACAAGATCCATATATATGCTGTCTACAAGAGACCCACTTCAGACCTAGAGACACATACAGACTGAAAGTAAGGGGATGGAAAAAGATATTCCATGCAAATGGAAACCAAAAGAAAGCTGGAGTAGCAATTCTCATATCAGACAAAATAGACTTTAAAATAAAGACTATTAGAAGAGACAAAGAAGGACACTACATAATTATCAAGGGATCGATCCAGGAAGAAGATACAACAATTGTAAATATTTATGCACCCAACATAGGAGCACTTCAATACATAAGGCAAATACTAACAGCCATAAAAGGAGAAATCGACAGTAACACAATCATAGTAGGGGATTTTAACACACCATTTCACCAATGGACAGATCATCCAAAATGAAAATAAATAAGGAAACACAAGCTTTAAATAATGCATTAAACAAGATGGGCTTAATTGATATTTATAGGACATTCCATCCAAAAACAACAGAATACACATTTTTCTCAAGTGCTCATGGAACATTCTCCAGGATAGATCATATCTTGGGTCACAAATCAAGCCTTGGTAAATTTAAGAAAATTGAAATTGTATCAAGTATCTTTTCTGACCACAATGCTATGAGACTAGACATCAATTACAGGAAAAGATCTGTAAAAAATACAAACACATGGAGGCTAAACAATACACTACTTAATAACGAAGTGATCACTGAAGAAATCAAAAAGGAAATTAAAAAATACCTAGAAACAAATGACAATGGAGACACGACGACCCAAAACCTATGGGATGCAGCAAAAGCAGTTCTAAGAGGGAAGTTTATAGCAATACACTCCTACCTTAAGAAACAGGAAACATCTCGAATAAACAACCTAACCTTGCACCTAAAGCAATTAGAGAAAGAAGAACAAAAACATCCCAAAGTTAGCAGAAGGAAAGAAATCATAAAAACCAGATCGGAAATAAATGAAAAAGAAATGAAGGAAACGATAGCAAAGATCAATAAGACTAAAAGCTGGTTCTTTGAGAAGATAAACAAAATTGATAAACCATTAGCCAGACTCATCAAGAAAAAAAGGGAGAAGACTCAAATCAATAGAATTAGAAATGAAAAAGGAGAAGTAACAACTGACACCGCAGAAATACAAAAGATCATGAGAGATTATTACAAGCAACTCTATGCCAATAAAATGGACCACCTGGAAGAAATGGACAAATTCTTAGAACTGCACAACCTGCCAAGACTGAATCAGGAAGAAATAGAAAATATGAACAGACCAATCACAAGCACTGAAATTGAAACTGTGATAAAAAATCTTCCAACAAACAAAAGCCCAGGACCAGATGGCTTCACAGGCGAATTCTATCAAGCATTTAGAGAAGAGCTAACACCTATCCTTCTCAAACTCTTCCAAAATATAGCAGAGGGAGGAACACTCCCAAACTCATTCTACGAGGCCACCATCACCTTGATACCAAAACCAGACAAGGATGTCACAAAGAAAGAAAACTACAGGCCAATATCACTGATGAACATAGATGCAAAAATCCTCAACAAAATACTAGCAAACAGAATCCAACAGCACATTAAAAGGATCATACACCATGATCAAGTGGGGTTTATTCCAGGAATGCAAGGATTCTTCAATATATGCAAATCAATCAACGTGATACACCATATTAACAAACTGAAGGAGAAAAACCATATGATCATCTCAATAGATGCAGAGAAAGCTTTTGACAAAATTCAACACCCATTTATGATAAAAACCCTGCAGAAAGTAGGCATAGAGGGAACTTTCCTCAACATAATAAAGGCCATATATGACAAACCCACAGCCAGCATCGTCCTCAATGGTGAAAAACTGAAACCATTTCCACTAAGATCAGGAACAAGACAAGGTTGCCCACTCTCACCACTCTTATTCAACATAGTTTTGGAAGTTTTAGCCACAGCAATCAGAGAAGAAAAGGAAATAAAAAGAATCCAAATTGGAAAAGAAGAAGTAAAGCTGTCACTGTTTGCAGATGACATGATACTATATATAGAGAATCCTAAAGATGCTACCAGAAAACTACTAGAGCTAATCAATGAATTTGGTAAAGTAGCAGGATACAAAATTAATGCACAGAAATCTCTGGCATTCCTATATACTAATGATGAAAAATCTGAAAGTGAAATCAAGGAAACACTCCCATTTACCATTGCAACAAAAAGAATAAAATATCTAGGAATAAACCTACCTAAGGAGACAAAAGACCTGTATGCAGAAAATTATAAGACACTGATGAAAGAAATTAAAGATGACACAAATAGATGGAGAGATGTACCATGTTCTTGGATTGGAAGAATCAACATTGTGAAAATGACTCTACTACCCAAAGCAATCTACAGATTCAATGCAATCCCTATCAAACTACCACTGGCATTTTTCACAGAACTAGAACAAAAAATTTCACAATTTGTATGGAAACACAAAAGACCACGAATAGCCAAAGCAATCTTGAGAACGAAAAATGGAGCTGGAGGAATCAGGCTCCCTGACTTCAGACTATACTACAAAGCTACAGTAATCAAGACAGTGTGGTACTGGCACAAAAACAGAAAGATAGATCAATGGAACAGGATAGAAAGCCCAGAGATAAACCCATGCACATATGGTCACCTTATCTTTGATAAAGGAGGCAGGAATGTACAGTGGAGAAAGGACAGTCTCTTCAATAAGTGGTGCTGGGAAAACTGGACAGGGACATGTAAAAGTATGAGATTAGATCACTCCCTAACACCATACACAAAAGTAAGCTCAAAATGGATTAAAGCCCTAAATGTAAGGCCAGACACTATCAAACTCTTAGAGGAAAACATAGGCAGAACACTCTATGACATAAATCACAGCAAGATCCTTTTTGACCCACCTCCTAGAGAAATGGAAATAAAGACAAAAATAAACACATGGGACCTAATGAAACTTCAAAGCTTTTGCACAGCAAAGGAAACCATAAACAAGACCAAAAGACAACCCTCAGAATGGGAGAAAATATTTGCAAATGAAGCAACTGACAAAGGATTAATCTCCAAAATTTATAAGCAGCTCATGCAGCTCAATAACAAAAATACAAACAACGCAATCCAAAAATGGGCAGAAGACCTACATAGACATTTCTTCACAGAAGATATACAGACTGCCAACAAACACATGAAAGGATGCTCAACATCTTTACTCATTAGAGAAATGCAAATCAAAACTACAATGAGATATCATCTCACACCAGTCAGAATGGCCATCATCAAAAAATCTAGAAACAATAAATGCTGGAGAGGGTGTGGAAAAAAGGGAACACTCTTGCACTGCTGGTGGGAATGTGAATTGGTACAGCCACTATGGAGAACGGTATGGAGGTTCCTTAAAAAACTACAAATAGAACTACCATATGACCCAGCAATCCCACTACTGGGCATATACCCTGAGAAAACCATAATTCAAAAAGAGACATGTACCAAAATGTTCACTGCAGCTCTATTCACAATAGCCCGGAGCTGGAAACAACCTAAGTGTCCATCATCGGATGAATGGATAAAGAAGATGTGGCACATATATACAATGGAATATTACTCAGCCATAAAAAGAAACGAAACTGAGCTATTTGTAATGAGGTGGATGGACCTAGAGTCTGTCATACAGAGTGAAGTAAGTCAGAAAGAGAAAGACAAATACTGTATGCTGACACATATATATGGAATTTAAGAAAAAAAATGTCATGAAGAACATAGGGGTAAGACAGGAATAAAGACACAGATCTACTAGAGAATGGACTTGAGGATATGGGGAGGGGGAAGGGTAAGCTGTGACAAAGCAAAAGAGCGGCATGGTCATATATACACTACCAAACGTAAGGTAGATAGATAGTGGGAAGCAGCTGCATAGCACAGGGAGAGCAGCTCGGTGCTTTGTGACCGCCTGGAGGGGTGGGATAGGGAGGGCGGAAGGGAGACACAAAAGGGAGGGGATATGGGAACATATGTATATGTATAACTGATTAAATTTGTTAAATAAATAAAATAAAATAAAATAAAGAAATTTCAAAACATTTAGAATTCTATAGCCAGACAAACCATCAACAGAACAGATATTTTCAGACATTCAAAGTCTCAAAGAAATTAGCACTTATGCACCTTTTCCTGGGAAGCTACCAAAGGATGGTCATCAAAACAAGGCAGTAGGGGGGTTTCCCTGGTGGCGCAGTGGTTGAGAATCTGCCTGCTAATGCAGGGGACACGGGTTTGAGCCCTGGTCTGGGAAGATCCCACATGCCGTGGAGCAGCTGGGCCGGTGAGCCACAACTACTGAGCCTGCGCGTCTGGAGCCTGTGCTCCGCAACAAGAGAGGCCGCGATAGTGAGAGGCCCACGCACCGCGATGAAGACTGGCCCCCACTTGCCACAACTAGAGAAAGCCCTCGCACAGAAACGAAGACCCAACACAGCCCAAAATAAATAAATAAAATTTTAAATAAATAAATAAATAAATGCTCCTCTTAAAAAAAAAAAACAACAACAAGGCAGTAGGGAGGAGATATGGGGATATATGTATATTTATAGCTGATTCACTTTGTTATAAAGCAGAAACTAACACACCATTGTAAAGAAATTATATTCCAATAAAGATGTTAAAAAAAAAAAAGAAAAAAGAAGGCAATAAGCCAAGAAGGAGGAAGACATAAAATCAGGAATCAGGGAACACAACCATAGTCAGAGGCAAAAGCAACCCTCGGGCTAATATAAAGAGAGACCCAAAAATCATAGTTCTATACCAAGTCTAAAGAGTGGCCTGTAAAGACTTAGCAAGTTAGAAGTATCTGAGGAAAGACTTCTTCAAAAGGTGAAATTTATACAATAATTAATGTATGTGAATATATTGAAAGAAAATATACACTCTGGCTGGTGTCTGGGTTTGAGTTAATTAAGAATAACATTTTAAAAAAGCATAAAAAAGGCAAGTATTAACTCTAGGGAACACAAATTGTTGTGCGAGAAAGGAAAAGTAATTCTAATAAAAGCATGCAATAAATTAGAAGAAAATATATGATATTCTGCAGGAGCTTAGAAAAATACAGCAAATCCTTATGTATTGCCATGATGCTATTTCTAAGACACACTGTTAATTTTTAAAAGCAAATTATACAACAATGCAAACAGGATAACATCTGCATAAAACCATATACACAGAGTTGTATTAAATATCTCAATACCAATTTTCTATACCATATGCCAATAGTAGCGTTATTCAAAATGTGATTTGTGTACTAACAGTATCAGCATTATCTGAGATCTAATTAGAAAAGCACATTCTTACTTCCTACCCCAAAACTACTGAACCAGAATTTCTGAGTTGGGGGCTGTGGAATCAAGCCACTTGCTCTCCAGGTGATTCTCAAGCACAATCAAGTTCAAGAACTACTATAGTATTGCATAAAGTTCTGATTAGAGGAATTAACTCTGGGGTGGGGGTCTGGGACCAGTGTGAATGTATTCAAAGGAGAATTCTGCTAAAGCATTTCACTTTAATAGCCTTTACAAGAATATATTTATTCATTGACTGTGCAATTTAAAAATACAACAGAAGGTAAAATAATTTTTTTCAAGGATAATGTGCTTACAAAGTATTTGCATAAAATATGACTCAGCCCCTGTTTACCAATGTCTCTTAAGTTGGAATGCCATTTTCCAGATGTAAATTCCATCCATCTGGTGCTAACCTTTGCCTTTTGGCTGAAAAACAACAAATGCTAGAAGGAAAATTTTAAAGAATTTTGATGAGCTACTAAAGTTCTTCTTGAAGCACAGCTGGTAGGCAACCTGATACTGGAAGTAGCCGCCCCTGGACCAGGACTGCTCAGAATGATTGCTAAAGTAGGTGGTACATTCCATCTAAAATTAACAGGCATTGTGGACATAGTTCTGACCCATATGCAGTAGGAGGGGACTAGCCCTTGATTTGTTCTGGGCAGTGTGCTACTATTAATACAATGTCAAAGGAACTTTCTTCCCTTACAATGGGTCAAGAGGGTAAGGATACAGGCATATTGGAGATATTGTAGGTTAGGTTCCAGGCCAACACAAAAAAGTCAATATTGAAATAAAGCTAGTCACATGACTTTTTTGTTTCACAGTGAATATAAAAGTTATATTTACACTAGTCTATTAAGTGTGCAATAGCACTATGTCTAAAAAAAAGTACATACCTGTGGAAACAGAATGGTCCCTGCCATTCCAGTAAATACCGAATGTTGTGCACCATCAAGCCATCAGCCACTGCAGACCCTCCCCCTAACCTCCCCTGCAACACGGTGCACCCTGAGGGGAATTCAGGATGGAGAAAAACAGGAAATATTCTGTGCTCAGGACACTGGCCCTAGACAGATAAGATGCATATCTAAGGAATCATTTCAATGAGCCCAGACTCTTCCATCTTCCCATACATAGAAAGCATTTAAATCATTAACTTGAGATGTCTGTTTTTGTTATTAGCAGTAATCTGATGTTCGATTACATGGGTTTGTTTGGTTCCTTTTTTTTTCAGCAAAAACTCCTATGTATCCTGGCTCCTTCCTTACCTCTTCAGAACAGTTCCTCAGAGCCATCTGAGAGGCTGTCCCTGAGGCTATTAGTCCTCAGTAAGGTCACCTAATAAATTTTAACTCGCAACTTTTAGGTTGTTCATTTTTCTTCAGTCGACATACCTTGATTTAAAAATACTTAAGCGCTAAAAAAAATGCTAACCATCATCTGAGCCTTCAGTGAGTCATAATCTTTTTGCTGGGAGGATCTTGCCTCAGTGCTGATGGCTGCTGACTGATCAGGGTGGTGGTTCCTGAATGTGGAGGTGGCTTTGGCAATTTCTTAAAATAAAACAATGAAATTTGCCACATCAATTGACTTTTTCTTTCGCAAACGATTTCTCTGTAGCATGCAATGCTGTTAGATAGCATTTTACCCACAGTAGAACTGCAGCAATTCAGTTACGTCTTCAGGGTCCACCTCTAATTCTAGCTCTCTTGTTATTTCCACCACCTCTGCAGTTTCTTCCTCCACTGAAGTCTTGAACCCCTCAAAGTCATCCATGAGGGCTGGAATCAACTTTTTCCAAACTCCTGTTCATGTTGACATTTTGACCTCTTCCCATGAATCATGAATGTTCTTAATGTTCATGAATGTTCTTAATGGCATCTAAAATAGTGAATCCTTTCCAGAAGGTTTTCAACTGACTTTGCCCAGACCCATCAGTTATGGCTTTATGAGGTGTATTTCTCACATAATAAGACTTGAAAGTTGAAATTACTCCTTGATCCATGGGCTGCAGAATGGATGTTGTGTTAGCAGGCATGAAAACAACATGAATCTTATTGTACATCTCCATCAGAGCTCTTGGGTGACTGGGTGCATTGTCAAATGAGCATTAGTATAATATTTATTGTGAAAGGCATCTTTTTTCCTAAGCAGTAGGTCTCAACAGTGGGCTTCAAATATTCAGTAACCCATGTTGTAAACAGATGTGCTATCATCCAGGTTTTGTTTTTCCATTTCTAGAGCACAGGCAGATTAGATCAGCACAATTCTTCAGGGTCCTAGGATTTTCAGAATGGTAAATGAGCATTGGCTTTAACCTTAAGTCACCAGCTGCATTAGCCCCTAACAAGAGAGCCAGCCTGTGTGCTGAAGCTTTGAAACCAGGCATTGACTTCTCCTCTCTAGCTATGAAAATCCTAGATAGTATCTTCTTCCAATAGAAGGCTATTTTGTCTACACTGAAAATCTGTTGTTTAGTCATCTTCATTAATTATCTTAGCTAGATCTTCTGGATAACTTGCTGCAGCTTCTACATCAGCACTTGCTGCTTCACCTTGTACTTTTATGCTACAAAGACAGCTTCTTTCCTTAAACCTCAGGAACCAACCTCTGCCAGCTTCCAACTTTTCTTCTGTAGCTTCCTCACTTCTCTTAGCCTTCAGAGAATTGCAGAGAGTTAGGTTCTTTCTCTGGCTTAGGTTTGGCTTAAGGGAATGTTGTGGCTGGTTCGATCTTCTATCTAGACCACTAAAACTTCCTCCATTTCAGCAACAAGACTGTTTTCACTTTCTTATGATTCATGTGTTCACTATGGTAGTGAATCTTCCTCCAAGGACTTATCCTTTGCATTCACAACTTGGCTAACTGTTTGGCACAAGAGGCCTAGCTTTCAGCCTATCTCAGCTTTTGACATGCCTTCCTCAGTAAGTTTGATCATTTCTAGCTTTTGATTTAAAGTGAGAGATGTTTGAATCTTCCTTTCACTTGAACACTTAGAGGCCACTGTAGGGTTTTAATTGGTCTAATTTCAATATTGTGTCTCAGGGACTAGGGAGACCCAAGAAGAGGGGAAAAGATGGGGGAACAATGGTTGGTGGACCAGTCAGACAACACACAACATTTATGGATTAAGTTCACCATCTTATATGGGCACAGTTCATGGTGCCCCAAAACAATTACAACAGTAACATCAAAGATCAGAGATCACCATAATGAATATAATAGTAATGAAAAAGTTCATTTCAAGAATTATCAAACTGTGACACAGAGACATGAAGTGAGCAAATGCTGCTGGAAAAAAATGACATTAATAGACTTGCTCGACACAGGGTTTCCACAAACCTTCAATTTGTAAAAAAAAAAAAAAAAAAAAAAAAAACACTACCTGCAACGTGCAATAAAGTGAAGCACAATAAAGCAAGGTTTGCCTGTAGAGGGAAATATTGTATAGGTTAATCTGAAGGCCCATTTGAGGAAAGGAAATAGAAGATGAAGAAAGGATCATGCTGGGAAGGTACTTCTTTGCTCAAGGAGCAGTAAAATGCACACACACCACTCTACCTAGTCCTTATCTCATTCCAGATGCTCCACTACTCCTCTGAGAAAATCTTCCCATGGCCCCTTGAGGAGCAGCTACTTGACTTAGCTCTCCAAATAGCACTAGAACATACCTTTGCTGACAAAACTTACCTAACCAAGATAATCATAATGCTTTTCTTTCTCTATAGCACCTCAGTTCTTAATTATGACACTATTCCCACTACACAAGTACAGGTCACAGGCCAGTTCTGACTGCCCTGGAGGGAGCTGTGTTTCCCTGGGCTTCATTACAGTTTAGAACCCATGTGGTCCTGCTGCCCTGGAGGTGCACACAGGTTAAATAAGACACGGTGGGATTTAGCCCCACGGGTAGGCAATAGGTTTGCAGTGAACTTGGGAAAATCCAATTGAGACTTATTAGTAGGCGAACTCTTCTTCTCAGAAAGTTTCCTAAGGGGAATTTGAAGTGCCTTCAAAGTGAAATGATTCTATTTATGAGTAACAGTGCAGTATTGAGAGGTGGGGGTGCTTCAGAGTACTCATAAAATGTCCAAGGAAAGTATTACTCTCAAGTTTAAGAAATTTACTCCATTTTATAAATTACAAATACTGTAAAGTTTCATACTCTGATGACATAATGATGGATACAGGTCACTATACATTTGTACAAACCCATAGAATGTGCAACACCAAGAGTGAACCCTAATGTAAACTATGGATTTTGAGTGACTATGATGTGTCAGTGTAGGTTCATCAACAAATGTACCATTCTGGTGGGAATGTCGATAATGGTGGAGGTTAAGGGGGCAGGAGCAGGGATTATATGGGAAATCTCTGTACCTTCCCCTAAATTTTGCTGTGAACCTAAAACTACTCTAAAGTCTTAATGAAAAAAAAAAGAGCCAAGTTACCCATATTGAAGAATTAAGGACATAATAGAGACAATAAAATAAAATAATTAAAATGGGCAAAAGACTTGAATAGACATTTCTGTAAAGAAGATATACAAATGTCCAAAAAGTATATGAATGCTCAACATCACTAATCATTAGATAAATGCAAGTCTAAGCCACAATGAGATATCACCTCACCTCCATTAGGATGGTTAATATAAGAAAAACAAAAAACAAAAAATACAAGTGTTGGCAAGGATGTGGGGAAATTGAACCCTCGTGCACTGTTGGTGGGAATGTTATATGGTGCAGCTGTATGGAAAACTTAAGAACTACTATGGAGGTTTCTCAAAAAACTAAAAGTAGAACTACTGTATGACCCAACAATCTCACTTGTGCATATATATCCAAAAGAACTAAAAGCAGGATCTCAGAGAGATATCTGCACACCCATGTTCACTGCAGCATTATTCACAATAGCCAAGAGGTGGAAGCCACCCAACTGTCCATCAATAGATGAATGGATAAAGAAAATGTGGTATATACATACAATGGAATATTTTTCAACCTCATTTAAAAAAGAAATTCTGTCACATGCTACAACACTGATGAAACTTGAGGACATTATACTATGTGAAATAAGCCAGTCACAAAAATACAAATCCTGTCTGATTCCACTTATATGAGGCATCTAGTCAAATTCATAGAAACAGAAAGGAGAATCATGGTTGCCATGAGCTAGGAGGAGGAGAAATGGGGAGTTGTTTTTCAGTGTGTACAGAGTTTCAGTTTTGCAAGATGAAAAAGTCCTGGAGATGTGCTGCACAACCATGTGAATACACTTAACACTATGATACTGTATGCTTGAAAATGGTTAAGATGGTAAATTTTATGTATGAGTTTTTTAACCACAATTAAATTTTTAATTTAATTAAAAATTAATAACAGTATTAAGTCTTCCAATCCATGAGCATGAAATATTTTTCCATTTATTTAGGTCTTCTTTATTTTCTTTCAACAATTTTGTAGTTTTTAGTGTACAAGTCTTGTAATTCTTAAATCAAATGTATTCCTAAGTGTTTTACTCTTTTTGATGCTACTACAAATGGAATTGTTTTCTTAACTTCTTATTTGCATTGTCAACTGATATTGTATAGATATATCACTGATTTTTGTGTGTTGATCTTGTATCTTCAACCTCTGAGTTTGTTTTCAATTGTATAGAATTTTCTATCCATAAGATCATGTCATCTACAAACAAGGATTATTTATTTCTTCCTTTCCAATTTGGAAACACACAAACTACCAAATCTGACTCATGAAGAAATAGAAAATATGGACCCGCCTATAACTAGTAAAAAAATACTGAATCAATAATCAAAATTCTCACAACAAAGATAATCTCAGGACCAGAAACTCTACTGGTGAATTCTGCTAAACATTTAAAGAAGAATTAACACCAATGCTCTCAGACTTTTCCAAAAAATAGAAGAGGAAGAAACACTTCCTAAGTCATTCTATGAGGCCACCATTACCCTTATACCAAAGCAAGATAAAGAAATCACCTAAAGGCTTGTTATCATCATGATGTATGGTAATACAAAAGCATTATTTATAATGTGAAGTGATTGTTCTGTCTTGGTTTTTAGATTTTTTCACACGTCTTTCCTGTTAGATTTTGGATTCCTTAAGGACAAAAAGCATGTTTTGCTTATGTCTGCGTCCTCCATGACACCCAAAAAAGCACCTCACACTCATTCAGTATTGAGTAAATATCTACTGAATCATTAAATTAATGAATAAATAAATTAAAATGTATTAGTATTTTTAAAATCACTTGAAAAGAAAACTACAGACCAATATCCCAATATCTATTTGTCAAATAGAACTAGAGAATTGAGGAAAAGGCCTGAAGTAATCTGGTGGAGGTAAAGGCATACTGCTAACTCTGCCAAGTGAAAACAGATGGTTTCTTGTTTTCACATTTTTGAGAGAGGGAGGGAGGGAGGAAAGAAGGAAGCCACCACTCTAATAAGGTCTAGAAAAGTAGCTGCTATTAGAACCACCATAAAAATAAGTATATTTTAATTCATTTTCATTCCCCAAAACCTGTCAGTCTTCTGCACCTACCAATTTGGAAAGTTGAGAATGTGATAGAAATCACCACTCCTTGAATCTTCTAAGACTGTGATTTCCCTTTTTTTAAAATTGAAGTATAGTTGGGTTAATTTCTGCTGTTCAGCAAAGTGGCTCAGTTATATACACACACACACACATATATATATATACACACATTGTTTTTCATATTCTTTTCCATTATGGTTTATCACAGGATATTGAATATAGTCCCCTGTGCTATACAGTAGAACCTTGTTGTTTAGCCATTCTATATATACCAGTTTGTATCTGCTAATCCCAAACTCCCAATCCATCCCTCTCCCCTCTCTCCCTTGGCAACCACCAGTTTATTCTCTATGTCCATGATTCTGTTTCTGTTTCATAAATAGGTTCATTTGTGTCGTATTTTCAATTCCACATATAAGTGAGATCATATGGTAGTTGTTTTTGTCTTTCTGACTTACTTCACTTAGCATGATAATCTCCAGATGCATCCATGTTGCTGCAAATGGCATTATTTTGTACTTTTTTACGCCAAGCCTTTGATTTCTATGATTCCACCAGGAATGTAATATGGTCTTTTTTTTTTTTTTTGGCTGCGTTGGGTCTTCGTTGCTGTGTGCTGGCTTTCTCCAGTTGCGGCGAGCAGGGGCTACTCTTTGTTGTGGTGTGCAGGCTCCTAACTGCAGTGGCTTCTCTTGTTGTGGAGCACAGGCTCTAGGCATGCGGGCTTCAGTAGCTGCAGCATGTGGGCTCAGTAGTTGTGGCTCACGGGCTCTAGAGCACAGGCTCAGTAGTTGTGGCACACGGGCTTTGTTGCTCCGCGGCATGTGGGATCTTCCCAGACCAGGGCTCGAACCCATGTCCCCTGCATTGGCAGGGGGACTCCCAACCACTGTGCCACCAGGGAAGTCCTGCAATATGGTCTTTAATGTTATAATTTGGTAGCAAAGAGAAAGTCCAGGGGCCTCAGCTTGGATTTTCCGACTATAATGTTCCTTATTCCATAATTCATAGGGCCAACGTGGGGATGTGCCACTTGTTGATAATATCTATTCCAAATATTACATGCAAACTGAGGAAATAACCATGGGGCTATTTTCAGAGTTTCCATGTGTGAACTTTGAAGTGAATCTCAATCACCTGCGATTCATAGGCAGACTCACTGACATATATACGGCAGTGTCATTCTGGGTCTTTAGGAATTGGAGTAAGTTCTGCATGAATGTCCAAGAATCCAAAAGTGTTCCCATTTCACAGTACAGTCCTTTTGAAATCAAGATGTAGCAGGAAAAATAAAGGTCCCAAAGATGTCCACATCCAATCAGGATACAGAATCAGTGAATATGTTAGATTAGATGGCAAAGAAGATAAAGGTTGCAGATGGAATTAGGTAGTAATCAGCTAACCTTAAAATAAAGAGCTTATCTGTCTTGGTCCAACGTCATCACAAAGGTCCTTAAAACTGGAAGAAGGAGATGGAAGAGATAGTTAGAGAAAAAGATGTGATGACACAAGCAGGGTCAGCGTGATGCAGTATGAGGAAGACTGGATTCATCTTTGCTGGCCTTGGAGATGGAGGCAAGGGCCATGCATTAGTCTGCTCAGGCTGCCATAATAGAGTACCACAGACTGGGTGGCTTAGATAACAGAAATGTATTTTCTCATAGTTCTGGAGGCTGGAAGTCCCTGCCTCAGGTACGAAAGAGTGAGAGGACAGAGAGAGAATAAAAGCAGTGGGGACTCTTCCCAAGCTCGTGGGACCACAGTTCCTCCAGTCAGGAAGAAGGTTCTCTTTCCTAAGGATTTTAGGTGCCTGCCCAGCCACCACTGCTGGAGCTGCCACTGTCACCACAGGATTGCCTGGGAGTTTGGCCCAGAGATAATTATTTTTTAATCAGGAAATTTCCTTTGCTCCCCATTTCTCCTTTTCAGACCACAAAAAGGGAGCTTCTCTTGGAGCTCCTTCTGTCTTTCTCTCTGAACCCAGTGTGTAGGTTTGGGTTTCAGGCTGCCCTTGAGTCTAGGCCAAGAGGTGCTGGATGGGTGGAGGAGAGAAAGAAAAAAAAAATTCACCATCAGTTTGTTGGTACCTTGTGTTCTAGTTTCCTTCCCAGATCTGTGTGCTACCATTTATTTTTCAGAGCCCTCAAATGACTGGTCCATGCATTCTGTCTACAGTTTTTAATTGCAGTCAGTGGGAAAAGCAGGGTAGAGTGGGCTTATTTCATCTTGATCAAATCTGGAATCTGGCTTCTGGCTTCTGCCCTCTCCCTGCTTTAGAGGTTGCTCCTTTTCAATGCCGCTTTGTTTTTTTTTTTCTTATTTGATGGGCTTTAAATATTAGTGTTCCTCTAGTTTCACTTAGGCAATTTTCTCACTGTATATTCTCTCCCTAGTTAAGTTAACCATGTTCAATACTTAAGTTATTATATATATGCAAATATGTCACAAGTTTATATCTCCAGGCTGATCTTTCTTGTTAATTCCAAACTAGCATATCCAACTGACTCCTTGATATCTCTTACATATCTCAAAATCATGACAAATTCCACATGTCTAAATTACAACTCATGGTTTACCCTTCAACCCCCAAACTTGATCCTCTTCAAGTATCCCCTGTGGCAGTTAATGACATGTCAGCCTTCTTTGACACCTGGAAGTCACCTTTGACATCCTCATCTCTCTCACCACAGGAATGGTCAAGTACCTACTTGAAGAGCCATCAAAAGTTTATTATATACATACTTGTATTCAACAGATATTCACTGAGCACTTGGCCCTTCACAAAAAGTATGCACCGAATGTCTTCCCTGTGCCAGACCTTGCGCTAAGCTCTGGGTTTACAGTGGTAAATGAAATTGATACAGTCCTTGCCTCAATGAACCCACAGACTAGTGAGAGAGATATTAAACAAGTAAACCCACAAATTACTATCAAATTTCAAATTGTGCTAAGTGCTTCTAATAAAAGAAGCAAGACAGAGCACAACACTTTAATAGAACTAAAAGGAATTTGGGGTTCCCAGAGGATGTAAATGGTGGGTAATCAGATCATGAAAGTCTGTGCATGTCATCTTAAGGACTTCAAGCTTAGGGTAATAAGAAGCCACTAAGGGATTTAAATGGGGAATTGACAGGATCTGATTTTTCTGAAGCATAAATCTGGTCACATCATTCATTCAGGAACTGACTCTGTCAGAGGTGGTTTTACCTTCTCTGTCAAATATATTCCTCTTTTTAATGATACCTGACAAGGATCTCTTACCTGAGAATCTATAAAACTAATGATTGTAATTAGTACTGGTTGAGACGGAATCTAACCCAAATGACAGAATGTACCATTTGCCAATAATGAACTTTAGTATTGCCTGTAATATATGAAACACATTTATATTTATATTCACTTGTTGTTTTTCACAGTAACTTTATGTAACATATCATTGTAACTACTGTAACTCCTAATCTCTTAGCCAAGAGCTACTAGGGAGATATCTGCCAGGGTTCCATCCTGGGTCCTCTTCTGACATCAGGATCATTTATAACCTACTTCAGTGACCCATATCAATATGCTCAGTTCCCTGTGTCAAAGCTGATATACTAATTACTAAGGGTGTTCACTCTCTGTGTCTTCAAATTCTCACAGCTCATTCTTTGCAGTAAAGATTTCAGCTACTTCTGTAACTCTGGTTCCTCCTGTTTATATTTGGTACCACACATATTATAACTAAGTCTAGGAGGCAGACAATTCATTCTATTCTACTATAAAATCCAGCTCTGGGGCTTCCCTGGTGGCGCAGTGGTTGGGAGTCCACCTGCCGATGCAGGGGATGCGGGTTCGTGCCCCAGTCCGGGAGGATCCCACATGCCGCGGAGCAGCTGGGCCCGTGAGCCATGGCCGCTGAGCCTGAGTGTCCAGAGCCTGTGCTCCGTAACAGGAGAGGCCACAACAGTGAGAGGCCGGCGTACCGCAAAAAAAAAAAAAAAAAAAACTCCAGCTCTGCTACTCTAATAAAAGCCTACTATCAAATGTCACTTCAAAATGATTTTGAGGGCTTTCCTGGTGGCGCGGTGGTTGGGGGTCCGCCTGCCGATGCAGGGGACACGGGTTCGTGCCCCTGTCCAGGAGGATCCCACATGCCGCGGAGCGGCTGGGCCCGTGGGCCATGGTCGCTGGGCCTGCGCGTCCGGAGCCTGTGTTCCGCAGCGGGGGAGGCCACAGGAGTGAGAGGTGCGCATACCAAAAAAAAAAAAAAAAAGATTTTGAAATTGCCAGGAAATGAGTGTGGTAGTTGCGTTGAAAAGGCTGAGGTATCTAAGAGAAAAATAATTACTTCTAGGATGAAAGCTTCCTGGTCAGCTCTCCCCTACCATCCTAAAACCATTTACTCAGGGCTTGTTTCCATCCCCCACCATCAAACATCTCTTGGCAACAACATCTGGCACCAAATTTGTCCCCTTGCTCCATCACCAGAATTTTGCCATGGGATTATTTCAAGTGTCTCTCTGTGTGGGCTACACATCCAGGAACATGTAATGGAAGCCACAGATCCAAGGGAATGGTCTAAGAGTTAAACAATCCAGAACTCAACGTCCAATACTAAAAGTTTTAGGTCTTTCATATTTTGAAATTTTTCAAGTGGGTTAACCTGCCTCCACTCAAAACCCTCTCCCCTTCCCTGCTGTAGAAGTGGAGGTAGGCAAGTGAGAAGGTACACATGGAGGCAGAAAGAATGGGGGGAAAAAACAAAAGGAAAAGGAAAATCGGATAAATAAGAGCTATTCCCACTTTTCTTTTGGAATGATAGGTTTTCACTGGAAATAATGTCTCCCAATGTATGGTCATCTTATAACCTATTTCAGAGTTTCTTGGGGATCTATTATAAGTGCAGATTATCAGAATAATCTGAAAATATTAGATTACTGAATCAGAACATCTGAGAGTAGGGACCCAGAATCTGCATTTTTAAGAAGCAATATTTTCATACAAACAAAAGATTTAAAACAACAAATGTAAATAAATCTGGCAGTCTCACTTCAGGCCTAGTCCATCACCTTTTTTCCCTTTGTGCTTAGTCTGTTTCACTTGCTCATAGCGGGCCCCGTGCAGAGGCCTTGCCCCCACCCCCCGCCCTTCAGACCAGAGTTCCTCGTGAAGCGGCTGAGCCCACACCTTAGCTTGGGACTGAAGCTCCTCACAGGACACTCCCACAATGTTTTTAGAATGAAAACTCAGCCCAGTTGCCTGCAACTTGATATTTTCCACTGTTTAGAAATAGTAGCCAAGAAAAATTCAATTCCCTGTCACAAATTCCAATTAAAGTATTGTTTATGATATATTTCATAAAGTTAGCTATGTGCAAGAAAGAATGAATGCATCAATGTTAAAAATGTTAAACATATTACGTGAAAGTCAACAATGCAATTCATTTTTTTCAAAAGTATTGACTGTTACCTCAGTAACTTAAAATACCCAAGTATAACAACTGAAATACTATGTAAATTTAAATCATCTGTTGTTTTGGGGAAACACCTGTTCTCCCTGAACAATTAACAGTTCAGCAGCTATAATATGCAGAGGTTTGAAACTTCAGCTCCTTCAGGGATAATGTCCCAAAGATACAATTATATCAAACCTTTAAAAATTGAGACAGAGTGAACCACAGTTCCCCAAAAATAATTTCAAAGAACTCATAAAAACCGTCTTCTACTGCTCCCTGTCTAACCTAGCTAGATCAAGATTTTTTTTTCTTGAAAGATTACAGTGTAGAATACTTAACAGTATATAGAGAAAAGGTATCCCTAGAATTCTAAGACATGTATTTTTTTCATTTGTGAAACTACATGTATTTTTTGTGTGTGTGAAACTGCTCTCTAGTTTTTAGAGATTAAAGGAAGAAAGTTTACTCGTTAAGCCACTTGTCCCAACAAGTGATCAGAACTTTTATTCAATCACACATATTGAGAGGGCCTTTAAGCAACGGAACACCTCCACCCACACCTTGGTTTCTAAATGAATGCAATTCTCGACTAATAGGAAACATATCGTAGCTCCTTAGAGAAATGGCTGATGCCAAGGCTAGCGCAGGAACAGGACAAGATTAGCTGCGAGTACCTTACTGCACTAGAACATAAGGAAGTATGCAAAGAACAACTGGGATATTTCAAAAGGCTATAGGAGCCCACTTGATGAGGCTCCCATTGGCCAGGTCTGGGACAGATTATTTCGAGCATCAAAATAAATAATGGTAAAAATGGATTATAGTCCATAGAATGAAATAAGAATGCATGAATTCTTTTAGAAGGAAGGAAGGGAGGGAGGAAGAGAGGGAGGGGAGGGGAGGGGAAAGGAGGGGAGGGGAGGGGAAAGGAGGGGAAGGGAGGGAAGGGGAGGGGAGGGAAGAAGGAGGGGTCCTCCTTACAGTAGGATGCCAAAATATAAACACAGAAGAATGATATAGTTAGAAAATCATCAATCAAGGTTTAGGTTGTTATAGTAATAGATTATCATAGGTAAAATGTTACAGTAGGTAGATGTAAATATCATAGTTGCATAGGTAAAAGCTGGATGAGAGACAGGATATTTACATAATGTCAAAGTATCTCACCACAAACTACTTATTAATTTCAAAAACAAGATGATAATAGCTTTACAGCAGAGAGCCACCTTAACATCACCAATAATGGGACATATTGACTCCACGTGCCTCCACTGAAGACACAGTATCACTTCTGTGGGATTCCTCTCAAAAACACATAACCTGAAGCTAATCATGAGGGAAAACCAGACAAAATTAAATTGAGGGATACTCTGCCAAATAACCAGCCTATACTTTTCAAAAATGTCAAGGTCGAGAAACAGAAAAACAAAAGGGCTAAGGAAATATTCCAGGAGACTGAAGAGACATGACAGCTAAAGGCAATGCATGACCCAGCATTGAATATTAGACCAGGAAAAACATAGCTCTAAAGGACATAATTAGGACAATGGACAAAATTGGTACATGGGCTGTGAATTAGATAACAGTATGGTATCAGAATTCCCTGGTGGCGCGGTGGTTGGGAGTCCGCCTGCCGATGCAGGGGACGCGGGTTCGTGCCCCGGTCCGGGAGGATCCCACATGCCGCGGAGCGGCTGGGCCCGTGAGTCATGACCGCTGAGCCTGTGCTCGGCAGCGGGAGGGGCCACAGCGGTGAGAGCCCCGCGTACCGCAAAAAAAAAAAAAAAAAAAAAGTTCACCCCGGAGGGGCTTGACCTGCGTGTCACCCCTCTGTGCCTCGCCAGGAAAACGGAGGTGGAGCGTGGGGACCGGTTAGGCCTCCCAGCGGCTCAGACAGCAAAGTCCGCGGCGGCGGGGCGGCGGGGCGGCGGGGCGGCGGGGCGGCGGGGCGGCGGGGCGGCGGGATTCTCAAGAGCGGGTTTCTGGTCCCCACAGGCGCCCTAGCGGCCGGATCGCAGGTTGCATCATCTTCCCCACCGGGTACATGCCTACGCGCGTTCGCACAGCCGGGTCCCTGGGCACTGGGACTGAGTATGGCAGGAGGTCCGCCGTCCAGGTGCCCCGGGCTGCACCGAGGCCTCCTCCCCGCTCTACGGCTCCAGCCCCAAAGCAGCCATCACGTCCAGGATGGTCGCATTCCTCAGCACCCACGCACGGGATGCCCAGGGACCGCTGGACAGCACGTGGGCTGCTGTGTGGCCTGGGCGCCCGCGAGGCCGAGGCCGTGGTGGTCGTGCGCCCAGGGAGACCATCCAGGTGAAGTTCATACACGACCAGATCTCCCCTAAACCCACAGTACAGAGGATTCCTCCACGGGGTCAGGGAGATTGTTCGGGAACAAGGGCTGAAGAGGACTTACCAGGGCCGCCAGCCGGCAGATCCCAGCGGGCCGTCCACTTCTTCGTCAGAAGCTCCCTGCACAACTGGTACCCAGGGCCCAACTCCAGCGAGCCCGGGAAACCGCTGATCACGGGGTTTTCAAGCTATCGCGAGCGCAGCCAGCGTCTTCGGGAACACGCCTCTGGGCCAGGTCAAGACCGGATGCAGGGCCCGGAGGCAGAGCAACACCGGACAAGTGGACGGCTGTTCGCAGGTCCTGAGGGATGAGGAGCTCAAAGCATTCTACAGTGGCATCGTCCCCCTACGGGGCCGGGCCTGCCTGGACGTGGCTCTCGTGTTCATCATCTACGATGAGGTAGTGAAGCTGCTCAACAAAGGGTGGAAGACGGACTGAGCCCTGAGAGCCTGGGCGGGAAGACTAAGGATCTATAAAAATAGTGATAGGGGCTTCCCTGGTGGCTCAGTGGTTGAGAGTCCGCCTGCCGATGCAGGGGACGCGGGTTCGTGCCCCGGTCTAAGAAGATCCCACATGCCGCGGAGCAGCTGGGCCCATGAGCCATGACCGCTGAGCCTGCGCGTCTGGAGCCTGTGCTCCGCAACGGGAGAAGCCACAGCAGTGAGAGGCCCACGTACCACACACACACACAAAAAAATAGTGATAGCTGAAATTGAATTATAGGTTGTTGGCTGGTCTTAGCTATTCTCTATTATTATTAGTCTTGGATAATTGAGCTTTGGCTAATGGAGGAACAGGAGTAGCTGCCAGAATGGGGAACTTCTTGGTGCAATGTATTTAAGGAAATCTCTTGTCCAGTCATTAGCTGACCATTCAGCTAACTGAGTAGAGACTTCATTGGTCAGGTCCAATAAATAATTGAGACTTTACAGAATTAGTTCAGAAAGTCACTAAAAATAGAACACACCAAGAGCAACAAACTCTGGAATGGGAAGGGAATCTGATTTCCAGATTTGCCACACAATATTATTTTTAATGTCCAGTTTTCAACAACAAAATATGACATATGCAAAGAAACAGGAAAATATAGCCCATATTTAGTAATGATAGAAAAGTCAACCCATCAAGAAGACACAATTATAAATATATATATAGGGACTTCCCTGGTGGCAGTGGTTAAGAATCCACCTGCCAATGCACGGGACACAGGTTCGAGTCCTGGTCCGGGAAGATCCCACTTGCTGCGGAGCAACTAAGCCCGTGCGCCACAACTACTGAGCCTGCGCTCTAGAGCCCACGAGCCCACATCAACATGGATCTTGCAAGCATACTGTGGAGGGAAGGAAGCCAAACATACCACAATGCATAATCTGATGGCGTAAAATCAGCAGGTAATGTTCTGTGTGTACTCAAGAAAAATGTGTATGTGTATTTGTATATTTTGTTGGGACGGTGTTCTATAGATGGTGTGAAATCTGGTTGGTTTATAGTGTTGTGCCAGCCTCCTATATCCTTGTTGGTATGCAATTGAGGTTTTTTTTTTAACCAATTATTGAGAGTTCAGTATTAAAGTCTTTAACTATTACTGTTGAATTGTCTAGTTCTCCCTCTAATTCTGTCAGTTTCTGTTTGAGTGTTTTGGGGCTCTTCTTTTCAGGTGCATATATATATTTATTTTATTTAGGCTTTTAAATTTTTTTATTTTATTATTATTTTTTAATTTATTTACTTATTTGTTTTTGGCTGCATTGGGTCTTCGTTGCTGTGTGCAGGCTTTCTCTACTTGCGGCCTCTAGTTGCGGCGAGCGGGGGCTGCTCTTCGTTGCAGTGCACAGGCTCTAGGTGCACGGGCTTCAGTAGTTGTGGCATGCGGGCTCGGTAGCTGTGGCTCACGGGCTCTAAAGCACAGGCTCAGTAGTTGTGGTGCACGGGCTTTTAGTTGCTCCACAGCATGTGGGATCTTCCCAGACCAGGGCTCAAACCTGTGTCCCCTGCATTGTCAGGTGGATTCTTAACCACTGCACCACCAGGGAAGCCCACCTTTAGTAGATTTTAAGTGATTTCCCAACATGGTATGAAAATTTACTATCAGAAGTATCAGTTTCCTCTTGCTACATAACAAAGTAACCAAAACTTATTGCCGTAAAACAATAGCCATTTCCTCATATCCCATGGAGTCTGGGTCAGGAATTCAGACTATTTAAGGGTAATATTTGTGAGAGACTGTGTAGTGCGAACTTGGTAAGGATTTTGGATTTGAGACTTTTTTTCCTTTAGGCAGGAGTTTATTCAAGCTGCGGTCAGAACTGGTGAGCTGATCTCAGACTAAAAAGCCTCGGTAAAACCAATTAAAAGATAGGATACATTCTGTGAGTAAATATTCTTTAGGGGTTCAAAGAGAAAGTTATTTTGTCAAGAAATTTAAAGTGTAATATTGGGAGCTACATATAAAAAAGAACACCTAAAAGCACTCAGATTGTATACATTTCATGACGGAATTATGTGAGGACAAATGTACAGAGGGTCCGTGGAGGCTTCTCCCCAGATGACTCAAAAAAGATTCCAAGCACACACTGGAATTGTTGGTGAACAAGGAGGTCTCAAGAAGCCTTATTTTCTAAACACAGAACTTCTAGATTAGCACACTCTTGCATCTGAAAGTTGTTTTCATTGACAAAAGTCAGGCAGAAGCATAAACTTACAAGTTGTTAAGACTAGGCAGTAATAATATCATAAATGGTTTTTATGCCAGATTAGGTAGGTTAAATTTAATTTTGTGGACAATGGAGAGCTGTTTTAAATAAGTGAGAGCCATAATTTGTTTTATGGCCATAATCAAGGTATAGAATATTACCAACAACTAAGAAGTTCTCTTGTGCCCATTTGCAGTCAGTCTCCCCTGACCTCATGCCTGAAACTACTGATCTGATTTCTGTCACTATAGTTTTCCTTTTCTAGAATTTCCTATAAATAGAATTATATAATATACAGCCTTGTCACTTAGCAAAATGTTTTATATTTGTATTGGTCATTTCTTTTCATTACTGAGTAGTATTCCACTGTATAAATCTGTCACAATGGTTTATTCACTAGTTGATAGACATTTGGATTGTTTTCAATTCTGAGCTATTATGAATAATTCTGCTCCTCACTTACAAGTTTTTGTGCAAACATAGGCTTTTATTTTATTACTCCTGGGTAAATACTCTGGAGTAAAATTTCTGGGTCATAATGCAAATATATGCATAACTTCATATGATATACCAAACTGTTTCTTAAAGATGATGTACCAGGGGGCTTCCCTGGTGGCACAGTGGTTAAGAATCCGCCTGTCAATGCAGGGGACACGGGTTTGAGCCCTGGTCCAGGAAGATCCCACATGCCGCAGAGTAACTAAGCCCATGCACCACAACTACTGAGCCTGTGCTCCACAGCCCACAAGCCACAACTGCTGAGCCCGCATGCCACAACCACTGAAGCCCACACGCCTAGAGCCCGTGCTCTGCAACAGGGGAGGCCACCACAGTGAGAAGCCCATACACTGCAATGAAGAGTAGCCCCCACTCGCCTCAACTAGAGAAAGCCCACACGCAGCAACGAGGACCCACTGCAGCCAAAAATAAATAAAATAAATATATTTTTTTTAAAAGATGCTCTACTGTTTTGAAACTGCATTAGTAATATATGACAATTCTGTTACTCTGTATCTGTGCTGATGCTTGGTATTGTAGCTCTTGATTTTAGCCATTTCAGTGGGTATCTGGTGGTATCTTGTGCTTCATTTTGTTAGGGAACACAATTTATTAACATATTTTAACAAATAGTGTGTATGGAAAAATAATCAATACATGTTTTGTTATCTATAACTTACAAATACTCTAAAATGCCTGAACCAGTTAGAATGGATTGTCCTTTTTTAAAAACAACTTTACTAAGATATAATTCATATACCATACAATTGCCCCCATTTAAAGTGTACAATTCAATGATTTTTTTTTAGTGTATTTACAGAGTCATGCAAATATCAGCACAATCAATCCTAGAGCATTTCACCATCTATTTAAAAAAATTCAACACTGAGAAAGGAGAACCCTGTGCACTGTTGGTGGGAATATAAACTGGTACAGTCACTAGGGAAAACAGTATGAAGTTTCCTCAAGAAATTAAAAATAGAACTACCATATGATCCAGCAATCCCTCTCCTGGGAACATATCCAAAGAAAACTAAATGACTATCTCAAAGAGATAGATGTACTCCCATGTTCATTGCAACATTATTTACAATAGCCAAGATATGGAAGCAACCTAAGTCCCCATCAACAGATGGATAAAGAAGTTGTGATATGTATATATACATATATATGTGTGTGTATATGTATATATATACATATATATATACACACACATATACATATAAATACAATGGAATATTACTCAGTCTTACAAAATAATGAAATCTTGCCATCTGCAACACCATGGATGGACCTTGAGGGCATGATGCTAAGTGAAATAATTCAGACAGAAAAAGACAAACACTGTATGATTTCACTTACATGTGGAATTTAAAAAACAAAGCAACTGAACAAACAGAGCGAAAACAGAGTCATAGATATAGAGAACAAAGAGGTGGTTACCAGAGGGGAGGTGAGTTGGGTGCATGAGAGAAACAGGTAAGGGAGATTAAAAGGTACAGACTTCCAGCTACAAAATAAATGAGTCATGGGCATAAAATGTACAGTGTGGGGAATAAGTCGATAATAATATAACATCTTTGTACAGTGACAGATAGTAACTAGACTTACCCTGGTGATCATTTTGTAATGTACAGAAATACCAAGTCATTATGCCGTGCACCAGGAACTAACATAGTGTTGTAGGTCAATTTTACTTCAAAGACAAACTCACAGAAAAAGAGATTAGATATGTAGTTACCAGAGATGGGGGCTGGGAGGTAGGAAAATTGAATGAAGGTACAAATTGACAGTTATGAGTTAAATAAGTACTAGGAATATAAAGTACAACATATAAATATAATTAACACTGCTGTACATTATATATGAAAATTATTAAGTGGGGTGTTAAAATCCCCTGCCATTATTGTGTTACTCTTGATTTCTCCCTTTGTATCTATTAAGATTTACTTTATGTATTTAGGTGTTCCTATGTTAGGTGTTTTAGGTGTATGTTATGTATTAGGTGTTCCTTTATGTATTGAGGTGTTCCTATGTTGGGTGCATATATATTTACAATTGTTGTATCTCCTCTTGGATTGATCCCTTGATCCTTATGTAATGTCCTTCTTTGTTTCTTGTCACAGTCTTTGTTTTAAAGTCAATTTTTCTGATGTAACTATTGCTACTCCAGTTTTCTTTTCATTTCCACATGCATGGAATACCTCTTTCCATTCTCTCATTTTCAATGTGTGCATCTTTAGATCTGGCGTCTCTTGTAGTATATGGGTCTTGTTTTTGTATCCACTCAGCCACTCTGTGTCTTCCAATTGGAGCATTTAGTCCATTTAAAGTAATTATTGATGGGTATGTACTTTTGACATTTTGTTGTTTGGGGGTTGTCTTTGTAGCTTTCTTGTTCCTTTCTTTTTCTTTTGCGCTCTTCCCTTGTGATTTGATGACTATCTTTTAGTATTATGCCTGGATTTCTTTCTCTTTTCTGTGTATCTATTACAGATTTTTGGTTTGTGGTTATTATGGTTTATATATAGCAATCTGTATATATATATGTGATTAAGTTGCAGATCCCTTAAGTTTGAATGCATTTTAACATCCTTGCATTTTTACCCCCTCCACGTTTACTTTTTTTTTTAACTTTTTTTTTTTTTTTTTTTTTTTTTTTCCTTTTTGCGGTATGCGGGCCTCTCACTGTTGTGGCCTCTCCCGTTGCGGAGCACAGGCTCCGGATGCGCAGGCCCAGCGGCCATGGCTCACGGGCCCAGCCGCTCCGCGGCATATGGGATCCTCCCAGATCGGGGCACGAACCCGTATCCCCTGCATCGGCAGGCGGACTCTCAACCACTGCGCCACCAGGGAGGCCCTTTTTTTTAACATCTTTATTGGAGTATAATTGCTTTACAATGGTGTGTTAGATTCTGCTTTATAATAAAGATGCTACGAGAAAACTACTAGAGCTAATCACGTTTACTATTTTTGACATCATATTTTACAGTTTTGTTTTGTGTATCCCTCAACTTATTGTGGATATAAATGATTTTACGGTTTTTATCTTTTAATGCTCATACTAGCTTTATATGTGGTTGATTTACTATCTTCACTGTATATTTGCCTTTACCAATAAGATTTTTCCTTTAGTGATTTTCATATTTCTAGTTGTGGGTTTTCCACTTTTTAAAAACCAATTGTTATTCTAATCAAATAATCTGGTACTAGCTTGAAGGGAAAAAGGAGGAAAAGCATAGAAGAAAGGGAGCAGCTTAGGCTTTTTAGCTGCTACAAGAGAAAAAGCAAGGTATCTCTCACCTTCAAGCATATCTTCCACAGACTAAAAAAATTTTGATTTAATAAAGTTTTATTTTTCAAAATATACAGTTGGTGGGACCTGTTCACGCATCTTCATCAGCTGCTGGAGCATCTCCACCCTTGGTATTTCTGGTGTAAATTACTTGAGCTCTGTGCTTTGAAACCAGTTTAGTAAGTCCTTTACTAAGGAGCTCCTGAAGGGCTGCCCTGGCCAGGGAACCACAAGTCTTCAGTATCTCAGGGACAACAGCTGGAGTTATAAGCTTATAGTTGGGTACTTCTTTAGAGTTTGTCTTATGTTGCTTTGTCAAACAAGACTAGATTATTGAGCTTGTCCCGAACTTTGCCTTTGGACCACTTCTTCTTTTTGGCCTTGCCCCCAGATTTGTTCACTGGGTCTTTGTCTTTCTTGGCTGACTTTCCGGCATCCTTCTTCTTGTCGTCCTTGGGCGACATAGCGAAGCCGGGAGAGCAGCTGCTACCACTGCACCTCACTAAGATGCTGGACAAAAAGCCACAGCCTAAAATCTGTTTGGCTATTTACAACATAGGATGTACCTATAGCTCTGATATTTTATGTGCATAGCCATGTATGTTAATCTTAACCAAAAGCAGAACTGCTTGTTGTTTCTATGTGTTCATCAGGGATTACCTATATCAAAAAATCCAATCTTTCAATGATTGCTTCTCTCCAAGCATTTAACAGTAATTATTCAGGTGCCTTGCCTCTGTTTGTGTTTTGCCTTGGAACTCCCAGACACTTAAGCCAACAATTTCTGCTTGGTAGATGTAGCTCAGAATACTGCAGGCAGTAGGGCTTTTTTTGGTCTTTAAAGTATAACCAGGCAATGCCTTGGAAGTTAACTATTTTCCCAGAGAACCAGTAAAAATTAATGCACCACTTCAAAGAACTGATCATGCAGCTTTTATTTACCACTTAATATCTTCTTGGGCATGGGAAGGATTTTTCCTTTCAAGACTACCACATGCTTAGCTAGCTTAGTACATATTGCAGAGGATTCTATGAAGACTTTGCATATAAAATACAAAAATCTGTCACATATACATCCATTTAACAACAGTTTGTACATTACAATGAGTGCCAATGTCAAAATAACTCCCTGTACTTCACAAGCAGCATGAATATATTGTGGCAGCAGCAGATAGAAACTTCCCCCAACGGGCAGACAGTGTTCACACAGTGCAAATGCTACTAGAGCACAGACCAACAAGGTCACATCTTTTTTTCTTTTCTCTTCTCATTAGTGAATACACAAGTAAAAGATGGAAGGGTAAAGCAATGGGGATTTGGTGGCAATCAGTTTTATTGGGCAGGTACACTGTATTACAGGCAAACACACTGGCAATTGTAAATTAGACACAAACATTAATTAAAGAAATGGCTGCTCTTTATCACCAAAAAGACAATTTTATACTTTGTTTTGATTTCCAATTGCCAAATTTCAGGTACCTCCTTTTCGCATATCAATAAATTTGTGACGATATATCTAGTGTGATGATATATATTCCAGGAATAAGGAAGTCAGTAGACTCTCTGTATCAGTTGCCTATATGACAAGTAGCACTGAATATTCCTAGGGAAAAAAATAATAAAAATCTGTTCCACATAGCTTTGGAAAATGAAGGCCAAAGATATAAATGTTCACGGGTCCTTTTGCCATTTGTTCACTAATATCAACATTCCACAATGACAAACTCTCAGTTATTAACTCTTTTAAATAAATATGTGTGCCCATGCACACCAACACAAGCTGCATTGGGAGACCATAGTTAACATTACTGTTGTACAAATGACTTGGCTGGTCAAGATGAAGGCAGTTAAGTGTAAAACTTAGAAATGTGCTTAGAAAACTAAAACAAATTAATTCAACAGCACTAAGGTTCAAGTATCTTAGCACCTCTCTCAGCACCATGGGAAATTCCCAATATTGAATAACAAAAAGTTTAAAAAGCATAAAATCTGATGAGGTTTTAAACTTGATACGGGCCAAGAGCACAATTCTTGCCCTTACACTCTTACCTTCCAACAATACCTGACCTACATGGCACTCTTGCCTAGGAAGAGTATCCCAGGTACTGTAAATGAAAGTCAGAGAGCACTTCATGGAGGGGGAAATACAGATCTGGAAAACACCAAGTCCTATGAGGATGCAAGCTTTCTGAAAAACACCCAGAGTTGATTTTTTTTCCCCAAGCAAACACCACTCTCAAGTGGAAGTCCATGATAGTTTACTTAAAATTCATGATGCTACTAAAACTCACAATTATATTTAGTACCAGCTAAGAGGATGTTTTGGTAATAAACACTTAAATTTTCATTTGTAAACCCCTTTTCCAAACAGAAGCAACCCCAGAACACAGCATATGCAGCTAGGTTTAGGTACTATCTATGGCAGTGTTTTTCAAACTGTGAATAACGACCCATTTATGAGTCAGGAAATGAATTTAGTGGGTCTGAAAGAGCATTCAAAACGGTGGTGGGGAGTTGGCGGGGAGGGATCAAAGCAGATCACACATAGTATGTACCATTTCACAAAACATTTTATTTCAGTTAAAGATTTTATATTCATTTTTTGTTTCTCCCTCCCTCCCTCCCCTCCACCCTACACACATTGTTCTGGGTCATGATGAAAAAAGTTAGTTTTACTATGGGTCACAGTCAAGAAAATTTTAAATACTTTGGTTAATAGAGACCACAAAAAATAATAACACGGAGTTCCCACCCTGGTGTTAATGTCGGTAAGGGGTCAGTATTGAGTGTAAGCCAATTTTGTGCTTGGAATCCAAGGTGAGCTAGAGAGTTCTCCTTTTACTTTAATAAACACTTATGTTAAATGTGTTTTTTCCCCTTACCCTACATCCTTAGGCAGGGGCCTGAGCAGCATAAGGAAAGGAAGAAACCCTAGCTGCAATTATTTACTTTGAATGGTATCAGGTTATTCCCAGATGGCTAATTAAAATGCTTTCCTTTCTATCCCATAGTCATGACTGTTAGCATAAAAGTGGGTAGAAAATTTTAATTTGTCTTTACAGTTTTGAGATTATAAATGGTCTAAACCAAGCAGTCGCGATTTCGTTGTTGGTTTGTGTTTTGCAAAATACATAACAGACAAAATGAACAATCTTGTCCTAATCTACCTTCATCTGCTTATAAGAGGAGGACGATTACATGGACACCAAATTTTCCCTCCCTCTCAACCTGTAAGGTTGGTAGATATTCATTTTCTAAAAACCAGTCATCTAAACAAATGACAAGACAATGTTCAACTTCTGAATTTCAAGAATCCAGTGGTGCTTACATAATGGGTCAGTTCAGTTCTGGTGCCAGGACTGCTGTACCATCTCATCTTGGGAGTTTCTCAGGTAGGCCAGGGTTAGCACTGATTAGCAGCAGGTTGTAAAAGAAAGTGTCCCAGGCAGGTCATCCATCACACAGGTTCCAGCCTCGGCACAGGCCTCCGAAAGGAAGCTACGTCATCTCATAACCTGTTTCTTCAGGTGTAAAGAGGGCGTTAAACTAAGTAGTTGATACAACCCCTTCCTGAAATAACTTTTTAAAATTTGGATGCAGTTCTAAGATTTTTATGCAGCTTCCTCTGCAACTTCGTCTATTCCTTTAATAACAGCTTTAACTCTTTCAACAGCTATTTCTGTCAGTTTCACCTACAACCACCTCTCAAATATCCAAGGTTCCATTTCGCTTATTCAGCCCAGATACTTTTAAAACATCAAGTAAAATAAAGCTAGTAAGGAACAAAATTTAAGGCATTTTTTTTTATTTCAGCCAAGGAATGATGCATGCTACAGATTAATCTTTACTTTTCCCCACAAAGAGTACCACCATTTCAACCCCCAATGAACATGGCACTTATTTGTTTCTTCCCCTTCTAATTTATTCCAGATTTTCAAGTGTTTTCTTCAGTAACGATGCTTTCTCCTGCAGCTCCGGTCTGCTGTCTGTCTCCATAGTTGCTAAAGACTCAATCAGGAGCACTCTGCATTCAGATGTCAAACTTTCCCACTGTTTAGATTCTGAATGGAAAAAGAAAGAACAACAAAAGAATCCTTACAGAAGAAGCAAGCAGAGAATCCCAAACTATTCTTTCTGCTTTTCTTCCACATATCCTATCCCCAAAATAAATGCAAAGCAACCCCGTGGTAACAATTCTGTATATACTGATCACAGGTTTAAGAGTTGTCTCCAAACCTAATTATTGACAATAACCTGAGGGCCAATCAGGGAGTTTCATCCTCTGTCCCCAGAGCTGGTGGGACAAAGAGAATGAAGGGAGCCTGAAGCCAACTGGGAAGCAGGAAGTATCGAGGCAGGGCACACAGTAACAAAAAAGCTATTTCAGCAATTGAGCTGAATATATCTTTGTAAGATATGCTCAGTAAAAAAAAAATCCTCAATAAATTTCATAATTGCAAAGACAGTTTGAACAGATGACACTTTATTACTCCTTTCAGAAAAGCATCAGAGAACTACAGGCATACTCAAAATATCAGAAATTCATAAAGTACATCAGATTCTAAATCTTGTTTATGAGGTTCTGATACTTCCTGGTGATGTGGTTTCAAGCAAGTTATCTCACTGTTTAGCTTCATTTTCCTCATCTAGAATACATTCATACATATCTGGCAAACTGTGAGAATTCAGAGATACATCTAGGTGTCTAGCTCTTCTACTTCAACAAGGAAAAAAGGGATTATGACACGTGTAGTGTCGCTGAGTCTAAACGGCCTGTTTTACGGAGCCCTGAGAGAGGTGCTTTAATTGCTAAGCAAAGATAGAGGCAGAAGGAGAAACAGCAGATGCACAATGCTCTAGAGAAAAGTGTTCCATATGCCCCATTCTTCATCCACGTGGTTAAAATAATAAAAAGAGGAAAATGAAAAAAGAAAAGAGGCCTCCTTTTGAAATCAGTAACAGATACACCACTGGAGAAAATGCTAACATTCTTCTTTTACCAGTGATAGAACAGACCATTAGACGAAATCTGCTTCTTTGTAAGACGGTTTAGAAAAAGGAAAACAGAAAAAAAAAAAAAGGATTAAGAAAACTGCTATCAAATTTGATAACTCAGGTAGATAATTGTTAAATGTTCTCCTAACTCCACTTTTCAGCGTGTCATTCTGTTTACATGTGTATAGTGAGCTCTGTTCTGCCACTGTCAGCTTCTTGCTGTAATTAACCAAGATTAACTCAAGATTCACGATGGAAACCAAAACTTCATTGAGATAACCACAGCTTCATAATGCATTAAAAGTATATAAAATAATAGAGTACCAATTTAACACTTCATAAAATTGGAAGGTTTTAGCTATGTATATTCTACTTCCATGTACAAATATATTAATTTGTATTTTGGAGTATATGCTTATTAAAAACAAAAACAGAAAATAAAAAAAATTCCTAAAACATATGCCATAAAGTCTCCTGGCTTTCCAGTCCTCCAATGAGAAGTATCAAGAACTCACCTTCAAGTTTTTTAAGCAGCAATTCTATCACAGATAAAGCTTCTGTTCTCACAGATGAGTAGGTCTTATTTTCTAAGAAGAAAATCATATAGTTCACATTATTTGTTTTATATGCCTTACAAACAGAACACCTAAGGTTAAGTTTGTGTTACCGAAAGAAAGATGTTCGGAAATTATAAATTCAGGGAACGATACATGTGCTCCTAAGTAAGCTTCCCTTAGCCAATTATCATCAAATACTTGAAATGTGCTATATGTCCACATTCCTTACTTAAAAAAAAAAAAGCTGTCAGCCAAATATACCAATCTCCATAACAAATGGCAATATTTAAAGGACCCATTTTAGAAGTCGACTTCACAGGATACCTAAGAAAGGTCTTTAGGTTTGCATGACCTCTTCATTTTACCAAAGAACATTACATCACCCAGGGGTAAGGCCAACTCAGGGACACCTGGCTGCGACCCGACCCTGTAATGACTAGTTTCTCAGCTGCCAGTTATTTATCCAAAAGCATGTGGCTACCTCCAAGAATCACAACTGAAATATGCTTCCTTGGTGTCTACTCTAGACACTGCATCTAGTTCACAGTGAAACTGTTTACTGAAAAAACTAACACACAACCAGACCCAAGACAAAGGAAGCAAAAGATGAGCTTATAACAGGCTGTCATGCTATGAAGTACGCAAATGCTTAAAAGAATGGTGGCGAGACAGAAATAGGACAAAGGAGACAGCTCGAAGAGGCTTCCACTGGCCAAATCTGGGATAATCTGAGCAACAAATTAATTAAGGAAAATAATTATAAACAAAGGGGGAAATAAAGGAATCCATGAATCAATATGGATAATAGATAAATAAAGAGTTCGAGAGAGGGAGGGACCTTGCTTATGAGAGGATGCCAACTGTCAAATGGTAAATGTGGAAGAAGTGCTAGAGTTGGAAAATCATCTTAGTAAAAGCTGGTTCAGGAAAAACCCATCAATGCATGCTAAGTCTAGAAGAGACACTTTGAAGAGGAGCAGTATATCTGCATGGTTTTAAAGTGTCTTCTCCCAGACTGCTTAGTAGACACAGTTCTGAAGAGGAGCAGGTTATCTGAATGGTCCTAAAGTGTGTTTCCACAGGCTGCTTATCAGACAGAAGGGGGAAAAATAGTAACCATACAGCAGAGGAAACTGAGTAGTACCTTGACCAGGTAATAAAAATTAACACTGCTAACGAGGGCAGGTGGACACTGTGTGCCTCTTGATGTGAGAGGACATAACATCACTTATAGAGCAGCCCTACTGGGAATTCATAACCTGGATCTCATCACAAGGAAACATCAGACAAACACCAAATGAGAAACATTCTAGTTTTAAATGGGGGGAGGGGGAGGCTTTTTTTCAAAATTGTCAGTGTCACATAAGACAAAGAAAGGCTGAGGAAGTGTTCCAGATTAAAGGAGACTACGACGATACGACAACTAAATTCATTAAATGATTCCGGACTGGATTCCTTAATGGAGGAAAGGAAAAGATTATATAAAGAATATTACTGGGGCCTCCCTGGTGGCGCAGTGGTTGGGAGTCCGCCTGTCGATGCAGGGGACGCGGGTTCGTGCCCCGGTCCGGGAGGATCCCACATGCCACGGAGCGGCTGGGCCCGCGAGCCATGGCCGCTGAGCCTGTGCGTCCGGAGCCTGTGCTCCGCAACGGGAGAGGCCACAACAGTGAGATGCCCGCGTACAGAAAAAAAAAAAAAAAAAAAGATTACTGAGTCAACTGAAAACCTAGAATATGAATGGTTAAAAATAATGCATCAATGTTATACTATCTAAAGTTGGTATGTAAAAGAAGGCACACTGAAGAATTTAGGAGGAAAGGGGCAAGATGTAAGCAATATACTTTCAAATGGTTGAGGAAAAAGTATGTATACAGAAGTGCAAGTAATAAAGTAAGTGGTGCAAAATGTTAACAGGTGACTTTGGGTAAAGGATATACAAGTATTACATGCATTATTATTGTAACTTTTCTGTAAGTTTGAAATTATTTCCAAGTACAGGTTTTTAAAAAATACTGGTCACAGGGCTTCCCTGGTGGCGCAGTGGTTGAGAGTCCGCCTGCCGATGCAGGGGACACAGGTTCATGCCCCGGTCCGGGAAGATCCCACATGCCGTGGAGCGGCTGGGCCTGTGAGCCATGGCCGCTGAGCCTGCGCTCCACAACGGGAGAGGCCACAACAGTGAGAGGCCCACATACCGCAAAAAATAAAAAAAAAATAAATATAAAAAAATACTGGTCACAAAGGTTTTTCTAATCTAGGTGTTGAAATCCTAAATTACAGTTCCAGATTAATACATTCCAGTTTGGGGGCACATATTGAGTATATTAAATAGGAGAGTTCAGTAGTTGTTCCATAAATTTAGCTCCTAGCACAAGGCAGGGAATGTTTGAAGCTTAACTCCTTGAGCTTTAAAATGAACACTCCTTATCTATGTCAATTTGCCACTCACCTAAAGAATATGTGATTGATTTACAAGTTTCAAGGAGAATTTCAGCCAGAGCCTCAGGATCTGCATGTTCTTCTTCTAAAAGCATTAATCTGTACAAATCAGAAAGCAAGACACAAATACTAGTTATTAAGAAACATTCCAAAACCTTTCTGGCACAAACAATTTCTATCCATATATATTGCTTTATGATGTCACTTTAGCTTTTAGTTTTAAAATTTAAAAGAATGCCACTGCAGCAGAAACTAACACAGCATTGTAAAGCAATTATACTCCAATAAAGATGTTTAAAAAAAAAGAAAAATTCCACTGATTATATATAAAATGCTAAGGGGTAGGGGAAGGTTAAATAAATGACTGAACTATGAAGCAAATTACCCCTGAAAAAAGGCATTCATTGACTGTAGGACTCCCAGCTGCACTTTCCATGTGCTGAGTTTTAGCTGCTCACACATCAGTTTGCAAAGCTCTTGACGGTAACAACCTGGAAAACAAGAATGGGGCAGAGCAGGACAGAGCATGTGAAGGAGCAAGAGACAGAGCAAGTGAGGGGAAGACAGAGAGACAGAGAGAGACAGGGACAGAGAGGGGTAGCCAGAGAGAGAAGGGGAGAGGAGAAATTAAAACAACAAATGCCCTTAATTAAAGCCATGACATTTCGGAAACACTTCAGCATGACTTTATGCCCAATTCCCACAAACTTCCCTGATCAGAAACACCCCCTCCCCCCAAAATCCTATATATCTGTTCATAAGTGTTCTTTGTCAAGGCAATATCCTTTTCTAAGGAACTGACACAGAATCTAAACCACACTGCCTTTTCCCCATAAAACACCCTGAATGACAGCCAAAGAGAGCAGAACTCTGGAGGCTCAGAAGCTTCTGCATGTTGTAGGCTTAAGAGTCAACAGTGCTTTATCCAAACCTGTTATGCCAACTGCACTTGTTATTATAATTATATAATTAATATTATGCTAAGTGATGAAACAGGAGTATAAAACTCAATGTTAAGTAGCTATTTTTTAAATGCTGCAGAATTTAGTACGGTTCACAAATATAAAGATGGATGAGGGTAAAAAATCTAGAATTCTGCACTTGAATTGCCTCCTAAGAGACTGTAATTTCTTTCTCCACTATAAAGAAACAAAACCAGAAACTGAAGATAATACATTATGAGTAAGATGTATACGAGAAGCCAGTGTGGAACAAATCCTCAAAGGCCCTGGCCCTTCCCCCAGATGACAACCAATCCAGCAAATGTACATTTCTGTTCCTTATACTAAAACTGCTTTGTGTATGTATCATCTTTTTATATAATCCCCTACTTTAACTTCTTCTACCTATCAAGCAAAAGTTAGTAGTCCTAATGATGTCAAATAAGTGGACTTCCACTGCAGTCCATAACATAATACCAAGAAATAAGACCTCTTACAGATCTGTATCTTTTGGAAAACCCTCCCTATACATAGCAAATATACTTTCTGAAGTTCACACAAAGGATGGCAAGGCTCAAAGACAATCTTAAGTCTGATTTTAGAAACATCCAATCACAGTCAACAATACTTTTCATAACATTCATGAATATTAAGATGTAGGATGCCCTGCAGGAACCAACACAAGGCAAACTCCTACTAACTACAACCTAATCCAACAGTAAAGGTTTACTGTTTATTTACTTAATCCTTTGGCAAGATATGTTCAATTCTGAAAAACTCTCAGAAAGTTTCAAGTTTCTCAGGGAAATACAGATTTCATTTGCTTATTGAAGATTTGGCAACAAGGCCATTAATTTTGAGATGAAGAGACCCCACTAATAAGTTGTGTGGATTCCTCTGAATACAGCACCATAAAGAAGAGTGAAAGAATTCTTTTTGTAGTCAAACTATCTACATAAAATGTATCATGGTTGTTATGGGCTGAGCTGTGTCCCACAGACTCACATGTTGACATCCTAACCCCCAAGTACCTCAGAATGTGACTGAGTTGGGAGACAGGGTTTTAAAGAGACCATTAGGGTGGGCCCTAACCCAAGACGACTGGTGTCCTTTTAAGAATGTACTGGACACAGAGACACGGATGGCCATTTACAAGCCAAAGAGACAGGGCTCAAAAGAAACCAACACTGTTGACACCTTGATCTCAGACTTCTAGTCTCCAGAATTGTGAGAAAATACAGTTCCCTGGTTGAAGTCACCCAGTCTGTTGTACTATATATTACAGCAGCCCTAGCAAACTAACAGTCAATGAGATTATCTGCCAATGCAGGAGTAAAATTTATACTGGATAATTCTCGCCGTTAATCAGTCAGGCTCTACAGAAACAGCAGCTATAACTCGTCACATGGAACACCTTCGCTGTCATGAAGTAAGCCCTGGCCACAGCAGTTCTTCAAATGCAGGTTCTGCTGCTTACGTTGGGTCTCCACATTTCGGGGCCAGGCTTTGCCCAGGCCCTCAAAGGCTCCCAGCAGAGATTCCAGCTGGAGCTCCTTTTCCTTCTCATTCTCATCTTCATTTTTGGTTCTCTGGACTCCAATGCTTTCAGGTGAGTTCTAGGACATGTCAAAAAAAAGGAAAGCAAATTTTAATTTTTTTTTCCTTAAAGTTACAGGCATACTATTAAAACAATCAGGGTACCAGAGTAGGAGATGTTAACCAAGAATTAAATGTTACAGTCTCTACCATGAGTTTTCCTATTTGTAAAAAGATTTTGTAACAGGAGTACTACACCTCTGCAATAAATTTCGGAAATCCTCTAAAGGAATCTGTAAGCAAAGGTGAAAAAAAATACCATATATGTAGTATTTTGAGCACAACATAAAAAAGATTTGCATTAGAATCATGGAATTAAAGGAGGAAGAACCCGGTAATAATCTAAATCCAAACTCCTTCTTAATAAGATATGGAAACAGGCAGAGAAGTGACTTGTTCAGCAAGCTGGTGATACAGACTGCCAAATCCATACACTATCATTATGTATGTGACAGAAATTTTTTTGATAGTTAATTATTTTACTTTGAATTTATTTTTTTCCACTGTTTTTATTTATTTTTTTTACAAATCTTTATTGGAGTATAATTGCTTCATAATACAGTGTTAGTTTCATTGTAAAACAAAGTGAATCAGCCATATGAATACATATATCCCCATGTCCCCCCCTCTTAACAGAATTTAAACAGCTTTTTTACAACAGCAAATTAGCAGCAACACAAGAAACAGAATGAGAATGCTATTTAAGATTTTTCATGTTTCACAAAAAAGTAAATAGGTAAACCATACTCTTCTTTCTTTGAACCAGTGCCCAACCTTTAAAAACGAGCGCTTCATTTTCCAAATGAAACCAAAGTCTGCTTTTGATCAAAGTCCCCCAGCATGTGGCAGAGTCTATCTTCACTGCGGGGTGCCCGGGGTGGCTGCAGCACATGCTTTCAAGGCAGAGTTTATCAGCAGCAAGACAGGGCCTGTTTGCCCACTCCAACACCACTCTCGGGAACTCACCGCTCCCACGGCCTTGAGGTTCCCGGCTTGCAGGATGAAACCCTTGCAATAAATTCATCGTTCTGCTTTGTTTTTTTAAAAAAACAGCCACGCTTCTCCCATGGAGGGGAAACGGATACCTAGAATGAAGACTACTATTCCCAGCCTCACCTGCAGCCAGGTGTGGCCACCCGGCTAAGCACTGGCCAGTGGATTAGAAGTGAAGGGGCCCTCTAGCAGCTTCCAGGAACTCTCCTTAAGAGAGAACTGACATACCTACTTTGATCCTTCATCCTTTCTTCATCTCCTCTGCCATCACCCACCTGGAATGCAGATACACGGTGGACCGTGAAGACAATGGCCACACCCCAGGGAAGGCAGAGCTGTGAGCTGCAAAGAGCCAGACTCCCTAAACTCTTGTGTGAGAGACTAACGTCTACCGTGTTTGAAGCCATGATATTTGGGGTTTTTTCTGCTATTTGCAGCTACATGAATCCTCCTAAAATATGCAAAAAGGACACAGGAAAATCTCTTCCTTCTTTCTTTTTTTTAAATTTTTTTTTATTTTTTTATTTTTTTAAAGTATAAACCAGACCTGAAAGGATATGGCGATCATTACCTTCTTGATGAGAGGTATGACAATGTCAGCAAACTCCTGGAATCTGTCTTCTTTGGTGGCCTTTAAGACATCCCCTGCACAGCTGATTGCTGCAAGCTTGTATTTGGGATTCTCTTTGCAACACTCCTTCAGAACAGCCTGGAGGATTTCACTGGTGCCAGGCTGACTGGGCACAGGCTTCTCCAACTCTGCACTGCAGGATCCATACAAAAGCATCACAACAGTTAATAAAGGCTGCAGCTTTCAGGTGCAGTTTAAGAAATGGCACCTTCACTGAAGGAACACTTACCTGCAAGCTGTCACCACACAGGCAATGGCTTTCAACAGTTCTTCCTAAAGGGTTGAAAGATGAGGGAATACTATTAAGCAAACGTGTCACTTACATACGCTGTACATGACTATAATTACCTCATAAATTTTTAAAAATTGTGACAACAAAAATTAACCAGAGTCACCGTATCTTTGACACACTTAACTGTTTAACAAGCACATCCACAGAGTTTTACTCCAAACCACGGAAGCATGTCTTCCTCTCCATTTCATAAAGCCTAGAGAACCAACTTGTCCAAGGTCACAGAGGCAGAAGCGTCAACAATGGAATCAGAACTGTGTCTGACTCCTAGACCCGTACTTCATCTACAGTTCTGCACTGGCCACTGCTGGCTTCTACCACGTCAACCAGACTGCGTATGATGCCACAGTCTCGCGCTCCCCACTGAGTAGTCACTGTGTATAACCTACCATCACCCTTGTATAAAAAATGACTTTTACTAATTCAGAGGCCCCAGAGATGGGCATCCTCAGCCCGGGGTTTAGACACAGCTTGCCTTGCTACTCAATTTCGCATGTGCCCGAATTCTGATCTGTTCATGAGGTCAACAGGGACAAAAGGGTGACCACTTGGTTTAAGACTTCTTTTGGAAAGCTGAACATGATAAATAAAAATCAACCTCCAGCATTACTGTGCAGTATTCAAGGACACGTGGGTTATACTTCGATGAAATATCACACTTAATCAGGCAAAGTTTACCCAAAGCTTCCCAACTGCCTAGGAAATCTGGTTTACAAAAACAACCCATCTGATGTCCCACAAAACAACATTCTAATTTTTATAGAAAATGAAAGATGAAGTCATAATCCTTTAAGGATACCTTAAATTTAACTGGGCATGAATGGTTCCTTTACCTTTCCTGCCCATGTTCGTCCAGCTAGGCCTTGCAGTAATGCAGTCAGTATCATTCCCAGATACGGAGGTACCAGGGAGGTGGTTTGTTTTGCAATTGATGCCATGGCAATTGCACCCTGGGCTTTCATTTTCCAGGACTGAGACTGTAAAGCCTTCTGGGTGATAGTAATCAACTCCTGCAGGTATAACCGAATGCCACCAAAGGAACCTAAAGCAAAATGAAAAGCAACTCTTAAGTGACAAAAAAAAAAAAAAAAAAAAATATATATATATATATATATATATATATATATACACACACACACGTGTATATATATATATATATATAAACTAACTGATTTTTCTTTTCTAAGTCTGGAATAAAAGTCAGTGACCAGCGGTCTAAAGCAGTGATTCTCAATGGTTACATCACATCACTCTTTGAAAGGGAGAAAAAGTGGGTGGTGGTGTGAGAAATCGTTACAACAGCAGGACGTTATGAACTTGGATATGTCCACAGGAGGGCTCTCGTCCATTAACGTGTGTCAAGATGAAGAACAGAGTGGAGAAGCACTACTCTAAAATAATACTCAAGGCAACACGAAAATCACTGTTCATTCTCAACTGAAATAAGCAAAGCTCTGCTTCGCCTGGGCAGTTTCTATTCTCTCACATGGGCAGCAATGAGAGAGGAAAGAAAAGAGCTCTGAGCGCCAACCTGAGAACTTGGAAATTTGGATGCGCTGAGAACCCAATGGGACACACATTGTTAAGGTCCCAGGAAAGTAACTACAGAAGTTTATGAATAAAAAAATATGAGTTAAAAATTTCAACTGTGGTTCTTAAGAAACAGGTTTAATTCACAGGCACTGTTTACTAACCAGGTACATTTTCCTGCCATACTTCAGTCCATAAATTACATTCTTCTTTTTCTGCTTTCTCCTCATCAGCAATTTCATGCATGCCTAGGAATGCCAAAGGCAGAACTTCTTTGGCATGGCTCTTCAGTACATCAGGGCTGTACCGTCCAATAGCATGAACAGTCAGAGCACAAGAGGTCTTGTAGATGGGTTCTAAAGAGAAGCAGAAAAAAACAATCTTTATGACACTTACTGTGTTTAAGGGTAACTGATCAAAACAGACCACTGCTCTGGGCTTCCCTGGTGGCGCAGTGGTTGAGAGTCCGCCTGCCGATGCAGGGGACACGGGTTCATGCCCCGGTCTGGGAGAATCCCATATGCCACAGAGCGGCTGGGCCCGTGAGCCATGGCTGCTGAGCCTGCACGTCCGGAGGCTGTGCTCCACAACGGGAGAGGCCACAACAATGTGAGGCCCGTGTACCGCAAAAAAAAAAAACAGACCACTGCTCAACTTGTACCACAGCAAAACAAACCAGTAAAATCAATCAGAAATGTTCCTAGCAAACCACATAAAATCAGAAAGGGTAAGACCTGATTTGTATTGTTTCATTAGGTTGTTTACATCTAAATTAACAATAATTTAAGTAGGAAGAAAAAAGGTACCTTCTTTCTCCATATACCAGCCATTGAGTTTCTGCAGGAGTTTCTCTGTGCTGCTATCCCGTGACGTCTGGAAGGGAAACAATCCTGGTCAGTTCTTCATAATTATCAAAGTATACTTACTTAACTAAGTAAGAAACTCAACTCACCCGAACTAAATGGCCCATGGCAAATGCACAGGATTTCTGAATTACACCATTCCGATCTGTCAGGCCACTAAGCAAAGCACTCATGAGTTTACCTAGTGGAAACAAAGAAGAAAAATCTGATACCTGGCTGACCAAATGCTCGGCTCTGTTCGTAGGGCCAAAACAAACTTAACCCTATCATTAATATCTGATTTATTCCATAGTAGTCTAGAACCCTTGCATGTTACATTTGTGTATCCATTTGCTTCTCTTTGCCTGGCATAAAATTAAAAATTAATCTGTTATTAATTAATTGATCTAGACTATTATGGGGACAGTTGCAAAAACAAGAGTTAGGTACATAAAGTTCATGAGCCCCATCTAGAACCCAATCCAAGAAAAGAAAAATGCTGATGTAAAATTAAATATAAATAGTAATAAACCATTTATACAGCACAAAATAGCAGATACTCTCACCTCCTTATACCACCAAGAAATAAACACTTATAAAACAGTAAAAACTTGTTAAACTGGATCATCCTGTACCTCTTGCAAACAGAGATAAAGGTAGAAGTGGGAGAGTTTGAGGAAGAAAAAGTACACGATATCACCAAGCATGTCTGAATGATCACTGTTTTTCCTTTTAAAACCTTGTCACGCAAGACATGGCCATACAAAAACATCACCCCAGTGGTTTTGACAAACTCACCTGAGTAAGGTGTTAGGTCCTGGGGACACTGAGTGGTTAATGACACAATGACACTGGCACAGCCTCCCTACAGGGTTACAAAGGCAAAGGTCTAAATTTGATGGTCACAATGTTCTATCAAACCCTTGGTTTTAGGAGTCAAAGATTTAAAGAAATACACAAAGCCTTACAGCCCCTCCAAGATTCTATCTAGAAAGAGTAAAACTCTTATTTTAAATTATTAACACAAAGATCTCCTTCAAGACTTCCTGCAGAGGTCTTGCTGCAAGTGTACACTGCTCTCATACATTTCAAGTGAGAAGGAGACTCGTACAATCTTTTGGGAGGGCAACATGTCATCCTGTCCATCCTTGTTCTAACATTTCCCGTTCTAGGAATTTAACCAAAGGAAGCAGGTTCAGATGTGTCCAAAACCATTCATCACAGCGCTTTGTTTAGTATCAAAAAATCTGAAAACAAATCAGGTATTCCTTGATGGGTTAAAATAAATGATGTTTCAGCCACACAAGAGAGCATATGGCCATTAGAGAGGACATTGTAGAAGACACATGCACAGAAAGAGACCAGAAGGACACATTTTGAAATATCAACAGCAATTACCTATGGGTGGTAAACTTACAGACAACTTTTAACTTTCTCCTGATCTATAAATGCTAAAATTTTAAAATACAAGTAGATGTTAATTTTGTCAGGAGAAATAAACGTGAGTTGTTTGTTTTCAAAGTGTAGGGCATGGGATCTGATCCTTGAAAAATCTTGGAAAGGAAGACATTTTTCCATCTAAATACCTGCTGATTCCTCTGTGAAAAATGCTAATCACCACCTTAAGCAACCATGACTTGATAACTGGATGAGCATTTCCACTAATAACTGATTATGAACGAGGACCCAGAGGGCATGTACCTGGCAACCAGGGGACAGAAATGATTCCACTAAAAAAGTAAGACAATGTTTACTGAATATAAGTCACGTGTTTTATATTCTGAATGAGTTACATGTTTTAAGTTATTAGTGCAGTCATAGAAACAGAATAGTTAACATAAAATAAAGTCAGGTTTTAAGAAAAAAATGAATTTCACACATGATGGCTGTTCTATTTTTGTGGCCCAAACTAATGAAGATGCAAATTCCTCTTATGAAAAATACACTTGCTTACCTTAGTTCCAAGACCTACACCACTTCTGATCAGTTCACATAACCTAGGAACTAGCTCACCCAGCACCGACACATCAAGATACTGCAGGCACTTTTGGAAGAGAATAAATATAAAGTTAACCTTAGCAAATAATTCAGTCAGTACCACATCTTCAATTAAAAGCTGCCCACGTCAACTATGTACCCAACTGGTTTTGACATGAAGTGCAAAAACCACTGGTTTGATTTTGCTCCAATTTCAATGTTAAAATCATTATACTACAAACAAGAAAATCATTCATCAGTGGATCAACATTAAAAACAAAACAAAAATAATAAAAAACATTGATTTATAAAGGAGAAAATAAATAATGAGTTCCCAAGAAGAGAGGATCTCTCTGGGCCTACTTCTTCTTTAACAATCCATGTTTAGTGTAAAAGACCTAGATGAAAACTGACCTTCTTCTGTGGGCTTGCCCTATCAAGCCATCTTATTAAAGTTGACTTCTTAGCTGAATTTGCTATACTATATTTTTGAAAATGTAATGACATATATTCTATTACTGATGAGCATATCTATAAGGTGTTTGCTAACTATTCCTATTTCTTTAAGCTTTCTTTTGCCCTCATAATCCAACGAAGACATCCTTAGACCAAATTTTGGTAATAGTTCCCCAGTAAGCACTAAAAAAATTCCTTCTTCTCTTGTCTAGTCCTGTGATCTGCCCATCAAAACAATTTCCAGTAGCTCACAAGCTCTCAATTAACCACTCCAGGGCATGCACAGCAGAGTTGGCTTTTGTGACCTTAGAGACTCTTAACCCACGATTCCAGAAACATTGGAATTTCGAAATTTGGTGCCAAGCAGCTCTTTTCTGCAAATCCTCTTCCTTTAACTGAACAACCTACCAACATTGCTCAGTTCTCTCTCCCTACCTTCTATGCTTCCTACTTCACTAACACCTCCAGCTTACACCTTCCTAGGTCCTCCCAGAAACAATGCTCAGGCAGAGACAAGTATCCGAAGTTTCTAAATAGGCCAAAAGATATACAGATATAGATTTATAGGCAGACCTTTTAATATATTGTTCTCCTGTGTAACACAAAGCTGGACTAATGCAATCTAGTATTGGGGAAAGTATTCCATTTAGTAATACAGGAAAAGAAAAAAGAACTATACTAAGAAAAAACTAGAGTCACAACACCTGCCTTGACTCATCCCTTAAACCTCTACTTCATTTAATGTAACCTGAAGACTTTGAACAATTACACTCTAAGGTAAGCAAACGTAAATGTTCTCATTACGTGAGGCACTTACCATGTTGATTGTTTCCATCATGGGAGAGGATTTGGCAGCACTGAGTCGGGCACTATCCATCGCAGCCTGCGAACACGAATGCAAGCACATTCAATCAATTAAGAAGAACCTCCAGGGAATTCCCTGGCAGGCCAGTGGTTAGGACTCTGCGGTTTTCACTGCTGAGGGCGTGGGTTCGATCCCTGGTCAGGGAACTAGGATCCCACAAGCTGCACACGGCACAGCCAAAATAAAAGAAGGACCTCCACACACTCAAATTGGGCTTTACTGACAAATTAAGGAATATTTTAAAAAATAATATATAGATACAACAAATTCAGACACAAGTCTCAATAATTTCTTTTGTCCTACACTCAACCATATATATGTAGAGGTAGCATCTCACCGTAAGTGAGAAATGCAGACAACAGTTAGAAATTAACTGCAGTTAGAAAATATCATAGTATGGCTCTGAGCAAGTTATCCAGCCTTCTTGAGCCTCAGGTTCTCCCTCCATTAAATAAAGAAACAGACTAAATAATTTTCTATCTAATACACGATTTTTAATTTTATACATGTATTGTTTTAACTTTATAAAGGACCCTCCTATCTATTGACACAATAGCATTTTAATCAAATAACTATGGTATAGGAGAGGTTGACACTATCCAGACATAATAAGTGAGAAAAATTAGGCATACAGAAGCGACTTGCCTAGGGCTGCAAAGTTTGGACTAGAATTTATGTTTCCTAATTCTCAACACCTAGCAGGTGAGAACCTAGGAAAGGCAAGATTACTGCTGAAAGAGGAAAGCATGATGACTGGAGAAGGAACAGCCATATCAGAGGCAAAGGGAAAACAGAGTAAGTGATCAGAATAGAATAGTTCAGGTAAGTTAAAAACCAAATAGTGCACTGAGAGAAAACTTCTACAATCGAGCCCGGAGGAAGATGGCGGAAGAGTAAGACGCGGAGATCACCTTCCTCCCCACAGATACATCAGAAATTCATCTACACATGGAACAACTCCTACAGAACACCTACTGAACGCTGACAGAAGACCTCAGACCCCCTAAAAGGCAAGAAACTCCCCACATACCTGGGTAGGGCAAAAGAAAAAAAGAATAAACAGAGACAATAGGATAGGGACGGGACCTGCACCAGTGGGAGGGAGCCGTGAATGAGGGAAGGTTTCTACACACTACAAGCCCCTTCGCGGGCGGAGACTGCAGGTGGCAGAGGGGGAAAGCTTCGGAGTAGCGGAGGAGAGCACAGCAACAGGGGTGTGGAGGGCAAAGTGGAGAGATTCCGGCACAGAGGATCGGTGCCCTCAGGCACACACCAGCCCGAGAGGCTTGTCTGCTCGGGCCGCCGTGGCGGGCGGGGCTGGGAGCTGAGGCTTGGGTATCGGCTTTCAGTCGGAGCGCAGGGAGAGGACTGGGGCTGGCGGCAGGAAGAGAGCCTGAAGGGGTTAGTGCACCACGGCTAGCCCGGAGGGAGTCCGGGGAAAGGGTCTGGAGTTGCTGAAGAGGCAAGAGTCTTTTTTCACTTTCACTTTTGTTTCCTGGTGTGCGAGGAGAGGGCATTAAAAGGGCTGCTTAGGGAAGCGCCGGAGACAGGCGCGAGCCGCGGGTAAGGCGTGGACCTCGGAGACGGGCGTGGGCCGCCGCCGCCGCCCGCCGCCCGCCGCCGCCCGCCGCCCGCCGCCCGCCGCCGCCGCCCGCCGCCGCCGCCCGCCGCCGCCGCCGTGGCCCGCCGCCGCCGCTGCCGCCGCCGCGGCCCGCCGCCGCCCGCCGCCGCCGCCGCCGCCGCCGCAGCCCGCCGCCACCGCCGCCGCAGCCGCGGGGCCTGTGTGCGAGCGCGGGTCACTGTCCGCCCCGCCTTCCGGGGGACCTGTGCACCCCGCCACTGCCGGGGTCCCGAGACCCGGGGACGGCTTTCCCGGGAAAGCGCACGGAGCGCCACGGGCTGCTGCAACGTCACGCCGGCCTCTGCCGCCGCAGGCCCGCCCCACACTGCGCGCCCCTCCCTCCCCTCTGCATGAGTGAGCCAGAGCCCCCGAATCAGCGGCTCCTTTAAACCCGTCCTGTCTGAGCGAAGAACGGACGCCCTCCAGCGACCTACGCACAGAGACGGGGCCAGGTCCAAGGCTGAGACCCGGGAGCTGTGAGAGCAGAGTCAGGGAAATCTCTCTGTGCAGCCTCGGAGGCAGCGGACTAAAGCTCCACGGTCCATTTGATGTGCCCTGCGTCTGTGGAGTGCATGAATGGACAGCGAATCATCCCAAATTGAGGAAGTGGACTTTGAGAACAAGATTTAAGACTTTCCCCCCTTTTCCTCTTTTTACAACGAATTATTCCAAAGTAAGGAGGTGGACTTAGAGAGCAAGATTTCAGACTTCTTGCCCTTTTCCTCTTTTTACAACGAATTATCCCAAATTGAGGAGGTGGGCTTGGAGAGCAAGATTTTTGATTTTTCCCCCTGCTCTCTTTTTGTGAATGTGTATGTGTAATCTTCTGTGTAAGATTCTCTCTGTATAGCTTTGCCTCCACCATATGTCCCAGGGTTCTATCGGTCCGTTTTTTTTTTTTCAATAATTACTTTCTAATTTTAATAACGCTACTATATTTCATACTTTATTCTATTTTACTTTACCTGCTCTTTTTTTTTCTTTTTTTTTTCCTACCTTCCCTCCCTCCCTCCCTCCCTCCGCTCTTCCTTTCCTTCTTTCTTTTTCTTTCCTCCCTCCCTCCCACCCTTCTTCTTTCAACTTTCTTTTTCTTTCCTTCCTCCCTCCCTCCCTCCCTTCTTCCATTCACTCTTCCTTTTGCTTTCATTGCTCCCTCCCTCCCTCCTTTCTTTCCTTCTTTCTTTCCATCCTTCCTCACTCCCTCCCTCCTTTCTTTCTTCCTTCCTTCCTTCCCTTCTTCCTTTCTTTCCCTCTCTCTTTCTTTCTTCTACTAATTCTTTCTTTCTGCTTTTTCTCCCTGTTATTCTGAGCCGGGTGGATGAAAGGCTCTTGGTGCTGCAGCCAGGAGCCAGTGCTGTGCCTCTGAAGTGGGAGAGCCAACTTCAGGACACGGGTCCACAAGAGACCTCCCAGCTCCACATAATATCAAGCAGCGAAAATCTCCCAGAGATCTCCATCCCAACACCAGCACCCAGCTTCAGTCAACGACCAGCAAGCTACAGTGCTGGTCACCCTATGCCAAGCAACTAGCAAGGCAGGAACACAACCCCACCCATTAGCAGAGAAGCTACCTAAAAACATAATAAGGCCATAGGCACCCCAAAACACACCACCAGACGTGGACCTGTCCACCAGAAAGACAAGATCGAGCCTCAACCACCAGAACACAGGCATTAGTCCCCCCCATCAGGAAGCCTACACAACATACTGAAACAACCTTAGCCACTGGGGTCAGACACGAAAAACAACGGGAACTACGAATCTGCAGCCTGCAAAAAGGAGACCCCAAACACAGTAACATAAGCAAAATGAGAAGACAGAAAAACACACAGCAGGTTAAGGAGCAAGATAAAAACCTACCAGACCTAACAAATGAAGAGGTAATAGGCAGTCTACCTGAAAAAGAATTCAGAATAATGATGGTAAAGATGATCCAAAATCTTGGAAATAGAATAGACAAAATGCAAGAAACAGTTAACAAGGACCTAGAAGAACTAAAGATGAATCAAGCATCGATTAAAAACACAATACATGAAATAAAAAATACTCTAGATGGGATCAATAGCAGAATAACTGAGGCAGAAGAACGGATAAGTGAGGTGGAAGATAAAATAGTGGAAATAACTGATGCAGAGCAAAATAAAGAAAAAAGAATGAAAAGAACACAGGACAGTCTCAGAGACCTCTGGGACAACATTAAACGCACCAACATTCGAATTATAGGGGTTCCAGAAGAAGAAGAGAAAAAGAAAGGGACTGAGAAAATATTTGAAGAGATTATAGTTGAAAACTTCCCCAATATGGGAAAGGAAATAGTTAATCAAGTCCAGGAGGCACAGAGAGTCCCATACAGAATAAATCCAAGGAGAAATACACCAAGACACATATTAATCAAACTGTCAAAAATTAAACACAAAGAAATCATATTAAAAGCAGCAAGGGAAAAACAACAAATAACACACAAGGGAATCCCCATCAGGTTAACAGCTGATCTCTCAGCAGAAACTCTACAAGCCAGAAGGGAGTGGCAGGACATAATTAAAGTGATGAAGGAGAGAAACCTGCAGCCAAGATTACTCTACCCAGCAAGGATCTCATTCAGATTTGATGGAGAAATTAAAACCTTTACAGACAAGCAAAAGCTGAGAGAGTTCAGCACCACCAAACCAGCTTTACAACAAATGCTAAAGGAACTTCTCTAGGCAAGAAACACAACAGAAGGAATATACCTACAATAACGAACTCAAAGCAATTAAGGAAATGGGAATAGGAACATACATATCAATAATTACCTTAAATGTAAATGGACTAAATGCTCCCACCAAAAGACACAGATTGGCTGAATGGATACAAAAACAAGACCCATATATATGCTGTCTACAAGAGACCCACTTCAGACCTAGAGACACATACAGATTGAAAGTAAGGGGATGGAAAAAGATATTCCATGCAAATGGAAAACAAAAGAAAGCTGGAGTAGCAATTCTTATATCAGACAAAATAGACTTTAAAATAAAGACTATTAGAAGAGACAAAGAAGGACACTACATAATGATAAAGGGATCGATCCAAGAAGAAGATAAAACAATTGTAAATATTTACGCACCCAACATAGGAGCACCTCAATACATAAGGCAAATACTAACAGCCATAAAAGGGGAAATCGACAGTAACACAATCATAGTAGGGGACTTTAACACCCCACTTTCACCAATGGACAGATCATCAAAAATGAAAATAAATAAGGAAACACAAGCTTTAAATGATACATTAAACAAGATGGACTTAGTTGATATTTATAGGACATTTCATCCAAAAACAACAGAATACACATTTTTCTCAAGTGCTCATGGAACATTCTCCAGGATAGATCATATCTTGGGTCACAAATCAAGCCTTGGTAAATTGAAGAAAATTGAAATTGTATCAAGTATCTTTTCCGACCACAATGCTATGAGACTAGACATCAATTACAGGAAAAGATCTGTAAAAAATACAAACACATGGAGGCTAAACAATACACTACTCAATAACGAAGTGATCACTGAAGAAATCAAAGAGGAAATTTAAAAATACCTAGAAACAAATGACAATGGAGACACGACAACCCAAAACCTATGGGATGCAGCAAAAGCAGTTCTAAGGGGGAAGTTTATAGCAATACAATCCCACCTTAAGAAACAGGAAACATTTCGAGTAAACAACCTGACCCTGCACCTAAAGCAATTAGAGAAAGAAGAACAAAAAAACCCCAAAGCTAGCAGAAGGAAAGAAATCATAAAGATCAGATCAGAAATAAATGAAAAAGAAATGAAGGAAACGATAGCAAAGATCAACCAAACTAAAAGCTGGTTCTTTGAGAAGATAAACAAAATTGACAAACCATTAGCCAGACTCATCAAGAAAAGAAGGGAGAAGACTCAAATCAATAGAATTAGAAATGAAAAAGGAGAAGTAACAACTGACACTGCAGAAATACAAAAGATCATGAGAGATTACTACAAGCAACTCTATGCCAATAAAATGGACAACCTGGAAGAAATGGACAAATTCTTAGAAATGCACAACCTGCCAAGACTGACTCAGGAAGAAGAAAATATGAATAGACCAATCACAAGCACTGAAATTGAAACTGTGATTAAAAATCTTCCATCAAACAAAAGCCCAGGACCAGATGGCTTCACAGGCGAATTCTATCAAACATTTAGAGAAGAGCTAACACCCATCCTTCTCAAACTCTTCCAAACAATTTCAGAGGAAGGAACACTCCCAAACTCATTCTACGAGGCCACCATCACCTTGATACCAAAACCAGACAAGGATGTCACAAAGAAAGAAAACTACAGGCCAATATCACTGATGAACATAGATGCAAAAATCCTCAACAAAATACTAGCAAACAGAATCCAACAGCACATTAAAAGGATCATACACCATGATCAAGTGGGGTTTATTCCAGGAATGCAAGGATTCTTCAATATACGCAAATCAATCAATGTGATACACCATATTAACAAGTTGAAGGAGAAAAACCATATCATCATCTCCATAGATGCAGAGAAAGCTTTCGACAAAATTCAACACCCATTTATGATAAAAACCCTGCAGAAAGTAGGCATAGAGGGATCTTTCCTCAACATAATAAAGGCCATATATGACAAACCCACAGCCAACATTGTCCTCAATGGTGAGAAACTGAAACCATTTCCACTAAGATCAGGAACAAGACAAGGCTGCCCACTCTCACCACTCTTATTCAACCTAGTTTTGGAAGTTTTAGCCACAGCAATCAGAGAAGAAAAGGAAATAAAAGGAATCCAAATCGGAAAAGAAGAAGTAAAGCTGTCATTGTTTGCAGATGACATGATACTATACATAGAGAATCCTAAAGATGCTACCGAAAAACTACTAGAGCTAATCAATGAATTTGGTAAAGTAGCAGGTTACAAAATTAATGTACAGAAATCTCTGGCATTCCTGTACACTAATGATGAAAAATCTGAAAATGAAATCAAGAAAACACTCCCATTTACCATCGCAACAAAAAGAATAAAATATCTAGGAATAAACCTACCTAAGGAGACAAAAGACCTCTATGCAGAAAATTATAAGACACTGATGAAAGAAATTAAAGATGATACAAACAGATGGAGAGATATACCATGCTCCTGGATTGGAAGAATCAATATTGTGAAAATGACTCTACTACCCAAAGCAATCTACAGATTCAATGCAATCCCTATCAAACTACCACTGGCATTTTTCACAGAACTAGAACAAAAAATTTCAAAATTTGTTTGGAAAAACAAAAGACCCTGAATAGCCAAAGCAATCTTGAGAACGAAAAAAGGAGCTGGAGGAATCAGGCTCCCTGACTTCAGACTATACTACAAAGCTACAGTAATTAAGACAGTGTGGTACTGGCATAAAAACAGAAAGATAGATCAGTGGATCAGGATAGAAAGCCCAGAGATAAACCCACGCACATATGGCCAACTTATCTTTGATAAAGGAGGCAGGAATGTACAGTGGAGAAAGGACAGCCTCTTCAATAAGTGGTGCTGGGAAAACTGGACAGGGACATGTAAAAGTATGAGATTAGATCATTCCCTAACACCATACACAAAAATAAGCTCAAAATGGATTAAAGACTTAAATGTAAGGCCAGAAACTATCAAACTCTTAGAGGAAAACATAGGTAGAACACTCTATGACATAAATCACAGCAAGATCCTTTTGGACCCACCTCCTAGAGAAATGGAAATAAAAACAAAGATAAACACATGGGACCTAATGAACTTCAAAGCTTTTGCACAGCAAAGGAAACCATAAACAAGACCAAAAGACAACCCTCAGAATGGGAGAAAATATTTGCAAATGAAGCAACTGACAAAGGATTAATCTCCAAAATTTATAAACAGCTCATGCAGCTCAATAGCAAAAAAACAAACAACCCAATCCAAAAATGGGCAGAAGACTTAAATAGGCATTTCTCCAAAGAAGATATACAGACTGCCAACAAACACATGAAAGAATGCTCAACATCATTAATCATTAGAGAAATGCAAATCAAAACTACAATGAGATATCATCTCACACCAGTCAGAATGGCCATCATCAAGAAATCTAGAAACAATAAATGCTGGAGAGGGTGTGGAGAAAAGGGAACACTCTTGCACTGCTGGTGGGAATGTGAATTGGTACAGCCACTATGGAGAACAGTATGGAGGTTCCTTAAAAAACTAAAAATAGAACTACCATATGATCCAGCAATCCCACTACTAGGCATATACCCTGAGAAAACCATAATTCAAAAAGAGACATGTACCAAAATGTTCATTGCAGCTCTATTCACAATAGCCCGGAGCTGGAAACAACCTAAGTGTCCATCATCGGATGAATGGATAAAGAAGATGTGGCACATATATACAATGGAATATTACTCAGCCATAAAAAGAAACGAAACTGAGCTATTTGTAATGAGGTGGATGGACCTAGAGTCTGTCATACAGAGTGAAGTAAGTCAGAAAGAGAAAGACAAATACCGTATGCTAACACATATATATGGAATATAAGAAAAAAAATGTCATGAAGAACCTAGGGGTAAAACGGGAATAAAGACACAGACCTACTTGAGAATGGACTTGAGGATATGGGGAGGGGGAAGGGTAAGCTGTGACAAAGCGAAAGAGAGGCATGGACATATATACACTACCAAACGTAGGGTAGACAGATAGTGGGAAGCAGCCGCAGAGCACAGGGAGATCAGCTCGGTGCTTTGTGACTGCCTGGAGGGGAGGGATGGGGAGGGTGGGAGGGAGGGAGATGCATGAGGGAGGGGATGTGGGAACAGATGTATATGTATGACTGATTCACTTTGTTATAAAGCAGAAACTAATAAAAAAAATAGAAAAAAAAAAAAAAACTTCTACAATCATATAACAGGAGTTTGACAGTTCTAATAAAGACCAATGTAAAAACATAAACAAGTGAAAAACAGACATAGAGTAGAAACAGACAACTCACAGAAGAAATACTTATAAATGGCTAACACAATACGAAAAGACAATGGGCAACACTAATAATAGGAAACTAAATTAGAATAATGAGATTCTTGCTTATCAGACTGATATTATTCAATGTTGGCAAAGATGTGGAGAAAACAGAACTTTCGTAACTTTTGATGCCACAAAATCTCTCACACAAAAGTTCAAAATAATCTCACTGTAGGATACTATGCATGCACTAAAAAGAATGAAATAGATCTATATATACACAGGGTATTTTGTTAAAAACAAAAATCAAGTTGCAGAACAATATTCGCAGCCTGATTCTATTTTAAAATTAGTATGTTTGTTTGATTTTGCAGCCTATGACTACAAAAGAATTTGACAAAAGACCCAGGAACTGCTGACAGTGAGCACTCCTCAGGAAATGATACTGTGCTGCCACAGCAGAGGGGACTCCTAGGGGATTACTTTCTACTCTTCTATGTTGTTTTAACTTTTCACAATAAATGTTTCATCTGTAATTAAAAAAAACAGAAGAAAACTTTGATCAGAGACTAGGGAACTACAGTATACCTAAAAAGCAGAATAATTTTGGACTATGCAAAAGTCTAGCTACAAATCCTCTTGATCTGCAAAGCAGGAATGGTCCCTAGAAGGACTCTGAGGGTGTAGACCCAACCCCTAGAAAATAAACAAACATGTACAAAAAACCGTGTTAAATAAATGTATTGATATATTTTTTTGGACGGAAGTGTCATTTTTCATTCACTTCACATAACAGTGTATGAGCCCTCTCCGCCCCCCACTAAAAAAACTCTGCATGTGGTTATAGAAGTTGAGCTGTTTCAAGGGTGGTGAAAGTATCATCTGAGTCATGGAGTTTGTCTAAGGACCCTGGAAGGCCTGTTGAGTACCTTAACAGGGCTCTCCCTTCATGATAATTACCAATATGGCTGTGTCGTCAACTCACCTTTTCTTGGTCTGTAGCCCGGAGACTCAAATAATTGAGAACTTGAGGCTCCAATACACTTAAGGATTCTAGCAGAGCTGGGATGAGTTTTGGTGCATGTGGTTTCAACATGGCTCCTGCACTTTTGCTGATCTTCACGAGGGTGTTAATGCTACAGACACACAAAACACAACTCCTGAGTCCTTTTAACGAAAGCAAGAAGCCCTACAGGTCTAATCATGAGGAGTTTCTGCACTTTATTGCATTAAGGAACATACTCCCTTGGGTACAGAGCCTGGTCTTAGCTCTGTGTTGGGTTTTTTTTGGTTTTTGTTTTTACTTTTTATTATAGAAATTTTCACACATATATGAAAGTAAAGAGAATCATAAATGCAATTCTGTATGTTCTCCACCCAGTTCAACAATCAGCTACCTTTGGCCAATTTCTCACTTAGGCATCCACCATACATACAGACCATTCATATACTTTTCCCCCTGCCACTGTAGTATTTTGAAGCGTATTCCCTAACTAAACTTCTGCATGTATCATGAAGAGACCCAGACTTTTTATCATAATCAAAATACCATTTCACACCTAAAAAATATGAAGAATTTTTTTCATATCATCTAATATCCAAATTTCCTGATTGTTTCACAAGTGTCCGTAAGAGCTGGTTTGCTGAAATCGAATCCAGAGTCCATCTACACATTGCAATTTACTGCATTTCTTGAATCTTTTTCAACAGTGGTCTTTCTGTCCTCTTTTTTTTTAAGCTATTGATTTGTATTCTGATGGTGTCACTTAACAGGTTCCTCTGTAGCTTACACAGATCTGCAGGCTAAATCAAGTTCAGTTCAATTTTTTTTAAAACAAGAATTTTTCACAGGTGGTCATGTCCTGTCTCATCACATCAAGATGCTTATCTTTTTTTGTGCTGTTAAAGAGCGAAGAGCAGGTTCAAGTTTGGTCGGCATGAACCAACCACCCATTATAATGCTCCTCCCGTCAGCCTTTACCAGTGGACTCAGGAGCCACTTATGATCATTACCTGGATTATCTTACTGAGGACAGCAAAATGGTGATATCCTAATTTTATCATTCCTTTGCATTTGTTAGGTGAATCCTTCTGAGAAGAGCTTTCCCATACCAACTATTTAGTTACCATAAAATAGTGTTGGTACTATTAATTTGATCTAATTTCAAGAGTGAAATAAAAAATGGAACAGATGAAGTTCCCAGATAGCACTCTGGTTAAAAAAAAAAAAAAAAAAAAGAATCCTTCACTGCTGATCTTAACTTAAAAGAGCCATATATATCTAAATGTGTACTTCTTGAGTATTTCACAGGCAGTAAACAGTTTATTTTAAACATAATAATCTGTGAAACATTACTAAGTGGTATAACCAACAAGCAAGCTCTCAAGTACCTGAGGCGTAGCAGAATAGGAAGATGTGCCTGCTGGGGGCAGAGGCCAATGACAAGAAAATAACACACTTTACTCAAGGTTGAGGCAGAGTGGCAGAAGGCTGGACAAAAGCAAGGCTCCCATGAGAATGTCTCTGCAAAAATGTTCTGACTCACCACTCCTCACATTTGCTATTGGGTCACTCCACTGGATTCTCCTCATTTCTCCATTCTTTCAAGAATCTAACATTCAAAGAAACCCAGTTTCTACTGGGTGGCTAAGAACTAAGTAAATCCAATACATTCAATTTCATCAACTGATTCAAACCTGAGGGCTCGAACTTCTGTCACAGGACTCATCACTCCTTTGTCCAGAAGGCAGGGCAGAAGGACAGCAATGGTTCTCTGGCCAGCTGCTCCGTTGGCAGGGTCACACATTTTCACACAAACCTCACATACAAAGAGCATGGAAATTAATGAAACTGACCTCTCACCCAGTAACGCGTTCATCTGACAAAATACTTCCTACTTCCTATATCCATAGAAAAGGATAAGTGACTCTACTTTCTACGATATCACAGAAAGAAAAAGAAGATCTCATGATCTGGGATTGAGTCCTATGTCTGCCAATAACTGAACAGAAAATTGGTAATGCATTTTACTTTCTAAGCTTTGGTCTTCTAATTTGTGAAACAGGAAACAGTTGAAGATGAAATGAGAAAATGTTTAGAAAGCACTCTGAAGAAGGCTTAAGGTATTATTATCATGATCATCATCAATAACTTTGGGTGGCAGCATAACACAGAGGTCAAGAACACAAATGTGGAATAAGAAACACTTGGATTCAAAACCTTCTAATACATTAGAAGGCACTGATATACCACAAAATCAAGTTCAAGTGGGAAACCAGTTTCAAAAAGGCGGCCAGGGCTTCCCTGGTGGCGCAGTGGTTGAGAGTCCACCTGCCAATGCAGGGGACACGGGTTTGTGCCCTGGTCCGGGAAGATCCCACATGTCGCGGAGCAGCTGGGCCCGTGAGCCACGGCTGCTGAGCCTGGGTGTCCAGAGCCTGTGCTCCGCAACGGGAGAGGTCACAACAGTGAGAGGCCCGCGTACCGAGGAAAAAAAAAAAAGGCTGCCAACCTCATAAGTATGAAAGGCAGATTAACTTATAAACATAGCAATAATAAAGAGAACAGATGTTGCTTGATCTAAATGTAATGTGTACTTCAGGGTCAAGAGAAAGTCCTATCTTATATAAAGGCCCAGAAGAGCTCTCCATTTAAAGAGCCCAGAGACACACTTTGTTAAAAATACTAGTATTCTAACGTAACAGCAACCAGTTTCCCATTCATTGTTAAGAAGTGGGCTGTCACATGAAGCCAGTTACACTGCAACTAAATGTCACTTTACATGACAAAAAAATAAGTCATAATTTTCACTGTCACATAAGAGTCCTGCCCCACTTCACCCCCCCCCCAGTATAAGACAAGAGTTTTCACCTTGCTCAGCGTTTTCAGAGCCAGTTCTGCTGCTTTTCGTACAGATTCCTAAAAATGAGAAAAATATGACATTATACAACGTCAGAGTTTCCTTCTCATCTACCCCAAAATGTGTATTTAAACTGCCTCCAAATCTACACAAATTGGTGAAAAATCCTACTTTCATTACTAGGTAAAAAATGGTATTTCACTAGGCTCTTTGCCCGTCAAGGAACATACTACCATGCCATACTACTATTTTTAAAATTAGATACAACCTATTTTGACCTTACAAAAATATGAATATTAGGTATAACAGTTTAGAAACTAAATGTATTACAAAAGCAAATGTATAGAGATCTATGTGAAGATTCTGAAAGACTTAAAAAAACTCTGACGAATAAAGCAAAAAACTGAAGTGCCTAATTTTAATGGTAAGATGGAAAAATTTTAAATTTAGACTGCCGAGGCAAAAGAGAAACTGGTCACGTTATTTGGGAATGACTGATCCAACTTATGAAGCTGATCCAAGTAGAGTTATTTTGGATTATTTCTAAACTGTTATTTGTTCCTCATCAACAGCATCACAAGAACTCTACTAAAAGAAAATCAGGCAGTAGTTACGCTTTTTATTTTAACTTTAATTAAATTTAGATCTAAAGATACCTAAACTTGCCGCTTCACAGACACATCAAAACTGAAACTTTGGGGCTTCCCTGGTGGCGCAGTGGTTGAGAGTCTGCCTGCCGATGCAGGGGACGCGGGTTCGTGCCCCGGTCCGGGAGGATCCCACATGCCGTGGAGCGGCTGGGCCTGTCAGCCATGGCCGCTGAGCCTGCGCGTCCGGAGCCTGTGCTCCGCAACGGGAGAGGCCACAGCAGTGAGAGGCCCGCATACCGCAAAAAAAAGAAAAAAAAAACCTGAAACTTTGGAGGAAAATTCTGGTCTTTTAAAAAAAATTGTCTGGATATTGAATTTTGAAATATGTAACATACATATTTTAACAATTCCAATTTATGCTATTCTATAAATAAATGCAGATTTATGTATATAGTACCTTTATATCATCTTGTACTCTAAAGAGAGTTTCCCAAATTTCTGGAAGTTTATCAATGATGTCATCTAGGGGTCTTCCTCTCAATAAATCATTCAGAGCTAAACAGCTGAAAATAAACAATTTGGTTTCAAATATATGATCAAGAAAGCTCAATCTTTTACTATGAAACATTCATATCAAACAAGAATATGGATTCTGCCTATATTTCTAGTCTTAACCCCCTCACCCCAAGACGGCAACGACTACTCTCTTATTGGTGCCTCAAATATACCACAGGCACATGGCATGTACACTCATCAAATGTCTATTTCCCACAACTATAATATAATCTCTTTAAGATGATACATCATTTTTTACTTACTAATATACCTCCAGGGCCTAGCACACTGCCAAGCATATAGCAGGCACTGAATAAACATAAATTATACATGTAAAAATAAATGCTACCCTACAAAGTCATGAGAGTGTATGAATGTATCTTGATGTCTAATTTAACAAGTGATCTACTTCTGTTATTTCATACTTACAAAAACTAAGACAACTTAGGAAAACCACTGACTAGAGCTTAAATATCATTAATTGTCTAACCCAACCAGAAATATGCTTTTTAGTGGTTTTAACTTATTCCTTTTGCACAAAGTATAAAACTTGGAAATTTGAAGGGAAAAAAAATTCAATTTTATTTGACTAGTCTTATATTTCCAAAAATGGTACCTGGATTCTCGAACTCGCCACATACTGCTGGTTAGATTCTTAACCAAATCTTGAAGAATTTCCTTCAAATACTTATCCACCTAATGAAAGCAAAAGGATAAAACTGAGAATGCAAAATCCATCAATAATCAAATGATTCATCTCTACCACACTGTGTTTCTGTATGTAACAGCCTAAGTGTCTCCCTAGGCCTCTCAGTCCACAACTCTCTCCCCACTTTAGTTGCTGAAAGCTGCCCAGCTGATCATCCTGAAATGCAAACATGATCCTCTTACTTTCCTCAGTGCATGAAAATAAAGTCCAATCACCCAGGCGTGGGTACGAAGCCCTCCTGGGACCATCTAGCTCCCAAGTTCTTGTATGTCCTGTCTCACCCTCCTCTCCCTAGCACACACTACCTCTACCTCTTCTATCTCCTACTTGTCCAAGATTCAAGTCAGGCATCACCTTCGCAGACAGGACTGGCCTACTCTGCCTTATGTTCCCACGGCACCTTCTTAAGCACATTGTATCAGACAGCACAGTAACTGTCCTGCCCCTTCACACTGAGACCTCGAGGGCAGGGGCAGTGTCTCACTTGTCTTTGCCTCCCTGGTAGCCTGCACCACGTCTGGCACATAAAGAAGCACTTGATTGTTCAGAATGAAGACAAATTTAATCTTTTAAGCCTCTTTAGTTTTGATATACACTTATCCACTTGGTAATAACTACACACACCGATAGTAGATTCACTTTTTATGCTAATCCAAAGAACTTCAAAACTTACGGCTTTTCCACTTTTACTCTTGTAGGTAGGAGAGGGTTTGTTATCCTCACTTACATTTAAGAAAACCAAGACAGGGAGGAAATAACTCACCTAAGATTTAAGAAACTGATGTCTTTCTATGTCCATGTCTCTAGACAGTCTCCATAGTCATCTCATCCACATCTGTGGCTTCACCTTCCACTCACACAGAGGTGACACTCACATCTAGAGAGCCTAAGCCTGGGCCCTATTAGAACTCAACCTATTAGATCTCAGTTGACCCAGTGGTACCAAGTACTCTCCTAGAGCAAACAGAACTCACCGAACCCTCCAGGTGGAACCCTCCAGTGCCTACCAGCATCAGACTGGAGACAGAGGAAAGGGCTGCATCATGCTCAGGCATGGAAAGACAGGGTAAGGGTCATGGGGTTTTTTTAAAGTGAACTAGGAAGCCACCAAAGGATTTTAACCCAAAATGCAATCCAATTTGCGTTTTTTAAAATCACTTTTGCTATTGGTAATTAAATGAAAGAAGGCAAAGAGAAGAGAAAGATGACAACCTGTTCATCAGGGAAGAATTAGGAAAAAAGAGAATAGATTCAAGAAATACTTTGGAGGGAATTCCCTGGAGATCCAGGGGTTAAGATGCAGCGCTTTGGGCTTCCCTGGTGGCGCAGTGGTTGGGAGTCCACCTGCCAATGCAGGGAACACGGGTTCGTGCCCGGGTCCGGGAGGATCCCACATGCCGCGGAGCGGCTGGGCCCGTGAGCCATGGCCGCTGTGCCTGCGCGTCCGGAGCCTGTGCTCCGCAACGGGAGAGGCCACAGCAGTGAGAGGCACGCGTACCGCAAAAAAAAAAAAAAAAAAAAAAAAAAAAAAAAAAGATGCAGTGCTTTCACTGCTGTGGGCCTGGGTTTGATCCCTGGTCAGGGAACTGAGATCCTGCAAGCCACACAGTGGAAGGAAGGGAGGAAGGGAGGAAGAAAGAAAGAAAGAGAAAAAGAGAGAAAGAGAGAGAGAGAAAGAAAGAGAGAAAGAGAGAGAGAGAGAGAAAGAGAGAGAGAGAGAAAGGAAGGAGGGAAGAAGGGAAGGGAGGAAGGGAGGGAGGGAGAAATACTTTGGAAGTAGAATCCACAGAATTTGCTACTGGATTCAATTGAGGGTGAGGGTGAGACAGACAATAATCAAGGATGATGCCCAGTTCCCCAGCTGGGGTAAATGAATGAACGCCGAGGAGAAGAGAGGGGGAAGTTTGTTTTTTTAAGTCCTGTTCTGGACATATTAAGTCTAAGGTATCTCGAAACAACATCCAAGCGACAATGTCAAGCAGGCAGTGAGACAGACAAGTCAGGAGCACAAGTCGTGCCTGGGCCAGAAGTAAAGACTGGGAACCATCACAATCAAGATGACACGTAAGCCCTGGAACTGATGAGCTCATCTAACAAGAGAAAGTGGAGAGAGTCAACGGTACTCAGAGGCAAGCCCTGAGAAATCCTAGTATCTCACAGTGAAGGAGGATATGAGAAGCAGCCAGATGAGAAAAAAACCAAATATGGTAACTGCCTGATTCCTTATCTACCTCCCCAACTACGTGAACTCCTTGAAGGCAAGAACCACGACCTGTTCTCCGCTACGTCAGTGGTTAACTATCGACCGACATACAGTTTTCCATTTGTGTGGATACACTGCCACTTCCTTAACCATCCACCCAATGGACATTTAGATTGTTTCCATTTTTGAGATTTCAATAAATGTTGCCATGAGCATCTCTGATACCTTGAAAGAAGGAAGAAAGCAAGGGATGAAGGGAAAGTCTGTTTGTTTAAACAAAAAAGTACACCAAGTAGAAAGGAAGATGAGCGTGGGTTTACATGCCATGTGTCACCTGGGACAAGGGCTCACAGATACTTGCCGTTGACTTGTCAGTGACCAGCGCGTTCCAAATACTTGTCATGGCCTGTCGAATGCCAAGGTTGGGATCAAACTGATAACGATAAAGACGAGGAACCAGCTGAGGCAGGAAAGGAGCTAGCTGCTCTCCAGCTCTGGTAGCAATTACATTAAAACCAAAAGCAGCACCCTAAAAAAATAAAACAACGTGGCTCAGATATGATATCCACATATCAAATATCACAAAATTCTTCCTCCTGTCCTTGTCCCTGAATAGAGCCTGATTTACTGGATGTCCAGCTTTACCAATCAATAATAGCAGCTATGTGGTGATCTAGATCTCCCTAATCACAGACTTTTACAAAACACATTGCATAACAGTTGTCCCCGTCTGCCAATGCAGGAGGTTTGATTTGGAGGGAGGAAAAAAATAAAATGTCCAGCAATAGCCACTTACCTTCCTAGAGTTCCACATTGCGTGATGGTTGGCTAGATTCATAAATTTATACACCAGATCCGGCTGACTAAGATCACTTGCCAGAGAACAAAGCTCCTTGTAAGTAGAGAGGCCCTGGCTTGAAAACAAAAATGAAAAAGTATGCTGTAATGTATTTCTCCACCTCCAGACTATTAAAAAAATTACATTACCAATATTACTAGGACATTTTAAAATTATGTTTTCGCTAAATTTCCAATATTGAGTTATCTCATTACCACAGAGGCAGAGAACCAGGGTGACGAGAATATAAAAAGTCGCCTACTTCAGTTCTCAGCAATGGCTGGTAAATGACCTAAGGCACCTGTGATGCCCATGAGGGTGGAGCCCTCATCACCTCAGGAGACGGCAATAATTCTTCGGTACACTGTGCACCCATCTCTCTCAGGATCCTAAGAAGACCGTCTGAAGACAACTTCTGTCTTCCCTACACCTTTTCTAAGCTACAGCGTCCCAATCCTGATAACAACTTCTTCAAGTCCTGTTAACGTCCCTCTGTATTTGCTCAACTACCTGATCTTTTCCATTATTTTGTGAAAAGTGAGCACTTTTTTTTTTAAAACTCAGAGGGAGTCTAGAGGGAGGATAAGTGGAATGAAACAACTTCAGTGTGAAAACACGGAGCTTCGGGAGAGACAGCCTGAGGCAGGGCTCTGGGGACTCCCCAGCAAGGCCCAGCAAGCTGCAGCTGGACCTGAGGGTTTTCAGAGGAAAAGCAACAGTATCAACCATGATGGAATAATGGTAAGACAAAAGAGGTATAAGGCTCTGCGAAGTAATTTGAAATGCCAAGTTGGTGGACTCCAAAACACCAAGTACAGATGCCCCCCAAAAAACTAGGTGCAGTGGGTGCCGATTCCTCCCTGAGGACCCACTGGCTGGGAGCTGACAGAAGTGCCCTCAGTCCAAGGTCAGGTCCTCCCCGAGAGCAGCCCACCACCAACGGCTAGTCGCTGAGGGGGTGAAAAGACCTGAGGAGGGGACACAGAGCAGGACCTCCCTGCAGGCCCTCCCAGCCCAGTCCCAGAGCTCCGTGACGGGTCACGGTCTCGTGAGCGGGGGCAGCAGTTCAGCTCCTCCTCGGCCACTGGACCTGTCCTGCCTCCTCACTCCCCCAGGGTGACGACCCCAGGCACCCTTCAATAAACTTCCAGCACACACACCTCCATCTCAGTCTGCTCCCCCAGGAAACCCAATCTTAAAACACTAGGCTTTTTCACTGACATTTTCTTCTTCCACTAACACACAACACCTCCCACGAGGGTGGAAATCAACCTGGTGAGCACCTTTTCCAACGGAGAGATGTCTACAGTGACTGATCAATGGATCGGGCACACTTACCCATCAGGGGTTTTGCCAAGGCCTCCTTGAAACACCACTGTCTCTCCAGAAACTTCATGCTTAGTTCTAAATGAAAACAACACCAAGAATTTAAATTAGCCTCAAAATTTTCATACCACCATTCAACTAATGCATACATTTCATTTGTAAACTGATAAAATCAAATTCCCTATCAAGTATCTACAGTGTGCAAGATGTAAAAGTCAACTAACCCTTCCCATCAGCCAGAGAACTTTGTAAAATGAAGTCTAGGAAGAACAAATAGATATAAATGACATCCCACATAAAGTTACACTGAATTAAATGTGGTCACACACTGAGAACTATTCTTCCTACAAGGAAGGTAACATAAAGCAGCGACCAATTACAAGAATGACTGCCCCCCTCTTCCTCTTCACAGATCGGACTTGCGTGACACACTTCCTCTCCACGTCTTCATTCCATTTAGCCAACGGTAATTACGGTACTTCTGTAATCCAATGCTTTACCTGTCCCAAGATCATTCAATTTTCAAAGCCTGAATTACTGGCCTGTTTCTAAACAGTAGTTTAGTTTACTTTCTAAACAGTATACACTGGATAATTAAACTGCTATCCACAGTATAACAATCAATGACTTGCAATTTAGAAAAGGCTTAATAAACAGGAAAATCACAAGCTGAACTTTCCTTCTTCCACTTCATATTCTCAGTATGTGCAAAACTTGCCCTGCGTGTTCAAATCTGAAATTTTCAAGTTCACTGTACCTTTTGCCAGTCATCAGTGTTTCTACAAGAGTAGAAACCAACTCCTGCTGATCTTGTTCATTGCCCAGTTCATACACCAACCCAAGGCCCTTTGAGGCAACATCTTGGCTAAGTTCTACACAGAAGTCAGACAAAACAATATTCTTTTAAGAAAAATTTGTCCTCTGGCCATCAAGTAAAAAAAAGTTAAACTTGTAACATTAACCCAAAATGATATCAAAGTAAAGATATGAAAACATAATCAACCTGTCTATTTTGTTAAAAACATACTAAATCATCTGAGTGGACATGACACCAGCAAGTCTCTGTAAATGAGAACTACATTCACAGAACATCCAACTCACAAGCCAAGTCAACCCTGCTGGGCCTTAGTGTGCAGTGCATGGTTGACAAAGGGTCAGTGGATGCACGTCACATACATGAGAGGTAATCACAGGATTTCAGGATGCCCACGTGCAATTTTTAAAATGAAAAGTCAACATCAGACCACATGTTTAAAATTAATAAAACAAAGCTACTATTTAAATGTCTAACACAAATATTTGCACTCTCTCCTGGCTTAAATCACAAAGAAAAAAGGAATTCTAAGTAACAGGAGAAGAAAGCTATTATTTGGTACAAGTACGAACGTTAAAGAAGGCCTCGGCTCCACTTTTAAATGCAAAACTGATCTAATGAATAAATGATCTAATTAATAAATAAATACATTAAGAATCAAGTTTCCTGTAGCCTTCTTCTATGTTCATTAATCCAGATTTTTCAAAATTTAAAATACAAGTTTAAAGAAGTTTGGAAATCAAATATTTACCAATTACTTACCATCATTTTCTGACAAAACAGAAACAAATGCACTCTGAATTTCTTTAAGATGAGACTGAAAGAAGAAAAAAGGCATTCAGAACACTGAAACTCCACCTCCTTGGGAGAATAAAAATCTTGCTCTCAGGGTACACAACCCCTGTGAAGTCTCACAACCAGAGGCAGTCACAAACCCTGCTGTGCTCTCACCTTCGAAGGTGGCCAAATTACCTGAAGGCTGTAGCACTTACAGGTGGTCTAACGCACACAGTCTGAGCCTCCCCATCCTCACCACTTCCTCTGACGTTGTACCTTCAACTTAAGAATCACCTTCCAGCCCATATATATCAGGTACCATCCTTCATTCCTTCACGTATAGCTTATTTCAAAATATGTGTTACTGGTTAGTGGCCCTCACTCCCATACACTTCCCTTCCTCCTACCTTTCTATTAGAAATATTTCATAAACAGTTTCCAACAGAGCTGGATCACATTTACAGAATGGCTTACCTTCACTTCTTTATGGGTACTTAGCTTCCTCACAAGGGAAAGGAGCCAGATGCAAGCTGCTTGCCTCACATGTGGGTTGGAGCTGATGATATGTTTATTTAAAATCAGATCCAACACCCAGGGGACCACATCATTAACTTTAGCTCCTAAAGGGAAAGGGAAAGAATGATAAGAAGCAATTAAAATAACTGAATAGAGCTTCCTGAAAAAGACTAAATTTTAATCAACGTTTACTCAATACAACATATTAAGATCTAAATGACTAAGGTGTTTAAATAAATTGCTGAAGGAACTGATAATCACTCACTTCAGAACCTAGCATAAACGAAATAACCTTTTAAAGGTACTCAGATAACTTTAGTTCCCTAGAATGAAGAATTATCACCACCACGGGGGAGGCCAGGCGCGCGCAGGGGGAGAGGGTGCGGGAAACCGCTGCACCTTCCTCTTAACGTTGCTCTGAACCTAAAACTTCTCTTTTTAGAAAACTGTCTTCAGTTTTTTTAATACCCATATGATTAATGTAATTTTACTCATTTAAACAGTGATAGCAGGAAAGAAAAGTATTTCTCTTCCTTTCTATTTCCTTTTAGACCTTAATTGCACATGGAGTTCTTAAAATAAGTATTTTTTTCTTTTATTTGTTTGTTTGTTTTTAAATTTTTATTGGAGCACAGTTAATTTACAATGTTGTATTCGTTTTGTCTTAGTTTTTTTTAATTATCCCCATTCGTCCTAGTGTCAGCCATTTTTCTTTCTCTCCCGTATCTTTCCCAACATCTCCATCTAAACACTAACAGGCAAACCAGCCTCTATCAACCTCACTTTCCTCCTCCAGCTACTACGCCATTGTTCTCCTTTCCTTTGTCACTTCAGAGTTCCTCAACCTTGGCATTACTGAGGTTGGCAGGACACTCTGCTGTGGAGAGCCATCCTGTGCCCTGTAGGATGTTCACAGCATACGAGACATGTGAAATCACAGTACCTGTAACACGTCATCAGAAAACGCATGCCCCTTCACCTATGTGGTCACTAAAAGCCACAGTGACTTAGTGGAGAGGCACCTGCTGCACGACCTGCACTGTGTGATAAAGGAATAGGGGACACAAAACTTGGAAACTGCTAGGCCTAACACTGGCTAAACACACCAATCCTCACGAATAGAGCACAAGTCTGAAGGTAATCGATAGCTAACTCCCCTGCCTGCTTGCCAAAGGACTAAAGAAACAGTTCTCATTCATTTTGTGCTCAGTCTCCTTTAACCAACTGTCTTTCTTGACTGAGCCAAATTGATAAAGACATATATAAATATTGGAAAGAGAGTTAAAATGGAATGTATACATTTTTTTCTTTTGCTCAAAGGTGATAACAAGAACAGAAGAGGGTTACTTGGTGGTAATAAACTGATTAGCTGACTATATGGTACCGGCAGGGGGCGTATATTCTTCTTCAGCCACCAGCCAGGCATCCCGGGCGGCCACAGAACTAGTTCCTATTGCAGCACTGGTGATGGCTTCGCCGATAGTGAACTGAAGCTCTATCTGCTTGGCCTGCAATGAAGGGGATAAAAGTGAGGAGTCAGAGAGAACATTGCCCCAAAACATCCATTTCCACAAAAAGCCTGCTTACTGTCTTGTTTCTTGGCATGCTTTGTTTTTACTCTTTTGCCTGCAATGCTCTCAGATAACGGGATGGCTGGCAAGTGAGGCAGGGTGAGGGAACGGAGAACCCAAGAATGACTTGAGGATCTTTTCCCAAGTCTGTGCTGCACTCTTCACCCTCAGCAGAGAACCACTAAGCAGGGATTTTTAATCTTTGGAAGAATGAAACCATTTACTTGGCGGAGAAGGGCATGGACTGTGAAGCCATATGGATCTTGGTAGAAATTCTGTTTCTCATCAGCTACATACACTTATGTAAACTCTGAGACTCAACTTTGTCATTTGTAACATGAGCATAAATAATACCATCATCCACCTCATCAGGCCATAGGGATTAAATGAGGTTAATGTACATAAAGCATCTAGTAGACACGTGACTGGTAGTAACTGCACCCTTAACAGCGGCCTTTATCATTTACTAACAGCTCCTCTCTGCACGCTTAAATTACATGATATCTGCAAGTTCCTCTCAAATGGTTCAGAAAAAAAACCAGAGAATGACAAAGCAAACGTGGTAAAATACTGTAATTTGGTAAGTCTGAATAAAGGGTATACAGGAGTTCTTTACATTATTCTGACAACCACACTGTAAATTTGGAATTGTTTCAAAAATCAAAAGTTTAAAAAATTCTAAACTATACATACTCAAATTTTTAAAATCAGATTTAGAAATTGACACATCTCACAATTGTGAATCACTGACTAATATGGAATTGGGCCAGCCTCAGCTCCCTTTGGCATTTTTCTCTAATGTTTGCTGGGAATCAGAAAAGACCTAAGAATAGGAGAGTAAGAAGAGAATGAAGAACAGAGAATATGAGGGGTATGGGAATATGGGCCTTTTGGGAGAACACTGTAAAGCATACAGACAACAGTCTAGCCATTTCCAAGCTCAATCAACTAAATGCTCTAGGCTTGCTGAGGTATTAAGTGCTGATACCACACACTTCCTACTCGGAGAAAAAATATTTGAAGGCTTCAGTCCTACAGCTTTCCTGGTTAAAAGTTTCTCTTGGCAACTCTAAGCTGAGAAAAGGTTATCTCAACACAGAGGATCCCATATTAGGGAGTCATTTTATGTGCCTGTTTTTACCTGTTTACAGTTAATAACAACATGGTTGGCATTACAAACAAAAACAAAACTCCCTAACTCTATTTGTGAGAATGATATCCAGATTTTGCTTTAAATATTCAATAAATAAAGAGTGGGTAAATAGGGATCATTATATTATTATTCTCTCTACTTGTGTGCATGTTTGAAATTTTCCATAATAAAAAGTTAAAAGAAACAACAACAAAAAGAACCTTTAGAACTTTGTCTTAGATGACTGTGAAGACATGTTGCTTCTCTTGATTCCGGCTTTTTTTAAATTCTCCTCCTTCAGTCTCTCTAACATGCTTCAAGCTTTTCATACAGTTCTGTACTTCTAAACTCTTAAAATAATGTCTTCAGTAGCAAGTTAAGAACCGAGACAAACCTTCATTTAAACAAAACTGGAAGAAACCCATCTCTATCATAGATATATAAAAAGAAAAGGGCTTCCCTGGTGGCGCAGTGGTTGAGAGTCCGCCTGCCGATGCAGGGGACACGGGTTCGTGCCCCGATCCCGGAGGATCCCACATGCCGCGGAGCGGCTGGGCCCGCGAGCCATGGCCGCGGAGCCTGTGTGTCCGGAGCCTGTGCTCCGCAACGGGAGAGGCCACAGCAGTGAGAGGCCCGCGTACAGTAAAAAAAAAAAAAAAATAAAAAAAAAAAAAGAAAAAAGATGAGAAAGGAGACATCACAAGATTTTCTCCAAGACGTTACAATGTCAGTGACATCCAGGGAGAATGAGATATGGTTATAATTTCTTGTCAAAAAATTTCACCTTAAAAATACTCCATCAAGAATCCAGAGACCTGCATCCTGATGTCGGCTCTATCACTCAGCTGCCTTATTACTCAACCACAGCTCTCCTCTCTCCTCCCTCTCTTTCTTCAAGGCCCAGCAGCGACTTTGCCACCAAAAAACGTGCACCAGCTCCCCCACACAGAAGTGCTCACGCCCGCCTTCGTGAGTCCACTGCCTTACATGCAAACATCTCTTCATTCAGTTACTCTTCCAAAAATGTTTGAGGTCCTGCTACTACCAATTACGCTGCCAGGCCCCTGTTTTATAAGGGGGTGAGGATGGGGGTGCAAAACAGACTTTGCCTTCAGCCTAGTGGGTAATTAGCAACTGTGATAAATGTTGTGAAGAAAAGTACAGAGCAGCATGAAAGCACAAATAAATAAATAATCTACTCTAGTCTGAAGGGTCAGGAAACTTTTCAAAGAGCTATAGCAACAACCTGAGAAAGAAGGAAGCATGGGTCTTTCAAAAGCTCAGAGCAAAGAAGGACTAGAGGCTGGTGAACAAAAGCGGCTGGTGAGTAAGTGACAAGAACCAAGGCCCAATCAGGGGCCACATCAGACTGTGTTAGGTCACTCATATTGGCTAGCAGTTGTCTACTTATAGGTCTTCTCCACCACACTGGACATTTATCTAGAAGACAGAAGCAAAGTCATCAGACTCAAGGGCAACCAGAACACTGGCACCCACTCGCCACATCTAGTTGAATGGGTACGTTTCCCCTTCTACCTACAATGCACCACGCTTTACTCAAAAATGATGAGAAGGGCTTCCCTGGTGGCGCAGTGGTTAAGAATCCACCTGCCAATGCAGGGGACACGGGTTCGAGCCCTGGTCCAGCAAGACCCCACGTGCCAGGGAGCAACTAAGTCCGTGCACTACAACTACTGAGCCTGTGCTCTAGAGCCTGCGACCCACAACTACTGAGCCCGCATGCCACAACTACTGAGCCTGCACTCTAGAGCCTGTGCTCCACTACAAGAGAAGCCACTGCAATGAGAAGCCCGCGCACCGCAACGAAGAGTAGCTCCCGCTCGCCGCAACTAGAGGAAGCCCGCGCACAGCAACAAAGACCCAACACAGCCAAAAATAATAAATAAAAATAAATAAATTTATTTTTTTTTAAAATCATGAGAAAAGGACTTCCCCAGAGAGGTGATTTAGTCAATGATACGATTACCACAGTGATGGGCCCACAGATGGTACTCAGTAAGTACTTGGTGAATAAATGAATAAAGTTTTAATTTAAAACCTCACAGCACGCAAAATTCCAAGTTAAGAAAAATGCCTTTTGTTTGAACGACTAACAACCAGATAGCAATATAAATACCTCCACAGAATCCATCAGACCTTGCAAGAGGAGTTTCTGGTGAGGAAAATCTCCATCCCCAACTGGAAAATACCCCAGTGTTTGGATAGCTCTTTCTTTCATCTGGAAGAACACAGAATTTTTTTTTTTTTAAATGAAGTATATAACAGTTTGGTCCCAGAAAAAATGTTTCCAAAATGAGAAAGCAGGGAGGAGGAGTCTGTCTAACTAATGCATCAGCACATTTTTTTTTTTTAAGTATCCAATTTTACAGAATTATGTCTATACGACATTGGAGGTAGAAAGACATAAAACTGAGTTCATTAAGGGTCTACAGCTGCAAAAGAAGGAAGAACAAAGTCTTTAACTAGTTCATTATCCTACAAGCTATAACAGTTATAAATGTAGATTCTGGGCCCAGAGGACCTAAGATCAAGGCACAGCGCGACCATTTTTATAGCCTTTACAACTGTGTGACCTCAGGCAAGTTACTTCACCTCTCTGTGACGCTATTTCCTCATCTCGGAAAACAGAGATGACAACTGTACCTACTTCACTAGATCTTTTGGGGATTCAATTAATTAATGCATGTGAAGCACTCAGCATATGCTTGGCAGATTGCAAGTGCTCAACAATGGATGGTAATGAGTAGTTGCTAACATCTAATAAAAACTACTGTGATCTCAGAAAGTTTTAAATAGTAGCTAGATCAAGAATAAAATTACATATTTATTAAACTTGTAGTAAACTGATTTTTCTGTTCATTAAATCATCTTATACTTCAACACTGAGGTGTTCTTATCCCAAAGAAAAATTTTAAAGTCTATGAAAGTTTTTATCTAAAACTAAAAAAACCACAAGTGTCCTTTTCCTCAGAGATTACTCACACTGCTTACTAATGCCCAGATTTCTTAAAACCAAACCAAGTACAGGAAGTTAAGATTTAGATTGGGTCTGAAATTACAAAAATCGTAAAACTATTTAACACTTTATTACCCCCCTTTTGCATGACAAAAGAATTACCTGATGCATTTAATATTTACCCAAATCTTAACAGTTACGGGCCTAAATTGGAGTAACTGGGTCAAACGGTACACACACAAAAGCAGTACACAAATCATCCCCAACTCAAAATTAAACAGTCACCTAGACTTTCTTCTTTATCACTCTTTTTCACATTCAATCCTTCCTCCAGCTGTAACGCCATCTATCCTGACTATGATTCTGTTTTTATTCATTTATTTATCTATGAATACAAAGAATTTCAGAAAAGAAGGATAAAACGAAGAGACTTGCCTTATTTGTTTCTTTACTGGAGGGTATTCTATTTAGCAGGCTTTCCACAAGATGCAACTTAGTAAAGCCAGATCCCTCACTAGGGATTGGGAGTGGACCATTTCTGCCGATTTCACCCAGGGCTGTACAGGCAGCAATTGCCAGGAGGGGTGATGTACTGTCCAAAAATGAGCCTGTAAACACATTTAGACAAAAGAGAATTTTATATCATTACCCATGGAATGCAAAGCAACCAGCAATGTACTCAAGATTTTTTTAAAGACAGCAAACCAAAATCAAGGTCTATAACATATTTTCCAGTTGATAATTTGTTAGCATTTCTTTAGTAATAAAACACCAGAGTCATGCCCTTTCTTAATGTTTACATTTTTTCCCATAATGGAATCATCTCTGTTAAATAGAAACATATAGAAAAAAAATATATAGAAAAACTAGAGTACTTGCATTGTTATTAAAAACAGAATTTATTTAGCATCAAGATTTTGTGGAAAAACCTCGTGTATTTAGAGTTCAATGCTATAAAAAGAAATTTAAATGTTACAATAAATTTTAACCTAATTCAAAAAAATTGTAACCTACTTATGCTGACATCCAAATCAGCATAAACACATTAATTACCGATAGTTTCTGTGGCACTCTGAATGAGCTCCTCTTGTTCGGGCAGAAAATCAGCATTTGTCTCCACGTCTTGCTGCTCTGCCATTTTCATTTTCTTCTTAGCCAAATATCTTCCTACTGTGAATCCCAATGCAAGCAAAGATCCGTGCTGTATCTCCGGGCTCTGGATTTAACAACACAATACCGTACGTCTGTCTCTCTCACACGTGCGTGAATGCAATGAAATAACTGTGTGTTTACTACAGTCATCTCCCCAATAAAATATAAGGCCAAAAAATGAAGTGATCATGTGAGGCTCCACTGGATGTTAATAAATCGGTTAGGCAAGAAGAGAAAACTTGAGTTTCAAACACAGAATTCTGAGAAGTTAAGCTGAGTCCTGACTCACTTGGATTTAGATTCCCTAATCCGATACCCAAATCCAACTCTGGGTGAGGTGACTCCATAAGTGGGTGCTCTTATAAGCACCCACACTTTCTTCTAGCTTATAAATAACACTTAGGTAAATACACCGTCATAACTTTCAAGCACAATTTTCCTCTACTGCCAACAAAATACAATGAACGGATCCTATTTCTAATTGCTAAAACCTCCAAATGCCAATAAAATATTTGAAAGCACATGGTTTCAACAGTGTTTCCTAACGGGAAAGGTACAATGAGAGGTGGCAGTAGATGGGGAAGAAAAAGGAACTAACATTTCTGAGCACCAAGCACTACTAGAGCTTCTCATGTATCCACTCCCTGCCGTATTCGTAGCACTTAAAACAATGCCTATGAGACACAAGGCACTCAAAATTTGTCGACTGAACTGACTGAATCCACGTATTATCTATCTCATTTAATCTTTACAATCATAAAGGCAAGAAATTTATGAGTTCATTTTACAAGTGAGAACACAAAAACTAAAAATATATTAGATGCTTTTGTAAAACTATTTCCCACAAAAAAGGATAAAGACAAAACTGATAACATACATGATTGTCTTTTGTAGTCTTTATAAGCTGTTCTACCATTGACTTCAACTCGTTTCCTGACACTGTAGATACCACCACAGAATAAAACAATGCTGCCAGTTCACGCATCTCTTCTTTACTGCTATTCATCAGACTCTGAGCGGTGTAGAAAAAGAAATACACACATAATATATGATCATCTCCTTGCTGACAACGTCTAACATTTAAAACATTATAATGTTCAATCTACTGGTAACTATGAGAAAAGAACACAACAAGCTATTATTTCAAAATGAAATAAAAGCGGAGGTATAGACCAAAATCTTACGTGCATTTTCATTAAAGATACAAAGTATAGGGCCTCCCTGGTGGCGCAGTGGTTGAGAGTCCGCCTGCCGATGCAGGGGATACGGGTTCGTGCCCCGGTCTGGGAGGATCCCATATGCCGCGGAGCGGCTGGGCCCGTGAGCCATGGCCGCTGGGCCTGCGCGTCCGGAGCCTGTGCTCCGCAACGGGAGAGGCCACAACAGTGAGAGGCCCGCATACCGCAAAAAGAAAAAAAAAAAAAAAAAAAGATACAAAGTATAAAACAGGTGGAATTAATACAAAGCTGATCTGAAACAGAGGTGAGCATGTGTTTTCTGTAAAGAGCCAAATCTATCGCAACAATTCCACTCTGCTATTGTAGAGCAAAAGCAGTCATAGACAACAAATGGGTGTGGCTGGATTCCAGTACAATTTTACAGACACTCTAATTTTCACGTCAGGAAATTTTATTCATCTTTTAATTTTTTTTTCAACCCTTTAAAAATGTAAACAGGGCTTCCTTGGTGGTGCAGTGGTTGAGAGTCCGCCTGCCGATGCAGGGGACACGGGTTCGTGCCCTGGTCCGGGAAGATCCCACATGCTGTGGAGCGGCTGGGCCCGTGAGCCATGGCCGCTGGGCCTGCGCGTCCGGAGCCTGTACTCCGCAGCAGGAGAGGCCACAACACTGAGAGGCTCAGGTACCACAGAGAAAAAAAAAAAAAATGTAAACAGTATTCTTAGCTTGCAGCCCATACAAAACAGGAGGCGAGCCAGATTTGGTACATGGACCACAAGTTAATGACCCCTGATCTACAAGATCAAAGGTCAAAAACTCTAAGATCATTTTAAAATCAGCAAATATTCACAAAGAATTTAAAAACCTTTTTAAACTAGATGAGACTTCATGAGACTAGATTTAAACTTCATGAGACTAGATTTTCCAGAACAGTACAAAACTCACTCCTCTTGGTAAATTACCTCACGCTTTCACACTTAAATAATTGGTACTTTTTACATTAATTCAAACTGCATTTTCCAAAAAGAACTACATTATGTAGCACAAAAGGTATACAAAACTATATGAGCCAGACCTGTAATAAAAAAAATTATTCACTATTTATCTGAAATTCAAGTTTAACTGAGTATCTTGCTTTTTTTTTTTTTTTTTTTTTTTTTTTGCAGTACGCGGGCCTCTCACTGTTGTGGCCTCTCCCGTTGCAGAGCACAGGCTCCGGACGCGCAGGCTCAGCGGCCGTGGCTCAGGGGCCTAGCCGCTCCGCAGTATGTGGGATCCTCCCGGACCGGGGCACGAACCTGTGTCCCCTGCATCGGCAGGCGGACTCTCAACCACTGCGCCACCAGGGAAGCCCAGTATCTTGCATTTTTATTTGCTAAACCTGGTAACCCTTTTGGTGTGACCACGGGACAAAAATACTCTCCAACATGGCCGGTGGGAGTGTGAATTGGAACTACTCATATGCAGGATGTGCATTATCTATTAAAATTGCATCCATGTGTCCTCAATTCCACTTCTGGGGAATCTATCTAAAAATATACCCACTCATATTCAAAATGATGGATTGTTCATTGCAGCAGACTGGAAGTACCCTAAATGACCATCAATAAGGACCTACAATAAATTATGGCACATTCATGCAGTGGAAAACAATGAAGTTATTAAAACAAAGAGGATGTTCTCTCTGTAGTTATATAGGAGTAACTCCTTGTTCTAAAGCTAAGTGAAAGAAGGTACAAAACAGTGTGAAAAGTATAATACCCTTTTGTGTGAAAAAAGGAAGAAAAATCAAAAATGCTAATTTCATTTGTGAGTATATGCATAAGTAAACTCTAGAAGGGACACCATATACAAATAAGTGATAACCTACGCATGCCTGTCAGGTGAGAGAGGAAGAGGCAGGAAGGTGAAGGGATCTGGGTAGCTGAGAGACTATGCAAAGGAGACGTCTTACATAATTGCTTACTTAAATTATACATATTTATTACTTTTTTAAACTTTTAAAACAGAAAAATAATTTTTTCTCACTTATAAGACTCTCAATTCATCTCCCCCTCTCACCTAAATGGATCACTGCAATACATGGGCCTACACGTTTCCCAGTAAGTGTTTAATGATGAGAGTTTCAAAATGACCTAAAGGCAGAAAAGGCCACAGAAACACTGGTAGGAAGGCGACATCATGAGATCAAAGTTTAAAATATACAGAATCAAAAAGAAATACACATGCACAGGATATACCTTTATCCATTCGGTTTTGTCTACAAATTTGGTAGCCAGCTTTTCCGGATACACTGAGACAGCTTCCAATAGACAGTACATGACTGGCAAACCTAAATAAGAAGGAATTCAGAACCATTCTGATTTCAAGAAAAGCAACAAACGTACAGGGATCACTAAATTCCTTTAAAGCATAAGGCTACAGCTTTAGGAGGCATTCCCCAGTTTTACAAAACAAAAGTTAACCTAAATACAGTATGTGATTCAATACAGCAAATTTACAGACTTATTGTCTATAAAAAGATGCCCTGTTCTTCACACCCACTTCCAAAGTAAAAATATATTACCTATTGTTCAGCATTTCTTTCTGAAAAGAGAAATAGTGTATCAAAGATGAACTCAGGAAAGTTTAGAAAAGAAACAGAGATTCATGTTCAGTTGTAGGAGAGAAGACAGAAAATAATTTTGCTATAAATTCTCAGCTGAGTTTAAAATTAGATTTTTGTTTAAGTGCTTTAGTATAATCCTCAGCGTCATGACCTCCTACCTCCAACACCTGCTAACAGCTGCTGAAGCAGGCCGATGTAGATCTGAACAGGGTTGGTTTCCCCACTCTTGGAAGAAGACGAGGAGGGTATTGCCTGGCTGCCCGACATTAAAGTCCGTATATAGCGTCCAATGGCTGGGGCGTGATCTTGCATATCAGCCAAACTCTGAGAGGTGGGCACCACTCCCGCACTGTGAGCCAGGCACATGCGCAAGTACAGGACTATCTACAGACAGAAGGAAGAAGGACACCAGAGAAGCGTCTCAAAAAATCAAGGTGGGGGGGCTTCCCTGGTGGCGCAGTGGTTGAGAGTCCGCCTGCCAATGCAGGGGACAAGGGTTCGTGCCCCGGTCCGGGAAGATCCCACATGCCACAGAGCAGCTGGGCCCGTGAGCCATGGCTGCTGAGCCTGCGCGTCCAGAGCCTGTGCTCCGCAACAGGAGAGGCCACAACAGTGAGAGGCCCACGTACCGCAAAAAAAAAAAAAAAAAAAAATCAAGGCAGGGGCTTCCCTGGTGGCGCAGTGGTTGGGAGTCTGCCTGCCAATGCAGGGGCGTGGGTTCGTGCCCCGGTCTGGGAGGATCCCACATGCCGTGGAGCGGGCTGGGCCCATGAGCCATGGCCACTGAGCCTGTGCGTCCAGAGCCTGTGCTCCGCAGCGGGAGAGGCCACAGCAGTGAAAGGCCCGCGTACCACACAAAAAAAAAAAAAAAAAAAAAAAAATCAAGGCAGGAGATGTTCTTCAAAGTGACAGTTCCCAGTTTTGATTCCCCACCTTCCTTCATAAAGCTATTCAAAACCCTCACAGAAGCTGGAAAACACGACTCAACGTGTGAACTGAAATTACCACAATGGAGCAGAATTTATATAACCAGCTTTTATAATCCAAAGAGTGCATTTTAACAGAGTTTAATGGAGTTAAAACACAAACTCCACTTTTAAAGTCTAAAATATAACAAGGAAAATCATTATTTTTTTTTAAAGATGTGTGTGTATGTATGTGAGAGAGACAGACACTGGGCAGAAACCCAGGACCAATGATCTGTTCGTGTGGAACTTGAGCTGCATTTAATCTCCACTGACATGAGAATTTGAGAAAATGGGTTCAAATCATCTACAGAAGAGTAGCTACGACGTCATTAAAAACCTCTGACATAAATTAGCTACTAAGGAGTCCTCTGGAAGCTCTTTCCTTGACAGCTAGAACAGGACAGGCAGTAATTTCATCGTGGGTCTCCTTACTCACTCTGAACAAGATTATCTCTTGGCATTTAATTAGTGCAAGTCAATGACTAAAACAATAGAATTTCCCTTAGTAAATGAGATAAATTAATCTAATTCTCCAACCTTCAAAACTGGATAATCGAAATAACCTCAATATATCGTTGGCTTTAAATTTCAAATCTAATTTGCTGTAAATTCCCAATAGCAATCAATGCAGAGCATCTATTTCCTTCACGAAGAGAATCTCACTGAGATAAATGTATTTCTAGACACCACTATGATTTAAAATAATACCAATTACTAAGTACTGTTTTCCTAATAAACAACCTGGTATAAAACAATGACGTCACTATATGGGTTTACCTAGAACACAAAAAATTCACGGTCATCTCTTTGACTGTGACATTACCGTTAAGAACCTTTAGCGAAAGCAAAATAGAAATATATGTCAGTCCTACCTCTCCAAAGGCTGCTGGGTTAAATGGAAGGACAGTGGTCCCAGTCATGTACTTGGCTGGCGTTTTCATTCGATGGGAAGCCTAATAAAAATAAACCCCAAAAATCAATTACTGGAAAACAAAGCACGTGTACCCTTTCTCAACTCAAAAATAACTATTTCTAGCTACATTATTGCCTGCTACTGTTTTTTTTCTAGTCAAAACATTTTTCCATTAACCATGCTTGATTGTGCATGGACCTCAAACCCTAAGTTACAGATGTGTTACCTTCTAACTGGCTTGTTTAAAAAAAATAAACCTGGGCTTCCCTGGTGGTGCAGCGGTTGAGAGTCCGCCTGCCGATGCAGGGGACACAGGTTCGTGTCCCGGTCCGGGAAGATCCCACATGCCGCTGAGCCTGCACGTCTGGAGCCTGTGCTCCACAACGGGAGAGGCCACAGGAGTGAGAGGCCCGCGTACCGCAAAAAAAAAAAAAAAAGAATAAACCTATAAATCAACTATACTTTAAAAAGAAAGGAAAAAAGAAAAAAGCTGCAAAGATGACACAGTAGCAAGTAAAAAATATAAAATAAAATAAAAAGAATAAACCTACTCCAGGCATCTACTGACAGTCACCCCAGGGCGCTGCATGCCAGTTATTTTCATTAATAATAGAGGCAGAAGGAAAATATTAGCACAAAAGCATCTCTGCCCACAAATATGACAGTGTTATGGAGAAGAGAATCATGGTTGCTACATACTGACCTCCAGCACCCTTAAGATGTCTATCTAAGCAAAAAGCTAAGACCACCAGTAGAGGTGAAAGGCTGTAAGGTATCCCCCCAGCACACTAAGAGAAACATCAATGTAAAAAGTAGGATAGTGTCAGGGTGGGGGGTCATGACTGTCAATACTCTGATCTACCAGCAAAAACAGGAGACTTGCAAAAGCAGATGCAATGCTCTCTTATGATCATGGTGGAAAAAGTCTGAACTGCTCCCTGAAGCATTCTTAAACTTATGCTGCCCTAAATAGTGCCCTTAAAAATAAAGAAGATATATTTTAAGCATGTCATGCCAAGGGGAAAAATTTTAACCACAGCCAATAAAAATAATGGTACAAATGAACTTATTTACAAAACAGAAATAGAGTCACAGTTGTAAAAAACAAACTTATGGTTACCAGGAGGGAAAAGGGGGGAAGGGATAAACTGGGAGATTGGGATTGACATATACCCACTACTATATATAATATAGATAAATAATAAGGACCTACTGTATAGCACAGGGAACTCTACTCAATACTCTGTAATGACCTATATGGGAAAAGAATCTAAAAAAGAGTGGATGTATGTTTATGTATAACTGATTCACTCTGCTGTACAGCAGAAACTAACACAACAGTGTAAATCAACTATACTCCACTAAAAATTTTAAAAATAATAATAATAATAAATAAAATAAACACAGCCAAAATGTTGAAAAACATAAAAGGAATTGTAAGTAATTTAGATTTGGGCAAAACAGATTAATTACATTTGAGATTTATATTTTTCTCCTCACTTCGTACCTTCCTCTTATTGTATTAACATTGTTAGAAACTTTACGAACTATTCAACATTTAGTGATTAGCATTTTAAAATGTGTCACCTAAAAAAATATAAGTTTATTTTCATCATTCACTATATGACTTAAACTATTATCTGAAGTTAAATACCATACCTTTTCCTGGATATAATATACCATTTCTGGAAAAGATGGCATCTGCTTAGAAGTACTTTCTTTTCTGTTTCTACCAGGAAGACACCTTAAAACTCGTTGTGCCTCTCCATGAACTTCCTCCCGTCTTTCAGAAAGATAAATAAGAAACATAAATAAATTTCACCAACTGGAGAATGATCATATGAAGACTAAGAACAGCAATTTTATTTGTCATCTGTCTTAAATATATTTTTGGCTCTCTATGCAAAGAGGCATAAAATACATGATAAGCAATCGCTTCTTTTTGGAAATTTCATTAAGATGTAGAGAGTCATGTGGCTTTCATCTTTGAATTTTACCCACAGGAAAAAACAAGACAGGGTATGACTACAGGTCTATGTATTGTATCAAGGGAGCCATACTTTTAACTCTAATAAATTGCTCCTAAATTCCACAGACGAACACTGCAAACAACATAAATTTTATTCAATTTTCAACTAAATTTTAAATGAACCCAAATTCAAATTAACACCTTTGAAACTTACGGATCTCCTGCAGCTAATAAGAGCAAATATCTGGACGGTATATGATCTGAGGGAAACACCGTGCTGGCAAATTTCACAGCCACTTGTCGAACTTGAACTTCAGGCTATTTGACACATAAACGTACAAACACACACACACACACAAATTAAAAAAAAAAAAGAATTCAATTACCAACAACTCATTCCAGTCGAGTCATTTTAATTGTAAACAATCAAAATTTAAGTTGATATTTCAATAAATATATCTAAATAAATAAAACATCATTTAGTCAAGATCTTTAATCATGTTGTTTAAGAGTCTTTGGACAATGACATTATTTAAAGAATACTATTATGATCTAAGAGGATGCTCCAAGTAGAGCAGGAAACCCCACCAAGACCATAACCATAATCTCTCTGTAGGTGTACATCCTCAGCCCAACCATCAGACCAAGGTCACTGTGGCAGTTTCTAGCCACCACCTCTGCTTCTCCAACTCTTAAACTCTCAGTCACATGAGTGAAATTCAGATATTTTGCAGGGAACACAAACAGAGCTTACTTGGAATCCCTACAAATTTAAAGCAAAATACCACCAACGCTTTCAGATTAGCTCTTAAATTAAAACTGACTCCAAAGCAAAGCTTCAACTACATAAATATATCCAATTAACTTAAATAGATTAAGACTGTAATCTATGAATAGGAAGTTCAACCAGAAAAGCAATTGTAGAGTCTACTGATGCTTAAGCTTTATTCTCAGGTATCTTCCCCCTGGGTCATTCCTCCAGTCACAACATAAGTGAGATGAGAGATGCTTAGAAACATGTACTACCTCATTTATTCAGGTGTTCTTGCTCTTTAGCATTTTTGGAGCTACTGTAAAGGGCAATGATATTAAGGACCAGTCTATATGATTTAGCCCAGGGTCTGGCTGCCTTACATGTAGTCTGAGAAAAGAAAATAAATTACCTTTGGCTTTGTAATACTGTTACATGATTTGATCTGCATAAGTATGACCAGCACCCATGTGCATTATACAAGCATTCCATTTCCTTGTACGGTTACCTACAAAAAGTTTTAAGTATTTGACTCTAATAAGCTTCCAAATAAGCCTATACTTCTTTGTCCATGTTATATGATCATGAACCAGGTACACTGAACACCAAGAGCATTTGACAATGGGTCGCTATATATAATAAGCCTTCTGAGTGTACATAATTATCCTGTCATATTTCAACAGAAACCAGATACCTTCCTGAACCTTTAATAATTCCTCAGTATAAATGTGTTAATAAACATGGCTGAAGACCTAACAAAGACCCAATGCAGCCAAATTTCAGTTAAGATGTAATTCATATTAATCTCACCAATATTTGACATCATTCCCTCTTTAATCTCCCTCTCTACTCCTAGAAATGGAGGACAAAGAACTGACTAAAGCAAATACATAATGTATTATTTTATATTGCATATTATATATCATGTATACATATGTGTATATAACCACAGATATTAAAAATTCTCCTGCAGGGCTTCCCTGGTGGCGCCGTGGTTGAGAGTCCACCTGCCGATGCAGGAGACACAGGTTCGTGCCCCGGTCTGGGAAGATCCCACATGCCGCAGAGCGGCTGGGCCCGTGAGCCATGGCCACTGAGCCTGCGCATCCAGAGCCTGTGCTCCGCAACGGGAGAGGCCACAGCGGTGAGAGGCCCGCGTACCGAAAAAAAAAAATAATAAAATTTCTCCTGCAAACTCCCATGGCAGGCAAATGAAGAGGACTAGAGGGAAGAAGAGTATGTATGATGGTACTGGCTTACTTCCTACAGACTCATTTTGATCCATAAATTGTGTCTTTCTTTCCTTCTGCTTTTCTCCCCCAATGTTACCTACAGAACTCTACCTCAGTGAACTGTAGTGCTCAGCTACCACTTAAAACAAACACTTGCAACTGGTAGAGCATGATATTAAGAACAGTTTTCCAACAAGGAAGGCTTTAAACATAAGGCCTCTGTGAATATCACTACTCCTTCTTCCCTAAAATCAGATTGCAATAACGAAGAATTAAAAACAGATCATAAATCACAGTCCAAGTGAAAGCAAATATTCCTCTTCATTATAGAGTTAAGGCAAAAAGCAACTCAAATTTTGATCTTAAAAATGTAGGACTTCCCTGGTGGCGCAGTGGTTAAGAATCTGCCTGCCAATGCAGGGGACACGGGTTCAAGCCCTGGTTGGGGAAGATCCCACATGCCACGGAGCAACTAAGCCCGTGTGCCACAACTACTGAGCCTGCGCTCTAGAGCCCGTAAGCCACAACTACTGAGCCCATGAGCCACAACAGCTGAAGCCCATGCGCCTAGAGCCCGTGCTCCGCAACAAGAGAAGTCACCGCAATGAGAAGCCCACACACCGCAATGAAGAGTAGCCCCCGCTCGCTATAACTAGAGAAAGCTTGCACACAGCAACGAAGACCCAGTGCAGCCATAAATAAATAAATTTTTTAAAAAAACTGAGAGCTTAAAAAATGTTTAAAAAAAAATGTAAAATGCATATACCACCAGCCACTGTAGTTCACATAGCTGGACCTACCTTTATTAAGTACGAAGCCACAAGTGCCTCCATGAGAGTCCGCTGTGCTCCTTCCAAAGTACTATAAGCTCCAACCATCATGGATAGTGCTTCTTGAATAGCGAGTCGCGTCTCGGGCTCTTCCTATGAAGATGATAAAAACAGTGTTTCCCTCCCTGTTGGGTTTCCAAGTGAGCATCCAAACAGAAAGCATACACTTGTCAGGTCTTTCCCTACCTTACATAGGGCTTCAAAAAGCTGCTGCACAAGAGCTATATCCTTAGTGAATAAATGGGGCATTCGACTGTAAGAGAATATGAGGTCATCATTACTATCAAAAATTTCCATAAGATGGAAAAGAAAAAGAAACTAAACACAAACTTTCCTAAACTTGCACTTTCACTTCTGAACCATGTGAGCATCACTGGATTACCTCCCCCAAAGAACCAAACACTTTTTAAAGTAAATATTTAATTCTTCAACTGTCTAATAATGTAATTCTAGATTAATATACCTATTATCCAGATATTCTCACTAGAATATTCCATGCATTCAGTTAACATTTCTGATTTTAAAATAAAGAAAGTAGATGAGACTAAATGCTATTTAAACTAATGACTCTGGTGACAAGGAGCTTTGTCACTTCATGCCAACACACAAGGGACAAGGTTTGTTGACAACCCTATGCTGTATCAGCTGATCTGAAGTGGCTGTCTTCTGAGTCCCCCAACTCCTTCCCTACACAGTGCAGAAGAGCAAGACCCAGTCTACACAGGCCAACACAGAGCCTGTGCCAGGGTGTAAGCAGCACCTCCTACCACTGAGGATGCTGCTCCTCTATCTCCCTGCTCTGAAATACAGTGAAGGAAGAGGAAACAAGGAGGAACTGGGTGCAGGAAACCATACTAAGCAGAAGAAAAAAAATCCAACTTTGGAAACAGGGCCACTCAGAATCATAATATAATGCTATCAGAAAAGAGAATCACTAGAAAAACTCTTGATTATAGAGATTATAAACACTGGTAGTAAGTAGCAACAAGAACACTTAAGGTCAATCAAATGTCTCTAGGGTACAAGAAAACTGTAACACATTATGACACAATCCAGTTCAAAATCTCATTTCAAGACTGCCATTTAATGTGGTAACACATCTTCAGATATAAGTTAAAATGTCTCACATTCATTATCCTTCTACAAGGAGGACATTTCTAAACAACCTATGACCCTTTCAGAATCATAACAAATTTATTCTCCATCCATTATTAAATGCCACAATTGTTCTTAGTTTACCAACAGGATATCTCTCACTGAAAAAGAGTTTACTCACCTGGAGAGTTTTCCAACAGCTGAATATGCCATTGACAGTAGCTTAGGGTCCTTGAAATTAAGGGGAAAAAAAAGAAAAGAACAAAAAGCAGACAGAACAAAAAACACAGTAAACAGCAAAACCTTTTTGCTGCAATTAAATGTATTATTTTACTCCTTGTTAAACCTAGGTCTCACCCTGCCTAACTATGTGATATCAGCATCTGAACAAAACAAATAAAAATGTCCAAACCCAGAATGCATCACACTACTAAAAGGAAAAACAAAACTTTACCTCCCCAACTTACTCCAAAAGGAAAATGCAGTGGTCATATATGAAAAGGTTCTCTTAGCTGGTGCTAAGTGCAGGATAGTTTCAATACTATATAACCTGCAAATACCAAAATTCACCACCAACGTACTAGGAAAACAGCTTAACTTATTAGAAAATTCACCTGCCCAACAGGCTAGGATCCACTCTCTCTCACCCAAAATTGTAGTAAGCTGGGGAGCAACTGTCTAAAAATCTGCACCATAGGAAACAGCTTCTTCTCATATCTTCCACCATAAAAAATTAAAGGGATCATAGTATTCAGGTGAGTTAACAAGGTTCCCACTCAAGATACGGATAGAATTTTACGTGGTTTTATGAAAACCAATAGTCTGACATTACTTAGAACATAGTAACACTTCCATGAGCTGAAGTTTATACATTTAACATAGGATTCACACACCTACATGGCCACTCTTACAGACTCATCTGTTGGGAAGACAGGCAGTGTCATCTGGAGGTAAAAGGATTACAGCCCTGTAGTTTATCTGGCCTCTCTAACCTATCTTCAAATATACAGTTCCTCCCCTAGAAGCCCCAAAGCATTTTTATTTCTACCAACCATCCAAAGAATCTGACTACGCCATAAAAATAATCTGAAAGTTTCCCAAGGCCTTAAGAACCATGCAAGCTCTATTCAATCAACAGAAGAAGACAGGAGAGTCAGGCCTAACACTGCCCCAAAGCACAGCTGCACAACAAATGAATAGCTCTTCATTAATAATATCTACTAATATGCCTTTACTGTGCTGAATAATTTACATGAATTATCTCATTTAATCTTCACAATAATCCAATGAAGTGATACTATTATCCTCATTTTTCTGATAAAGAACAGAGGTCCAAAGAATTTAAGTAACTCACCAAGGAACAAAACTAGAATTCAAACTCAATTCTAAATCCAAATGGCAAAATACTGGTCATTGTACTAATGCAAACATGCATTCATGTTTAGCTAAGACTTAGGAAGAAATACTAACTAGAGTTCTTGAAACCTTACCTTTTTTAGCAAATTCCCCTGAAATACTAGAAATGGTAGGAGTGATACAGCAAGGAAAAACAGGATTTGAAAATCTACAATCCAAGGAATCCTCATTCCACTTAGCTTAAGGAATCAAAAATTTACTGAATGCATGTTCTGACAGAGTTTGTTTGTTTGTTTTATCATCTTTATTGGAGCATAATTGCTTTACAATGGTGTGTTAGTTTCTACTGTATAACAAAGTGAATCAGCTATATGTCCACATATATCCCCATATCTCCTCCCTCTTGCGTCTCCCTCCCACCCTCCATTTCCCACCCCTCTAGGGGATAAAAAGCACCGAGCTTGTGCTATGTGGCTGCTTGTGCTATGTGGCTGCTTCCCACTAGCTATCTATTTTACATTTGGTAGTGTATTTGGTAGTCTGACAGAGTTTTGAATCAATAAAATCTCAGCCCCTAAGAATTAACACTGTTTCTCAAAACAAGCAAATCCAAATAGACCTATATGGAAATAAATCATAAAGTAAAATTTACTTCTTTTCATTCCATTTTTGCACAGTGCCTAAAAGTAACATAAAATGTACTAGCTTTTTAAAATGTTATTTAAAGAAATGATAAGACAACCTCAAGATCCGTATCAGTTTTTAATACTTATTTCAAAAAAAAAGGGCAAAAGATGGTGGTAATTTCTGAAATTTGCACCACTTCAATTAAAAATGTTAAGAAATGATGGAACAACAGCAAACTTTAACTATATCAACATACAGACCAGCAAAGTTTATAACAGAAAATACTTTAAAATATAAAATGTTAACAAAAATTTAAAAAAACAAGTCACTTACTTCTTTATATTCATTGATTAGCTTGGTGAGGCCATTCAAAAGCATTGGACCTAATGGCTTAATCTTGATTTCTGGACAGCTTTTTGAAAAAATAACACATACAAAGCAAGATATAAGAATCTCATAATTACAAATCTTTTCAGATTATTAGTTAAAATAGAGACATAACTGAAGTAAATTTAAATAATCTATTAAAATATGAAATATTTTAAGATAAACAAACAAGATTTCTTTCTAGGTAAGATATACTTGCATCACTTCATCACTCCAACAGCTTGAAAACTTTATAAATAGTTCAAAAAACTTACGTTACACAAATGTGATGCACAAATTGCAGGGATAATGTTCTTAATTTTGAATTTGTATTTGTACCAAAGAGTCCATCATACACCACCTATGAAAAAAGAACAACGTCAAGAATACCAATTAACAAGAACAGCAATTTACTATCTTCAAATACTATTAAGGATTCAATCAAGAGTAGGTCTTTTGCACTACACCTTGTTCTTCAAAATTAATGCAGTTCTCTTTCATACAAATATTTTAGCTGACGGCCTTAGGAAGCCAATCAGTAGCTTCAATTAACAGTCTGTGGAGTAACAACAAACACAATGGTAGATGTTACAAGTCTGCAAAATTTGTGGGGCTACCACTAGAAAGCAACACAGAGTTCACGCTGCAGTGGGCTGCCACTCTCACGCAGGGGCCATGAGCAGAGAAGGTTATTTTGGGGGTATTAGGTTTCTTAATTACACGTGGACTCATTTTGAAAACATAAATAACTACAAATAAAGTGTACACCTACAGGATGTCTATGAATATTCTGCCACAAACTTCTAGCTGCTTATTATATAATGTAGTGTTACTACAACCAAATTTTCTGAACCAAAATTATCAAAACACTGTCAGGGAAACAGTGCCTGGAAAGTGAAATGGAAGAAGCTCTGTGATTATTTTATGTTTATGGAAACACAGAACAGAGTACTTGAAATCAGTCAAATATTAGAGAGCCAGATACTGGGAATAAAAGTTGTATCACCTAAAAGGAGGAAGCAGCCACTTAAACAAATAAGCCTTAAGAGGGAGAGATGTGAAGGCAGAAGCCAATGTCTACCACACACATACAGTGAGCAAGAGGACAGTGTTCTTACTTTGGGACTGAAAGAGATGAGAGGCAGGAAATGGAAACACTTCAGACAGGAAGGGGCACACCAGAGCAAATCCTGAAACTGGAGTAGATGTTTACCAGGCTACAGTGGGGAGGGCCACTATGCCAGGAGTGGAGACACAGAGCCATGAAAACAGCATGCTTAAACAGCAACAATCTCTGTTGGAGCATAAGGTACAGGGCAAGGGTATGGTGAGATACGAGACCAGAAGGGAAATAACTGCTGCCTTTCCACCATTTACTGAGAACTTGCTAACTGAATGAGTACTAGCCACCCTGCTCTAAAGCTTCTACCTGCTAACCTACTCAGTCTTTACAACATTGCTATGAGGTAGCTGTATCATTACATCCATTTTACAGATTTTTTTTTATGTTTAAAGAAAAACAGGAAAAACCCTGAGTTTTATTTAAGATCAAAAGTAAGTAACTAATGACAAAATTATGCTCAAATGAATCTGTCTCCAGAGCTGAGCTGGTCATGACTTGGACCAAAAGGCAAGAGCTTTTCCGGAGGGGCTCACATCCCACACCAACAGAGGACAAGAGTTTCCAACTGCAAAAATAACTCTGGTGGCAACACACAAAACAGACTGGCTGTGGGGAAGACTAGAGGCAGGGCAACAAGGAAGACGACTGTGGCAAGCAGAACAACAAGTGACAATCCTCATTAACGTCAGCATTCGGCAGACGGGGGTGAAGACACTGCGGCAGCAGCATCCAGAGGCTGTGGCCGCTGCCCTCACGAGGGAGTCCCGTCAAGGATGACTCGCTTTTCCACCGAGGTGACCAAGTTTCTGGTGCTACCATTTTTGGAAAAAAGCCACTCAGAAAAGCACTAGTTTGAAAGGAATTATCACCGTACTTTTAGGGTGAATGGTAACCACATACAGCATATATTCTATAATAAAAATTTATAATATATATATTATATATACTATATATTTATATATAATAAAATATATATTACTATATTAATAAAATATATTTTTATTATAGCTATAATTAAAAAGTATTTTCTGCAGCTAAACTTGAGAGAGAAAAAAGAAATCTCATTAACCTTGTTATACATATCAACCTACCTCCTGAATATCCATTAACACAGTTCTTTGTCTAGTTAAACAAACATGAAAGTTGTAAACAGGCCATTTTTCTCGGGAAAGAATGAGTTACCTGAATGTTAGCCGGGAACGTTTCAGCAGCTTGTCTAGAACGAAGGAGGTGGGGGACAATCTTTAACTTAACCCTTGTACTGACTGGGTCCCTTTTCAGCTCTGGCTTCAGAACTGCTCCCTGTTGAAAACATGTGTGATTATAACTCAGCACTTCAAAATTATTGTGAATTGAAAAAAATCATGAGAGATCATCTACATCAATGGTCGCTCAAACTTTTGTTTCAGGATCCCTTTATACTCTTAAAAATTACTGAAGCTTCCGAAGAGCTTTTGTTTATACTGAATACCTATCAATATTTAATATACTAGAAATTAAAACTGAAAATATTTTAAGTACTTATTCACTTAAAAATATTAAACCCATTATATACTTTCATAAATAACGTATTTTTAAGAAAAATAAAAAACTATATTTTCCAAAACAAAAAACTGCACTGAGACAGTGGCGTTGTTTTATATTTTCTGTAAATCTCTTCACTGTCCACCTTAATAAAAGAAAGCTGGATTCTTATATCTTTGTCAGCATTTAATTTGTTGTAATATGTTGTTTTAAGTATGTTAAAAAAAACAGCTTCACAAAGATATGTGACTGGAAAAGTGGGGATGATTTCAGCCTTTTCAGATAATTACAGATATTTGATGCCACCCCCAAACTTGATATGCAATAGGTTCTTAAAGGTTAACTGCCATGTAGATTTGAAACCATATCAAGGGAACATCTGCATACTGTTCTACTAAATTCCACCAGTCTATCTGCATACTGAATGGCTCCCTTACCCTGTATGCTTCTGTAACATCACTGGTCATTTGGAAAATACTGGCTCACCGAGTTAAGCAAATATTTCATTATAAAACATCCACGCACACACACAAAAATCACATTAATATCATGACCAATCTCATCAGAAAAGTCTGTAAGCACTGACAAGCTGTCAAGCTCATCGTGATGAATACAAATTTCCCAAAATTCTAGCTTTTGCTTAAAAGCTCAACTTTCATCTTTGCCAATAAAGCATGTTAACTGCTTTCTTGAAGCCTCATTTTTTCATTTTAAAAGAGAAAATACATGCCAAATACCCATCTCAATAACTAGAGTTTGCCTCTCTACTCTTTTTTTTAAATAAATTTATTTTTATTCATTTATTTTTGGCTGTGTTGGGTCTTCGTTGCTGCACGTGGGCTTTCTCTAGTTGCGGCGAGCAGGGGGCTACTCTTCATTGCGGTGTGCGGGCTTCTCATTGTGCTGGCTTCTCTTGTTGCAGAGCATGGGCTCTAGGCATGCAGGCTTCAGTAGTTATGGCTAAAGGGCTCTAGAGCACAGGCTCAGTAGTTGTGGCGCACGGGCTTAGTTGCTCCGCAGCATGCAGGATCTTCCTGGACCAGGGCTCGAACCCATGTCCCCTACATTGGCAGGCGGATTCTTAACCCCTGTGCCACCAGCGAAGCCCAGTTCTTAGTTTTTTAAGGAAATTCCATATTGTTTTCCATAGTGGCTGTATCAGTTTACATTCCCACCAACAGTGCAGGAGGGTTCCCTTTTCTCCACACGCTCTCCAGCATTTACTGTTTGTAGATTTTTTGATGATGGTCATTCTGACCGGTGTGAGGTGATACCTCATTATGGTTTTGATGTGCATTTCTCTAATGATTAGTGATGTTGTGCATCCTTTCATGTGTTTGTTGGCAACCTGTATATCTTCTTTGGAGAAATGTCTATTTAGGTCTTCCACCCATTTGTGGATTGGGTTGTTTGTTTTTTTGATATTGAGCTGCATGAGCTGCTTGTAAATTTTGGAGATTAGTCCTTTGTCAGTTGCTTCATTTGCAAACATTTTCTCCCATTCTGAGGGTTGTCTTTTGGTCTTGTTTATGGTTTCCATTGCTGTGCAAAAGCTTTTAAGTTTCATTAGGTCCCATTTGTTTATTTTTGTTTTTATCTCCATTTCTCTAGGAGGTGGGTCAAAAATGATCTGGCTGTGATTTATGTCATAGAGTGTTCTGCCTATGTTTTCCTCTAAGAGCTTTATAGTGTCTGGCCTTACATTTAGCTCTTTGATCCATTTTGAGTTTATTTTTGTGTATGGTGTTAGGAAGTGTTCTAATTTCATTCTTTTACATGTAGCTGTCCAATTTTCCCTGGAGCTAATATGATTTTTTAAATAACTATTAATGGTTTAGAAAGCAAACAAATAATCTTGTATGTCCAGGTTTCAACTTGGAACACTTTTAAACACAGTTAACTAAACAGATAACTTATGTTATTAAGCAAACATCTTATTTCTAGAATTCAGAAGAACCCACCTATTGTTCTAGATTCTAGACCACGGGTCAACAAACTACAGCCCATCGGCCAAATCTGGCCTACCATCTATCTTCATAAGGTCTGTGAGTTAAGAGTAGTTTTTACATTTTCAAATGATTTTTTAAAAATCAAAATAATATTTTGTAAAAGTATTATTTCATGAAAATAATATGAAATTCAAATTTCCGTAACAATAAAGCCTTACTGGCACACGGCCACGCTCATTCAGTTCTGTTCTGCCTATGGCTGCTTTCATGCTACAGCAGAGTTGAGCAGCTGCAGCCTCAGAACAATATATTCAATAAAGCCTAAAATATCTACAGGAAAAGTTCATTGAGGCATAATCTGGACAATCATTATTTAAGCATCTGAACTGAAAACACCAGATCAGGTAAACAAAGTTACCAGGAGATTTTAATCCACCTAGACTAGTATGGCTTAAAACTAGTATCAATATTTCCCATAGCATAGGTTCAACTTAAATCAAAATAACCTGGAGAAAATGTTCAAATACATAGAGCCATGTCAATAAAATGCTTTTTATGATGATGTGAGAGTAAACAAAAAGAACCTACCTCTTTTGTCTTCAGTGGTATATCTCCAAGGTATACCTTGTACATCTTATTAATGATGGCAGGATTATTCCAGTCAATCAAGCTACAGAAGGTTTCAACAACGCTTGTTAAAATTATTATTTTTTTCTCCCACTCCAATAATTTCAAAAAATCATAGCCTTAATATGTGTTACCAAAGAAAAATATTATAAATACACAAGTGAAATGGGCAACTGACACTGCAGAAGAGAAGGAAAGGGATTAACTTCTATCAAAGTTAGTTTTCAAACAGAAAAAAAAGTCACTTATCCCACCATGATTCAACGTAAGATAGATCAGTGTATCCAGTGGCCCAATTTGGTACTACTCAAGAAATCTGGACTGTCTTCCACTCTCAGGGCCAATGCCACAGAGCATTCCAACACAGCAGAGCCATACTACACTTGTTCAAAGAGCCCTGAGGCACGATTCTTCTGTTCAGCCACTTGGAAATTCAAAAGTAATACAGAAAGTGACAAAAAACATTTTACCCATTAAAGCCACAACCCTAGGAAGCCTGCAACCCACGGCATTTCTCAAATACCATGGCACTGTGATCCCCAGTATCCCCTCCTTATCTCCCATCATCCACTTGCAATTTTAGCACCTAATTCTACAGAGCAATCCTGCTGCCCTTAGTCACTAAGACTTATTCCTAATTGGGGACCACAATAAGGTGACTTACTATTGATGGTCACCCACCCTCTGCAGCAGCCCCTGCCAGTCATTTTACAAACCCAGCAATAACACAATCCTGCATTTCACTTGATTAGTGAGATTTAACCATACTCTATTCTCTCTTTTGACAATGATTCTGCTTTCAAACTATGCTGTATTTGTGCAAACATAATTTATCATGCTGCTTTGACTGTTTTTCTAATCCATCTCTTCCTTCATAGCTAATCAATCCACCTCTTGTTTGTATATCCACAATTCCACTAGCCTCAAAGACATTCTATAATTCTACTTATTATTTACCTATATCTTTCCTCAGCTGATTGCTACTAACTAATCCTCAAGCTCCATCTTTGTTTCCTTCCTATAAATACTTCAGGTTTAGAGATTTTTGACAAAACACACACACACTTTAGTAAAACAAACTAAAAACTTAATAGTGATTAACTAATAAGGATAAGGATAATTTTCACTGTTTCTTCTACTTTTCCCCTTGCCACCTTTCTAGTTTTAGTTTTCTGATTACATGCTTGTGAAAATTCAGAAATGAATAACACAGAAAATAAAATTCCTCATAATCTGCACCATAACCCTCTCTATTCCTTTTCAGTAACCACTAACTTAGGTGTATCTTTTTCTAGACTTCTTTCCTATGCATGTAAAATAGTTGGATGGGCATGGCAGGTAGATAAAGAAACAGACGTATCACTTGAAGAGATACTTTTATTTAACAAAATGGGTATCTACATATTGTTCTCAACTCACTTTTTACCTCTTAACAATGTTATGCTATTTTTTGGAAAATACAATTGTTTTAATAGACAAAACCAAAACTAATTAGAATACTTCAGCACCACATTTATAGTTCCAACAATCCAATCTATTGTATGGTGTAAAGAATGGAGTCAGTTCAAACACAATGAGAAGTTTTAAAGGAAGATTTTTTGGAAAACAGAATGGAGGTTCCTCAAAAAACTAAAAAGAGAGTTGCCAGTGAGATCCAGCAATCCCACTGCTGGGCATATATCCCAACAAAACAATAATACAAAAAGATATATGCACCCCTATGTTCACAACAGCACTATTCACAATAGCCAAGATATGGAAACAACCTAAATGTCCATCAACAGATGAATGGATAAAGAAGATGTGGTACATATATACAATGGAATATTACTCAGCTATAAAAAAGAATGAAATAATGCCATTTGCAACCACGTGGATGGACCTAGAGATATCCCACTTTGTTAACTACATTTAGCATTAAAATAAATTCAAAAAAGAACTATTCCATAATTTGATTTTTTTAACAAAGTATCTTCAATTTTTCATGTGTTCTCCAGTCTTTGCACATGTCATTTATTAAAATCAGTACATATATCATTTTCTATTATGCTTTATTCATTTGCCATTACTTGGAGGCAATTTACATGTTGCTTTATTATTTTTATAATTATTTGGGCAGATATATAATATTCCATATAGGTCACATAATTTATTTATTTACCTATTGTGGAAATCTGAATTTGTTTCCTTTTTTTTTGAACAACTATAGGAAATGGTATAATGAATGAATCTGTAACATTTTTCTAAATATAATATTTTTCTTCTTTTGAATGATTCTCTTAGGTTAAATTCCCAGAAGATTCAGATAAAAGATTGTAAATATTTTTATGATTCATTACCTAATACAAACTACTTTCCAAAAATTATTTCAACTTACAGCGTCAATCAACAGGGTATAAGAATAGCAGTTTCAACAGAAACTTAAATGGAGTAATCAAACGTTGCACAATGTTATTTACCAATGGGTACAAACTGGCATACCACTGTTTTTTTGTGCATGATTTGATTTCTTAAACACAATATTTTCTATGAGCCTATTTACTATATGTATTTCCTCCTGTGTAAATTAAGATCTATTCAACACCTCTTTTCACAGGACCTGATTTTCATCATATTAACCATAATACCTACATATCCTTTATTAAAAGTCATATCAAATAATTTGATAGGGGAAGAATCAAAAATGAATAACTTCCGGGTTCTGACATTTTTTTCTTAACATCAGTTCTTTAAGTTCACTTACCTAGACAAAGGTTTCAATTCTTACAGTTATAATCCTAACCCATTCCAATTTTAAACTACTTCTCCAAACAGCTTTTCTTCTTTGTCTTATACAGAATTCTGCTCTTTAGCAAACTGTCTTTCATACAAATTAGGTATATTTCACAATCTCATAAACTGAATGTCTCACTACACAAAACCCAAAAAGAACAAATATGTGCTGAGCAAGCTTTTAGAAATCTAGCCTCTTTTTAATTTCAAAAGTTTAAAAGGGAAGCAGTTTACCTTTGCTTGCTTTTCAACTCCAGGTCCGCTGCTGTGGCTACACTGTGGCGTGTGTCACTAGAAGCAATCACCAGATGAAGAACAGCTTCGAGCTCAGGCACCTGCTCAGCTTCTATGAATTTCACTATACCCAATTTGCACTGTAGATAAATGAAGGGAAGGAAAACCACTTATCAGAGAAACAAAGACCACCAGCCTAAAACATCTGTTTCACATATCAGTATGCTCATAAACCAAAGATTAATAAAACAACAGTAGCCACTCCTATTTAGGCTTACAGTGTGCCTGGGACTATACTAAACCATATATATTCATGATTTCATTTAGCCCTCACAATCTGTGAGATGAGTATCATTATACCTATTTTTCTGATAAGGAAACTGAGGCAAGGCTGAAGAGATTAAGACACAGTTAGTAAACAATGAAGGCACAATCCAAACCCAAGTCTCGGACTCCAAGGCCATTATGATACGAAGCCTTCCTACTTAGGTTAACAGCCTCTCTAAAATGATGAAGCCTTGAACTGAAGTCCAAATCTGGAGCCTCCAGGTAGAAGTGGGGTACATCAGAAGTAAAGTACTCCATGGATTATTTTGACAGTTCAGAAAGAACTAAACTCACAGTCCATGAAGTTCTAATCTATTGTTAACATACTAACTCTGTCCTCAATATTCTTACATACTGAAAAAAACATGATTTCAAACATATGCAAGAATTGCAAATGCAAGTGAAATTCTAATCAAACAGTATTCAATCTAACTGGCTAAAATGAAACACAGACTGAAGAGAGAGTCTGCTTAGAACTTCATGCAATGTGAAGGAGCTATGAATTTCAATACAAATAATTCTATTTAGGATAAATATACCTGAAAAATGAAACTTTACCTTTAAGAATCAGTTACATGATAGCTCTCATGTATATGAATTAGGACTGATAAAGTGTACAATAACTAAATGACAAAGGATGCAATTAAAAAGGATCATAAAAATGCCTGCCTTCCCTCCCCATGTTCAACACAACTGACCTGCAACAAGAGCTACAACAGAGAAGATGCAAGCATTCACTGCACCCACAGTTATGGAAGTCAACTACACAAAGATATACACAAAAAAGTGTGCAAAGGAAGGGCTTCCCTGGTGGTGCAGTGGTTGAGAGTCCGCCTGCCGATGCAGGGAACACGGGTTCGTGCCCCAGTCTGGGAAGATCCCACGTGCCGCGGAGCGGCTAGGCCCGTGAGCCATGGCCGCTGAGCCTGCGCGTCCGGAGCCTGTGCTCCGCAACGGGAGAGGCCACAACAGTGAGAGGCCCGCGTACCGCAAAAAAAAAAAAAAGTCTGCAAAGGAAACTGAGAACAATACTTATGTCCAGCAATAGGAGACTAGTTTAAAAAATATGTGGTTTACACATAATTACATTTAATACAGACATTAAAAAGGACATTATTTTAAAACCTGATATACTATTAAATGAAAAAAATGAAGTTCAAATAGTGTGTTATGTGATACGTAAAAATGTATTGTGTAAAATTATATTTGTGTACACACACATGTACACAGAGCAGGCTGTAGGTGAATGACAAACTAAGGTGGCAGGATTCCAGGTAATTTTTAATTTCTCGTTATAATGTTCTATATTACTTGAACATTTACATTATCACTAACTTTATCATTTGAAAAAAATAAAAGCTGTCTTATCTGAAAGAAAAAAATGTAAAAAACAAAAGAGATATTTAAAAATTAGAAGAAAACAGCTTTCATCCTTGAAACTAAACTGTTCAACACTAGATCATGAAATTGACAAAAGGCATACAGAAGCCCTCAGAAATCAGCAAATAACGGCCAATGTAAGATTACAATTTATAATGTTAACAATGATTCTCCAGCACTTATAGCTTTAGCCCTCAGACAGACCTAGATTCAAAGCCTACTACTAGGAGTGAGACTGTGGTGAATCTCAAAACCTCAATTCCTTTTACAAAATGGAACTAAATTTCTATACCTTGTCAGGTTGCTGTGAGGATTAAATGAGATAATGTATTCAAAGTACTCAGTATAGTGCCTGTCACATAGATCACACTCAATAAAGAGTAGCTTCTGTTACTATTTACCCTTCTTTCTTACTTACATCATGGTTTAAGAAGAAAAAAGATCTATAAAGCACGAAGATGTTAATCTAATCAAACAGAGCCCTTGCTGAACAAATCATTCTATAAATTTGTTGAGTGGCAAGAATGCCCACTTGCCTTTTTCCCTTTCCTGGGAAAACTGTTTTGATCAGTGATCACTTACACTGCCAAAAAGAAAAGGATCAAATCATTTAGACTGCCATGGAGAGATAAAGGAAGGATTGGAAGACTAACCCATGTTGCTTGAATTCCAAAATAATTACATACTGATCTCATCTGTTCTTCCCTGAGGTGCCTGATGACACAGACACAGTGAGGCACCTTCTCTGTAGAGCACCAGTCTTTTTTAAAAGCTGCTCAGAGAACATCTGTGTCCTGTTTAAATCCAGAATAAAATTCTTAATGCCAATTTTTCAATTCCCAGGAAGAAATATAAAAGGGCGTCATGCTTTTCCCCCCATATGGTCACTTGTTCCTCACTTTACACAAAATGTACAGCCCTAAAAAGCTGAATAATATAAGATAAATTGTATTTCAACTGCACCAAAGCAGCTAGATAATTATTAAACCTGTAATTAAAAACTAAAATGAAAGTTACTCAACTTATAAATGGGCTGTATTTTATACTTGGAACATGTAAGCAGTATTAGAAAAACTAAACAGCATTTCCCACTCCTCCCTTTCCCTGGGGCTTTAACCAATAAATGACGTGATGACGAGAACACATTACATCAATCGTATTTCATTACTTCATTACAGAGCCTGAATACGCTGGAATTATGTAACACATGCTTCCACGGACTTCAAAGGGGCAAGTGTGCAGGGTTAAGCTCCGTATGAACAAGCAGTGTGTGATACCTGTTCCAACTGTTCAGGTGTCCATGGGTTATCTCCAATAACTCGTTTAGCTGCATAAAAGCTCATTCCTGGGGGAGGCTGTGGTATTCCAGAACCTCCCCCACTATTTGAAGAAGAACCCTGTGCTGAAGATGAATTTTGGCGACTCTGGGATTCATTTAACACATATCTGGAAAGGAAATAGGAATTTAACCCCTCTATAAACACATACAAACACATGCATATATATAGCACATTCAATTATATACTTTCCTCCCACAGAATTTTGTGAGAAGAATAAACACTTGAAATTAAAATTTTATCATAAAGAAAAATTTCAGAGCTATCTAAAAAAGGTATCTACATCTTCAGCAAATTAACCATTAGAGTACATCTGCTCAACCTGGTTACAAATGAACTGTAACAGTTACCAAAAATGAATATATTCTGTTCACTCTCAATCTATAAATAATTGTTCTAAAAGCCACTATGGGCCCACTACATTTTGAGTTTTTAGTTGACAAATACAAAGGTTTACTGACTGTAATGGGGTGGAGGGGGAACTACTGTTTTATACCCAAAGCAGAGAATATTTATAGTCATTCCCATTTCTGTTCAATTCTCCTTGAACTCCTTATTTTCTGCATTAGAAAACCCACTGAGGGCCCCCCTGGTGGCGTAGTGGTTAAGAACACACCTGCCAATGCAGGGGTGACGGGTCTGAGCCCTGGTCCGGGAGGATCCCACATGCCACGGAGCAACTAAGCCCATGCATCGCAACTACTGAGCCTGCGCTCTAGAGCCCACAAGCCACAACTAGTGAGCCCGCGTGCCACAACTACTGAAGCCCACACGCCTAGAGCCTGTGCTCCACAACAAGAGAAGCCACAGCAATGAGAAGCCCGCACACCGCAACAAAGAGTAGTCCCCGCTCACTGCAACTAGAGAAAGCCCGTACGCAGCAACGAAGACCCAACGCAGCCAAAAATAAATTAAATAAATTTATTTTTAAAAAATAGAAAAAGAAAACACACTGAAACCTCCAAACCACTTACCATACAAGCACATACACCCCAAAAATGAAAAAATTCAGAAGGATCCAAAGAGGAAAAAAATTCTAATAAGGACCAGCTTTTTCCATTATATGTTCAAAGCACACAGCTTTGCAGCTAGTTATTAATTTATCATCCCATTTCTTTTTTAGCTTCTATAGATTAAAAATAAGATTCCTTATAAATTCATTTTGAACCAATTAAACTAGGATTCCTCATCTACAAAATGAAAATTTTGATATGAATATTAATTCAAGTCCCTCTGAACTCTAAAATTCTATGCTGACAAATTACCAGACTGGATATTAAAATAAAATACCTGTTATAATAAAAATTAAAGAAAACACCTGAAGCCTAATGGCACAGTAAATTATTCCACATTACTATATACCATATTTGTTCCATTCCTAAATTCATCTAATTTTTTTTTAAAAACCTGTTAAAGAATCATTTTAATATTTTTATATAAACAAGGCAAATTCTCACTGGTAAGAAAAATGTGAGTAACTACTGGCTTGGGTACATTGTGTGCCTAAGTTAAATTTGGATTTCAAAGTTAAATTACCAAAGCCATCATCACCTGCCAGTTCTGGCTGCCTCCTGATTCAACAACTATAAAAGGAGGTTTTCATTTATTTCTCAGTTATAGCAAGACTGGCAGCAGTTAGTAAGTCAATTAATAACTACTGAACAGCTAACATCGTGCAAAACACCATCCTAAGCACAAGACAGAGGAACAGCAGGAGGTGTAAGACTGAGTGTCTGCCATCTGGAGCAAGTTGAGACAATAACAACACAACATGTGCAAGAACATATGATGTTATCAGATGACAAAGAAACTGCAGGGAAGTAAGAAATGATATGACAGAGGTAGTGGAAGGTCCAGAAAATAAAGCCGCCAAATTAGAGGAGTGGGAGGAGAGCAAAAAGGAGAGGAAAGAAATCGTACAGTGTGAACTCTCGTGGCTGGATGGAGGGACAGGGGATGTGGAGACCCCCATGCCACGCTCATAGTGTATCCTGCATTTTTAGTCAGGGAAGAAATGTAATGAAAGCAATACGTTAGAAGAATCTCTCTGGCAGCAGGACAACCTAGAAAAGGAGCAGGCTGGAAGCAGATGACAACATGGGCGCGACGCCAGGAACCAGAGCTAGAGTAAACAGCTCCTGACTTCAAAGCGCTCCCAATCTATTAGGACGGGATAAGCCAACGACGCAATAAAAGCACAAAGTGGCACTTCAGATGGGTGCTTAGCCTTATGAGGACAAGGAAGAGTCCTGTGCCTAGGGCAGGGATTTAGTCAGAGACAACAGAACTGGCCTCTAAGCTAGTTTGTGAGGCTTTTTCAAAGTGGTTTTCCTGGCTGTCGTTTTCTGTTGTTTTCTTTCTTTCCTTCTTCCTTTCTTTCTTGATGGGGAAGCATTCTAAGCAGAGAAAACTGTCTTCTCTTAAAATGTAGACAGGCAAGGAGATACAGAGTACATGAAATGCATGAGTGCATGTAATGACTGGAAAATAACAGCCCAGGGATTTTAAGGGGTCACCTGATAAAATCTGTGTTTTAAAAATCAGGAAACTCTGTGGCAGTGTAGAAAGTTTTGAAGAAGAGCAGCTGGCGAGAAAGTCATGAAAAGACTTGAAAAGAGCCGAAACTAGATGGCAGCAGTGGGAATGGTTCCAGGACACATGGAGGAGGAGGAAGGAGGTCTTACGGAACTGATACTGCAGCAACGAGGAAGAGAAAGCTAGAGGCAACTTATAACTGAGCGCCTACAAGGCTAAGAGAATCATCACAGCACTGATGGTAGTTAAAGAAGAGAAACTGTGTTTACTGGGAAGCCTGATTTCAGCTTGGACGGGGAAAGTCTGAAAGCACAGCAGCAGCTCCACACCCATAAAGTCAGTAAGCAGCGGCGCTGGAGTTTAGAAGAGGTCAGGGCTGCAGCAAAGCAAATCTGAGACATTCATTTTCAAGTGAAAGTTGAATCACTGAAAAAAGTACTTGACTGCACACAGTAAAAGCAATCAAGAACAAGGTTGCTTTGTTTCGTTTTTATTTTTTTTTACTTACCCATAAGGCATCAAAAGGACATCTAGCATGAAGTCCAAAAGCAGCTGCACAGTCTTTGGTTTCTCAGCAAGGTTAAACGGAGAAGCTGATTTTGATGATTCAACAGGGTATTTCATGTGAAAAAGGGTTGGTATTAAAAGATGCATTAAGCTGAAAAAACAATTACATTTATTGCAACTATTTAAAAAATAGGTTTTTTTATACATGCAAATAACAGACAAAACCAAAAAAAAATTCACATAACAAAAAGTAGCAATCGTAGCAAGGGCCATTCATTTTCAATACCACTAATTTACAAAGTCCTAATATAGGGAGTGGCCTAGATTTCATTCTTATTAAAAGCTCAGGATATTGAGTAATAAGTGACATTTAGCCAATCTGGCTCATCACCAAAAACACCTGAGAAAAATGTACATAATATGGGCTCAGTGTTAATATCTATTACCACAAGAGATTTAATATTAAACCTTAGGTAAAGTTCAACTTATAACATGTCCTGTCAATCATTTTTTTCCTTTCCACATTTAATTAAAAATAAAGTCATTCTAAATATAAAGAAATTAAACATCAATCATGTCAATATTTGGAATATAATATTAAATTTCCACTGTGAATTTAAGTAACAGATTCTTTTCTTCTTTCACTATACCTGTTGCTATTAAAACGTGAAAATTTCAAACAGTGTTTACAATGTCTATTAATTTTACTTGTAAATATCTGTATTATAATCTTTTAAAAACGTTTATGCTCTAAAAAGTGAAGTGAAAACATGATTTAAATCCATCTTTCCTCCACAACTTCTTTTCATGGTTGTCACCACAACAGGGCTAGAATACAGAAGTTTTGAGCTAAGCCTAGAAACTAAGGATGATATTCCTTTTCACCTCTCCAATTCCCATATTAATACAAACGAGTAATTAGTTCCTTAAAAAACTGCTCTGAAACTTTATATCCTCCAAGAAAGAAATGTCTGATGAAAAGCATATTAGATCTCAAATTTTTGCAATCACAGAAAATCAGTTGCTTCAAAATAACTAACCGAAATAAAAATGCATTTAGATTGAGAAAAATGTTAGTTCTACACATTTTTTGATATGCTCACAAGAAATTTTATAATTTATAAAATTAACAAAACAGTTATGTTGAGGTAACACAGAACTGTCAACTCAAAGAGCTCAACTCAAGCCTTTGTATTTGCCCAAGTGAAACCAAATGTGTGGATCTATTTTTGAATGGCAGCTGTTGACTCTCACAGGTGGGCAATAAGGTAACTGAGGAAAGCATACCTGTCCTGCTGGGGCTGAGGCTTCCCTTCCATGGCAGTAAGAAGTGTAGGAGCCAGCTCACATTGTTTTTCCACTGGTAGGCGAGGATAGCCCATCTTAACATAAATTATAGTAAAATTCTAATGCAACAAGAGAAAGTCAAGTAAGTATGAAAGAAATACTCTAGAATTTCAACAAAAACACATGACTAATAACCTAGGCAGCTTTGTTATAACAAAGAAATTGAATCCTCCTTCCTCATGTTTATCACCTGTTTATTACAGCTTGACCAACTAGTATATCTCAGGAAGAACTCCAGCCCCAGTTATTCAAAATGCTTACTTTTAAGATGGGCTTCATATGAGAGAGTATGATCTAGTCTAAAGCACTTATACGTATATCAAATCATCACATTGTACACTTTAAATATAGACAATTCTATTTGTCAGTTATGCCCCAATAAAGCTGGGGAGAAAATAAAGTACACATATGTGCAATTACTTTTCACTGAAAAGAAAAAAGTAATCATTTGACCTACCTAAACCTACATACTACACATCAGTATCAGCTCTCCCAGTTTGTTACATTAATCCTTTCAAGCTAAGAGGAGACCCCATGTTAAACCCTAGGCTGCCATTTCCCAACTGGTCAATTACTAAAATAACCTCTTTTTAATTCAGACTGACCTCTCATAATCTTTTACTAAGAATCAATCATTCTTTTGTAAATCAACATACCTGACAAGTCATTACACCAACATTCCTTTGCCCTGTGTAAACGGCCATACATTATCCTGTTCCTACCATTTCCTCCAGATCAATACTCAGTGGAAAAACAGTGTGTCCTTTTGAAGAAAAACACCTCACGTTTCATTTAGTCTAAGGTGAAATTCTAGGCTGGCCAATATACTGACGACATCTAATAAATGTTATGAAAGAAAACTTCCTGTAAGTCAGAAAATATTCCAAGATAACACTCACTGTGACAAAGGAAACTGCAGCAGGGTCCTGGTACTGAACCAAGAGTGTCTCTACTGGGAGCTGTATCTTGGGGCGGCTTTTTATACGCTTATTGAGATGGACCAATAGTTCCATTACCTAAAATACAGGAAGATATGAACTGACATTATTGATCATATCTTAAAAACGAATTCATTTCTCAGATATTACTTATTTTAATGAATAGTAGCTACTTTATTCTCTTAAAGGAGGTAAATTTGACATCCCAGAAAGGGAGTATACAATATTAGAATCTTGTTCCAAAATGCTATCCCCAAGAATCCATGCACCAGATTTTTAGTAGTGAATTTATTTTTACAATGTCCTTTAGTTAATTAAACTTGAGATTCCAGATGGGCCTACACTGAGGCACAGTCTCCCAGAAGACCTGTGAACAAACGATAGCAACACACCATGCTACAGACTGAATGTCTGTGTCTCCCAAAATTCACGCTTTAAAGCCCTAAACCCCACTGTGACGGCTTTGGGAGGTAAACAGGTTTGGAGGAGGGCGGGGTGGGGTGGGGGCACGATGGGATGGGTGCCCTTCTAAGGGGATGAAGGTATCAGAGTTCTTCCTGTCTGCCGTCTGAGGATAAAGCAAGAAGACAGCCCTCCGTACACCATGAAAAGTTCCCGACGAAGAGCCTGACCATGCTGGCACTCTGATCTCGGACTTCCAGCCTCCAACACTGCGAGAAACAAATGCTGTTTATGTCATCCAGTCTGTGGGATACTGTTATAGCAGCCCAAACTAACTAAAATACAACATGAACACTACAGCAAGAGAAATATACAAGGTACTGAGAGTTTCAGGAAGAAAAAGTATCTACTAAGATCAAGGAGGACTTCTGGGAGGAACTGACAGGAAACTAAGTCCCAAAGAGCAGATGAAATTCCAAGCAGGAGATCAGTTATCAGAAGGTATAAGAGGTCTAAAAGAACATGGTGCACTGCATCTGACTGAAACACAGAGTGGTAAGAGATAAAAGCAGGACCTAGATTACAAAAGGATTTGGGTAAAATGCTGAAAATTTTTTACTTTATTTTGAAGATCATCTGATTCTACTAAAGAGTTTTAAGTAAGTAATATCAAGCTTCCTCTCCTTTATGTGGGAAAAGACAGAAATAGAGGTCAACAAGTCAACAATACCCATGGGTGGAAAGGAAGCTGCAGAGGTTTACAGTCAAATGACCCCTAGCTTACAATAAAAGTGGGATTATCTTGCTAAGAAAGGAGCATTGAGATATATGGTTTTTAGACTTTAGATTTAAAGACTCAAGAATTTAAAGTGACTATTCCAGAGGGCCAGGCTTACACTATTCTCCATCACTTCTGAAATTTGAGCTCTAGCTTCAAAGCAAGTATTAAGGAGAGCTGTAGGGATGTTCACAGCAACAGCAAAAGTTCAAAGTTATCTACAGCAATCATGAAATAAGTGAATTTAAAAAATAACAACAAATCTAAAAATCAATATTTGTTAAATGAGTGATAAGAATAATCGTAAAATAGCTGACATTTACTGAGCAGTTTCCACGCAGGACAGCTCTTTGCATTCCTTATCTCATCTGATTCTCACGACAACTGGAGAGGTGCTATTGTCATTCCCATTTTACCCGTGAGGAAGCAGAGGCTCCGGAAGTGAAGTGAACTTGTCCAAGGTTACGGAGCCAGCAAGTGGCATAGTGAAGATCTGACTCCAGAATCCATATTTTTAACCTTATCAGACACTGACAGCTGAGCTTAATTCAGCTAAAGTGTCTGTCACCGTGAGACACCCTTGGGAGCCCTCATACATTACAAAGACCTAGAAATTTGCATTACCACACATACCTCACCCAACCTCCTGCCTGTCCAGACCTGTGATTCAGCTGGATGACAGGGGAAAAAATCAGGAGGAGCCAGGCTAAAGGAAACAGCCCTCTTCTGATGCTCTAAGCTAGGCCGATTCCTAGAAGGATCCTATGGAAAATCATTATTGATGGTGGTAGACAATCATGCCCACAATGACATACTTTCTTTTTTATGACAATTTTTAAAATTTTAAGTAGATTAACTACTTAATTTTCTTCTAGCAATATTATCACCTTAAATATTGACTCATTTCCTAAATTTGGTTATCCACTGCCTGCAATCCTCTATAAACCCATAAAAATTAAGAAATCCGCTGAACCAGTCCTTCCCCCAGCTTAACTGACAACAGTTAACCTCTGTCAGTAAGCCTGCAGAATTACCAGCCTCGGGTATATAGTATTTTGTCCCTATCAGTTCCCCTTATTACTCATTCATTTATATTCATTTACTCATTAGTAAACTTTTTAATTGAAGTATAACATATAGCTGAAGTGCAAAATTGAGAATGTATGGCTTAATAAATTTTCACAAAGTAAACACACCTTTGTAACCACCAGAAGTACAAAGGCCCTGCACCCCACTCACTAACCCCTCTTCCTGACTTCTAACACCATATTTAAATTTATATAAATGGAACAAATAGGATGAACTCGTGTGTTCTTCATTCTATATTATATCTGAGATTTATCCATGTTGTTGTTTACTTTCACTGCTCTAGTAGGAAAAAAACAGAATTTATCCATTCTCCTGTATCATGATAGATATAAGATTATTTCCAGTTTGGACCATTACGAATAATGCTATGAACGTTCTTAGCTATGTCTTCTGGTGCACAGGTATACACACTTCTGTTGTATACAAACCCAGAACTGGAAATGCTTGGTCATGAAGTATACATATGATAAGCCTTAGAATATTTCCAAACAGTTTTCCAAAGTGGTTATACTAATTTACACTCCCGCCAGCAGTGGTCAGTTTTTAATTTTTACCTATTCTAAGAAGTCAGAATATACAAGGTTCGCTGTAAAAGAGAATTCTACATAACATATCTCATTTTCCTTAAAATAGTGATATGTCAGTATAAGTCTAAAACTTATTTCTCTTGGGAATTCCCTGGCAGTCCAGTGGTTAAGACTCGGCGCTTTCACTGCCATGTGGCCGATACCTGGTCGGAGAACTAAGATCCCACAAGCCACACGGGGCAGCCAAAAAATAAATAAATAAATAATAAAACTTATTTCTCTTTCACCCAATTTATCCACAAATTATCAGCTGCCACTTTACAGGTATCCTGCTTAAGCCTAACAAACATTATGAAACTGACAGTTAGGAGCCCTAAAATTACAGAACTGAAAGTCAATACTAGATTAATCCCTAGTGTCACTGACTACAAAATTTTAAGCTTTTATTAAAAAATACTCTGCTTTCACATGACAGTCTTATTTTATACGGTAAAAAAAGGTCTAATAATTGTAACTGCATTCTAGATTTGTGATCAGTATCTATATCCTTTGTTTTATTAACCATTATATAATAACCAAAACTCCAATTATCATATTGGTTCTATTTGCAAGAGGTATTAGTATGAGTACAGGACTGTACAAATCATGAAAGTCTGAACAGGTAGCTATATTTCAAAGTAAATAAAAGTCTGACCGAGTATCTATACTTAAAAGTAAATAAAAGTCTGACCAAGTATCTATACTTCAAAACAAATAAAAGGGAAACACACATCAAGCCTCTACTACTGGGAGTCAAAATAACATGCAGGCAAAATTATGTTATTGCTTTCAGACATTCTTTTTATCCTCAACTTTCATTCACTGACCCCTCATGTACTGAATTCACTTTCATACATAAGCTAAAGAATGAACGTGTCTGCCATCATGTGAAGGCAAAGCCTGGCAGAAATCATTTAGTCTTGGAATTCTCTCTCATGTGTAAAGTCCCTTGTTAGTCATGTGACACAAAGCAAGTTATTTAACTTCTTTGAGCCTCAGTTTCTTCCTAGATAAAATGGGAATAACATGAGCACCTATACCCCACAGAGTTGTTAAATGAGTTGTAATGAACTGAAACAATGCCCCCATAGGCATTTAATGCTTTGCACTATTATCATTTTCTTAATCACTTTCCCCCATTTGCAGAAATCGAATGATAACATTTCACAGGCTATTATGAGGATTAAATGGAAGGATATGTCAGAGTCTAGCATACTGCTTAGAATGTAAACAGGTGTCTCAGCTGTTATATCTATTTTCCCTTATTCCAGAAGTTTTCAAACTTACTTAACAACAAAACCCCTTTACCAAGAGAAATCTGATATGTAAAAAAAGCAAACAAAATTAGTATTTTACAATATAAATTAAATACATAAGTTCACAATGATTATATCTTTCTTTATTCTATTTTCTTGCTTTTTCAAATTATAATAGAAAAACACATTTATTACAATAAATTAAGTGAAAAATCATAATTATCCATTTTCCCTATCCATTCATAGCCACTCGAAGACACCAGTATTAATACTTTGGTGTTCATCTTCACATCTTTCTCTGTATCCACAAAAACTTCTACAAACATATTTACATCTTTATTTTTTTTAATAGATCTTTATTGGAGTATAATTGCTTCACAATACTGTGTTAGTTTCTGCTGTACAACAAAGTGAATCAGCCACATGCATACATATGTCCCCATATCCCCTCCCTCTTAAGCCTCCCTCCCATCCTCCCTATCCCACCCCTCTAGGTCATCACAAAGCACTGAGCTGATCTCTCTGTGCTATGCTGCTGATTCCCACTAGCTATATCTTTAGATTTTACTTGTTTATTTTTTACAAAAATGAGCTATATATCATTCACGTTAGCACAGAGTCCACTTTGTTTCCAATTAAAAATATATAAGCTTCTTAATTTAGACCTAAATCATTCTTTGTAGTAGTTGCATAATATTCCATGGGATTCAAAGTTGTTTTTAAAAATCATCTGGGGCCTCCCTGGTGGCGCAAGTGGTTGAGAGTCCGCCTGCCGATGCAGGGGATACGGGTTCGTGCCCCGGTCTGGGAGGATCCCATATGCCGCGGAGCGGCTGGGCCCGTGAGCCATGGCCGCTGAGCCTGCGCGTCCGGAGCCTGTGCTCCGCAACGGGAGAGGCCACGACAGTGAGAGGCCCGCATACCACAAAAAAAAAAAAAAAAAAAAAAAATCATCTGTACGACTCATCAAAGTAAACACATTTTCATATATTTCCTTCAAGCTTTTTGTAAAAAGGTTAGAAAAATTCACCAATAGATCAAAGTCAGCATTATTTGGAATATGAGAAGAAAAAATCAAAGGAAAATTTCTAGGGAACAACCTAGTAAGAAATAATAAGAAATATGGGGATATACATAAATGTATAGCTGATTCATTTGTTATAAAGCAGAAACTAACACACCGTTGTAAAGCAATTATACTACAATAAAGATGTTTAAAAAATAAATAGATAAATAAAGGACAACATGAAAAATAAATATAAATTAAAAAAGAAGAAAAAAGAAATAAGAAGGTAATTATTATTTCTAGTAAGAAATATAAGGGTAAGGGGAGAAGGAAGAAATCTGAACAAGATAAAATACTTTACTTGATGGTAACTGAGTAAAACATCTTGTTTACTTAGATACAAATTTATGACTGAAATGTTAAGAATGTGGATAGAATTGCTTGATTAATCATTATATTAAAACAGAATATAGGTTATCAAACTCTTAAACAGAAAACGTGTGGCAGGAAGAGGAGAGAAGGGAGAAGAGGGAGAGATGGAGAGAATGAGAACAGATCAAGTGATGAGAAAGGTTAATAACCGGAACAACTGATGTACATGCCCTCAATCCAAACCTCAAAAAAAATGTGACATCTCAATTACATTGATGAAGATATGTAGCTAAAGTAAATAAGGTTAAGATTGCTGGCTGGGGCAAAGATTCTTCAATCTAACTTACACCAAAGGAAAACACTGGCTACAATACTAGTCTTAGATGATAGAGGTATTGGGGAAAGAAATCTTAAAAGAGATTTGAAAGATAAGAAAAGTATGTAATACAATACAAATTACTAAGAAACACAAGATCTTAAACTTGTGCGTCAAAACACATCAAGGAAGCGCAAGAGGGAGGGGATATGCAGATATATGTATGCATATAGCTGATTCACTTTGTTATACAGCAGCAACTAACACACCACTGTAAAGCAATTATACTCCAAGAAAGATGTTAAAAAACTCATCAAGGTGAATCTATTAAAACTAAAAGGAAAATCAGAAAAACTACAATAGCAGCAGGAGATTGTAATTCACTATTAATTTACAACAGGACTGGAAGACAGGTTTCTTGAGAAATGAGAGCACAGTGTTGAGTGGCCTATCCACACACTGAACTCCATATTCCACCAAGAGGAAATATTTTTTTAATTTTATGAATAGCTTTTATGAACATCAGAAATAATATGCTTTAAAAGACTAGAACATTTGCTCACTGTGGTTTCAAATCAGAATGCAGTAAAAAACAGACAAATTTTACACTATTTTGAAACCAAAAACAATGTTCTTATAAACTAATTATTAGGTCAAAAATAAAATAACCTAATACTGCTCACCAGTGGAATTATGGGGTATAACCAAAATAGTAATCAAAGAGAAATCCGGAAACTGAGGTCGTTTTCCGTTCTGTTTTTCTGTTATCTGACCTTAATGAAGTCACTTAATCATTCCAAGCCTCAGCTTCATCTATAAAATGGAAATAACACCTACACCTCACATAATCTTATGAGTATTTAAATGATTAGCATTTTTCCTGGCACATAATGACCTTTACCATCACGTACTTTACAAACTGAAATCTTATGTGAAAAAAACATATCAAAGGAAAACAAAAAAAGGAATAATTTGAATAAAAATAGAAGAAAAATACACTTGAAAAAATTAATATAAAAGCTCTTTTTCCTTTTAAATTGGCCCATTAAAAAAAGCAAACCTTTGGTAGTAACAAAAAAATTAGAAACAAGAATGGAATTTCTCCACTTGAATGGTAACAGAATATTAAGAATAATTGTATGATAGACGTGAATAATATACAACTGAACATATAAAGTAGACAGTTAGAGATGAATGATTTTCTACAAAAGATAAAATACAAGGAAACATAAAACTCCTAAGTAAATAAGTTAAAAAAAAAAACCAACCCTATTGAAAATACTCAGCCTAGAAGCCTGGACTAATGCAAAAACTTCCTTCTGTTTACTCTCCTTTTCTCCACTGCAAGTCTTTCTCCACCCCACAGCCAGAATGATTATGTCACTACCACCAATACCCTTTCAAATGGCTGCCGCTGGAATCCCCATGCCTGAACTCCTATCACTCTTCCTCTGGTGCACAGGGTGCATCTCTGTGGGCTTCTTCAGCTCCCTGAAGGTTTCACACTCAGTTCCAGCTCAGAATCTCTACACAGGGCCTTCTCAGCCTTTAGTGGTCTCCCCATCTCTATGCCTGGCTACTTCCTACACACCTCCGTTACACCCTATACTTAATTTAAATCAAGTCCCCAAATATATTCTTTCATACAATTCTTTGTCATCTTAGCATTTATTGCCATTTTAACTCTATACTCTTTGCCTTATTGTTTAATACTCATCTCCCCAAGTAGACGTTTCTTTCCTTCACCAACGTATCCCTAACACCTGGCATATAGAAGGTACCCAGTAAATATTTGCCAAGTAAATGATGAGACTGATGAAGCTAAATAAGGAAACAGAAACCAACACATGAAGGCCTTTTATACCTAGTTATTCTTAGGGTAAGAAAAGGCCATAGAAGAGTTTTAAATAGGAGAATGACGTGATCAAACACGTTATCTATCTTAGCAAAGCAGTATTAACAACAGGCGTGTCAAATACATGACAAGAATGCCCTATTCCTTACTGTAAACATAACAGACATTCTTAAAGATACTCTTTCTCCACTGAACTCAAATCAGGCCTCAGAATCCCTCTCAGGGCAGACCTCTGGGAAGGTCACTGCCAATCAATTACAGTGGCTCAAGGACTGAAACCTGATGATAGCTCAAAAACCCAAAGGTCTAGTATAAATACACAAGAAGACAAATGAATTATTTTAAAGGTGAAGCGTCCAAGTGTTCCATGTAGAACATTAGGTTAAGAAAGAAAATCTCGATGTGACAGTTACCCAGCTTTTACTAATAGTTCTTCAAAAAATTCTAAAACAGGAGCTGTATAACAGTATCTTGCTTTTAAAAACATTTCTTTTGCTTACTTTTAATTAAGGCCATAATCACAGTCAGCCAATGATTAAAGAATGTTTTTGACCCATTACCACCTGACTTTCATATTGGACTCAAGGGCATAGATTTTAAATCAGACCTCCATACATTCCAGAATAATTATCTCAATTATGTCATCCAGTACTGATGCCAAGTGTACAGCTGGAGCTAAATGCAGCTGTGCTAAGCATACAAAAGGTACTTTTAAATCATGGAAGCTGGTCCTAGACTTACTGTCCATTTTGAAAAGCTTAATTGGGATCATGAAGCTAGATTTCAATAATGGGAACAGGAAACTCACTTCATAAAATACATCCATTTATTCACTATTTAATTCCCCCAACTGTCCCAGCATGCTTACCTTTTTACGTACACCTTCTTGGGTGCTGGACAGCTTGAGCAAAACAGGAGGAAGGAATTTAGATATAATATTCTGTAATTGTTCATCTGTTTCAGCATGGCCAAGTCGTAAAAAGACTCGTTCAAGCTGATCTACAATATAAAAAGAGAAAAGGATAACTTAGCAAATCAAACAGAACTAAGACTAATCACTTTTATAGCTTAATTCTTTTTTCTATATTGCAGATCCTTCAGCCAGAACTTTAACCATAGCTAGCCCTGTATGCAGATGATTTTGACACAGCAATGAAACAACACTAAAAAGGTTTACTAGCTAATTATACTGTCTTACAACTGTCCTGGTCATTTAACCTATAGAAGAGAGGAAAACAAAGACATGAACAACAAATTTCTCTCCTATTTACAAGGTTATTCAGTTTTTCTAAAGGATGTGGATACCAGAAAAGATACAAAAGTTTTGAAGAAATCGTCTAGACCTAGCTAGCAGAGCCATGCAGGAGAACTTTAATCAGATACCAGGGATAATATTATATCTTTAGTGAAACCATCTTACTGATGAAATTTCTTCAAAGACAGAATCACTGCCCATTACTGTTGGAATTAGCCAACCAGAATGTGAGAGACAAATTTCCACCAAGAAAGCCACTGAGAAACATATTAACACCAAAGGGATGCTCTCAGCAAAACCCAGGCAACTACAGAACAAGCAACTAACACACTCAGAGCTTCTGTCTCTTCAATCAATACATTGCAGGGGAGGGGAGAGTGCTGAGGTGAAAGGGGAACCTACCAAGGGCAAATGACTGGATACCTGATTTTTTTTAATTATTGTTAATTTTTTAGGTGTTACAATGGTATTGTGGTTATGTTTGTTTTTTAGAGGTTCTTACAAAAATTATCCCTAAGTGATTAGGGAGCATTCTAAGGAGCTGGAAATGTCCTACATCTCAATCTGAGTGATGATTACACAGCTATATACATTTATAAAAATTCACAAGCTCTATCCTTTCATACTTTCTACTGTATCTATTATACCTTAATTTTAAAATTTAAAAATAAAAAACAAAAAAATTTATTTAAAGGAGTCCTTTTTTTCAGAGATAAAAACTAAAATATCTACAGGTGAAATAACAGTTACTTAGATTTACATCAAATAATCAGGGGTGTACTGGAAATCTGCTAAGAGAGTAAATTTCAGATGTTCTCACACACAAAAAAAGGCAACTGTGAGAAATATACATCTTAATCAGCTTGACTGAAGTAATCATTTCATTATGTATATGTGTATCAAATTATCACATTGTACACCTTAAATATATACAATTATTTCAGAATTATTTCAAAATAAAGTCATGGCCTCATTCAGGTCCTCATTTTAAAATAAATAAATAATTGGGGGTGCTGGGGTGAGAATGGGGAGGGGCCGTATAAGTGAAACCAAGATTGGTCACTAGCTGATAACTGTTCGAGCTATGTGATAGATACTGAGAATTTGAACTTCTGTATATGCTGGAAATTTCCATAATAATTTTTTACAGGAAGAGATATATATATACATATAGATATAGATACATAGATATAGATATGTATCTCCAGAGGGAGCCTAGAAGCAGTCACAACCTGGCACAACCTAGTAGCAACAAGCACACCCAGCACCCGGATCTTGGGTTTTAAACACCATTCTCCAGTAAAAGGAGCCAGACTTGGGGGAAATGGCTGATTCTAGGGCTGGGGCAGGGAAAAAACAAGATGAACCTGAAGCATCCTGTAGGGCCAGAAAGGAAACAGGCCCTGATAAGTCAAAGGGATGCAGGAACCACCCTGAAAGAGCTCCATTATAGCCAAGGCTTGAACAAATTTGAGGAACAAAATAAATAACATAGTATTGGATTCTAACCCAAAGTATAAAATAAATTTACATGACTCCATGATATAAATAAATGACTGAATGATTAAATGCACTGGGGAAAAGAGACAAGTCTTTCTTACAGAATTCCAAATAATTATGTAGATACCTCCCCCTACAGGAGGTAGAGCTTAATTTGTGTCTCTACGCACCCCTTGAGGGTAGACTAGATTTAGTGACTTGCTTCCGAAGAACACAAGAGGGAAAAAGGAAAATGTTAACTTTACAGTGGCGAAACCTGATAAATACTGTTTTAACCAAGCGATGCCATGTGGTATCAGGATCACTAACATGACAAGAAAGGCATTTCACCTCTGTGGTATTCCTTCCAAAAACTCATAACCCTCATCTACTCATGAGTAAAACAAAAAACCAACAAAAACACCAAGTTAAAATACATTCTACAGGCTACCTGGCCAGTATTGCTCAAGACTCTCAAGATCGTGAAGAAAAAAACAACAACAACAAGAAAGACTATGAAATTGTCACAGACTAGAGGAGTCTGGGGAGACAGGACATCTAAATGCAGTGTGGTGGCCTGGACTGGATCCCAGAACAGAAAGAGGACATTAACGGAAAAACTGATGAAATCCAAATAAAGTCTTGAGTTTAGCTTTTAAAATTAATAATAAGGGAAGGAAGGGAGGAAAGGCAGGAAGGCTGACTCTGAGATTATCAGACCAAATGCTTCTACTTGCTAATAGTTGAATGCTACTATAAAAGGAGCTCTTAGGAACAGTGGATTCAATCCACAACATCCATGGAAGTTACAGGTAAGGAGTCTCTGCCCCAGCGCCTTACAGATCTTAGGCAGTGGAAACTGCCTACAGATTTTAGCTACAGAAACTTAGAAGAACTGTCCTGTGGAAGAAGGCCGAAAGTTAAATTCTTCATAACAAACTGACCTGCAAAATCTGTGCCAAGGGCTTAAAAAAAAACCAAGTGATATCTGGTCCTTTTCATTTTTCATACAACCATTTGGGTGCTTCCTATGTATCCCCAGCATAACACCTAACACTTTCTAATCTTCCTCACTAGAAAGGAAAAGATAACATCCTCAACACAGTAAAATTGTTTATGATGGGAACGTGGGAATGGAAAGAAAGGGCACCAAACATCACACAGGGGTCTTTTTTTTTTTTTTTTTAAAGAAGATGTTGGGGGTAGGAGTTTATTAATTAATTTATTTATTTTTGCTGTGTTGTGTCTTCGTTTCTGTGCGAGGGCTTTCTCCAGTTGTGGCAAGTGGGGGCCGCTCTTCATCACGGTGCGCGGGCCTCTCACTATGGCGGCCTCTCTTGTTGCAGAGCACAGTCTCTAGATGCACAGGCTCAGTAGTTGTGGCTCACGGGCCTAGTTGCGCCATGGCATGTGGGATCCTCCCAGGGCTCGAACCCGTGTCCCCTGCATTAGCAGGCAGATTCTCAACCACTGCGCCACCAGGGAAGCCCACACACAGGGGTCTTTGTCAAACAGGTCAAGCATAGCCAAGGAAGAGGCAAAGGAGGAGGATCAATGTAACACGGCTGCGTCCTTCTGACCAACATCTATACTTTAAATAAGCGATCATCAAACATGTTCAAACTTTATGAAAAGAGATGTACATAAAAGTGCAGATATAATCAACCACTAACTTTTTCAGCCTACCAAAGTTAGCAAAATATGGGCAAAGATTTAGCAACAGTATGGTGCCTGAATCCTGCTGTTAACGGCACAGAAAGGTGAACCCTGTGCCTTTACCCTCAACCCTGGAAACTGAGCCCCGTGAAAGTGACAATCCAAAATAGGCCTTTGCCCCCAAACGTGTCTATTCAGAAACAAGAAGGGATGTAACCAAAAGTTCTGAAAATTCAAAAGGAATCTAAAACTCAAGTTCACCTTTCACAAGGACTCAGTGTTTAGTTGTAGGAACTGAGATCCTCCAGGTCATCACCAAAGTATCTGAGGTATGACAAACATTACTTTAGAGTCGGGGCAAGTTCCACCCTCTCCACAATTTTGATATTATTCCTCTTACTCAAACTCATATTGAGTTAATTTCGCTTACAAAAGAATTAAAGACATCACTATAACCTCAGATAGTCACTGTTAAATGTGGGGAATATATTCTGAACTATTTTTTCCTATTCATACACTAACATTATTTTAACCTAAAAACTGGAATATGACACATACTGTTTTACAACTTGCCTTTTTTTTTTTTTCCTTTTAGTTAACACAAACACATTATCTAAAACCCTTGGAGCAATAGATGTCTCAGGGCTTTTCAGATTTTTGAATTTAAATAAAGTGTATATGCTGTGTATTTCAAATAACCCTATCCACCCTGTGTGTTCTAGGGCAGTTCCTATAATTAAATACATTCAGATTACTGCAATAAGACATATGGATGCTCACACTAAGTGGGATAGTCAAAGATTATAAAGAACCTCATATCCATTCAGGTCAGGTTTTAATACCCGAAGAATTACACTAAAAAAAAAGTGTGGGTATGTATAAAATCTTAAATATCTCTGCATAGCACTAAATAAAGATCTAATTGATAATGGCAACTATGTCTATAGAAGTAGTATGATTTATTTAACTATTTGTGCTATTACCAGATTTATAGTACCACAAACGACGCTCCAAAGAACATCCTTAGATATGGGGATATATGTATATGTATATGTATAGCTGATTCACTTTGTTATACAGCAGAAATTAACACACAACAGTAAAACAACTATACTCCAATAAAGATGTTTAAAAAATGTTAACAAGGGCTTCCCTGGTGGCGCAGTAGTTGAGAGTCCGCCTGCCGATGCAGGGGACACGGGTTCGTGCCCCGGTCCGGGAAGATCCCACATGCCGCAGAGCGGCTGGGCCCATGAGCCATGGCCACTGAGCCTGCACGTCCGGAGCCTGTGCTCCACAACGGGAGAGGCCACAGCAGTGAGAGGCCCGCGTACAGCAAAAAAATTAAAAAATTAAAAAATGTTAACAAAATAAAATAAAAAACAAAGAACATCCTTATCCATGAGTATCTGTGCACTTGTATGGGTTTCTGTAAGCTAAAACCCTAGAAATGAAACTGCTGAGTCAAAGGGTAGGAGTGCCAAGTTTAAGAGATTTTTGAAAAATGTCCTTCAAAAAGGCTGTGCTCATTTATACCACCAGCAGTATATGTAAGTACCAATTTCCCTATACTCACTCCTACAATGAGTAATCAATCTTACAAAGATTGTAAGTAATCAACCTTAGCTGAATATGATAAATTTTAAAAAATCTCACTGTTGTTTTATATTTTTTATTACTGAGGTAAAGTTTGTTTACTTATTTATTTATTTATAGCTGTGTTGGGTCTTCGTTGCTGTGCGCAGGCTTTCTCTAGTTGCAGCGAGCAAGGGCTACTCTTTGTTGTAATGCACGGGCTTCTCATTGCAGTGGCTTCTCTTGTTGCAGAGCACAGGCTCTAGGGCGCGCGGGCTTCAGTAGTTGTGGCACTTGGGCTCAGTAGTTGTAGTGCATGGGCTTAGCTGCTCTGTGGCATGTGGGATCTTCCCAGACCAGGACTTGAACTCGTGTCCCCTGCCTTGGCAGGTGGATTCTTAACCACTGCACCACCAGGGAAGTCCCTTATTGGTCATTTGAAATATCTTCTTCAGCAAATTACTTTATTCTTTTGAGTTGCTGACTTCTAAAAGCTTTTATACAATATTGAAAAAACTACCCCGTTCTTCCATACATTAAAATATTTTTTTCCTAGTATGCCTTGTGACTCTATACTACATTCTTTCTTTTCATATCTAAGTTTTTTAAACATAAATTTACCATTCCTTTGTTTTATGGCTTCTGAGTTTCTAGTCATGCTCAGAAATGCCTTTTTAACTCTAAGATGATAAAAAATATTATATTCTGCAGAGAAGAGTTAACACAGCGGGCCTGAGACTGCTATCCTTACAAGGCTTTGTTTGCCAAGGCTGGTCCTTGGCTGCCATCTGGAGACTTGGATTTCAGGAGGGTTCCCACCATTTCCAGAACTGATGAGAGTTACTCGCTGTGCCTGAACTGTTTGTGCAAACAATATGCTTTATGCTCAACCGTGGTTTCCTCCTGCGAATCCAGAATGCTAGTACGTGTTGGGCAGAAGGTGCCAACGTGACCAGCACCAAATAAAAACCCTTGGTAATGAGTCTCTAAAGAATATCCCCAGTAGACAACATTTCACACGTGTTGTCAAAACTCATTGCTGAAGGAATTACGCATGTCCCATGTGCCTCAACTGGGAGAGGACTCTCGGCAGCTTGCACCTGGTTTCCTGCAGACTCCACCTCATGTGCCTTTTCCCTTTGCTCATTTTGTTTTTTATCCTTTTACGGCAATAAATGTTAGCCATGAGTACAAATATGTGCAGAGTCCTGTGAATCCTCCTAGCAAGTCATGGAACCTCGGGGTGGTCCTGGAAAACCTGACACATATATTTATCTATGTTTTCTTCTAGCTCTTATGATTCTCCTTTCTGTATCCAAGTCTTTAATCCAGCTGGAGTTTCTTTGGCACATGAGGGATGTAAGAAACCTAGTCTTTTGTGGGTTTTTAAAATCTTTTCTTCATTGTGAAATAAAACATTTAGAAAAATGCGTACAAAACATAAGTGTAGTTTAATGAGTTATTATAAACACCTATGTAACTACGGCCCAAGTCAAGAAAAAAAAATTTATTATGTAACTTGTACAAAGAAAGGTTTCTACTCCACTTGGAGTTGGAGAGGACTGAAAGACTGCTGAATATAAAAAAGCACAGTGAGTTTTAAGGTCACGGAGGTAATTGCAGTCAAGCAAGAACGAGAATAGGGTCTTCTGACCTTCAGTCTAAAAACCCTTACCTACCTATGCAACTGTCTACAACGATGACCCTGGATTTTATATGATACTATCCCTGTATACTGCACCTTCTACAGGGAGCCCTGTTGGAGAGAATCACCAAAAGGTCATAAGAATTTGCCTCATTCAAGTGGTATTTATGACAATGGGAAAATGTACAAATTCAAAGGTCAGAAAACAACACCAGAGAAAGCTCACTACTATGAATAAGAAGCTAAGACCAAACATGTCAAACTAAATTTACCCTTCTCCCTGCTCTGCCAAATTCTCTCCTCCATCGAGACCCAGCACCCTGCTATCTTCACCCTGTGAAGCACTAATTCCCCTATCTAGATCACACATTCACTCACACACTCATTCAAGTATGTACTGAAGCCCTACTGTGTGCCAGAGCTTGGTGGTCATGGGTATAGAGTAGAGAAGGAAGAGGCAAGGCTGGTGTCCAGGTTTAGCACACGTGTATGGTAACTGCAGTAGAAAGAAAACAACAGAAGGCCTGAGATAGACTGCTCAAGACAAGAGCATTTAAGGATGGAGGAAGGAGAGTCTGAAAAAGGGAAGGATAGGCAACAGACAAAAATAGGAAGAAAATTGAGTATGGGGTCATAACAACTCAGGAAAGAAAAAAATGGACTAGTCAGGAAGAACTGGAAAAAATGTGTTTCCCCATTAAAAAAAAAAAAAACTAAAAAATCCTTGCAGGTAAATTAATGACACAAGTGTAAGAAGCAAGATTTTAAAGCTTTTAAAAGAAAACTGAGAAGAGAAAATTAAAACTCAAGCACAAGGCATTAAAGACTAACAGGTTAAGATTTTAAAATATCATAAAACACACCATAAAGTAAAAGAATAAGCTATAAATAGCTACAATGTTTTTTGGGGGGTATTTTTTGGTACGCGGGCCTCTCACTGTTGTGGCCTCTCCCATTGCAGAGCACAGGCTCTGGACGCACAGGCTCAGCGGCCATGGCTCACGGGCCCAGCCGCTCCGCGGCATGTGGGATCTTCCCGGACCGGGGCACAAACCCGTGTCCCCTGCATCTGCAGGCGGACTCTCAACCACTGCACCATCAGGGAAGCCCCACTACAATGTTTTCAAATGAAAAGAAATTGAGTACAGAATATACTTTAAAAATTCCTACAAATCAAGAAAAAGCAAATTAATCCAAAGATTTTAAATGGACAACGAATCTAAGCAGGCAATTCAGTGATGAGAGTCATATATTTAATAACACATAAAAAGATGCTCAATCTCACTGATCAGGAATACGTAAAATTAACACAATAATGAGATACAATTTTGCACCCTACACATTAGAAAAACTCTTCAAATGTTAGCAAAGACTGGAAACCAACCAAGAGGAACTCAGGCTCACCACTGATGGGGTGTACACTGATACAATCTCTGAGGAACAAAGCTCTAGTTAAGTGGTCGGTCTCTACTGAGGTTCAAGACGCACATCCCCTTCAACCCGGCACTCCTGCTCCAGGGGAATATACTCTAGAGCAGTGCCCAGCTGCAAAGTAGCGCAGCTGCAAACTGTTTGTCACCAGCCCTCTAAGAGAAAAGGAACATTTCTTGCTTCACTGAGAAAGTCTTACCAGGATAAGAAATGTTAAATAAATTAACAGTGATTGTTGATTTACATTCTGCCGCAAGTTCCCTATTTGCAAGACATAATTCCCCAGTCCTCAGACCACACTTCTTTGTGTATCACTGTCCTGGAGAAAAACTCCCAGGGAAAGACAAGCACAAGGACACTGTAATAAACTGTTCACAGCCACGGGGTCAGTAAATGCAAAAAAAAAAAAAAAAAGAAAGAAACAATCTAAAGGTCAGTCAACAGGAAAATGGATAAAGAAAATGTGGCAGGGTCATACAACAATGAAAATAAGCAAGAGTCACATGTCACATGGACCAACATGACAGTATCTTAAAAACTAAGATCAAACAGAGAAAGCAAGTTGCAGGATATGTACATTATGGTTCCACTTATGTCAAGTTTTTAAATGCAATATATACATTGCTTATGATATGTACAGCACAGGAATGACAACCCTTGGTCAAGAAGATAAAAGAGAAGAAAAAATGAAGGGGAGAGGAGAGAAAAAAAAGAAAGAAAAGGAAAATTTGTAAGGGGTAGCACAGGGTGTTTGAATTGTATCAGTAATGTTTATGTCTTTAAAAAATAAAAGATCTGGGGCTTCCCTGGTGGCGCAGTGGTTAAGAATCCGCCTGCCAATGCAGGGGACACGGGTTCGAGCCCTGGTCCGGGAAGATCCCACATGCTGCAGAGCAACTAAGCCCGTGCGCCACAACTACTCAGCCCATGCTCTAGAGCCCACGAGCCACCACGACTGATGCCACATGCCACAACTACTGAAGCCCATGCACCTAGAGCCCATGTTCTGCAACAAGAGAAGCCACTACAGTGAGAAGCCCGTGCACTGCAACGAAGAGTAGCCGCTGCTCGCTGTAACTAGAGAAAGCCCGCGTGCAGCAACAAAGACCCAACGCAGCCAAAAATAAATAATTAAAATAAAAAAATTTTTAAGTTAAAAAATAATAATAGCTAAATAAATAAAAGACCTGAAGCTAATAGCAAAAAATGTACAGATTTGACAAATATGAGTGGGACGTACCTAAGTGTTCCTAAGGTAATTCTCTATACTTTTCTTCATACTTGAAATATTTCATTAGTTAAAAAGAATATATACACCATAATAATTGTTTTATGATACTATATAAAAAGAAGAAAATACATCAGTAATTTTTCTTCTTTATATTTTCATGTACTTTTCAAATGCTCTTCAGTAAAAATACATTTCTTTTTAGAAAAAATAACATACAGAGCAAATGTTTAAAATGAACCCATGTTTCGAGGATAAAGAAATTTAAATCACAGAATTTTACAACTTGAAAGGAACCTTAAAGAACATGGAAGTGGACTTCCCTGGTGGCGCAGTAGTTAAGAATCCGCCTGCCAACGCAGGGGACTGGGGTTTGAGCCCTGGTCTGGGAAGATCCCACATACCGCGTGGCAACTAAGCCCGTGCGTCACAACTACTGAGCCTGCGCTCTAGAGCCCACGAGACACAACTGCTGAAGCCCATGCACCTACAGCCCATGTTCCACAACAAGAGAAGCCACCACAATGAGAAGCCCACGCACCACAACAAAGAGTAATCCATGCTCCCCGCAACTAGAGAAAGCCCACGGGCAGCAATGAAGACCCAATGCAGCCAAATAAATAAAATAAATATATAAATTAATTTTTAAAAAAAGAATATGGTAGAACAAAAATAAGAACGTTTACTGGTAGAAATGCAAAACGGTATAGCCATTTTGGAAGATAACAACTTAGGAAAACTAAACATACTCCTACCATACAATCCAGCAATCACACTCCTTGATATTTACCCAAGGAGTTGAAAACTTATGTCCACACAAAGACCTGCACATGGATGTTTACAGCAGCTTTATTCATAATTGCCAACACTTGGAAGTAACCAAGACGTCCTTCAGTGGGTGAATGGATAAATAAACTGGTACATACAGACAATGGACTATTACTCAGCGCTAAAAAGAAATGAGCTGTCAAACCATGAAAAGACATTGAGGAACCTTAAAGGCATATCACTAAGTGAAAGAAGCCAATCTGAAAAGGCTACATACTGTATGATTCTAACTATATGACATTCTGGAAAAGGCTTAACTATGGAGACAGTAAAAAGATTAGTAGTTGCCAGGGAGGAAGAGGAAAGGAAGGATGAATAAGAAGAGCACAGAGGATTTGTAGGGCAGTGAAAATACTCTCTGTGCTTTTACAATGATGGATATATATCATTATACGTCTGTCCAAACCCACAGAATATACAACACCAAGAGTGAACCATAATGTAAACTATGGATGTGCGGTAATTATGATATGTCAGTGTAGGTTCATCCTTGGTAAAATATGTACCATTCTGGTGAGTGATGTGGATAATGAGGCTGGCTATACAAATATGGGGGCAGGGGGTATATGGGAAATCTCTGTACCTTCCTGTCAATTTTGTTGTAAACCTAAAACTGCTCTTAAAAAATAGTCTTTAGGGGCTTCCCTGGTGGCGCAGTGGTTGAGAGTCCGCCTGCCGATGCAGGGGACACGGGTTTGTGCCCCGGTCCGGGAAGATCCCACATGCCACGGAGCGGCTGGGCCCATGAGCCATGGCTGCTGAGCCTGCGCGTCCGGAGCCACTGCTCCACAACGGAAGAGACCACGACAGTGAGAGGCCCGTGTACCGCAAAAAAAAAAAAAAAAAAAAAAAAAAAAAAAAAGTCTTTAAAAAAACATTCAGTCTCAAAGGAAACATATCAGAAACACAGATTCTTAAATCCCCAAATGAACAAACAAACAGTAAAACAAATCCCAGTTTAGCTTATGTCAGCTATTACATTCGTGTGGGGGAAAAAAAATCTACTAAGAATAAATATATTGGGACTTCCCTTTTGGTGCAGTGGTTAAGAATCCGCCTGCCAATGCAGGGGACATGGGTTCGAGCCCTCGTCCAGGAAGATCCCACACACCACGGAGCAACTAACCGTGCACCACAACTACTGAGCCTGCATTCTAGAGCCCGCAAGCCACAACTACTGAGCCCGCATGCTACAACTACTGAATCCTGTGTGCTTAGGGCCCGTGCTCTGCAACAAGAGAAGCCAACGCAATGAGAAGCCCACGCCCCCCAACCAAGAGTAGCCCCCGCTCGCTGCAACCAGAGAAAGCCCATGCGCAGCAACGAAGACCCAATGCAGCCAAAAATAAATAAGTAAATAAATATTAAAGAAAAAAAGATTTTAAAAAAAGAATATATACATTTACTTTCCATTAAATAATTCTCTAATTCATATTATTCGCTTGTCTTTAATTTCTCTATCTAAAGGGAAAGATGGGACCTTCCTTCCTTCTACCCCACAGGAAGAAATAACCAGTAAAGGTTTAAGGACCTCACTTCAGTGTTATCTACCATTGGCCACTGATAATTCTGAAAACATGTAATTATTCCTGAGAAATAAAACTGTCCACATAAATCACTCATTCTTCATACCTCTCCAAAAAATACAACTTTGGCTTCAGAGTCAAGGAAGAAAGGCTATTTTTTTCACAGGATTATAAAAGGCAAATACTGGCTTTTCACTCATATCATCACTTGTGGAAAAAATATTTTAAAAAATAAAAAAGAAAGAAGGAAAGAAAAAGCAATAAATCACTTTCCTTAGATGAATCACCTCTTCATGACAACTTGAACATCAAAACATTCCTTAGAAAGTATGCAAGAAAAACATTACTCTCAAAAAGACTAGGGAAAGGGCTATATTTAAGGTAGTGATTATCCTTATGTGGTGGAATTTCAGAGGATTCTTTTTTGGCTTACTGGTTTAATTCTATGTCATTACTACCTTACTTCATGAGCGTGAATTACTTGTGTGAATTAAAAAGAGAAAATGGTTATTTCAGTGTGACAGGTTTCAGATTTCTTTACATTTGTTTAAATTTTCTACAAAGAACATCATTTTTTTCTGAATGTGAAAGTAAATTTTAAATTATAAATCAGGTTAGAAGCCTTAAGTGGAAGCTGAGTTTGAAAGGGAAAGCTGAAAATACTTGGACCACTGCCCATTGCATCATAAATCAATTAATAATCTAATGTTACAGGATATTTTGAGAAAGATCTGTCAAGTTAGTACCAAAATACACTAGACTATAACAGAATAATTTCACAAGGAAAACAGTCTCCCTAATAGTATTTAACTTCTTCTGCTTCACACATATGTAAATACATTATAGTCACAGAGCAGTTTCACATGGCCTTCTGAGCCTCAGAAAAACACTGTGAGGTGGGCAGTGATTATCTGCATTTGTAGATGAAAAACTGGGGCTCAGGATCTGACTGACTTGCCAAAGGTCACCAAGCTAATGACACAAAGAATCACAAGTTGAACCAAGAGAGGTCTTTATCCTCCAAGTGCACAAAAGAACACAGTACCTCCCTCTAAAGTACTATTTATTGAAGTAGGTAATATTAGCTTCAACTTACAGATGAGGAAACAGAGCCTAGAATTCACTGAGAATGTTGACCAAGATTACAAAAGTTGGAAATGAGTGGCAGGGCTAGGATTCAAGCTCCAGGCGGTCAACTGAAAACCCAATGCTCCTTCTAGTATGCTAAATTACAGCACAGCTGAGGCAGAGAAAGTAGGCGGGGATGACACTAAGCCTTACTAGATAACTATGCACAACATGACTGTACCCTGACCACAGTCAATGTGACAGGAATGGTCCCTGACTCATTTATCCTTTCCTCAGGAGCTCAGAATTGGGACCAAAGAGTCAAGCCTCCCTTGAGTGCCTGGACCTCTAAGAGTAAGCCAGGAGATATGACATGGGCATCTTCAGCCTACGCCATGGAGCACAAAATCAGAAGAAGCTGGTCTGAAGAAAGAATGGCAGGGGGTGCAGAGAGAAGGTGGAAGAACTGGAGGACATCTAGTCCTTAGTTCCAAACCCCTCCTGAGGGTCCCTCTTATTTCCGTAAGACTCCATGATTCCTTACAGTAAGTGCCCCATTTTTGCTTATACCACCTTAACACTGTGTCCAAATGCAAATGGAAGGTTTTTACCAAGGGAGAAAAAAAAAATCTACTTCCATAAAAGCACATTAAAAAATAAGCAGCTAGCACATGTAGCATATGCCGGAGGTGAATATCAGATGAGAGAGGAAGTCCTTCCTAAGAGTAGACCAATCTAGCCACAAAGAACCTTCTTGACCATGCATCACACTGCTCCCCAACAGCTGTCCAAACTGCAAGAGCTTCGTAAGTGCACCATATGTTCTTCTTGTACAATTCTTTTGATCAACCAAGTCCCTCATCCAGGAATACTCTACCAACCTCTCCTGACCATTTCTCCATCTCCACATATCCAAATCCTCTCCATTCAAGATCCAGCTCAAATACTACATGCTCCACACTTACACATCCCATCCTGGCCCTACAAACTCCCACAGACCTTTTCTACATCTCTCCTGGCACTTGTTATCTTTTGCCGTACATTATGTAACTGCCCTATCATCCCTTCCCTAGACCATAACAGCTCTTTGAGGTGTGACTCCACCTGAGTGCCTACTCATTTGCTCCATCCATCTCTAGAGCTCCTCAGGTTGAGAAACTGTGACGTAGTCTCTTGGTATCCCAGCATTTAACTCAGTGCCTTGTAGAAAGAAGTTGCTCAAATATCTGTTGAGTGTATGAAATATTAATTCCTCATGTTTGGAAAAGCCATTTAGAAGTTTATACATCTAATATCTGTGGCAAAGGAAAGGAGGGGATTAGCGGCAATTCATAACACCTGACATCAGAATCTCTTGGAAAAGGGACTATATGTTTTTATTTTTTATTTTTTCAATTTATTTTTATTTTTGGCTGCGTTGGGTCTTTGTTGCTGTGCGTGGGCTTTCTCTAGTTGTGGTGAGCGGGGGCTACTCTTCGTTGCGGTGCACAGGCTTCTCATCGCGGTGGCTTCTCCTGTTGCACAGCACGGGCTCTAGGCACACAGGCTTCCGTAGTTGTGGCTCACGGGCTCTAGAGCGCAGGCTCAGTAGTTGTGGCACAGGGGCTTAGTTGCTCCGCGGCATGTGGGATCTTCCCGGACCAGGGCTCAAACCCGGGTCCCCTGCATTGGCAGGCAGATTCTTAACCACTGCACCACCAGGGAAGCCCTATGTTTTTAATATCATGATAAGTGCTTAAGGTTTTTTAAAAAAAAAAAAAAAAGAAGAGAAGGAGATAAATTCCGGAAGGTCTGACTGTGTGACAACTATTCTGCTCCAAATCAGGAGTGGTGCAGTAGTTACTGCAAAGAGAAGGACAGGAGAAAAAAAAAGATGGAAGGGGAGGACAGAGCAGGAAAGGGCAGAAAGTCAAGCCCTTTCCTCATGACTCACCACATCTAAGAGCTAAGAGCTCTTGAAGCGCTGAGTGAATTATTGAAATGCTTGGGAAAAGAGGACTCCGTGTGTGTGTGTGTGTGTGTGTGTGTGTGTGTGTGCGTGTGCGTGTGCGTGTGTGTGTGTGTACCAGTGAAACAAGCGGGTTTCACGTCCAAACTGACATGGGTGGAACCAAAACACCATTTTCAGAAATGGGAGCCCAGAAGCTAAGAAAAGCATAAGTTAAACTAAACTAGGAAATTCACAAAAATTGGATGTGATAGATTGCCTGGGTAGGTGGGTGAGTACCTCTGGACTTTGACAATCTGCAATTAGGAGTCTGAGGCTAAAACTACGAAGAATAAGGAAGCCCTAGCTGGCATCTAAATTTTGTATGTAATACTCAATCTCTTCTGGTAGATCAATCTACCAGAATTAAAAATCTAGGACTTCCCTGGTGGCGCAGTGGTTAAGAATCCGCCTGCCAATGCAGGGGACATGCATTCGCTCCCTGGTCCGGGAAGATCCCACATGCCACGGAGCAACTAAGCCCTTGCGCCACAACTACTGAGCCTGCGCTCTAGGGCCCACGAGCCACAACTACTGAGCCTGCACACCACAACTACTGAAGCAGGCGCGCCTAGAGCCCGTGGTCCGCAACAAGAGAAGCCACCGCAATGAGAAGCCCACGTACTACAATGAAGAGTAGCCCCTGCTCTCCCCAACTAGAGAAAGCTCGCATGCAGCAACGAAGACCCAACGCAGCCAAAAATAAATTGATTAATTTTTTTAAAATCTAACCAAATACTAACTGGTAGTTAAAGTCCACATCATCTATTGGTTCCTATATACCACTTCAATTCACTAAATGCCACTCTAATACTTGGCAAAATCTAAATGAGGCCAGTAGGATACTTCTTTAGGAATTAATGCTTAGAACTGTGATGTCTACTTCTGTGTTTTTAAATACAGGCTTGCCCCCATTCCCTACTTTTTTAAAAAAGAACTCATTAAACACCAATGTATTAAAAGGAAAATGTTGAATGTTGAAAAGTCCAGCAGTAAACACAAATACAGTAAGTCAGGGGCTGGGGGAGGATTCATTCCCAGAAAGAGATAATCCATCATGGTTCCTGTGGGAGTTGCCCCCCTCCACCCAGGGCAGCCCAAGAACCAAGGGGTCAGTAGATAAGAACCTTTGCAGGCAATGAGGTCCTGAGCAGGAGGTTCCTGCTGACAAAGTCCCTGCTGATACTCCTTTCCCCCAGAACTAAGGCAATCAGACAAGCCATCTTCCTGTTCCCTAGCCCACCAGTCTTACCCCCAGGGCCCAAGCAGATACCCCAATGTGGAAACTCCCGCATCAGGATGCACTAGTGACTAGACTGTTTCCAGGGAAGGGGAAAGAAGCCTTTCTTCTGCCACTTCAGAAGTCCTAGCCATTTGCATATGATGTCAGGCTACTTTAAGCCCCCTACCAACCCAGTATAGCCCAAAGTAAGGCGATGCCTCCCTGTTCAGACACAGCCCCTGCCCATCACTCCCCAACCCCCCACAACACCACACACAAAGGAGGAGGGACAGAAGACATCACAGAGTTAGCCTGGCAGGGCTGGGTCAAGTGAGGAAACAGCAGCGCTCATCTGTACCCTAGATTTAATGAACAAGTGCCAGACTCCAGATGCACCGAGGTCCACAAACACTTCCAACTCCCAAGGAGGCCCTTTCCCCCAGATACAGCAGCTGGCAGACGCCCAATTAGAAATCAGTGTTAGTAGACTGATGAGCAGAAAGATTAGTTCAGCTTATGAAAGTCAGCTTAAAGGAGATGATACATTCTATGCAAGAGTTCAGACTGCATACAAGTCAAATGTATGATAGTTAAGATCCACCCAAAGCGGCTAATTACCTAGAACAATACCCATCTGGATGTGTAAACTCTAGAATGTTTTTTATTTAAGTCACTATTTAAACCCCAGCATTGTGGTTTGACCTGCTTGCCTTCGCTATATTGCAATTAACACATCTATACAGGTCCAAAAGCTCTAAAAAAGAATCTAGGTGTAAATAATGTCATTTCTCTTCTAAACACTTTCTCCAACCTTCCAATTTTCCATTTCTCTATAATGGAATGAAGATATGTGAAATAGTAAAAATAAGCCAAAGTTTATTCTAAAGTTGAACTTTGGTTTATAAAATATTCCATTCATTCCATCACTCAAAATTTCACCTAATGAATTAAGGCATCATACACCACTGGCAGCAACATACACACCAAAAAATAAGAGAATGCACTGAGGGAAGGGGAATCCAGTAGTTACATTGAAAGACGGCAACAAAATGCACCTTTGGATTGAAGCTACAAAATCTCAGGTACTCCCTGGATATTGAGCTCATGATATCAGAGAATTACAATCTGAATTTACAGAATTTCAATCAAAGGACCATCCAATATCATCCAAGAGTGAAAATGACACCATACTCTTGTTCAGCCTCAGAACAAAGTAGAATTAAGTGGCTTTTCCATCACACTGCATGTCAAAATGGCAGAATCAGGAATATCCAAATACCATGATGATGCCTTTCTCCTTACCTCTTTTCACAAATAAAACAATTAAATCCATGATGACATTCCTGGAGCACATAAAATCATACTTCGTGGTCGTGGCAGACAATACTACTTGTAAACTAACACCCACAGGCTTTTCCTTGCACACACTGCTAAAGGACATCTTCCAAGTTTTATCTTTTGCTTGCTAATTTTTTAAATTAATGTTTATGTGATGACAGAGAATAGAAGCTTCAAGCATATATAAACTAAAATGAACTTCACTGATTCTCTCAGGATAGCTAAAAATGGAGAAAAACCCATGAAGATCTTGGGGGGAAATTGCTACTTGATAACCTACGCATTTTTAAATGCTACTACAAAAAATGCACACATCCTAAGGAACTAAATCTACTAACCTCTACAATCAATGTGATACATGGTTTATCCAGTCTTGACAAAAATCCTCTGGATCACCAATGGTGTGTTCATCCACTCGTACATATGCAATTGTATAAAGAATCTATTATTTGGAACACCAGGGGAAAAAAAAACAATTAAAAGATTTATACTTATAGCTACCATTTAAAAAAACAAAATAAACACTTTTCATTTCCATGCTAAGAGCTCCTAATTTGATGCCCTGCTTTGCAAATTCAGAATGAGGGGGGGAAATCATAGTGATTACCAAATTGGAGAAATAGTAAGGAATAAGTCCATAAATAAAATCTGGTGTGTAGAAACAAGGTCCTACTGTACAGCACAGGGACTATATTCAGTATCCTGTAATAAACCATAATGGAAAATAATATGAAAAAGAATATATGTGTATATATATGTGTGTGTATAATTGAATCACTTTGATGTACACCAGAAACTAACACAACATTGTAAATCAACAATACTCAATTTAAAAAAATTGAGTGTGTAGAACAAATATGTTAATACTTAAAATACATACATACTGCTAGTTATTCACTGAAGGCTAAAAAACTCCAATACAACATACATTGTGGGTGTGTACATATATATCATAAACATGCAAAACCTTACATTAAAATTAGAACAAAGTGTCTGATTTACACAATAATCTTATAAGAAGAGTATCAGTGGATGGGCACACTTGATTAACACATTATAACAACTGAGAATGCAAACATTTGATAGTCATAACCCTGGGAAACCTTTGCCCTCTCTAGGCACTTCTGATCCCCTTCCCTGGTTCTTTTCTGTCTTCTTCTCATCCCTATATATTCATAGCCCCCAGACAGCTGTCCTCTGGACAATCCGTCCACCATCACCCCACATTCTCCCACGTTTCAGAACCAAAGCTCCCACACACCTGTAATCCATGTGCCCAACACTATACCAAGTTCTTAACATGCATTATCTCTTCCCATTCTTACAACCCCATAAAATAGTTTTGTTATCCCATTTTACAGATGAGAAATCCAAGGATTAAAAGTTAGATCCCTTGACATTAAAACTAAAAAGTGGCAGAGTCAAGATTCAAAATCAGTTCTGACTTCAACACCAGAGGTTTTAGTCACTATTCAAAACAGTCTCCCTAAACCACTCGACATGGGTGCCTCAATAATTCAACCCATTCATTCAACAAATGATTTATTTCTTGAACACAAACCTGCTTTCTCTTCTCTCCACTCTTACCTCCCCAAATCTGTCTAGAGGCTGTACTCTCGACCCCCTTAATCTCCAGGTAGATTCTGGGAATCCTCTCTAACTCCTTCTGTTGAATAAATCTCCACTACTCAGCCAATAGTTTCTACATATTTTAGGGATTCTAGATTATATTACCTGTCAAATCCACTTCCACTATCCCAGTTCAGAGCCTAAGTTTCTTCTAACTTGGCTACTGTAATATCTTCCTTTTAGTCTTGCTGCTCTTGGTCTCTGGACCCCTGCAATCAATGTTATACCACTGCCACCTGTTATCCTTATAAAAGGGTCTACTCAGGTTACACCCCTGCTTGAAAGCCTCTGATGGTCCTCTACTGTCTATAGAACAAAGTTCAAACTAGTTGTGTTGGGCTTCCCTGGTGGCACAGTTGTTAAGAATCCACCTGCCAATGCAGGGGACACAGGTTCAAGCCCTGGCCCAGGAAGATCCCACATGCTGCGGAACAACTAAGCTGGTGCACCACAACTACTGAGCCTGCGCTCTAGAGCCCACGAGCCACAACTACTGAGCCAGTGTGCCACAACTACTGAAGCCCACACGCCTAGAGCCCATGCTCTGCAACAAGAGAAGCCACCGCAATGAGAAGCCCATGCACTGCAACAAAGAGTAGCCCCCACTCACCACAACTAGAGAAAGACTGCGCACAGCAACAAAGACCCAACACAGCCAAAAAATAAATAAACATTAGTTGTGCTGGCATTCCTAGACAAGCTGGTCCCAACCTTATCCTTAGCTTTTTCTCCTACTACCCCCTCCACTAAAAATAATAATCTATACAGAATTTAATTGTTTACACAGTGCATTAACATGTACATTAAGCCTAACAACACTATGAGTATTTCTAATTATCCCAATTTTATGAGAAACTTAAACTTAGTGAAGTAAAATAATCTGCTCAAGATCCCAAATTGTAAAAGGCACAAAAGGCCAAGTCTCAGACTCCAAATTTTAACTCGTTTCCTAGGACTTCATGCAGCCATGGTACCCCCATTCTAGCATATCAGACTCATTCCAACTTTCCCTGAAAATGCACAATAGTTTTCAAATTCTATGACTGAGCTCAAGCTATTGTTCCCTTAGCCTGGAATACTATCCTCACTCCTTGACATTTCTAAAGAACTGTGTTAGGCATTTTTCATATCATACTTCCTATTAGCTATTTACAGTTATATATAAATCTGCCTCTACACTGAATTATAAGCCGTGTGAGGCCAGGACCATAAGTTAGTAACTCCATTTTTTTTTTTTCCTTTCTCTGCGGCATGCGGGCCTCTCACTGTTGGGGCCCCTCCCGTTGTGGAGCAAGGCTCTGGACACGCAGGCTCAGCGGCCATGGCTCACGGGCCCAGCCGCTCCGCGGCATGTGGGATCTTCCCGGACCGGGGCACGAACCCGTGTCCCCTGCATCGGCAGGCAGACTCTCAACCACTGCGCCACCAGGGAAGCCCAGTAACTCCATTTTTAAAGACTGCTTATTGAATTGGAAAATGTGTGGGGAAAACAAGTCATATAAGATGGCAAGCATCAAGGCAGAGACCGGCCAGGCTTGAAAACAGAGACCACCAACTTAGATCAGACCATTTGAGCACACTGGCAGTGCCTACAGTTTTAACATCTATCTTCCGAACAAGGTCGAACGCCCCAGTGCCAACTATTCTCACCAACACTGGCCTTTATTAAATATTACAATTTACTGAAAGCATAATTCAAAACAAGATGGGGTAGAAGTGGAAAACTAGAAATTATAAAAAACAGAAATATCATCACTATTTTCCATTTTAACCTTCCGATCTGGCTAAGTACCCAAAATTAAAATAATACAGGCTTGATGCAGCCTTTCTACATAGCTCAGCTCAGCTGCATATATGGCTGTCACTAAAGCAGACATCTCTCTGGGGCTGTTTCAGTATGCTCACAGAATCACGTTCACCTACACAGCTACACACACAGCTTCCCCATCTCATCCTCTAAAAGAGCCACTAGGATGTCTGGCACTGGCAGAGACTCTCTCAGAAGACACCTGACATGTTGATTATCTGGCCAACTTTTGCAACTGAAGTGGCTGTGTCGAATGGTCAAATTGAATAGCATCAATGTGCTTTAAGATTATAGGCTGTTGCTCCTTCATGAGCTGTCTTTATCCCAATGAAGATCAGATTCTAAGGATGCCTTAGAATTACAAAGCCCAGAACATGAAACCAATGAACAGCTGACCAGGTGAAAAGCCTCAAATGCTTCCTTCCCTCTGTCAGAAATCTCCCTACCCATTGCTGAAATATAACTACAATGTCAACTTTTCCATGAACTGGCAGAGGATAATATTAGAAGAAAAACTAGCCCACATGCCTTGCATTGAATTTCATTCCATTCCAAACAGTTATATTATCCTAAATATAAAGAAAGAAAACTACAGACTATGACCTTAAGTAATTTACAAACTAGATTTCAGAAATGCCTTTAACAGTCAGAACTAATTGTTCTCTATTTTGGCATCTTACCCCCAAATCTAATATGTCCTCTTCAATGAACCAGAATATTGCCATATTTTATACACTACAGCAGGTTTCTTCTGGAGGTTAGCAAGACATTGGGAAAAAAGCCATGTTGACCTTCTTATAAACTATACTTTCCCTTTCAGAGACACTAGTACAGTAGCAGCACAGAATTAACATAAACTTTGGAATCAAAAAATCTGAGTTCAAGCCCTAACTCTGTAGTATGAGGGAAGCAACACCAGATAACAATAGTACCAAAGTCACAGGGTTGTTGTAAGGATTCAATCAATTAATTCATACAAAGTGATTAGAACACAATGGTAGGCTCTCAAAAAACATTAGCTTTACCATTATTCTATTACAATCACCTGACTCAAAGTGACAATTACAGGATATTTTTGAAAGGATAACAAACCCCAACCCAAGATTATCCTGCTTACCTTTTGACAACTTTCATACATGATACTACTCGAAAAAAAAAAAAGAAAAAGAAAAGAAGAAAAAGAAAGAAAAGAAAAGAGATAAGTAAAAGACAAACCTGTCAATTCTGCTTCTCAGGAGCTCCTACAGAGTGTAGTATCAGATACAACTGAAAGCAGCTACAGATTTCATTTAAATTTATGACATGTATATCACTTCAAATGCAAAGGTAAAACGCATTGATTTAAAATCTATAGAAAGGCAGTGTCACGAGTTATACATCTCAAAATCACAGACCTGGGAACCAAAAATGATAATATTACTCTAGCATTACTAACTATAACAAATCATACACTTTGGTCCTTACATATCTGTTTACAAGTATTCTTCCTCTTTCTTCTCAGTAGTATTATAATTCCATCAGTAGACTTTTCATGTTTCTTTTGTACACCATAGCAGTGTTCAACAGCAGTCAAATAATTGGATTAAAGTAACAAGTAGCTAAGAATTTAGCAGTGCATCTGATTTTATCTCTTCATCAGCATGAACACTCTATAGAACACGGAGGTAACTCAGCCTAAAGGCTGGTTATGAGTGCCTGTGAGCCACCTGGAATCCAGTTCCAACTCCACCACTTACTAGCTGAGGGACCTTGGGAACCTAAAATGTCTGTTTTCCACTCCACAAAACAGCAATAAGAACTTTACCTACCTCTTAGGATTATTTTAATGAATAAAAGAATATAGGAGCTTCCCTGGTGGCGCAGTGGTTAAGAATCCACCTGCCAATGCAGGGGACACGGGTTTGAGCCCTGGTCCGGGAAGATCCCACATGCTGCAGAGCAACTAAGCCTGTGCACCACAACTACTGAGCCTGCACTCTACAGCCTGCAAGCCACAACTACTGAGCCCGCAAGCCACAACTACTGAGCCTGCATGCCACAACTACTGAAGCCCACGCGCCTAGAGCCCGTGCTCTGCAACAAGAGAAGCCACCACAGTGAGAAGCCCGCGTACCGCAACAAAGAGTAGCCCCCGCTCACCACAACTACAGAAAGCCCGCACGCAGCAACAAACACCCAACACAGCCAAAAATAAATAATAAATAAAATAAATATTAAAAAATCTTTTTAAAAAAGAATATAATATACAAAGCACTTAAAACAATACTAGTGCAAAAAAAAAAACAATGCTAGTGCTGAAATATTTAGGGGGAAGGGTACTGATGTCTCCAATTCACTCTGAAATGCATCAAAATAAGATGGATTGAGTACTTAATGCCACTGAACTGTACACTTAAAAATGGTTACAATGATAAATTTTATGTTATGTATGTGTAACTTATCACAATCTTTTTCAAATAATAAAATAACTAAAATAACATTTTTAAATGTGGCTTGAAAATGGACAGATATGTGATAAAGTTAGTAGTAAAATATCACATGTAGAATCTAGGTAGTGGGTATATGAATGCTCACTTTCAATTTTTCTGTATTTTTGAAGAGTTTTATGATAAAATATTAGGGGGAAAAACAATGCTGGCATCTAGTAGTTTGCTTTATCATCTACCAGTCAGAAATAATAGCCAGCTAATATTCAGATACTTAGCTCCTTTCTTTTATAGCAGAATTCTAAAAAGCACCTTTTTACCAGCCATCTCTCCTTTTACTATAACCTTTCTGAAACTGAAAATGGCTTATTTGAAGTTCCTTATATACATGTTCGGTATGTATGAGTGTGATTTCAAGTTAAATTATTCCAAGGTACCAACTGCCAAGTATTTCATCTCGCCTGAAGAAATGCAGAAACCAAGTCAACAGACATCTGTGGCCAAAGACTGGTGACTTGACCAAACAAAACAATGAAAAAGCAAGCACTGGAATTATTTCTTCCTAACTTTTCCAGTAGCTGCTAAAGCCAATAAATTCCTCAACCAGAAGAACTAAAAACGTTTTAACAGGTACCTGATGTACAGGAGCACAATGCATAAATACAAATACATCAGACACTTAAGAATGATATCCAATTCTTCCTCTAGTTTTGTTCCCCATTCCAACTAGTAATTTATATTTTAATGTGTTTAGTGCTACATGAACTCAAGATATCTTGCTGTAGAACAACTTAAAACGTCAGACCACCTCACACCCACTGGGATAGCTACTATCAAAAATATAGAAAATAACAAGTGTTGGCGAGGTCCTAGAAAAACTGGAGCCCTTGTTTACTGCTGGTGGGAACATAAAATGGTATAGGCACTGTGGAAAGCAGTATGGCACTTCCTCAAAAAATTAAAAATAGAATTACCATATAATCCAACAATCCCACTTCAGGGTATATATCCAAAAGAACTGGAAGCACAGTCTCAAAGAGAGATGTGTACATCCATATTCATAGCAGCATTATTCACAATAGCTAAAAACATACAAGCAACCCAAGTGTCCCTCAACAGATGGATGAGAAAATATGACATATGTATACAACAGAATACTACTCAGCCTTAAAAAAGAAAATCCTGTCACATGGTACAACACGGATGAACCGAGGACATTATGCCAAGTGAAATAAGCCAGCCACAAAAAGACAAATCCTGTATGAGTCCACTTACATGAGATACCTAGAGATATCAAAATCATAGAGACAGAGAGTTCCCTGGTGGCGCAGTGGTTAAGAATCCGCCTGCCAATGCAGGGGACATGGGTTCGATCCCTGGTCCAGGAAAATCCCACATGCTCTGGAGCTACTGAGCCCATGAGCCACAACCACTGAGCCTGCGCTGTAGAGCCCGTGTGCCACAACTACTGAAGCCTGTGCGTCAAGAGCCGGTGCTCCGCTACAAGAGAAGCCACCACAATGAGAAGCCCGCACACTGCAACAAAGAGTAGCCCCGCTCCCCACAACTAGAGAAAGCCCGCACACAGCAACAAAGACCCAACACAGCCAAAAAATAAATAAATAAATTTATTTTTTTTAAAAAAATCACAGAGACAGAAAGTAGTACAGTAGCTGCCAGGGGCTGGGAGGACGGGGGAAAGGGAGGGTTTAGTGGGCATAGAGTTTCTGTTTTGCAAGATGAAAAGAGTTGTGGAGATAAACGGTGGTGATGATTGCACAACAATATGAATGTCCTTAAGACCACTGGCCTGTACAGTTAGAAATGGTTTTGATGGTAAATTTTATGTTATGTGTATTTTACCGCAATAACAAAAAATGGAAGAAAAAAGATCAGGGAGCTGATCTCCCCAAAAGGCCTGGTGGTGCTCCAGCTTGGAACTGACACACAAGCAATCAACTCTGTGGCTATCAGGCCCTGTTTATCTCTAACCACCGCATGAGACCTTGTCTACTCAAGACTCCCCATCCTGCCCAGGGTGACACCAATTCTTTATTTCAGCCTCAAAATGTGCAAACACCACTGCTGCTACACCAGTTTTGTGTCAAAGCAGCAAGGAACTTATCTCTCTAAGCCTGCCTCCTCTTTAAAACAAGGATAATTACTACCTACCTGCCTTACTAGGCTGTTAGGAGGACAAAAGTGAGATCATGTATATAAAACTATCTTTAAACTGCCAAGCACCAAAGAAACAGAAATTACTGTGCGTATAGCTACTTTCATATGAAAATTCAGAGGGGGCTGTAACAACAGAAACTTCACAAGGCTTGAGACACCTCACCCAGGCTTCATTCCATTTAAAACCCACCTCATCCCTAAATAACACCTTTCTTGTTCTTCATAAACTGAAGGGCAGCGTTGAGAAAACACCTAAAGCTTTTCACCTAACCACCCCAAAGGCAATCAGAAATTGTCTTGCATGTCCTAAGAAAATTCAATTTTTATGACCCCGGCGTGGGCCTGCGGCGCCCGGGGACTACACTTCCCATAAAGCACCGAGGCGAACCCGGTGGCCTGCGAGGTGGCCTGCGATTCAGGGTGACCACCGCTCTCCCCGAGCGTGGATCGCCGTCCCCCGGAAAACTGCAACGTTTAAGGTCAAGTGTGCACTGGCTCTCCTTTCTGAAAGCGCTGTCACCCCGAGGTTTCCCCTGCGGCTAGCGCCGCGACCCTGCCTGCTCGCCCGTCCTTCCTGCTCCACCTGAGGGTCACCGCCTGTTCCTGACCTTTCCGCTGATTTCTAGTGTCACAACACGGCACCTTCTCCTCCTCCCCGAAAGCTCCACTTCTAGAACTCGCCCAACAGTTGGGCCCGGGGTCCACGGAGGGGTCAGACGGGCCGGCAGACACAGCCCGCCCCCCTGGGGCTCCGGCCGCCCAGCCAGCCCAGCCCCTACGGGCAGGGGGCTAGGCTCCCCCCACCCCCGGGCCGGGGCGGATCGCACACCGAGATGGCTCCGCCCGGGGCTCCGGTTTCAATTTCGCAACGTGACGGTGCAAACCTGAGGCCTACAAACGCCGCCGGCGGCCGCCGCCCCGCCCGCCCGCCCAACCGCCAGGCCCGAGCGCCCCAGCCCCCCGCACGCCGCGGCCGCCGCCCGCCCGCCAGCCCGGCCCTGCTCCCCGGCCCTCCCGCCCGGCCCCGGCCGCCGCCCCCGGCCCGGCGCTGCGCCGGCTGCGGCTCGCGGCCGCAGGCTTGCCGTGGCACTTACTCAGCTCGTCCTGGGAGGCGGAGGCGGCGGCCGCAGCCATGTTGCGCCGGGGAGGGAGGGAGGGGCCGGAGGGGGAGGGCACGGACGGGCGGCACGGGGGGCTCGCCGCTCTCGGTGCAGCAGAGGCCGGCAGCCGCCTCTGGTAGTTCGGCGCGGGCCGAGCTGCGCCCACGAGGCCCGCCCGCCGTCGCCGCCGCCTGCGTCCTCGCTGCACGCGTAGTTCTCGCCGTCCCCCGCGAGCTCGCGACTCGGGCGCTCCCGCAGTCCGGCGCCTCTGCGGAGCCGCCGCTGTCCGTCGGCCGAGGCCCGGTACGCCCGGCCCGCGCGGCTGCTCTGCGGCTCAGTGCCGCGCTCGCCCAACTCACGCCGGTTTTATATTTAGAAAGAGCTGAGCCATCCTCCCAGCGGCCCCCCCGCCGGGCCCCTCGCGCGCCCGCCCGCCCTCGCTCGCTCGCTCGCTCGCTCGCGGCTCGTCCTGCCCACCTGCCGCCGCCCGCCCCGCGCGCGGGAGCCGGCCCGCGAGCGCTCCCTGCGCGGACCCGGCACGCGGCGGCCTCCAACGGCGGCCCGGCCTAGCCGGTCCTCGCCGCCCCTCCTTGCCCGCGTAGCCTCCGGCGGCTCCGGCGCGGAACGGACGCGCAGGCCTCTGACCTGAGTCCGAGCCGGTCTCCATGACGGGGATGCTGCGCTCGGCGCCGCGACGCGGGCGCCCAGAAGCGAGGCGAGAGGCGGGCTCGGCCTCGGGGAGCCGCGCGCCGCAGTCCGTGAGGGGCTTGGTCGAGCTGGCCCGGGCTGCCCCGGCCGGGGGAGGTCCTCGAGGCGGGACGGGAGCTCTTTCTGTAAAGGTCTGTGGTTGTCACGTTGGCTGGTCCCGACCTGGTGAAACACGCCTGTCCGAAGGAAGAGACGTGGACTCGGAAAAGTTGAGCCGGGTTCGGAGTCGGCGGGAGGAAGCTCCGCCCTGCGCCTCCCGCTGAACTTCTCGGCCCCGCCGCTGACTCAGTCCCGGGCGAGCCCCGGTGCCCAGGGCGCCTTTTTTTACTTAAAGATAGTGATAAAGTGTAGGTTTCTGATGCTCTTCGAAACTACAACTAGGACTACCGAGTGAGGGAAGATCACTAAGCCCCACTAAAGTTCAATAAGCCAAGATTTTTAAAGTTCAATTTCAAGTATATATGCTTATAGGAGTTGTTTTCTTAGATTTTAATTCTAATCCCTACGTTCTTTTTGGTAACCCGAGTGATTTATTTTGAATATAACGATTTTAACTTTATGCCTTCAGTTTGTCCGTGAGTTCACTTAGTGAAAAACACTTGCAATATGGAATTCAAATTAGGGGGTTGCATAATTGCTGTACTTTAAGTGATAGTACTGTCATAAATTAGGTACAAGGTCATACACTTTTTTTTTTTTTGGTATAAGAGGAAGAAATCAAGATCCTAACTAAAGGGAAATTGGTTTTATCCCTAAAAGAAATCTGTAAAGCCCTAGTTAATGTCTTGAAAAATGAATATATGTCATTCCAGATGTAACGGGCACGTACAAGGTACTTACACAACATTAAAGACATTTATGTCCTTTATTGCTTTTATTATAGAGATTATACATGATCTTTGTAAAAATTGCAAATGATTCAGAATTTTAAAATGAAAGTGAAAGGCCTTGCTTCCCCTCCCAGCATCCCACTCCCCTGAGAAAACTATGGTTAACAGGTACAGTTGAACATGCACCCTCCAAGGCCTTGTTTCTGTGCACATGTGTATACGGCCCCCAAAATAACGAAGTGGGGAGGGGGTTCAGACTCATGATAAAGTTCTGTATCAGTGTTTTTCCTCCATAGACATTCTTCCACGTTAACTCAAAAAGCTCTACACCACCACCACTCTTTTTGTTAATGACTTCATAGTATATTAAGTTAACCAGTCCCTTTTTTTGAGAACATTTTGGCTCTTTTTGTTTGATGGTGACACAAAATCGATGCGCAATGAAGTATCTGCAAACAATACTGAAGTGTATAAAGTAAAGGTTGTCCGCCACCTTGCTGCTCACCATCCCCTCATCGTACTCCCTAGAAATAATCCCTGTTAACAGTTTGGTGCATACAACTTCTCCTGACCATTTCTATGAATGTATAGAGTGACTGTACCAAGGACTAATATGGGGAAACTGACTTCCCATAACTTCCAATAGATCCTTCTAAAGCCAAGCCGCCCCCACCCCCCAACCCCCAACCCCTGCCAAAAGTAGAGAATCTAAGTTAAAAAAAGAAAAGTTCGTTTGAAATTTTAACTTCCAGTCAAGGCCAGTTAGCATCTCATAAATTCCTCCTATATAGACATTCCAGAATCCCACATGTGTGCAAATCACATATAGGTATTTATACGCAGATTTTGTTTGACAAAAATGGAATCCTACTATACATATTACTGTGTAACTTTACCTTTTCACCAAACTATATATCACAAGTATCCTTCTATATCAGTAATAATAGCTAATAATAATTGTGCCAGGCACTATTTAAAGTGTTTTACTTGGATGAATTCATTTAATCCTTACAACAATCTTATGAAGTAGGGATTTTTATGATACAGGATGACTGAGGAAAAAAACTAAATTGCCACCAACTAGTAAGTGCTGAAGCAGGAATTTGAACCCAGACAGTGTGGATCCAGAGTCTACATTCTTTTTTTTTTTTTAAATGAATTTTATTTATTTATTTATTTATTTTTGGCTGTGTTGGGTCTTTGTGCTGCACGGGGGCTTTCTCCAGTTGTGGTGAGCAGGGGCTACTCTTCGTTGCAGTACATGGGCTTCTCATTGCAGTGGCTTCTCTTGTTGTGGAGCATGGGCTCAAGGCATGCGGGCTTCAGTAGCCGTGGCTCATGGTCTCTAGAGTGCAGGCTCTGTAGTTGTGGTGCATTTGCTTAGTGACTCCGTGGCATGTGGGATCTTTGCGGACCAGGGCTCGAACCCGTGTCCCCTGCATTGGCAGGTGGATTCTTAACCACTGCGTCACAGGGAAGTCCCCAGAGTCTACATTCTTAACCATTCTGATCTGTATGTGCAGAATTACCTCATTCTTTTAAATGACTGCATGATAGTCTTTTCCAAAGACTTGCAAAAAAAAACCTTTCATGATAAGTACATGACAAAATTTAATCATTCCCCTATTGATGAGCATTTAAATTTTTACAATTTTTTACTACTGCAAACAATACTACTATAAAACATTCTTATAAGTATATCTTTATGAAGTTACATATTTCTATATGTAGACATGGAATTGTTAGGCAAAAAAAAAGATGGCTTTAACATCTCATTATATACAGTAGTTTATAGCAGCTTACAATGCTGCTTCTAATCACTACTGTTTAAGCTTTTTTATAGTTGCTTCTTCCTTCAAACTACTTATAGTTTATTTTTCCCACTAAATAACATCATCATCTTACTAGGCACTATGGTTTTGAATAGTAGCCTTGAGATACTTCCTATCTAGAATTTATTTCAACTTTAAAAAACAGACAGGACACTTCTCTGGTGGCACGGTGGTTAAGAATCCGCCTGCCAATGCAGCAGGGGACACGGGTTCAAGCCCTAGTGCAGGAAGGTCCCACATGCTGCAGAGCAACTAAGCCCGTGCACCACAACTACTGAGCCTGCACTCTAGAGCCTGCGAGCCACAACTGCTGAGCCCACGTGCCACAACTACTGAAGCCCGTGCACTTAGAGTCCATGCTCCCCAACAAGAAAAGCCACCACAATGAGAAGCCTGTGCACTGCAACGAAGACCCAAAGCAACAACAACAACAAAAAAACCCAAGAAAGTCCCTCATGGACCACTGGTAGGAATGGTAATTGGTGCAGACACTATGGAAAATAGTATGGAGGTTCCTCAAAAAATTGAAAATAGGGGAATTCCCTGGCAGTCCAGTGGTTAGGACTCCGTGCTCTCACTGATGAGGGCCTGGGTTCAGTCCCTAGTCAGGGAAGTAAAATCTAACAAGCTGTGCAGTGTGGCCAAAAGAAAAATTTGAAAAAAAAAATTGAAAATAGAACTACCACATGATACAGCAACTTCACTTCTGGGTATTTACCTGAAGAAAACAACACTAATTCAAAAAGATACATGCACCCCAATGTTCATAGCAGCATTATTTACAATAGCCAAGATATGGAAGCAACCTAAGTGTCCATCAATAGATGAATGGGTAAAGAAGAAATGGATACATGTATACAGGAATATTATTCAGCCATTAAAAGAAAGAAATCTTGCCATTTGGGACAACATGGATGGATCTAGAGGACATTATGCTAAGTGAAATAAGTCAGACAAAGAAAGACAAATACCATATCATCTCACTTATATGTGGAATCTAAAAAGCAAAACAAAGAAAACAAAATGAGGACTTCCCTGGTGGCGCAGTGGTTAGGAATCCGCCTGCCAGTGCAGGGGACACGGGCTCGATCCCTGGTCTGGGAAGATCCCACATGTCGCAGAGCAACTAATCCCGTGTGCCACAACTACTGAGCCTGCGCTCTAGAGCTTGTGAGCCACAACTACTGAAGCCCGCACACCTAGAGCCCATACTCTGCAGCAAGAGAAGCCACCGCAATGAGAAGCCCGCGTACCACAACAAAGAGTAGCCCCTGCTGGCCACAACTAGAGAAAGCCCACGCACAGCAACGAAGACCCAACCCAGCCAAAGATTAATTAATTAATTAGTTAATTAATTAATTTTAAAAAAAGAAAACAGACTCATAGATACATAGTACAAACAGGTGATGCCAGAGGGGAGGAGACTGGACGGTAAAATGGCTGAAGGGGATTAAGGGGTACAAACCTCGTTATAAAATAAATAAGCACAGGGATGTAAATATACAGCATAAGAAATATGGTCAATAATATCATAACTTTGTATGGGGACAGATGGTTACTAGACCTATTTTGGTGATCATTTATTTCATAATGTATGCAAATGTCAAATCACTATGTAGTACGCCTGAAACTAACATAATATTGTACATCAACTATTTTTCAGTTTCAAAAAACAGACAAGAAGTAATTGGGGGAGGGTAAGAGGGGGCCAAGAAAGGCCAATGAGAAACCAAAATAATATATCACAAAATCCAGGAACTAAAAATTTGTATTTTACTCCTTAGAAGTCCCCTCTTGTAGGTCCTACTCACACTAAATATCTGCATGATTCTGATAAGGTGAACAATCTTGCTTCCATAGTCAGTCAAAGCAGACTAGAAGCAGAATATTAGAGGGCACTCTTGTGGGCAGGTACATGGATGACAAAAGTACTAACGGACACACTGAAATCAAGGGAAGAAGAAGGAAAACTATGAAAAGAAGCTATAAGAACTCAAAAAGCAAAGCACGTTGGGGTTATTTATAAAGCACTGAAAGCACTACCCACCACATAGGTCCTGAAATCATTTCACTTGAATAAGTGATGTTTATGGTGCTAATCCTGACATCAAGAAATGGTGAAATAGGGACCTCCCTGGTGGTCCAGTGGTTAGGACTCCGTGCTTTCACTGCCAAGGGCCTGGGGTCAATCCCCTGGTTGGGGAACTGAGATCCCACAAGCTGCGTGGCATGGCCAAAAAAAAAAAAAGAAATGGTGAAATTATGTCTAATTTCAAGCAACAAAAATCAAGGAAGTATGAAGTATATTTTACAAAGCTTTTCATCTAAAATGATTATAATAAGTAAGCAACTTCTGGTGCTTAAAAGTTTAATTCTAAGCTATCTAGAAAATCCAGCTATCCTAAAAGATTCAATTATCCATTCCCAAAGAGCCCCAGACAAGCCAAAATTCTATATAAATAAGTCTAATATAAATAAGACTTATATAAATAAGTCTAATTGTTTTGGTTGCTGAAAAAGTTAGGGACTGGATCCAATCTGCCAACAGAGGCACAACCCTAATGATCTTCTTCTCTGCTCTTTTCGGTCAGTTATTGACTGAAGACATATTTCACGGCATATCAAACCATGTCATGACTCAAAACATTCCACTTTCTAAAACTTGAACTCAGAAACATCAGTCTCTAACCACCATATAAATCTTTCCTCTCTTTTACTAATTCCTGTGGATTGGAGTACATTTTTTAAATCATTGAACATTTTTTTTTTTTTTTTTTGCGGTATGCGGGCCTCTCACTGTCGTGGCCTCCCCCGTTGCGGAGCACAGGCTCCGGACGCGCAGGCTCAGCGGCCATGGCTCACGGGCCCAGCCGCTCCGCGGCATATGGGATCCTCCCAGACCGGGGCACGAACCCGTATCCCCTGCATCGGCAGGCGGACTCTCAACCACTTGCGCCACCAGGGAGGCCCGAACATTTTATTTTTAATTTTAATAACCAAGTAAAACAGTAGGCTTGTCATAGCAAACTAGAGAATTAACAAATTGGGAGATAGAGGAATGCTAAAAGTATGACTTTCAGAAGAATTAAGAGAGAGAAAATACAAAAAATGAGTTTGAAAACATAGAAGCTTCAAACTTCTCTATTAGAAGACTAGGTGGAAAGAACATAGAAAATTGTGGAAAAGCAATTTTTGAAGCAATTCCAATTGTGGAATGGCTGACTGCATCTAGAAACTAATGCAATAGCTGTAATTTGTTTAGAAGGGTCTGAGTCAACAGATATGTCATTTTTGCTTCCTGCCTTTTCTGTTAATTCTGCCTGGAATTTAGACAACGCTGGAGCTCCAGTGACCATGTTGTGAATATGACATACCTACAGGCCATTTAAGCAGAAACATAGCACGAGGCCAGATCTCTGAATGTATTGTGAGAGCTGCCATACAAGCTATGGTCAGCCTGATTCCGATTTTATTACTGAATGAGAAAAACAAAATCCTGATTAGCTTAAGCCTCTATTTTAGGAACATAGAGTACATTTTAGATCCTCATCATCACCTGGAAGTTTTTGACCACTTTATGTTCATGGCAATGAATCCTTATTAGCACCTTCAAGTTTTTCTTTCCTTGATTTCTCTCTTACATACAGTGCCAATCAGTTCCCAACCTTGGGCAAACCCCACCATTCATTTGATTTTTCCCCTCCCAAATATCACTGGAGAAAGGCAAAAAGCTCATCTGGTCCAGTATAATACTACCCGTTGCATTTTGGAGAATGAGGCAACCTGTGCCCTATCCTCTAGAGATAGGATTTATCCCTATACCAGAAGATTCTACCTCCTCTGATTTCCTTAGGACAGTGACTTCACAGGTTTTTGTTCACGTCTCCCCCCAAAAAATTTTTTTTGAAAAACAATGTAGCTCATTTGCACATTTTTAGGTTGGCATCTAAAATTTCCCCTTATTACTTAAATAATTGAAAAGAAGAAATTTTGACAATGAATTCTATTGTAAATAGTAGCATTTTAAATAAAGGCCCAGGGACTTCCCTGGTGGCACAGTGGATAAACTCCACAGTCCCAATGCAGGGGGCCTGGGTTTGATCCCTGGTCGGGGAACTAGATTCCATATGCATGCCGCAGCTGAGGAGCCCGTGTGCCGCAACTAAGATTCCAAGCAACCAAATAAATAAATAAATATTTTTTAAAAAATAAAATAAAATAAAGGCCTGGGACTTCCCTGATGGTGCAGTGGTTAAGAATCTGCCTGCCAATGCAGAGGACACGAGTTCGATCCCTGGTCTGGGAAGATCCCACATGCCACGGAGCAGCTAAGTCCGTGTGCCACAACTACTGAGCCCATGCTCCGCAGCAAGAGACGCCACCGCAATGAGAAGCCTGCACACTGTAACAAAGAGTAGTGCACAACAATTTACACTAAGGCAATATAGTTTTTTTTTTTTTTTTTTTTTTTTTGCGGTACGTGGGCCTCTCACTGTTGTGGCCTCTCCCATTGCGGAGCACAGGCTCCAGACGCGCAGGCTCAGTGGCCATGGCTCACGGGCCCAGCCGCTCCGCGGCATGTGGGATCCTCCCGGACCGCGGCACGAACCCGTGTCCCCTGCATCGGCAGGCGGACTCTCAACCACTGCGCCACCAGGGAAGCCCTAGACAATATAGTTTTAACCTTGAAAGTCTTATTGTTTACTTTATCATCCTTTTCTTCAACAAAAATATGTATATAAATTTAAATATTTGAAAATTTTTCTATGGTTATTTTAAAAATTACTATGACTGAATAATCATAATTAATTGTACACAACTTATCAAAAACAACATAAATACAACATTTTTAAGGTTTCAACTATTAGTGATTAGCATATTTTTTATGTTACAGCTTTTTTTTATGTTACAGCTTTTGAAAGTTATTAAACATGAAAAGTAAAATTTTATTGGAAATGTATCTCAATGAAAAGGACAGGTGCTTTAAAAAAAAAAAAGATACCCAGTTGCTGTTATTCACTTCCTCATTACCTAATATATCAAATTGTCCCTTTGATGGTAGTCGTCAAGTTCTTCCTCTGAGGACAATCAACCCTCTTAGTCGGGAGATGGCTGAGAGGCATGGCTTGCTTTTGTAAAGTGAGAGAAGGGCCATTGTGAAATAGGACATCCTGATTTTTAAAGGCATTCTTAGGCAAAGCAATTTGAAGAAACACTATATATGATCTAGAGATTGATTTTCTTAGTACTATCCATGCTCCTATATACTAAGAAAATCTTCATGTACTCCTGAGGACCCTTGTTCCAGAACAATGTGCATCTTCAGTGTTCTTCCTTCTTATCCTATTCTGTCCCTAGTCTCTCTGAAAAAATAACCTACCCAATACCTTCTCTTTCCATTCTCATATTCAGGCTGCACCTTTATTCTTTCCCCAACCGCCTGGACTTCCCTGAAATTAATTGCCTGAGGATCAACCAACTGCAAACTCCGTGGCCATTTTTTCATTCCAATCTCATTAGAACTATTGACTCCATCGTCCCTTTCAAAATTCTCCTCCGTTGGTTTTCCTTTACCAGTTTCTCCTGATTCTTTTCTACTTACCAGTTAACTTCATTGCCTTCTCTCTCCGTCACCCCCTCAAAGTCAGCATTTCCTTGGGTTTTAACCACAGACCGCTTCTCACTCCACCTGCTCTTCATTGCAATCCTCACTCCCTCATCTTCAATTACTAAATTACTCTTTCATTTCTTTCTCCAGTTAAGTCATCTCTACCTAGATGTCCCACATGTGCTTCAAACTCAATGTATCTCCAACTGAATTTTAATCTTCTTTCTCAAACCTTCTTCCTGTGTCCCTTAGTGTATGTGGAACCAGCATCCAGTTGATCAAACCAGAGACCCTGGAGTAGCCTATAATCCTTTCTTCTCCCTCACTTTTATTCACTATCTACATATTGTCACTGAGTACTGTCAGTTGGGGTTTCTCTGGTTCCTGGCACAGAAAAATCTCATGTATGTACAAAAATATTTGAAGAAGAGTACTGGAGTAGTTCACAGAAACAAAGAAAAACTAAACATTATGAAGGATAGGAACTGGGCAGCTCCCAGGATCTCTGCAACAGAAATTGAAGATCATACCCCAAGGAACTGCAACCAAATGATCCAGCAACAGCATAGCCTTTCATTTCTGGATGTTGCAGAATGAGAATCTGAAGTCCCAAACTTTGATTCAAGCTTGGTTGAAATTAAAACAAACCGTACGTTGAAATGATAATAGATAAGAGGTAAATGACCTTGTTGACATAAGTTCTCTGGGAATCCAAAGTACTCTGTTGGTCTAGCATTTCTCAACAATAGAAGAGATAATTAGAAAAATTGCATTCTGATGACTAGAGGATCACAATGAATAAGAGATTAACTCTTAAAGGGGCAAAGGTCATGTTTAAATTTCCAACCTATGAATTTTCTATTTCTTTTATTATGATATAGGTCTTTTTTTTTTTTTTTTTTTTTTTTGCGGTACACGGGCCCTCACTGTTGTGGCCTCTCCTGTTGCGGAGCACAGGCTGCGGACGCGCAGGCTCAGTGGCCATGGTTCACGGGCCCAGCCGCTCCGTGGCATGTGGGATCCTCCCGGACCGGGGCACGAACCCGTGTCCCCTGCATCGGCAGGCGGACTCTCAACCACTGCACCACCAGGGAAGCCCTGATATAGGTCTTTAATAAGAGGTCCCTGTCTTAAGCAATTGAATTTTCTTTTTCTTTTTTTTTTTTTTTGGCTGCATCAGGTCTTCATTGCTCTGCGTGGGCTTTCTCTAGGTGCAGCGAGCAGGGGCTACTCTTCGTTGTGGTGCGTGGGCTCTAGGCGCGCAGGCTTTGGCACACGGGCTTAGTCGTGGCTCGTGGGCTCTAGTGTGCACGCTCAGTAGTTGTGGTGCATGGAGCAACTAAGATTAGTTGCTCCATGCATGGCATTTGGGACCTTCCTGGACCAGGACTCGAACCCGTGTCACCTGCATTGGCAGGCAGATTCTTAACCACAGCGCCACCAGGGAAGCCCCCTCCAGCTTCTCCTTGATGTCCCCTTCATTTTCAGCCAGTCAAGGGGAGGTGGTAGAGGAGAAGAATATGCATTCAGACCTGGGACTGGACAGCTTCTTGACTTCAGGCAGCCACGTTTCCTCGGCTTGCCTTGCTGTCTGTGAGATGAGTGCAGGGGTTCATTTAGTTGAGCTTGTTCTGTTCCTTTAAAGTCTCAGAGCCTTGACTCACCCTGCTCCTTCAGTCTAGAATGCTTTTCTCTCCCAAGAGCACCGCTCCAAAAGTCACTTAGTTATAGGACACTCCCAGCAATCCTTCCGGAGTTCGTCAGCCCTTTTTGCTATTCCCCCAGTAATCCCTGCAAGTACCATTCACATATTCAACAAATATCTGTTGAGCACCTACTACATGCCAGGTACTGTTCTAGGGCCTGTAGAGTGTATTTCCATGGAACAAACCAGATAAAAGTCCTTATCCTTGTGGAATTGATAGTCTAGCGAAAAAAACAGACAATAAGCAGTAATCAAGTAAGAAAATGATATATGTTGAAAGGGGAAATAGGAGTGGGGATGGGATTCCACTTTAGGCAGAGAAGTGACAGAGCTTCACTGAGAAGATATGAACGGATGGGAACGTTAGCCATACAGGATACCTAGGCGGGCAGCAAGTTAGCCATACGTGCCAGGCAGGTTGGAGGGAGAGGGAGAGCGAGGAGGCCATTGTGACTAGAGCAGGGAAGTGGGGGTAGAGGTCAGGGAGGTTATGAGTGGCCAGATTCCATCGGCCTTGTAGCCCACTGTAAAAATTAGAATTTCTACCCTGGGTGAAATGGGAAGCCTTTAGCGGGTTTTCAGTAGAGAAGTCTATAATCTGTTTTTCGTTTTTTAAGCATCTCTCTGGCTGCAACGTGAAGAGACAAGAGAAGAAAAGTGAAATCAAGAAGCTATTGCAATAATCCAGGCGAGACATGATGGTGGTTTGGACCATTATGGTGGCAGGTGTGTAAGCCATAAAATTAATATTTGTTTAATTCAAGTTGCGGCATTAACTATGGCTTGCAGTGAATGCATCACTAATATGCTTCTGCGGTGGGTTTTCGCAGCCTGGATTTCGGAGAAGGGTAAGGAAGAGGGGAGGGACGGTTTGAGGTTACCAAGGAAACAGAACATCATAGATCTGAAAACCTGAGATGGCTCTAGGCCTTTAGGCTTCTGGCGCAGCAATAATTCCGCAGCTGAGACCACCAGCGCTTCCCAAAGACCATGCGCAACAGGCCGGGCTGGGAGCCTATGGAAAGCACGGGAGTTTCGCAAAGCGGGACAGGCGCATCCCGGGAATCGTAGTCCTGCGCCCCTGCGCAGGCGCAGTGAGCCCCCCGCCGGTGGGGCTTGCGCGCGCAGCTCCTGCAGGACCAGTTTCTAGAAGCTTGTTGCGGTGGCGTGGGTCACGGCTGCAGGTCCTGACGCAGGTAGTGGTTACCCCGGGCCCTTAGTTTGGGGCTGTGGCCAGGTCGCCGGCTTCGAGGGCGCACCTTGGGTGGGGTGGGGGCCGAGGGCAGTCTCGCTGTGCACACCCAACGGCGCAGCTTCTGCGGGAGGTGGGCGCGCTTCTGGATGGAGCTTTCCTCCATCGCTTCCCTGCGCCCATGGTCTTGCAACTTCGCTACTTTGGTATTTTGGGCGGGAAAATTCATTGTGTGAGCATGGGGGTAGGGGACTGTGCCGTGTATTGCGGGTTGTTAAGCAGCCTTTCTGGCTCCACTCATTAGGTACCCGTAGCATCCCTCCTCCTTAGTCGTGATAGCCAAAATGTCTTCAGACATTGCCAGACGTCCCCTGCGGGGCAGATTCCCCGCCTCACCCCCCTCGTTTGAGAACTTCTTACTGCCTGCGTCACATTTTCGCAGAGCCTTTATTGTAAGCTCCCTGGAGATCGTGACAGGTGCCTTTCTTAGCCACTGCAGAGTCTCAGGTGTCCAGCGCGGCGCCAGGTACGTGGTGGGCGCCTAATATTTGGCGGAGGAATAAATGACGTCATGCATACTGTGTGCCGGCCTTTGTGCTCGGAGGTGGGTAATTATTGGTATGATAGTTGCAGTTGGAGGACAGTGTCCTCACTTGCTGGAGTGAAGCACATCTCAGACTGTATTGTCATTTCTTGGATGCTCTGTGAGGGTGGGGGCCCTGTCTGTCCGTCCATGCCTGTCTCCTTTGTGTGCCGCTCTCAGGTCATTGTATATGGTCAGTTATTTGTGGAATGAGAAAATGCATGCAACACAGGGCAGGCTCTGTGCAGAATAGCACTTGGGGATCAGAGAAAGCCTCATACAAGAGGTGACAGTGGAAAGGAGTCAAGTTTTAATGAGTAAGCTTGGTAGGAGAGGAAAAGAAGGCAGCATTCCAAGGAGAGAGAATGGCTCTAGTGCAAAGGCAGAAGGAGTTAGAGTTTCTGGAAATGGAGAGATACCTTCTTACGGCTGCAGTGTCCATCAGGGGCAGCTAGAGCTGCAGGTGAGGTCATCAGGGCAGGGTTTCCATCAGGGGCAGCTAGAGCTGCAGGTGAGGTCATCAGGGCAGGGTTTCTAGACCATCACTTGTGGCTTCAGTGTTTGAATTTTATATTGAGGCAGTTGGGGAGTGATAGGACCATATCTTGCATGTTAGAAGGACTCCTTAGGCTTTGGTGTGAGACTGAATTGAAGAAGGCTGTACTTAGGTAGTTTCAGTAGGAGAGAATGGAGAGGTTCTTATGAAATAAAACCACCAGAACTTGGTTATTGATTTTGTGAAAAATTTGAGAGTCAAATATGAAGTCGGGTTTCTCAGTTGAGCGGCTGGTGGGAAATTGTGTGGCCATTCATTGAGAGAGGGCAGGAGTGGAATAGGTTTGGATCCTCTTGTAGCAGTGAGCCTTTTCTGATATGTTTTGCTGATGAGGAGTATTTAGTCTGAAGAAACTGTTTTCTTGGAGGGTACCTTTAATTACCCTCAAGTAACTTCTCAACTTTTCACCTACAGGGAAAATTATTCTTTTAATACAGTAGGGTGGTTCTAGGCCTCTGAGAATGTGTGTGTGTGTGTGTGTGTGTGTGTGTATCAGAACCAAACTAAGAACAGTGTTTTTTAGGAGTCACAATTTGTTTCATTTATTTCATAACTTATATTTCTTGACAGTTTCTGCAAGACCATAAAGTGGATCCTTGGAACACTTGATATTTTGCTGGAGAGTGCCTTTTGGTGGCCTGTGTTGACACTCAAAGTCTAAAGGGAACCGAATTCCTCCTGGTGATACACATTGCAATCCAAAGTAGCCTGAACGAGATGACAGCCATCTCCCCAGATCTTCACACTTTGGTCTCAAGTGAACAAAACAAGGTGCTAAGAATGGAGACCCCTGGGGGTCAAGAAGCTCTCCTAAGAGGAGACACTGCTGACCCAGAGTTTTTCAGACAGAGGTTCAGGTGCTTTTGTTACTCCGAAGAGGCTGGACCCAGAAAAGCCCTGAATCAACTGTGGGAGCTCTGCATTCAGTGGCTGAGACCAGACATCCACACGAAACAACAGATTCTCGAGCTTTTGGTGTTTGAGCAATTCCTGACCGTTTTGCCAGGGGAGATCAGGATTTGGGTCAGGTCACAACATCCTGAGAGTAGCGAGGAAGTGGTGACCCTAGTGGAGGAGTTGACCCAAGTGCTTGAAGAAAAGGAAGGTGAGATTAATAGATGGAGGGAGGAAGTGGGAGAGAGATCCTCAAGATATGAAAGTAAACTCCCCAAAAGAGCACTTTCATTTAATAAGTGATTCTTGCTCAAGCCACTGTGCAAGGACTAAGAAAACACATTACTACATAAAACAGATGTGCTATTTCATCTTAATATACCTTATAAATATTTCAAAGATTATTATGAAAACTAAATACATTAAAACAGTGGGTATATGGAATGAATGAAATCAGATTTTGTGAGCTTAGAAATTGAAGGGATATTTTATGAGGTGGGGGGGAAGCTTGGGTTTTAATAGGAAACTGTATCTTTGGCTGTCCTCTGTGTCTTCAAAGCGTAGGGAAAACTTTTTTTCTGTTTTTTCTGACCTTTTTCTCCGGAGTGACATATATAATAATTTCTAGTCTGAGGAGCTCATTTAAAAGGTTGGACTGTTTTTTTTCCCCCTTCCTAGATACGATCTCTCAAGATTCTGTTATTTCCCAAGAGGAGAACCCTGAAGAAGATAAAACAGTTTCTGTTCCTCCAAATACTGAGTCCCAGGTAAGCTTCCTTTCACTGGTTTTCATTCATTCATTTTTTTTTTTAACTGGAAATTTTCATTCTTTTTAAGTTAATTTGTTAATTGAGGTCTGATTGACCTACAACATTGTATTGGTTTCAGGTGTACGATGTAATGATTCGATATTTGTATATATTGTGAAATGACCATCACAGTAAGTCTAGTTAACATACATCACCATATATGGTTACAGGTTTTCATTCTTAAGTAGATACTCACTGAGCTCCTCCTGGGTGGTATAAAGATGCTAGAATAATTAAGACAGTCTCCTTTTCCTCACAGTCTTCACATTCTTAGAGCTCATTCTTCATATGCTATTTTACTTCAGTTACCAGAATTGATCATGTCTGACTCTAATAAAAACAAAAATATTTATTAAAATTCAACAGTTATTCCTGATAAAATTGGTCAGGTGGAAATAGAATTATATTTCCTGAACACGGTAAGAAAATTCTCCAGCTGGATAATGTTGGAAAATTAAAAGCAGTCCTCACAATAAAAAGTAAGAAGATAAGGATGTCTTACCTTACTGCTATTAATGAGTATTTTCTGAGTATTCTAGCCAATACAGTGGTAGAAGAAGGAAATGAGGTAAGTACAGATATGAAAGAAGCAAGTGTATATTACTTACAGATAATGTAGTCTTTTTGGAAAACCTCAAGAGAATCAACCGAACATGTACTGAAACTCAAACAATAGCTGAGAAAAGTAGCTGGTTACAAATCAGTAAGTTTCCTGTATACCAATAATTATCAGTCAGGAAAAAAAAATCTTATTCACAATGGTAAATAATAGTGCTCTGGTAGGCTGATAATGGCCCCCTGAAATATGTCCACTTCCTAATCCCTGGAACCTGAGAATGTTCCTTTATTTGGAAGAAAGGTCTTTGCAGATGTGATAAAATAGGGATTTGAAATGAGGAAATAACTCTGGATTATATGGGTGGGCCCTAAATGCCATCACAAGTGTACTTAGACAGAGAGAGTTTGAACACAGAACAGGAGAAAGGGACATGGCGATTGGAGTGATAAGGCCACAAACCAAGGAACACCACGGAATGCTGACAGCCAAGGAAGCTGGAAGAGGCAAGGAATGGATTCTCCCTCAGAGCCTCTGAAGGGCGTGCAGTTCCCGCAACACCTGGATTTCAGATTTCTGGCCCCCAGAATTTGGGAGGATAAATTTATGGTGTCTTGAACCACCAGAGTTGTGGTAATTTGTTATAGGAGCCACAGGAAACTACTCCAAGTGCTAATAGTCGCTCTGCTGTACTGCCTCTCAAAATGTCATGCTGTAGAGGATGCTATGCAAAGTGTGTTTTAATGATTAATTGTGCTCATTTGTAATTTGGAGTAATTGTAAGTGTGAGTTTGTCACTGAACACAGATCCTTGTTTGATTGTGATAGAAAATAATTGCTACTTAGAGCCAACTAGAAATTACAGTTTAGAGTATAGTCACTGATGTTACTCTTACATATTTAATTATTGCCTGTAGAGCTTACATTAATTCTGCAGATTCTGGGTTTGGGAATGTAATTTGTATCATTCATTTAATATTTTCTGTTAATCCTAGAAATCAGTGTGTTAGGGTGGATTTGATCAGTGTTAGACATTCCAGAGAATCCTGGTACAGCATTTCACACCAGGAACTAAATGGCAAAGGCAGGGATTGTTTCATAATCTTGTTCTGTGTCACTTGTAATAGATGTATAACAGCTACCTTGAAGTTTGCTTTGGAATTCTCAAAAACTTGAATACCATCAAAACTAGTACTTTATATCCTAACTACTTCTCTGAATTCTTAGGATCTGTTTGGGAATAACCCAATGCAAAAAGGCTGTCTTTGGTGTTCTAGGAATCCATGACACTCAAGGATGTAGCTGTGACCTTTTCCAGAGGAGAGTGGAGGACGCTGGAGCCTTCTCAGAGGGAGATATATAAGGAAGTGCTGCTGGAGAACTATAGGAACCTAGAATTTCTGGGTAAAGACATCTTCTCTTCATAATCGAGCATCTAAGCTGGGTATCTTTTTGTCCATTCTTATTGAAAGATAAATGCTATTAACTGTTTTGGCTGGGCTTACAGGGGTGATGTGACTAATCCTAAAAATGGGTCCTAAAAATGTACTTTTCTACAATGTTTTCTCCAAGAAAGAGTCTTTGCTTCATTGAGCTGAAAATGTTGAGCATCATTTTGCTCTCGCCAAGGCCATACCTTCCCTGATGTTCTCCTCAAATGCCAGTATTGAAGTCTCTTTGGCAGCATTTTTTCTTCCCTGGAGAACCAGAGGCTGTGAATGTTGGAATGTCTTTGTTCTAGGCAAAAACAGCCATTTTCTATTCTTTTCTCTGTGAGCAGGCTTTCCAGTTTCCAAGTTAGATTTGATTTCCCAGCTAAAGTGGGCTGGACTACCACAGCTGCTGCAAAAACAAGCCTCAAGAGGCTCCAGACCAGGTGAGTTGGTGAAAAGTGGAGGAGGAAATTGAAGTAGTTGTTTTACCAAGCCATTCGGAGGAATTTTGGAAATGTTGGGTGGGCTAGGTGCTAACATAGAAAGATGATTAGAATATCCACCTTGCCTTCCTGGAATGTTCATTTTAACAGGGGAGACTGTTAGTTTGGGTCCTCGAGAAGCAGGTGCCCAGATACGATTAGCCAGGTCAGAGACTTACTGGGGAGAATTCCAGGGAGGGAAAGCGGGGAGGGGACTGGAAGAGGCTGGGGTTGCTGTTCAGAGTGTGATGCAGGTCTGACACCTGTGACGAGAGAAAGAAGGAAGGAAGGAAGGCTGGGTAGGACGAGTCTTAGGTTGAAGTGCAGGTTGAAGAAGTCTTGGCAAAGGCAAAAAAGAGTGTTCCCGCCAAGAGTCACCTATCACAGTCGTATGCCTCACGGAAATGGGCCTAGTATCCCTGCCATACTTGTCATTGACTGGGAGCAGCCGTGGGAAAGCGGCCTTGGTGTGATGCTGTGGTGGTCAGTGAGCAGCAGCGGGGGGCTGTTGGGTAAGCACCCCAGAGGAGGAGCTCTGAGAGGCACGTTTCCATGGATGCCATAGATGCAGACATCAGAACTAAACGTGTTGGTAATGGGATGTATGTCATAATGATGGCATGTGTAAGGAGCAGTGGGAAGATACAGGAGCAAGGGCTTATTAACAATTGAACTGAGTCTTGGAGAAGAAATATTTTGTTCAATGGACAGCATGTATAGTATAATCAATTTGTTAAAAGGAAAAAAATACACATACATATGTTTATATGTATAGATACATATGGGGTTTTACTGTCTGGAGAACATTCATGTTAACCCTGGTTATCATTGAGGGATTACATTTTTTCTTTATTCTTCCTTACACTTTAATAATAAGTTTGTATTTTTAAAAGTTAAAATAAATTATTACTTATATATCAATACCTTGGTTTAAGGAAAAAAACAATAATTTACTTTGCTCTATTCCATCTTATTAACCATTCATTTTAGTCAACCTATTGGCTGTTTCCAGCATGGTTACACAAATAAAGGACAGCAGTTGTCTTTTTATGTTTAAGTACATTTGGGAGAGTTATTTTGAAAACGGATTCTAAAAATGTTTTGAGTAAAGTCTAGCAGCATTGGTATAAATACTGCCTCTTCCCCCAAGATGGTTATGTAAAAGAAGCATCATTTAGATGTACAACTTATTTAAAAAGTCATTTACAACGGAATGGAGAAAAAGGTTTTGACAGACAAAGCCAGAATCAAGGGCTATGATTTATAAAAAGCTTGTGCAAATCAGTAAGGAACACTGAGTATGTTAGAAAAATGAGCAAGGAACTTCAGCAGATAGCTAACCAAAATAACTGACAAAAATAAAATTTAAATAGCTGTTAACATGAAAAAAGTGTTCCAAACCACTGGTCAACAATGTAATTTACATTTAAGGAACAGTACTATTTATTATGAATCAAATTTGCAAAGGTTTAGAGAAAAAGCATTTGACCATAGATGAGTAGTCAGGTCCTTGTCATCATGTATTATGTGGTGATAGAATTTTTCTACCCTTTGGTTCAGTGATTTCACTTTTATGACTCAGTTCTGAGGAAATATTAATCATTTGATAAACATGCCATAAGGAAATAACTAAATAGTAATATATTGATGATGGATTATTATGTGATTAAAATCCTGAAGAATTAACCAATGAGATGGGAACAAATTATGAATTAAAAAAAGTAACCCTACATATTATACATAGATATTCTATTCTACAATGTACAGAAAAACTTCCAGAAGAAAATACACAGAATTTTTAATAATGGTTAACTTCTGGGTAATAGGATTTTATGTCTTATTTTATTTCTTTATTTTTTGAAAAGCACTTGTTAGCATTTAATGAACCTCCCTCCATGTAGCTTCAGGCTGCCAGGACAGTGCCCCCGCCCCCACCCCGCTCCCTGCCAGTCTTCTCAGCTCTTCTGCTGAAGAATTTGGCCTTCAGAATGACAGGCTGCTTTAGGAGCTCTCTCTTCCCTAGAACTTTGTAGTAGCCTGATTGCTCCACATTAGTGATAGGAGCAGCTCCAGTCTTGTTTTTGGCAGCATTTAGTGTATCTGCTCACTGACCAAGGTCCACAGTTTATCCAGGTTGACATTGGGGCAGAAGCTCTAGTTCCTTGCTAAGTGGTAATGCCTCGTACCAACTTTCCCAGAGTAACCCTGGGTGATATTTGTTGAAATTGACCCTGTGGTGACATGTGCCACCAGCATTACCCTGGCCTCCCAGATGCTTCTGGTGTTTGCTGATGTGGTCATGGCTGTGGCTCATGTGGCCCCCTAAGCTTCCAGGTCTTCCTTAGTCTGGATGGCATGTTGGTGACTGTCAAGTCTGGAGAGCCATCCAGGGTTTCATATTTTATAGTTACCTGGTTAAAAAAACAGTCTTACGAAAGTGACACTGGAATCTCATAACTAAGAGCCAGGATGAATGATGTGGTTAATAAAGGAATTCAGGGTTCTGAGAGGAGCACAGATCTCGAGAGGGTGGTGTTGGAGATTGTGGGACTCGTACCCTAGGCCCTATCAGATTTCTGTGTTCGTGATAGTGAAGGTGCACAGGGATTGAATTCTAGGCAGTATGAAGTAATAGGATGCGGTCGTGTAGTAGGGACTCTAAATGGATGCCTGGTTAGAGTATTCATAAGGTTGGTAGGGCCAGATTGTGGTAACCTTTGAAAGTCTCCCCTAGGTGTTGTTGCATATCTGTGATGTGATTAACATTGTCTATAAACTTAGTTCTATTTGGCTGCTTTGAGGAGAGGCAATATGGTATAAGGGTCAAAAATGTGGGCTTTGGGCCTCCCTGGTGGCGCAGTGGTTGAGAGTCCGCCTGCCGATGCAGGGGATGCGGGTTCGTGCCCCGGTCTGGGAGGATCCCATATGCCGCGGAGCGGCTGGGCCCGTGAGCCATGGCCGCTGGGCCTGCGCGTCCGGAGCCTGTGCTCCGCGGCGGGAGAGGCCACAACAGTGAGAGGCCCACATACCGCAAAAAAAAAAAAAAAAAAAAAAAAAAAATGTGGGCTTTGATGTCAGACTGGGTTAAAAATCTGGCTCTACCACTTACAGTACATGTGACCTTGGGAAAGTGGCTTACACTCTTTGTGCCTAGTTGTCACATCCATAAAAGAGGGATAATAATAGGACCTACTTCATAGGGTTATTGTGAAAATTAAGTGAAATACAAGTAAAGTGCTTGGTATGGGACCTGGCATTTGGTAATTATTCAATAAATGTTTGCACTATCATTATTATTTGGAAGGAGAATAGATTGGATGGTAAGAGGAATAAGTTTGAACCTATTATAGAAATTTGAAATGAGGGTGAGAACTTGCATCTCTAACTATAAAGCACAAACCTTTCATCTTCCTCAGTATTTTTCCTAAGCTCTAAGTTTCCCCAGTTCCCTCATGTCACTTTTCCCTTCCCTGTTTTATGAGACTCTGAGAATTGTCCACACCCTGTTCCTTACAGTCTGTACTGTCTCTATTCCTATTTTAGTCCCAAATGCAGCAGCTTCCTTTATTGCAAACAGGAAATATTCTATTTGTTATTTCTTTTAGAGTGTGAACTTAGCGGTGAATTGAAGGAATCTGGCGGAAATCAAGATGTTCTTATGGAAGAATCGACTTTAGATAAAATAATAGAAAGGTATCTAATGAGTGGTGATTGTGACTTGACAGGAGAATCCTGGAAACATTATGGCAGACTAGAGGAATGTCATAGCGATAGAGAACATTCACAAGTAGCAATCACACAAAAGAAAACTCATGGGAGAGGCAATAAGGGTGAGGAATTTGACTCAGAAAAGAGCCCTTTTGGAAATAACTTCAAACCACCTTCAGACCTAATTAAACATCTCAGAGTCTACTTAAGGAAGAAATCTCGGAGGCATAATGAAGGCAAGAAACCCTTCAGTTTTCATTCAGACCTTGTCCCGAACCGCAAGGAACACAGTGGAGAAAAGCCACGAAAATGTAATGAAGGCAGGAAAGCCTTAAGTCACTCTTCATCTCTGACTGAACATCAGAAACATCAGAAAATCCATTTGGGGGAAAAGTCCCAGAAGTGCAGTAACTGTGGGGTAGCCTTTACTCAAAACTCATCCCTTGGTAAGAGAAAAAACTCCTCTACGTGCGAAAAATGTTGGAAAGATTTAGGTCAAGATGCAGCCGTAGATAAAGACGAGGGAACTGAAACTGGAGAAAAAACCCATAAATGCAGCAAATGTGGAAAAGCCTTTGGCTATAGTGCCTCACTGACCAAACATAGGAGAATTCACACTGGGGAGAAACCCTATATGTGTAATGAGTGTGGAAAAGCCTTCAGTGACAGCTCATCACTCACACCACACCACCGAACCCACAGTGGAGAAAAGCCCTTCAAGTGTGATGATTGTGGAAAATCTTTCACCCTGAGTGCCCACCTCATTAAACATCAGAGAGTTCACACTGGAGAGAAACCCTATAAATGTAAAGAATGTGGGAGGCCCTTCAGTGACAGTTCATCTCTTATTCAGCATCAGCGAATTCATACCGGCGAAAAACCCTACACGTGTAACAACTGTGGAAAATCCTTCAGTCATAGCTCATCCCTTTCCAAACATCAGAGAATTCATACCGGAGAGAAACCCTATAAGTGTGGTGAGTGTGGGAAAGCCTTCAGACAGAATTCTTGCCTTACCCGACATCAGAGGATTCATACTGGAGAAAAGCCGTATTTGTGTAATGATTGCGGGATGACTTTTAGCCATTTTACATCTGTGATTTATCATCAGAGACTTCATTCAGGAGAAAAACCTTACAAGTGTACCCAGTGTGAGAAAGCCTTCCCTACCCATTCACTCCTTAGCCGTCATCAGAGAATTCATACGGGCGTCAAGCCTTATAAATGTAAGGACTGTGGAAAATCCTTCAGTCAGAGTTCATCTCTTAACGAACATCATCGAATTCATACTGGAGAGAAACCCTATGAATGTAACTACTGTGGAGCAACCTTTAGTCGAAGCTCAATCCTTGTAGAACACCTGAAAATTCATACTGGAAGGAGAGAATACGAATGCAAAGAATGCGAGAAGACGTTCAAAAGTAATTCTGGCCTCATCAGGCATCGGGGATTTCATTCTGCAGAGTAATTCTTGGAAATATAGTATGGTGGAGGGTGGGATTTAGTCACAGTTGTCCCTTATCAAAAACCTGGGGTGTAAACTACCACAACATTGATTAGTAGGAAATTTAGTCACAATTGTCCCTTATTAAAAACGGGGTGTAAACTACCACAGCACTGGTTAGTAGGAAATTTAGTCACATTAGTCCCTCATTAAAAACCTGGGGTGTAAACTGCTGCAGCATTGATTAGTAGCTGCAACTTTGATGGGTTGGCAGCTAGGCAAAAGATACTTTTTGTCATTCACCCCTCTTTGCAAGGATGTCAACTTTTGGTAGATAGTGATTCAGGTTAGTTAAGTCACATGAAAAGAGAAGAAAGTAGTAGCATGAGATGTGAAATGATTCTGAAAAGCCAAATGTGAATTTAAAAAGCAGGAGAGGGGTGCACAGGGCCCATCTTACTAACCTCTTCAGATTTTCTTCTCTCCTAGCTTCCGCTTTCACTACCATGTAGTTTTATAGAAAGAGGACCTGACTGTAGTCAGGTAATCTGGGTTCTGTCCCAGTTTGCTGACCAAATTCCTGTATAACCTTGGACAAATCATTTGACCTTTCTGAATTTTAGTTTCTTTACTGGTAAAGTGAAGGAGTGGGACTAATGATTTCTGAGGTTTCTTTCTTTGGTACTTCTTGTACTTTCTGAAGCTGTGGGAATAAGTTAAACATTTTTGATTCTGGCATTTTCAAGTTTCCCTAGTAGAAAATAACTCATTTAAGCTACTGAACTTCTGGCTAAGTGACAACGCAGTATGCTTTTTGGATACTCGATGCCAGAATTGCTCAAATGCTGTGCACAGGAACAAGTCAGTAGAGCTCAAACAAGTTTGCTTTCAGGGAATGTTTTGATTGGACAAAGCACCCTAACCTGTTTTTCCTCTAGATTTTGGCCGTGGGGATTGGGAATCTCTGTGGCATGCTCCTGGGCCGTCTCAGCCATGAGAGTAACAGTCCTAGGAAAATAGGTGAGGGGTTGGGGGGGTAAATGGGTACTGAAAACAGCTATTTTGGCTGGATTCTCTTTTGCAAAATAGAATTCTATTTTTTAAAAAGTTTGCCTATACTAAGTACAGCTTCTTATAAGTGCAAACATTCTGTATGGCAAAGGTCACAAGCTAAGGTTGGGCCCTTTTACATGTTTTAGTTGGCCTATATGGTAAGGTGGTCGTGTGTGTGTGTGTGTGTGTGTAATTAGTTGTCATCATTTAAAAATTAGGAAATTTCATACCCACCAAAAAAGAGTCTTGTTTTGAAAAATTATAAGGGCTGACAGTACTGGGCCCATATTTCAGTGGGGCAGTCAGCTGGTTTCGGATGTCAGCTTTTTTCGGGTAGCAACTGCTACCATTATATGGGGAATCTATTCTCGTACTTGCAGAGTTACCTCATTTATGTAGCTTGACTTGCCGACCGTAGGAAAGTGACATGATCCCCTACCATCTGGAGAATACATATCTTAAAATCTAAAGGGACTCCACTGATAGTAAAATTCAAGAAAAGAATGTAGAAATGATACAGAATAAATTTTCAGTTAAGTTTTCTGTTATGAAATTAGACCTCACAAGAATAGACTATACAGATGTTAGTGGGTTGCATCTTATGAATGTCAGTGGTGAAGTCTGAATAATAATTTCTAACTGTGAAAAAGGAACTGAAAACCCTGGGTCAGTTAGGTTTGGGTCTCAGGTCATAGGGTTCTAGAGGAGCCCCACTGACTCAGCAGTGGTGTAAAGTTCCTAAAGTTGAAATTTGAGGCAGCTCCTATAGAAAGAGAACGAAACGGGTAAACTTTCGGCTTGCGGAAGTGAAGAGATGCTTAATGCTCATCTGAGATTCAGCAATATTTGCTGTGATTTAATGGGTTTAGTTTGCAATGCTACTTCTGGATGATGTTTTTGGTTTCTTCCTTGTGCACCACCCCACGGTAGTTCAAGTGTTGCTGTGGGATAAATTAGTCTGTAGTTACTGCTAAGTGGAGCAGCCAGAGACATTCTAGTCATGAAAGGAATATGGCTTATCAGAATTATTCACCCCGGCTTAGGTTTTTTTCTGAAAGGATAGAAACCTTGGTTTTTTTTCTGGAAAGATATCATCTATAGAGAGAATTAAATACATAAAAATCTTGAGAAGAGGCTTGTTCCAGGATGTTTACTTGATACATTCCCCAGCATTCATAAGAGGAAGTTTTATATAAATACCAGTTGGGAATCCGGAACATAACCCCCCCGCCCTTTTTCTTTAATGTGTTATTGAGGTATAAATTATATATTGTAAAAGTCATTCAAATGTATAATTCAGTGAGTTTTAGCCAACTCACTGAGTTGTACAGTTGGTGCCACAATCTGATTTTAGAACATTTTATCGTCTTGATAAGATCCCTCACACCCATTTAGAGTAATCCCATCCCTACCCTGATCCTAGGCAACCACTAATCAGTCTACTCTCTGTCTCCTTAGAGTTGCTTTTTCTGGACATTTTATTTAAATGTAAACATATGTGATTGTCTTTAGTTTTTCATTAACTTGTTTCCGAGTTCATCCGTGTGGTTTTCTGAATTCATCTGTGAAGTAGCATATCGGTACTTTAATCCTTTTTATTGTCAAATATTATCTGATTGTATGGATGTGCCATATTTTGTCCATTCACCAGCTGAAGGACATTTGGGTTGTTTTCATTTTCTGGCTGTGAAAAATAATGCTGCTTTGAACATTAGCGTGCAAGTCTTTGTGTGGACATGATGTTTTCATTTTTCTTAGATGCCTGAGTGGAGTTGCTGGGTTATATGGTGAATTTTAGTTCAACTTTTTAAGAAGTTGCCAAGTTGTTTTCCAAAGTGACTATGTCATTTTACGTTCTGAACTTGAGTGTATGAGGGTTCCTGATGAAGTTACATCCTCACCAACCCTCATTATTGTTTGTATTTTTTATTATAGCCAACATAGTGATTAAAGTGGTATCTCTTTGTGGTTAATGATATTGAGAATCTTTTCATGTGTTCTTTAGCTATTGATGTACCTCCTTCGGTGAAAGGTGTTGTCCACATGTTATTTTTATTATTAACTTGCAGTTCTTTTTATTCTACCTTTAAGTCCTTTATCCAGTATGAACTTTCTAAATACCATGTACTAGCCACAGAAGACAACCTCAAATCCTGCTGTACAATATTCATCAAAAGTTTGGTTTCAGTAACTGCTTACATAAAATTGCCTAAAGTATATTTAGTCTGGCCTATTATCTAAATATTTAACTTCATTTTGGGGGTTATATCAGACCATCAAAAGGTTTTAAACTTCTTTGGATTCCTTATAGAATTGCTTTTATTAACCTGTTTTACTCTATGCTCTATCTATGACACATTTTACTTTAAAATGAAGAACTTGCATTTAAAAATGTTTCCACTTAATGAGTTTCTATTGAAGAAATTTCTTTTCAGTCTCAGGACAAGACAAGGCTTCTCCTATCAGTTAATTCACTTTTATTTACTTATTTTAGAGTTCCTTTTAAAATTTATTTTTTATTTATTTTTGGCTGCATTGGGTCTTTGTTGCTGCGCGTGGGCTTTCTCTAGTTGTGGCGAGCGGGGGCTACTCTTCGTTGTGGTGTGCAGGCTTCTCATTGTGGTGGCTTCTCTTGCTGCAGAGCACGGGCTCTAGGCACACGGGCTTCAGTAGTTGTGGCTTGCAGGCTCTAGAGCACAGGCTCAGTAGTTGTGGCACATCGGGCTTAGTTGCTCTGCAGCATGTGGGATCTTCCCGGACCAGGGCTCGAACCTGTGTCCCCTGCGTTGACAGTTGGATTCTTAACCACTCTGCCACCAGGGAAGTACCTAGAGTTCTTTTTAAATGTGGTAGAATATACATAATATAAAATTGACCATTTTAATTCTTTTTGGGTGTACACTTCAGTGGCATTAAGTACATTCACACTGTTGTGCAATCATCCCCACTATTCATCTCCAGAACTTTTTTCTTTGGCCACACTGCGTGGCATGTGGGATCTTAGTTCCCTGACCAGGGATCGAACCCATGTCCCCTGCAGTGGAAGAATGGAGTCTTAACCACTGGACCGCCAGGGAAGTCCCTCCAGAACTTTTCCATCATCCCTAATTGAAACTTAGTCGTTAACCATTAGCTCCCCATTCTCTCCTCCCCCAAGCCCCTGGTAACCACTATTTGACTTTTTTTCATTCGTCTATGATTTTGACTATTTTAGGCACTTCGTATAAATGGAATCATTCAGTACTTGTCCTTTTGTGTCTGGCTTGTTTGACTTAGCATGGTGTTTTTAAGGTTCATGTTGTATCATGCATCAGAATTTCATTTTTTTTCATTATTTTAACGCTGAGTAATATTCTGTTGTAAGTATATACCACATGATTTGTTTGTGCATTCATTTTTCAATGGGCATTTAGGTTATTGCCGTCATTTTGGCTCTTGTTAATAACACTGCTGTGAACAGTGGTGTGCAAATACTGTTTGAGTCCCTGTGTTCAGTTCTTTGAGATACATACCTAGAAGTGGAATTGCTGGATGCCCTCAAGGTTCATCCATGTCGTGGCATACAACAGGATTTCCTTCTTTTTTAAGGATGAATAATATTCTATTGTATGTAGATATCACATTTTCTTTATCCATTCATCCATCAGTACACTCAATAGGTTGCTTCTATCTTGGCTGTTTTGAAAAATGCTGCAGTGAACACGGGTGTGCAAATATATCTTCAAGATCTATTTTCAGTCTTCTGTGTATATATTTAGAAGTGAGATTGCTGAATCATCATAATTCTATTTTTAATTTTGTAAGGAATTTCCATGCTGTTTTCCACTACAGCTGTACCCATTTCACATTTCTACCAGCAGTGCTCAAAGGGTTCCTGTTTCTCCACGTCCTTGCAACACTTAACTGTTTTCTGTATTTTGATAGTGGCCATCCTAACGGGTATGAGATGATATCTTGTGGTTTTGATTTGCATTCCCCTGATGATTAGTGACGTTGAACATCTTTTCGTATACTCATTAGACATTTCTATGCCTTCTCTAGAGACGTGCCTGTTCAAGTCCTTTGCCTCTTTTTTTAATGAAAAATTACATTTCTTATTCTATTCCTTTTCACTGCTTTGATTGTTTTCTTTGCTATGTAGAAGTTTTTGTGTTTGATGTAGTCCTATTTGCCTGTTTTTGCTTTGTTTTGCTTGTGTTTTTGGTGTCATAGACAAGAAATCATTGCCAGATCCTATTTCATGAAGTTTTCCTCCTATATTTTCTTTCAGGAGTTTTATAGCTTCAGGTCTTAATGTTTAGGCCTTTAATCCATTTTGAGTTAATTGTTGTGTGTGGTATAAGGGTCCATCTTCATTCTTTTGTCTGTGGGTGTCAAGTTTTCCATGCACAGTTTGTTGAGATTCTCCTTTCCACATTGTATAGTCTTTGTACCCTTGTTGAAAATCATTTGGCCATATGCACTGGTGTGTTTCTGGGTTCTCTATTCCATTGGTCTGTATGTCTTTATGCCAGTACCATGCTGTTTTAATTACTGTAGCTTTGTAGTGTGTTTTGAAATCAGGACATGTGAGGCCTCCAGCGTTTTTCTTCTTTCTTGAGATTGTTTTGGCTATTTGGGGTCCTTTAAGATTCCATATGAATTTGGGGATGGTTGCTTGTGTTTCTGCAGAAGACCACTTGGGGTAGTATAAATATTTTAATATTAAGTCTTCAAGTCCATAAACATGGGATGTCTTTCCATTCATTTGTGTCAACTTTTCTTTCAGCAGTGTTTTGTAGTTTCCAGTGTACAAGTCTTTTACTTATTTGGTTAAGTTTATTCCTAAGTAATTTATTCTTTTTGATGATAATGTAAATAGAATTGTTTTCTTAATTTCCTTTCTGGATTGTTCACTGTTAGGGTATAGAAATGCAACTGATTTTTGAATTTTGATTTTATATTGTGTAACTTTGCTGTATTTGCTTATTAGTTCAACAGTTTTTGTGTGTGTGTGTATGTGTGTTTGTAATGTTTAGGGTTTTCAACACATCATGTCATCTGTGAAAAGAGATAATATTACTTCTTTCTTCCTAAGCTGGATGGCTTTTAATTCTTTATCTTGTGTGATTGCTCTGGCTAGGACCCAAATACTGTGTTGAACAGAAGTAATTAAAGTGGGTATCCTTGTCTTATTCTTGATATTGGAGGAAAAGGTTTCAGTTTTTCACTGTTGAGTATGATGTTAGCTCTGATCTTTTCATTAATGAACTTTATTATGATAAACAGATTTGCTAGATATAGAATCCTCAACCAACAGTTTTTTTCTTTATGCACTTTGAATATATCAACCCACAGACTTCTGGTCTCTAAGGTCTCTGAGAAGAAATAAGATAGTTTTATTGGGGATCCCTTTTATATGATGAGTTACTTCCTCTTGTTGCTTTCAAGGTTCTTTGTCTTTGGATTTTGACAATTTGATTATAGTTTGTCTAGATTTGTGTATCTTTGTGTTTACAGGCATACCTTGGATATATTGTGGGTTTACTTCCAGACCGCTGCAATAACACAAATGTTGCCTAAATTGGATTGCACAAATTTTTTGGTTTCCCAGTGCATATAAAAGTTATGTTCACACTCTACTGTAGTCTGTTAATTGTGCAATACCATTATGTCTAAAAAACCGATGTTCATACCTTAATTAAAAAATACTTCATTGCTAAAAAAAAAATGCATCTGAGCCTTTAGCAAGTCACAGTCCTTTTGCTGGTGGAGGGTCTTGCCTCATTGATGGCTGCTGACTGATCAGGGTGGTGGTTGCTGAGTTGGGGTGGCTGAGGCAATTTCTTAAAATGAGACAACATTGAAGTTTGCTGTATTGGTTGACTCTTCTTTTCATGAACAATTTCTCAGTAGCTCTCAGTGCTGTTTGATAATATTTTACTCACATCAGAACTTCTCCCAAAATTGGAGGGACTTCCCTGGTGGCGCAGAGGTTAAGAATCCGCCTGCCAATGCAGGGGACATGGGTTCGAGCCCTGGTCCGGGAGAATCCCACATGCCACGGAGCAACTAAGCCTGTGCGCCACAACTACTGAGCCTGTGCTCTAGAGTCCGTGTGCCACAACTACTGAGCCCGCTTGCCTAGAGTCCATGCTCCGCAACAAGGGAAGCCACTGCAGTGAGAAGCCTGCACACCGCAACAGAGAGTAGCCCCTGCTCGCCGCAACTAGAGAAAGCCCATGCACAGCAACAAAGACCCAACACAGCCCATAATAAATAAATAAATAAAAAATAAAAAATTTGGAATCAGTCCTTTCAAACCCTGCTGCTGCTTTAGCCAAGTAAGTTTATATATGTAATATTCTAAATCCTTTGTTGTCATTTCAGCGTTCTTCACCAGGAGTAGATTCCATCTCAAGAAACCACTTTCTTTGCTCATCCATAAGAAGCATTCCTCATTCCTTAAAAATTTTATTATGAAATTGCAGCAATTCAGTCATATCTTTAAGCTCCACTTGTAATTCTAGTTCTCTTGCTATTTCCACCACATCTGCAGTTACTTCCTCCTCTCAGGTCTTAAACCCCTCAAAGTCACCCATGAGGGTTGAAATCAACTTCTTCCAAACTCTTGTTCATGTTGGTATTTTGACCTTGTCCCATGAATAACAAATGTTCTTAGTGGCGTCTAGAATGGTGAATCCTTTCCAGAAGGTTTCAGTTCACTGTACCCAGATCCATCAGAAGCACCCATCTCCATCAAGTCATCTTTTCATTCTGTTAGCTCTTAAATTTCTCCAGAATCCTGTTTTGAAACCCTTCACACACACCCCCCACTTTTTTTACCATATCCACAATCTCTTTAATCATTTCCTTGGTTGGCTCTGTTGTAAGTTTCGTGGAGTCATGCACATCTGGACACAGTTTTCTCCAGCAGGAGTTTATTGTTTCAGGCTTGATGGCTTTCATGGCTTTTTCTTTTAACAACGATGGTATCTTTAATGATGTAATCCTTTCAGACTGTAATGATGTCCTCTCTGTCTAGGTTCTCTTCCATAGCACTGACAGCCCTTTCCGTAGAGTACCATGTGGAATGAGCCTTAAAGGTCCTATTACCCCCTGCTGCAGGGGCTGAATTAGAGATGTTATGTTGGGGACAGGTAGATCACTTTGATTCCTTCATTGTTGAACTCATGGGGTTCTGGGTGGCCAGGGGCATTGTCCAATATCAAAAGAACTTTAAAAGGCGGCCCCTTGTTGGCAAGTTACCTCCTGACTTCAGGGACAAAGCACTGATGGAACCAGTGCAGAAAGTGTTCTCGTCCTGACTGGTGTTTATCTTTTCCCTTCAAGGTTCCGTGTTACCAGCTTCATAGTTGAGGGCAGTCCTGATCATAAACTCCACTGCATTTGCACAAAACAGAGTTATCCTGTCCCTTCCTGCCTTAAATCCTGGTGCTTGCTTCTCGTTGTTACTAATAAACGTCCTTTGTGGCATTTTTTCCCATAATATGGCACTTAAACATCTGCATTAAAAACCTGTTTAGGCAGATATTCTTTCTCAACAATTTTCTTAGTGGCATCTGGGGAAGTCTGCTGCCTCTTGGTCGGAAGAAGCTGTTTCTGCTGTTATCTTGACATTTTTTTAGGCCAAACCTCTTTCTAAAATTACCAAACTATCCTTTGCAGGCATTAAACTCTCCATCTTTCCATCTTTCAACTTTAAGTTGTCACATAATGACTTTGCTTTTTCTTCCATCATTAAAGTCTATAGATACGCCTGCCTTAGAGCAAGCTTGCATCCACATAAAAGCTCCATTTAAAGGCTAAAAAGGGGGACTTCCCTGGTGATCCAGTGGTTAAGACTCCGTGCTCCCAATGTGGGGGGCCTGGGTTCGATCCCTGGTCCCACATACTGCAACTAAGCCCGTGCGCTGCAATGAAGAGCCCACATGCCGCAAGAAAGACCCAGCACAGCCAAAATAAATAAATAAAAATTTAAAAAGGGATTAAAAGGTATGTATTTTGTAAAAAGAGCAAGGTTGAGCTAGTATGGTTATGGCTGGAGAAAGATTGAAACACGTATGGGAACATCCAGTTGTTATAGCCTAACCCAGTAGGTAACATCCATAGGCTTGTAGATATAATTGGCAGTGACATGGGATTAAAGAGAAACTGGTTACAGATAAGACCCAGAGGGTCTCAGCCATCGTGAACAGACTGGAGTTTCTGGTGACAGATCCAACAGAAAGGTTTTCCCCTTTTGCAATGGATTGGGAGATGTGGACAAGAGCATTGCCTTTCCAAGAAAGGGGGAAAATAAGGTAAGAAACAAGAAAAGGGTATACAGGCCAGGTCTCATCATTTTGGGAAAGCTGTCTCCTTTGGCTGTCATCTGCTTCAGTTCTTGGAAATCTTCAGGGTGAGGTCACCAGTTGGTGTGCAGGTCCCATAAGGGTTTGAGGCTTTCTTTAGATGAGACGTGGATCCAGGAGTCAACTCCTTGGAGTTTGGTGGCACAAGGATTGGTCGGTTAACGCTTGATAAAGGCCTTTCCAGCATGGTTGAATAAAGTGTTTTGTGGAGATGTCTTTTCCAATAAAGAAATCTCCAGGCTGCAAAGTGTGGCGTTTGACGTCTTCATCTTTAAAAGGATTCCACTATTAAAGCATGGTTATTTTTAATAGATGTAATTAGACCTATGCAACATTGCAGTATATCTCGTTTCATTAGTAGTAGATGAAAGAGGCAGGAGCTAGATGCATGGGGTGCCCAGCAGTTAGCTTAAAGGGTGAGAGTTTATGAGTTCCAAAGTGAGTGGAGTTGAGATTGAGAAGGACCAGAGGCAGTGCTTTTGGCCAAAGTCTTTGGAGGATTTCCACAAATTTTGACTGTTGAGGTTTTTTTTTTTTTTTTAATTGGGTATACGTTGCTTTACAGTGTTGTGTTTCTGCTGTAAATTGAAGTGAATCAGCTATATGTATCCATATATCCCCTCTTTTTTGGATTTCCTTCCCGTTTAGGTCACCACAGAGCATTAAGTAGAGTTAGCTGTGCTATACAGAAGGTTCTTATTGTCTCTTTTACACCTAATGGTGTGTATATGTCAATCCCAATCTCGCAATTCATCCCACACCCCTTTCCCCCCTTGGTGTCCATACGTTTGTTCTCTGTGTCTCTATTTCTGCTTTGCAAATAGGTTCATCTGTACATTTTTTCTAGATTCCACATACATGCGTTAATATACGATACTTGTTTTTCTTCTGGCTTACTTTGTATGACAGTCTCTAGGTCCGTCCACGTCTCTACAAATGATCCAATTTCATTCCCTTTTATGGTTGAGTAATATTCCATTATGTATATATACCACATCCTTATCCATTCGTCTGTTGATGGACATTTAGGTTGCTTCCATGTCCTGGCTATTGTAAATAGTGCTGCACTGAACATTGGGGTGCATGTGTCATTTTGAATTATGGTTTTCTCAGGGTATATGCCCCATAGTGGGATTGCTGGGTCATATGGTAGTTTTATTTTTATATTTTTAAGGAACCTCCATCTTTATCAATTTACATTTCCACCAACAGTGCAAGAGGGTTCCCTTTTTTCTGCACCGTTTAGCATTTATTGTTTGTAGATTTTTTTTTTTTTTTTTGCGTTATGCGGGCCTCTCACTGCTGCGGCCCCTCCTGCTGCGGAGCACAGGCTCCGGACGCGCAGGCCCAGCGGCCATGGCTCACGGGCCCAGCTGCTCTGTGGCATGTGGGATCCTCCCAGACCGGGGCACGAACCCGTGTCCCCTGCATTGGCAGGCAGACTCCCAACCACTGCGCCACCAGGGAAGCCGTTTGTAGATTTTTTGATGATGGCCATTCTGACCGCTGTGAGGTGATACCTCATTGTGGTTGGTTTTTTTTGTGTGTGTGGTACGCGGGCCTCTCACTGTCGTGGCCTCTCCCGTTGCGGAGCACAGGCTCCGGATGCGCAGGCTCAGCGGCCATGGCTCACGGGCCCAGCTGCTCCGCGGCATGTGGGATCTTCCCAGACCAGGGCTCGAACCTGTATCCCCTGCATTGGCAGGCAGATTCTCAACCACTGCGCCACCAGGGAAGCCCTGGCAGTCGTATTCTTAACCACTGCAGCACCAGTGAAGTCCCCTCCCCACACTGAGTTTTGATGACACTTAGATCATTTGATTAGTCCTGAAGCCTGGTGATGGTGTGTACAGTGAAAGTACTGAAGATTTGGCCAAACAACACATACTTGCTGTAATATTTGACCAGTTAAACAGGTCCCTTGGTTGCTGTGGAGCTCAAGAGGGGTTCATCAGGTAGGGATGATTTTTTCCAGTAAGTTTTAGCTACTGAAGAGGCAATAAGTTTGTCTACGTGGGAAAGCTTCAGTCCAGTGGGAAAACATACAAATCATTATCAAGACATATTTGTATCCATGGGGTGAGGATAGCTGAATAAAGTCCATTTTCCAACCCTAGTGGTCCATTGGGCAATTTAAAGTGTTTGGGGGCAGTGCGGACAGGTTTCCCAGGATTATATGTTGAACAGGTGGGGCTTCTGTAGGGGGTACAGATAATTAGAGGGGATCCCATGATTATTTTTTTGGTGGCCTTAACTAAAAGGACAGTAGCAGGAATGACTAAGGCAAAAGGGGTATCCTCGTGCCCAGGGTCTACCTGCCAACTCTAGTACCCTATGGGGTGATGGTGATCCCCATGCTTTTGCGTAAGTACTCTAAGTGCTTCTCTCCTTCTCTTGTATGAAGAGGAAAAAGGGAAGTTGATCAACAGTAGGGAGATTTATCAAGCTTTCCTTTAATGTATTAAAAGCTAGATCATTTGACTCATCCAGTTGGCTGTTTTGGTTGCTGCTATCAAATTCTAGATGTATTGTCCCCTTTTGGTAGAAACGCCAGCATGACATTTTTCTAAGGAATCTTGGCCCAATAAATGAACAGGGATAGAGGAACTAAAGAGAAAAGGGTAGCTATCTCTTAGTGAGCCTAAACCAAAGGGGATAGGTTAACAGACAGGAATCTGGGGAGGTTTATTTTGAGACACCCCCCCCCCCCCCGCCACTGAACCATTTTAATCCTCTGAGTCAGGAGCTATTGAGTAACAGTGAGGTTGAGCCCCAAGACTGTAGCTCTGGTGTCAGTGAGGATGGAGGGACCCATTCCCAAGCTGGAGAGTGGTTTCTCTAAGTTGATTGAGGGGAAAGATTGGGGAAAACCCCTGTAATTCCCTGGGAATCTGGTTAGAGGATTGAGGGTGCCTGGTGCACTTAAGCTTGTGACAGTCTTCCCTTCAATGTCCTGGCTTTTTGCACTAATGGCAAAGACCAGGAGGGTTTGTGTTTCATTTAGGGGCCTCTACTTGGTGGAGTTGAAAATTGAGGATTTTAGTGGTCAATCTTTTAGTTGAATCATCTGTGGTGCGGGTGAGCTGATTTGCTGAATTAAATAAATCTGGAGTGGAAATAATTTCCCATTCCCTCCTGGTCCTTTTAACTAGAAGAGAAAGATCCCTATTCAACCCATTAATGAACATAGAGTTAAAGGCTACCCCAGGGGCCAGCAAAATTGAGTTTGTTTGGGAATAACAGAGAAATTGCAATTTGGGACATGCAAACTATAGTGAAACTTATAGGCATGTCTGGAGAAGGAAGGTCAGGAGTGTTCTTTTTACAGAGAGGAATGGAGGAAGTTGGGAGGGGCTGTTTTGAATGAAAGTTCATTGGAGGAGAATGAGAATTCGGGGTTGTGTTGGCTTCTCATTGGCTGAGTTGCAGTGGTTTCTCATTGGCTGGGCTGTTGTTGGCGAGGGAGAAGTCTTTCTTCCTGCTGAGAAATGTAGAGTAAGCTGGTATGTGCTTGAGAGCTCTCCCTTCAGGGCTTCCAGTCTTCATTTTGCATGAGGTTTTTCTTTTATTTGTTTTCACAAGTTCTAAGAGATTATTTCAGGCTGGAGTCCTTAGGTGTCTCTCCCTATAGAGTGGTTCTGCTAACTTACAGCTTTGCTAAATCTACCTGTAGCTCTTCTGGGGCTTTTCCCCATTGATATTCAAGATGTTTATGGGTTTTTTTGTTTGTTTGTTTGTTTTGTAAAGTGCGACCAAGGAGAGCATTCCTTTTTAAATTAATCATTAATGGATACATATTCCCCAGTTTTTTTCTGCTTTGAAGAATCTTCTTCATTTTCTCTCTTGATCTGCCAACATGTTCAGAACTTTCCTTTAGCTGTTTGAGCACATTTGACAGTTATTTTAAAGTCTTTGTCTAGCAGGTCTGAGTTCCTCAGCTATATCTCCTATTTCTCTGTATGCCTTGTGATATTTTTTTGTTGAAAACTGGACATGTGAATCTTATATAGTCATCCCTCCTCATGTGCAGGGGATACGTTCCAAGACACCCAGTGGACGACTGAACCTGCGGATAGTACTGAACTCTTATATATACTATGTTTTTTCCTTTACATACACACCTGTGATAAAGTTTAATTTATAAATTAGTCCCAATAAAATATTAACAATAATAATAAAGTGGAATTATAATAATATAGTATAATAAACACGTGAATGTGGTCTCTCTCACAAAATATCTTATTATACTGTGCTCATTCTTATGATGATGATGTGAGATGATAAAATGCCTATGTAATGAAATGAGGTGAATGACATAGGCAGTGTGACATAGCATTAGGCTACTGTTGACCTTCTGACACTGTGTCAGAAGAAGGATCATCTGCTTTGGGTGATCCTGGATCACTGAACATGATGTTGATGGATAGATGTTGGGAGCAGAAGATGTTTTTGGTTGGGAAATACCAGGCAGGTTGGAGCAAGATGGTGTGAGATTTTATCACACTATTCAGAATGGTGTGCAATTTAAAAGTTATGAATTGCTTATTTCTGGAATTTTCCATTTAATGTTTTTGGGCTGCAGTTGACAGCTGTTAACAAACTGTGCAGAGCCAGACCATGGATAAGGCCGGGGACTACTGTAGTGTGGTGGGTCTGGAAATCAGATTCTCCTTCTCAGATTTTTTTTTATTGTTTGTTGTCATCTCTGTGCCAATGATCAGTCTGTGGTGAATGCTTAAACTTTTCTCAGGTCTTTTCTGAGCCTGTCTTTCCCTGGGCAGAGGCAGAGGCTTTCTAAATTCTCCCATACGTGTGGGGATGGTTCAGGTGGTAATGCGAGCAATGGGGAGCAATGGGGAGCGGCAGATGAAGCTTCGCTGCTCACTCGCCGCTCACCTCCTGCTGTGCGGCCCGGTTCCTAAAAGGCCGTGGACCGGTACCGGTCTGTGGCCCAGGGGTTGGGGACCCCTGCTTTAAATTCCCTGGGAGCCACTTTAGCCAGTGGGGGGAGTAGGAAGAATGGCCACTCACCTCTGTGTCTGTTCTTCCTTCTTGATCAGAAGCAACCATCCACAGTCAGGACCTGGGACCCTGGTATTTGGAGGAAAAGGTCTTTATTGCCCACCTTGGCTCCAGCAAGTCAAACTAGAAATGTTTGGGCTGGCTGATGGGGAATGGGTAGCTGCTACTGTGCTAAAGGCTAAAATCCACCACTGTTCATTGCAGTTTACCACTTAAGGTTTCCCCTGGACACTACAAGCCTTAAAATAGACTCCTGTGTTCCAAAAAATCACTTTAGGTACTTTCCGCCAGTACAGTTGTTGTCTAGGTAGAGAGGTGGCTTCCTGGCGCCTCCTACTGCTCCATTTTCCCTGACATCAGTCCTTCCATGTCTTTGATTTTTATCCTTTCTGGAAGCTGTTGTCAACTTTTTTTTTTTTTTTTTTTTTTTTTGTGGTACGCGGGCCTCTCACTGTTGTGGCCTCTCCCATTGCGGAGCACAGGCTCCGGACGCGCAGGCTCAGTGGCCATGGCTCGTGGGCCTAGCCGCTCCGCGGCATGTGGGATCTTCCCGGACCGGGGCACAAACCCATGTCCCCTGCATCAGCAGGCAGACTCTCAACCACTGCGCCACCAGGGAAGCCCTGTTGTCAACTTTTATCTTCCAACTCTACTACTAAATGTTTTGAATGTTTTATTTTTGTTGTCATATTTATATTTCCAAGTGCATTTTCTGATTCTCTGCTTACTCCTTTAAAAAATCATATTCTGTTTGTGTCATGGGTGAAATACTTATTTCTCTGAGGATGCTAATACGGTATCTTTCAGTGTTACCGCTCCCTTCATTATCTTTCCTCTGAGTTGTTTTTACTTGTTTTCTCTCTTTCTCCTTGGAGGCTTTCCTCAAACTTCGGGTGATCTTTGACTACTTACATTTAAGAAGAGGGCTCTAAAACACCACTTGGAAGGTGTTTCAGTTACTGTCGCACTGTCCATTAGGAATAGAATGTGAGCCACGTAATAATTTCAGATTTTCTAGTAGCCACTGTAAAAAGGTAAGAGAAGACAGGTGAATAATATATTTTGTTTTACCCAGTATATTCATAATATTATATCAACATATAATCAGTATAAAAATTATTGGTGAGATATTTTATATTTTTTTGCACTGTCTCCAAAACCCATGTGTATTTTAGAGTTGCAGCACATCTTAGTTCATACACTAAATTTTTATTTGAAATACTTGAGCCATGTTGAGATTAATAAAACTTAGAGTTGAAAAGTAGATTCACATAGTTCTTCCAAATGCACTTTGTTGTTAGTCTACATATACCTAAATTTTTTAAGTATCAGAAAATTATTTTCCTTCGATATTTGCATCCACATTTACAAAGTTGTTCATCTTTTTATTAGAAGAATTGATTTGATTTTGAAACAAAAGCATATAGTTTCAAAGCAATATCTGTCTAAATAAATTCAGCTCTTCTGTCAACTCTGTTATTACCATTAAATTCAATGAGGCATTGCATAAATGGAAACAAAACTAAATTTATCAGTATCAACCATTCTTCACATTTTTCTTGTATTTTGCAGCCGATTTATACAATGCTATTGATTACACTGAAAATTTGCATGTTGGCTCATGTTAGAAAAATGTGTAAAGTCATTATTTTTTGTTTATATTATGAAATGTTTCAATTTTAACTAATTTTTCTCACCTGAGTAGGTCACAAGTTTTTCCCATTCTAAGAAGCTTCAAATGTAGCTCATTCATATTCAGTGTGATACTGCCACTTTTTGTCTTTGATTTTCGAGTACTTAGCAGTCATTCCTTTCGTTTCAAGAAAATCTTGAATTGGAATTCCCAGTACAGGAAATCTTTGTAAAATTCTTTTATGATTCAACCAAAGAGTATCAGTTAAGAACACAAGATCATTAAAAACATTATTTTCAACAGTTTCATAAACTAGCAGTGATTATATCATTTGCACACATGTACGGAAGAATTTTAACATCTGTATTCATGTCTCTCTTCTTGGAGTCTGCTTCAGAAAACTGAACAGGTATTTTCAATAGTTACCATATAGTGGAACAAAGCAATGAGGGAAATACCATTCTCTTGCTTTAAAATTCCAGTATATCTGTCTTTGGACCTAACACAGCTGCAGTCTTATCTTTATGATAGAAACAAATTATTTTCTCTAGCTGAAATTTCTTCTTTATCAGGTGGAAAATTGTCAAAAATATCTGTCATGAGTTTGAGTTTTTAGGCAATGAATTGACATTTCTTTATAAATTTGGATATTCTTTGAGACAAAATGTACTCAAAGTTTTCAATTGGCAGTGTCTTATGTCTTATATTACACATCTAAAGCTAAGTACTTGAAATTTTTCTAATTTTGAACCAATTGATCTTTGGTATTATGAGAAATTTCTTGTCTTCTATGAGCAAAATTAGAAGGTTAATTAAAATTTTCAATTTTTATGTGTCTTTTTAAGTCTTCCTCATAATTTTCTAACTAGATTACCATAATTAAAATGGTCATTTATCATCTCTCCATCAAAGATTCTTGTGTGTGTGTGTGTGCGCGCGCGCGTGTGCGTGCACACATGCAAGAATTAAAACCATTTTATAGCTGGCCAAGTATAAGCTTGACATCCTGTTAAAAATTGTTTTAAGTTTTTTGATGGAAATGTAATTCTCATTTCACAGGACTTATTTCGTGGATTCTTTTTTGACTATTGGGAGAATACTTATCACTAAACTGTTGCTGAAAAAATGAAATAACTATTAGCTGCTGTCTTAAATATTGTCTACTGTATTGAACACTTGTGTACAACAAACAGCCTTCTCGTTTTGCTGTGCCTGCAGTGAGTTGCATTTGCTACTCATCATCGAATGTGCACTGTACCCTCTTGCACTCTTTTTTCTTTGCTGTACTCGTTGTGGTACTAGCTTCTGTATTGCACTGAATTCTGCCTCATTAATATGCCTTCATTAAAAATCTAAATATTTTTCCGTATTTTTAACCTAGATAATTTTATTATATTACAGTTAAAATAATAAGTGTCTCAATTTATGATTATGGTTTACATATAGGTGTCACTGTAATTTGTGCTGTCTGCATAGGTGTTCTTTAACTTGTACTATCTACATAAAATATCCAAGTAGACAAATTGTGATGTTACTTCAGTGCATAGAAAAAAATCATCTGAACTGCATCAGTCTGTTGATACTGACTAGATTGGTGAAGTGTTTATCTGTAATACTAGAAGTCATGCACGTTCCTATACAAGCATTACAATACAACAGCAACATCCTGTGCCGTGCAACAGTTAAAGTGAATTGTAGTTCTACCAAAACAATAAAGTTGTGTTTAATGGAAAAATGTTTATTCTGCCTCAGTTTTTTAAACCTTGAAATGTGGCACTCTATCGTATTTCCAGTTCTCAGTCGCCTTAAGTGGCTACAATATTGAACAGTACAGAGTTGGAGTACGCAGTGCTAGCCACAGAGAACCCAACAAATCAGAGTGATGTTAACTCAGTAAAAGTTTATTTCCCAGTCAGACTTCCACCTTTTTCTTTCCAACATTTTGTAGTCATGCCATCTGGAACATATGGCTTCCAAGGTCCCAGAGGCAAGGAAAGCAAGACCTGTAACATTATACAATGTTTCTAAGCACTGGCCTGGAAAAGCTTAGAACCTTGGGTCCTATTTTGGTGCAAAGGCGTCCCAGGGCACTGTAGAGAATTCACAAGGGCTTCCTAGGATATTTTAAATTTTAGGGAAACAGCTCTAACTACTGGACATGGCACCAACTAATACTATTATGTTGCTTGGACCTAACTATTTAGCAAATGGAACTGTCGGTATTTCTTTTGGCCCAGGGACACTGTGAGAAAAGGATTGTGCTACTAAGGATGCTGTAACCAAGAAAGTTTGGGAACCTCTGGCTTAGAAATCACTTCTACTCTTTTCATTTGGCCAGAAATCAGTCATATGAGCCTAAGCTAACTGCAAGGGAGGCTGAGAAATACAGTTTTCCCCTTGTGAGCACATCCACTGCTTCTGCCCCAGTCTGTCCTGATAACCACACCCTTTCCCTCTTCCCACACCACACAGTTGTACATACTTTCCCCAAGGGAGACAGTCCGAAGTCTGATTCGATCCATGTTCCCAGCTCAAAGTCCAGGGTCTCTGGGTTGGAAGTTTGAGTCCATGGGAGCAGCAGATTTGTGGGCTTCACGGAAGCCTGATGGGGGTGTTCACTTAGATTTTGCCTTTGGGACCCTAAATGTCAGGGTCTCTCAGTCCTTGGAGCAGTGTTATTTCTTCAGAAAGGTCTACAGTTTTTCTAGGGAAGGACCTAAGCTGCCAGGGGCCATAAGCCTGGCTATTTTTCTGGAACAGGTGGAAGAAAGCTGCATGGTAGTATGGGGGGTTGGAGTTCACCCATATACAGAATTCCACTTAACCTGTTTTCAGCCTTATCTCCTCCAGGGCTAGGGTCCCCAAGTTAAAAGCCTTTCAAGTTCTCAAGTTCTCTTTGGTGAAAGATGATACCTCAGATTTCTATGGGGGTGAAATTTTCATAGGGTGATGGAAAGTCCCTGACCATGAAGGGTGGGAGTGGCATCTGGGGCTTGAACCGCTCTTACATGTGTTTTCAAGCACTTTCTCTCCTTTGAGTCCCTGATTTCCTCCACCTTGTGAATCGTCTGGATCTCATCAGTACCTTTTCGGAAGGCAATCGTGGCTTTTTCTCCTGCGCTAAGTCAGTAAAATTTTTCCAAATGGTATATGTCTTCAAATATTGTTTGGGCTTACATATGTCTTAATTTTTATGTCAGGTTTATTGAGGTGGATTTTTTTTTTCTTTTTTTTTTTGCAGTACGTGGACCTCTCACTGTTGTGGCCTATCCCGTTGCGGAGCACAGGCTCCGGACGCGCAGGCTCAGCGGCCATGGCTCACGGGCCCAGCCGCTCCGCGGCATGTGGGATCCTCCCGGACCGGGGCACGAACCCGTGTCCCCTGCATCGGCAGGCGGACTCTCAACCACTGCGCCACCAGGGAAGCCCTATCCTCTGTTTTTAGAATTCAAATCTCCTGATGTTTTACCAATTACTTTCTCTCCAGCTAAGTCATGGGAGACTGGCTCCTTGGTTTCCTCATTCTGCCTTCACCCCCGTGCTCCTACCCGCAGCTCACCATTTAGAGAAGGATGGGTGGGATAACAAGGTGGGAGAGGAAGAGCTCTCACTAGTAGAGGGTACAGGCAGGCAGGAAAGACCGGAAAGGGCTGTCATTCTGTTTAGTGCCTTAAGCATCCTCTAATTTAACAATGTTGTCTCTTGGCTGTGGCGGTTCTGAGGACCTCAAATCCTGTGTGTTACGTGAACTTGGGGGGTATCGGACTGGTTTTGCTGGAGGCTGATCATTTGGGGATATATATATTTCCGTTTCATTCTTTAGAAGTCCTTCAAAGGGTGAAAAGAAAGAGGGAGGAAGGGTGGGAAGAAGGAATGAAGAAAGAAAAGGATCACACAACCTAGAGGAATTACTTAGAGAAACTTTCCAGGCTAGGAAAATTTGGGGGACTTCAAAGGGAATTCAGGTGACCTTGCTTCTCCAGGACATGAGAGGAAAACTTGAGGTGCAAAGTGCAGCTGGGCCCTGGAGGGCAGACACAGGATGAACTGACCAGGAGTCTTCCTGAGGGATAAGGCCAAGAGACACTTGAGTGTTTTAAATCTGCACCACACTGACCGTACAACTATACTGTGATTCATCTCAGTTATTTAAACTTCAGATCCCCTGACACCTCTGGAAACTCAGATGTGGAAAGGAGGTGAGGTATCAGAGACAGTACAGAAAGGCCAAGGTACACTGAACTCTTTTTCCCTTTTTAAACTCTGAAATGGAGGCAGACATGAGTGAGGGGTGAAGCCAAGACCTTTCCAGGGACAGAAGGAGCTGGTTTCTTTGTGTCACACCGTTTACCAGAGGCTTGTGCTCCCTCTCCCTCCCATGCTGCCCCTCACCGGCACCTTCTGTTTGTACCTGATTTCCCCTCTCTCTCCTTCAGTCCCAAGCCTAACTCTGGCCCCTCTTCTTCCCTTCTTAGTCCCATCATCCTTTCTAATCAGCTCCTGAGCCTAGAACGTCTCGAGTCTCTTCTCGTTGATCAAGTTCTGGACCAACCATTTTGGAAAACCAGGATATCAGGTATTCAAATGAGTGAAATAAACCCATGAAACTCACCTGGGCATGCCAACCGTTCCCAGAGCCAAAGACAGTGGTAACGTGTCCGGCCACTCTGCAAGCAGCTTTTCCAGGTTTTTCCCATCAGAAATGGAGTGCGCTGTCCAGCTGGAAGCAGCCACTACAGTAGTTCCTATTGGGAAGGCTGAGTTTTCACTTTCCACAACCCTGAAAGAGATAGCACATTCAGACACGGGAAACCCCTTTCCTTTCAAGTGAGTCCGATGCTGCATGGTTAGTGGCCACCAAGGGGTACTGAGTCTCACGTTCCGTGATTTAATACCCTACCACATCTCTCCGTCTGAACTCTTAGCCATTGATATCTCCTCCTCAGTAAAAAATATGGGCCCTCAGAGAGGAATTCTCAACTGGTCCAGCATCTGTCCCTGTCATCACTCACTCTTCTTTCTAAGCAAGAGGTGTTCATCCTGTGGCTCAAGGTGACCTGGACACCAGCCTCTTCTCTTCTTCAGAGGCTACCCTCCATTTCTTAGCCCTTCCTCTTTTGAATCCTCAACATTCTCCTCTCGTACTGTCCCTTTCTTACAATCTCATCCTATCTCTACCTCGTCTCTCTCTCTCTCTCTCTTTTTTTTTTTTTTTGCAGTACGCGGGCCTCTCACTGTTGTGGCCTCTCCCATTGCGGAGCACAGGCTCCGGATGCGCAGGCTCAGCGGCCACGGCTCATGGGCCTAGCTGCTCCGCGGCATGTGGGATCCTCCCAGACCGGGGCACAAACCCGTGTCCCCTGCATCGGCAGGCAGACTCAACCACTGCGCCACCAGGGAAGCCCTCTCTTCTTCTTTTAACAGCCAAGTTTCTTCACTTCCCATTCACTTGATAACCCAATGCAACCAGCCTTCCAACCCCACTGTTGGAAGCAACCTAAATGTCCATCAAGAGAGGAATGGATAAAGAAGATGTGGTACATATATACAATGGAATGTTACTCAACTATAAAAAGGAACGAAACTGGGTCATTTGTAGAGATGTGGATGGACCTAGAGAGTGTCATACAGAGTGAAGTCAGAAAGAGAAAAACAAATATCGTATATTAACGCATATATGTGGAATCTAGAAAAATGGTATAGATGACCTTATTTGCAAAGCAGAAATAGAGACAGATGTAGAGAACAAACGTATGGATACCAAGGGGGAAAGGGGTGGGGTGGGAGGAATTAGGATATTGGGATTGACACATACTATTGATACTATGTATAAAATAGACAACTGATGGGAACATACTGTATAGCACAGGGAACTGTACTTAATGCACTGTGGTGTCCTAAATGGGAGGGAAACCCAAAAGGGAGGGGATATATGTATATGTATGGCTGATTCGTTTTGCTCTGCAGTAGAAGCTAACACAACATTGTAAAGCAACTATACTCCAATAAAAATTAATAAAAAAACAAAACAAAAAAACATAAGCCAGGTACCACGGGGTACTTGTTACCCAAAACACTAGACACACAAAAAGGGATGCTAGTTAACATTTGGAAACATATTTTTCACTTTAGATTCTAATCTCTACCAATCAACTATGAAAAAATTGTTTAAAAGAATGATGGCTGCATTGTTTATCTAGGCAAAAAGTTACTGAGTCAGTGGCCAGTGAAAGCGTTTATTCTCTCCTCTCCCTGAACTGTTTACTAAGTACACACGTTTGAGTCGACTGCAGATTACCTAAATTAAAAGAATATAGGTAAAGGAAAGGCAAGAAAACCTAATTTTAGTCTTAGCATCTTCCTCTACCCAAATTATTTGCCAGTAGTGAAATGGAGAAATTCGAGCTTGGCTTTTTTCTTCTTTTAAGTTTTTGGGAAGGAATTCTGGTGAACAATGAGAGGTAAACTGTGCACATGAAGACAGGGGATGGTTGTACAGTAAAGGGGCCAGTGTAATCCCTCATTGCTCTGCTCAGACTTTCGCCTGAAAAAGATGAGCATCCGTGAATCCCATCACTGACATCCTTCTGGGAGAAACGGGGAAGTCATAGCGTTTTGAATCAGCTGGATATTTTAAAAGATTGACCACGTCAAAGTAGAGTCCAATGCACAACATAAGAATTTTCTGGAGGAAAATAATACCTCATATAAGGATCCACGGTGAAGAACAAAGCTTCCAGCAGGACCTCTACAAAATAAAGCATTCCACAGGCAATTAGAAACCCTGGCCTGATGCCTTGTCTCTGACCTTCTAAATAAACACAATCTCTCTGCTTCAGGGTTGCCCTCTCTTCTGTGCTTTCTATTGAAGAGCCAAGAAGAGCTCTCACCTTTGGCTCAGTCCAGTTAATAAAAGTAAAAATTATTTTTAAAATTTTTAAATAAAATTTTAAATTATGTTTATTTACTCAGCACTCATTCCATGCTTTACATAGATTATTTCATATGATGTTCTGAACAATTATTGTTTCCATTTTATTTAAGCTTAGGTTAAGTATCTTGAGCAGGGCCATATTTGTAACCACTGTGTTACAGGGCTCACATAGGGCTTTATTACCAGCCTCAGTTAGTATTAAAAAATACATGCATTTTGCTGGAGTGACCCTCATGCACCCATCCTCTGGAATTTTGGTTCTGAGTTTTGGTTATCCCAACCTAGATGGGATTGATAACTTTGCCATGCTACTTGATTGCATGCCCTTTTCTCAAAGCTTACCTACCTGAATAGCCCTTAGAGACACCCTTTAGCACGTGCTCTGCAAAGCTTATCTCCAAATACGTGATGGGGTGTGCTGCCATTTCTCTCCCTTCAATTTCTGCAGGGATACTGTCTGCTCACAGGGATAGTCTGAGGTCTTCACACTGCTGCTAGGCAGTTCTTACCCTACTGTCATCGTGGGGCTCACTGGGACAGAGAGGAAATACTCCCCATGGGCTGGCGAAAGTCATGAAGAGCAATGCACCCAAGCATACGTTTCAATTACCAAGGGAAGTAGAGGGATCTTCTAACATGACACTGAGGCTTCACACACACAGCCTTGAAGAGGTCTCTGCGGGGCTTCCCTGGTGGCACAGTGGTTAAGAGTCCACCTGCCGATGCAGGGGACACGGGTTCGTGCCCCGGTCCGGGAAGATCCCACATGTCGCGGAGCGCCTGGGCCCGTGAGCCATGGCCGCTGAGCCTGCGTGTCCAGAGCCTGTGCTCCACAACGGGAGAGGCCACAACAGTGAGAGGCCCGCGTACCGCAAAATAAATAAATAAATAAAATAAAGGTCTCTGCGGCCGTTTGCAAAAAGGCCACAGATACCACCCATCCCTGTGTGCAGGCTTCTTTGCCGTCCTCCCATCAAGAAGTCTACTGCCACACCTTGAATCTGCGCTTGCTTTGATGAACATCGTATTAGCAAACATGATATAAGTAGAGGCTTGAAAAGTGCTTGCATATTGGATCTTGCGAATTCCTGCTGCTCTAGATTTATGAAATCACAGTGAAAACAAAGAGCTCAAACCAGCCAGCTAGAAAGGCCACATAGAGGAGAAGTGAGGCGTGCACCTGAGCAGAAAGCCGGCTAACATGACATGTGAGTGATGACCATCCTAAGTTAACCATTTAGCCCAGATGAGACCTACAGAAGGCCCACCAACTTAACCCAGCCCAAACTGCCAACCCACGGAACGGTGAACTAATAAATAATTGTTTGAAGTCGCTGAATGTGGAGGTAGTTTGTTATCCAGCAAAGGCAAACTGATATAGTCTCTTCCAACTTAAATCTAATGAGTATGACTTACCTCTATTTTTTAAGGGTGGGAGTTTGACTGTCTTCAATTCAAAGTCACTATTAGTAGGGTGGCCTACAAAGTGCTTCTTCAGGGTCCAGCTCCTAGCATGAACCATCCTGAAGCTCCTAGAACACAGTAAACATGTAGTCAATGCCATGAAGTGACTGGATTCTTATGGCTCCCTAAGTGTTGCACTGAGGCCAGACAGCAAGGTCTACCCGTCATCGACTCCCATTATCATTTAACATCAGTCACGTTTATTTAGTAGTAGTCACTGTTTCTATTGGTGTGTTAAGCACGTCATACTTATCATCTCATTTTACCCTCATAATTTCCCTATAAGGTAGGTATTATTATCATTGCCAGTGCACATTTGTACAGAAGAGGAAACCGAGGCTACCTTAGAAATCTCCAAGGCAAGGAACAATGTTAACCCACACAAATTCTTCCTAGCCACTGCTAAGGTTTCGCTAGGGCACTGAACAACTACCTGGAGTGCAAATATTCCATTTCCCTCCTCCTATGAAGCGAATTCTAAGAAAAAGCATCAAACACAAAGAACCCACGTCCACGCACATCCTTCAAAGGGACAGAGCGCTGCGTTCTAAGGCAAGCAGTCTCAGGAACACCTGACAACCGCCGGGTGGCGCTGTGCTCAGCCCCATTTTCAGGCGCGGGTTTTTGGCACCAACGGGGTAATGAGGGTCTGTTTGGGTTTTAACTTGCCTGCAGACAAGGCCGAGAGAAGATGATTCAGGCGGCCCTGAGCTCTCAGGACACTTTGCTTGGAGCGATCGAGGTGGTTCGACCCGAAACCTTACTGTTCCTACTTGTCTTTTTTTTCCCCAAAAAAGGCAGCCGCTGAGAATCCTGGAGTCGCCATAAGTCCAGAAGCACCCGTGGAAAGGGCGCGACTGCAGAGGCAGGCGAGGATCAGGACGAGCCCCCCCCCCCCAGCTAGAGGAAGGGGGCCAAGTGGGATGCCCGGTCCAGGCGCACTCGCCCCCGGATCCCACCTCCTCGCCGCGCCCATATACCCGTCCGTTAAATGAATTCCGACCCCTGCCTTTTTTCTCCTTCCACAGTTGTCCCGCTTTTGTAGTCCCTCAAGTTCCTTCGCCAGCCCTCTCCCAGGTGCAGGCGGCTATGCCAGGCACCCAAAATACAGCCAGGCCACGCCCTTCCCTCCAGCAGCCGTCTCCGATCTCTCCAAGAACCTGCACGGGCCAGGAAGCATCGGTCCGGGCGTCCTGCTTCCAAGTTTCTTCCGAGGGCAAGACGCAGAGGTTACTCAGCATTAGAAGAGGGCGAGCAGCACGCAAACGCTCCGCCACAGGGGAGTCTAGATTCCAAAACTGTGGGGTGGGGATATTTACTTACCAACGTCCGCAGAGGCTCCACGACCTAAAGCAGGGAGTTGGGACTGCGCAGCGGAACTCCGGAAGCCGGGATTTACGGCCGGTCCCAGGAGAGGGTGGGGTTTCCCCAGGGCGTGGCTGCTCCTGGAAGCGTGTGGGCACCGGCCCGGGCAGGGTCACAGGAGGGAAACCCAGGGATCGAGGAGTGTGTGTGTGTGTGTGTGGGGGGGGGGGGTGGTGGTAAAAGCCTCCATCGGAGCCCTGCCCGGGTACGGTAGTACTGTACCTGCACCAGTGTCCTAACTGGAAACCCGCTGGAAGATGCTGCGTGGGAGAACGAGTCGCCGCCCCCGCCGCTCAGGCAGGGAGCAGGGGGACGAAGGCGGGGTCCCCCAGCGGCCGCGGCCGGGGGGCTCCTCCTCAGTCCCGCAGCTTGCCCGGCGTCCACGCCCCGACCCTGGCACTCGGGTGCTGGCCCCGTGCCCGCCTGCCCCCAGTCTCCCTGATGAACACCTCTTTACCCTGCAGGAGCCAATTCAAGGCTCACCTACTCTGTCTTTCTCAGACTCTCCCGGGCAGGAGTGAGCGCCCCTGCAGCTAGGGCGCCCCACCCCGCCGCCGCCCTGCAACACCCAGCCCTTGGTAGGGCCTTTCCCCGGCGACTCCAGGAGGAAAGGTGGATCCAGAGAGGCGGTGTGCGCAAGGCAAAGGTGCCCGGGCTGGGTTCCAAGCCTGCGCCCAGCACTTCCTAACGGTGCAGCTCTGAATGAGCTACTTAACCGCTTCCTGCCTAACTGACCCATCTGCAAGATCGGGATAAGAGTAGTGCTTTATGAAAATTAAGTCTTTTTAAAGAATAAAATGAGTTAACACCAAGTGCTTAGACTAGTACTGGCGCGTGGTAAGCTCAATAAACGCTAGATCCCGGTAACAATCTTTTGACTCCCCCACGGGCCCTTCGTCAGTCCCAAGCACCCCACACTGCCTCATTCAATTGTATACCCCCAACTCCGAGCCCAATCCTGGTCCTGGTCGGTCATATAAACAGTGAAGTAATGCAAAGATGTTTAAAGAACACTGCTCCTTCTCCTGCATTACCCTCTCTGAAAGGTAATGGATGTTACCAGTCCAGTGTTGACCCTTTCCCTCTCTGCCCCACAGTCGTTCAGACATACACACTTAGAAGGTTCCCCACCCCCCGCCCCATTTTCACAAACCCGTGATCATTCTAAAGCTGGTACTCTGCATCTTATTTTTTTATTTTCCCAGACTGAAAATCTTAGGCCTGGGTTATCTAAATCAGGGATAGGATTCTTTTTAACAAGGCACTGAGTGAAAGATTCAGAACTCCAAGAGGATAGCGTTAAGTAATAATCAGATGTTAGCTATACAGTATTGCCAGATTCGCAGGAAAGATTGTTTGCTGGCTTCAAAAACTTTCCACAAAAAAGTTGAAAGAAATCTGGATGTCTCTGAAAGAGTGTATATTAGATTGCTAGGGCTGCCATAACAAAATACCATAGACTCGGTGGCTTAAACAACAGACACTTATTTCCTCATGGCTATGGAGGCTGGAAGTCCAAGATCAAAGTGTTGGCAGGTTTGGATTTTCCTGAACCCTTGCTCCTTGGCTTGCAGATGGCAGCCTTCTTTCTGTGTCTTCACATGGCCTTTTCTCAGTGCACATACATCCCAGGTGTCTCTCTCTCTTCTTTAAGGACACCAATCATATTGGATTATAACCTTACCTAACAGTCTCAGTTGGATTTAATCATCTCTTTGAAAGCCCTGTCTCCAGGGATTTCCCTGGTGGCGCAGTGGTTAAGAATCCGCCTGCCAATGTAGGGGACACGGGTTCGAGCCCTGGTCCAGGAAGATCCCACATGCTGCAGAGCAACTAAGCCCATGTGCCACAACTACTGAGCGTGTGCTCTAGGGCCCACGAGCCACAACTACTGAAGCCCGTGTGCCTGGAGCCCGTGCTCCGCCACAAACAGAAGCCACCGCAATGAGAAGCCCACGCACCACAACGAAGAGTAGCCCCCGCTCGCCTTCCTTTAGCAATTAAGACCCAAAGCAGCCAAAAATAAATAAATAAATAAATAAATAATTTTTAAAAAGCCCTGTCTCCAGACACATGGATTAGAGCCCACTCATATGATCTCGCTTAAACTTAATTACCTCATTAAATTCCTATCTCCAAAAATGATTATATTCTGAGGTTCTAGGTTTGGGGTTTCAACACATGAATTTTGGGAGAACATAATTCAGCTCATAACAGTGTATGAGTAAAGTGTGGTGGACGTACACTGGGAGGTATTGCGCAGCTATCAGAAGCACTGGGTTAGATGGACATAAAGCAACCTGGATGGATCCTAAAAACACAATGTTGCATGAGAAAAGTAAGGAGCAGAAGAAGTGTGTGACCCGATATCATTTCTATAAACTAAAAGTATGAGCCCTTAGTGTACATTATGCAAGAACATTTACAAAAAATACAAACTACACATTAAATACATCACAATAGTTGCCTATGGTACCAGGAGGAGAAGAGTAGGGAATGGGGATTGCTTTTTTTTTTTTTTTTTCTTTTTGCGGTATGCGGGCCTCTCACTGTTGTGGCCTCTCCCGTTGCGGAGCACAGGCTCCGGATGCGCAGGCCCAGCGGCCATGGCTCACGGGCCCAGCCGCTCCGCGGCATATGGGATCCTCCCAGACCGGGGCACGAACCCGTATCCCCTGCATCGGCAGGCGGACTCTCAACCACTGCGCCACCAGGGAGGCCCGGGATTGCTTTTTAAAGGCACATAAATTAATGAGAGACAGAGGGAGAGAGAGAATTTGGCAGACCAGTGGTGATAATACACTGTAAACTCTGATGAGTATGAAGAACTCAACCCTCTAGCCCTCAGTCCAAAATGAAATATGCACCGTGAGGAAATCAAGACACCTCTCCCCCATCTTCTTAGCAGAGGGTAGAGAGAGGTTTTGCTACAGTCCAGCACCATGGACACAAGACAACCTGCTTCCCTCTTTTTATCTGACACATTGGCCCAAGTGGTGACATCCAGTTGCAACATAGGCTTTCCCATTTGGGACTCAGAAAATGTATGGTTTCCTCTATTCTCTAACAGAAATATTGCAAAGTAACCAAAGTAATAAGTATGTACACTTAATGGCAGAGTGTCAGATATAAAGACTTTGAAAAAGATTTCATGCCTGGTATATCCAATGGCAGACCATGTTGGTTGCCTGTCCAATATCCAATATCCTCTTTGTCCTTCCTACATACATACCCCAATTTTGTTCAGGGTAGCCGTGTACCCAGTTAAAGAACTCTGCTTCCGGGCCTCCCTGGTGGCGCAGTGGTTGAGAGTCCACCTGCCGATGCAGGGGATACGGGTTCGTGCCCCGGTCTGGGAGGATCCCATATGCCGCGGAGCAGCTGGGCCCGTGAGCCATGGCCTCTGGGCCTGCGCATCCGGAGCCTGTGCTCCGCAACGGGAGAGGCCACAACAGTGAGAGGCCCGCATACCGCAAAAAGAAAAAAAAAAAAAAAAGAACTCTGCTTCCAGGCTCCTTTGTAGCTTGGATTTTGACATAGTTCTGGTCAATGAGACAAGCAGAAATCTAATGGGTAGGGCTTTTAGGAAACTTATTGTTTCCCAATTAAAATTAAAAGGGAGAAACTCAACAGACATGCGTCTTTTGTCGTTTGTCTTTCTTCCTGCCTGAAATGTGGAGATGCTGCCCAGTGGTGCAACAAACATTTTGTGACCATGGAGCCACTCACGACAGGTGGCAGTAGAGAAAGGGAAAAGATGTCTGGTTTCCTGAGTAGTTGCATGAGCCCTGGACTTCCTTCTTTGGACTCTTTGTTACATGAAAACAAAAAGTGCTTTTTAAGCCATTGTAGTTTGGGTTTCTGGAACCACTGAATCCAGCCCTGACCCCCTGCAAATGGAGCAGGTGAGCCTGTGTCTCCCTGGTTCCCTGGTGAGAACGGATGAAGTCCATCCTTCTTCCAGATGAAGAGAGGGATATCATGGCAATTGGTCAGGAAGTCCCCTCTGCCTGTGAGGTGTGTTTCCAAAGCTTACCTGGTGTATGTGGCATATGTGGAGTGGATTTTAGGGAAACATCTGTCATGTCCACTACACTATTAACCAGGATTGTTGTAAAGATTGTGTGACATGGGACCTAAAGTACTGGCAAGTAGCAAGCCCCCCAAACATCTTCCTTCCTCTCTTCTCTATCACGACTTTTTAAAAATTAAACATTTAAAAATATTGAGCTGTGAACAAAGCATGTTTCAGGTATATCAGAGAATCAAAGATGAGAAAGACAGTCTTTGTTATTGGACACTGGAAGTGTTAACAAAATCACAGGTGTGAAAAGTCTTTGGAAAGCAATAAGAATTATAGCAATAAAGTGCCTGGAACAAAGTATCCCTCAAACATTTACTCACTTTTTGTTTATTTGTTTGTTTTTTTTAAAAAAAACATTTACTCACTTGATATCAAATAGAAGGTATGGATAAGATTTGGCCACACCAGGTCAAACAGGATCCCAGTCATTGTGACTCTGTCAGGCTTAATCACTGAAATTTGCCAAGTCATGGTGATTAAGCTAAGTCATGGTTGTTAAGTCATCACAGACAGCATTAGAATGTGGGGAAAAGGTCAAGGGAAAGCATTTTCCCTTACTTTGCTCTGAGACAAAACCGAATTCAGTTCAGTCCTCCAGCCTTAGGGTTCAGAGACTTCTGATCTAGCTAGCTGAGGGAACAATTCACTGTTAAATACAATCACAGAAGTAATAAGAGAATGCATCTTGTCAAATAATTCAGACAATACAGATGCGTACAGTGTAAGAAGCAAAAGTCCTTGTTCTCTGTTTGGGGAGGATTCCTTCTGATGTTTTTCTATGGCAACGCACTTTCAGAATAGACACTCATCTCGTCTTCCTTCTCTACAACTTCCATTGCATTGGCCTGGTAAGATAAAGCTTGGGAAATAATTATACAACTGGGTAGTAATATTATTCTCATAATTGAAAGAACCCCTTAATACATGTAGGGCACTGCATTTCAGGAGAGGATGATTATGCCTCTTCCCACAGTACTAGGAGATACATTGGTGCAGCACCAACTGTGAGCCTTAACCCAGAGAAGAGCTTGGTACCTAGTATTTCTTGTCCTTATAACAGTTCACGGAAGCACTTGTTCTTATTATCTTCCTCAGAGCCTAAGGAAACTGAAGTTCTAAGAAGTAAAATGACTTAGACACAATCACATAGCTAGTCAGTCACAGGGCTGAGGTTTGAATCTGAGTTAACAAGCTCCGAAGTCCCATACTTTTCACTGTTCTGTTTTACATTCCAATACAGGCAAGACGGATTCCTCTAATAGGTAAGAGCAAATTTAGGAAAGGTCATACTTATGGGATATCTGTAAACTATGATTAGTAATGTTATTTTATTCTTTTTCTTTTAAAAAATATTTATTTATTTATTTTGGCTGTGCCAGGTCTTAGCTGCAGCACGTGGGATCTTTTAGTTGCAGCATACGGACTTCTCGGTTGTGACATGCAGACTTCTTAGTTGCGGCATGCAAACTCTTAGTTGCGGCAGGCATGTGGGATCTAGTTCCCTGACCGAGGATTAAACCCGGGGCCCCTGCAATGGGAGAGCAGAGTCTTACTCACTGGACCACCAGGGAAGTCCCAATAACGTTATTTTAGACATGCAAACATGTTACCAAACTCAGGTTCGGCTGCTTGCCGCTCAAAAGCCAATACTCAAGAGGCAACTGTTGGTAGAAAGGAAAGTTGCTTTAATCAGAAAACTGGGCAATCTGGGGAGAAGGTGGGCTCATGTCCCAAAACCAACTCTGAAGATTCTGCTTGGCCATGAAAGTTTCTAATTGGAAAAAGGGAAGTAATCTCAGTCACTGAGATAGGGGATCAGACTCATAGCCATCTCCACTGCATGAAGGCTTGTTGCCTCCTCGTCATCTTTCTTTTTATGCTATCTTGTTCACACAGTTTGTGAGATTACTGAAGGTGAAGCTGGGGAAGAGATCTGGTCATCTGTGTTTTTTTGGGGTTTTTTTGTTTGTTTGTTTGTTTTTGCGGTACGCAGGCCTCTCACTGTTGCGGCTTCTCCCATTGCGGAGCACAGGCTCCAGAAGCGCAGGCTCCGGATGCGCAGGCTCAGCAGCCATGGCTCACGGGCCCAGCTGCTCCGCGGCATGTGGGATCTTCCCACCGCAGCATGTGGGATCTTCCCAGACCGGGGCACGAACCCATGTCCCCCGCATCGGCAGGCGGACTCTCAACAACTGCGCCACCAGGGAAGCCCTGGTCATCTGTTAATTACTTATTATTCATTTCTACTTCTTTGATCTATCGAAAAGACTATGGAAAGAAAGTTAGGCAAGGTATAATGTGATCAAAAGATTTGAAAGGTGTGCCTGGGCTGGAGATGAGTAGAGCATGGGGTGACTGGTTAAAGGTTAGCTACAATATAGTTTTGCTAAAGAGACAAAAGGGGCCTCCTGCAGAGAGCTCTTTCCTGCCAAAAGCTGCTTACAAATCCCCACTTGTCAGAACATCATTCCATTTCTACGGGATTATGGGCAAAGGTCCGTCTTCTGTAACTTCTTCATGCTGACATACGGCACTGTATTCTTAGAGTGGAAAATGTTGACATGGGTCTGTAGCATCCTTTTGCTGACAATTCTAGTTGCCTGCTTACATATATGGGCAGAACAAGCTACAATTACTTTGATGCCCACAAAGATATAGATTATTATGAGCAGTAATGTTAATCCCATTCTCTTAAGGCCAGTTCTTGGAATTGTGCTAGCCATACATTCAGTACTGCTCAAGACAGAACAGCTTATGTCATGGCTGCAGTCTGGTCGTCATGCAGTTAGCTTTTCCCCTCTGGTGGCAGTTATAGTATCTGTAAAATGACTCCGGAATGTGCGTCAGACACTGAAGAATTCTGTGATTCTATTGTCCTAATCATTAACTGTTTGAGCTGCTCATTTAGGACTCAGGGAGGCCTGGGAGATTTCAGCTTTTCTATAAACAAGAGGCAGGAGACATGGAGGGGCCTTTGTACTTGGGAGGGTCCCTGCAAGGTTCTGCTTGCTTCCAAAGACACTGAACATCTTGGAATGTCACTCTCTCATCCTGGCTTCCCCTCTTAGTCCCTCTGCCATCCTCCTATCCACTTGGCTAGGGTCTGATGCAATTCTATGGCAGTCTTCTTTCTGCCTCATGATGGCAGGTGCTGGGACTGGGGCAGAGAAAATAAAAGATGAACCTGAAACATCTTTTTGTACAAGTAAGAAAGTATGTAAAATATGATGGGGACACAAAAGGATAGGGGTCATGTCAAAAGGACATAGAAACCCTCTTAAAGGAGCTGCAATAGGCCAAATCTAAGACAAGTTGAACATCAAAACAAATTCAAAGAATGGCTAAACAACAGGGTCCTACTGTATAGCACAGGGAACTACAGTCAATATCCTGTGATAAACCATAATGGAAAAGAACATTAAAAAAGAATGTATGGGACTTCCCTGGTGGCGCAGTGGTTGAGAGTCTGCCTGCTGATGCAAGGGACACGGGTTCGTGCCCCGGTCCGGGAAGATCCCACATGCCGCGGAGCGGCTGGGCCCGTGAGCCATGGCAGCTGAGCCTGCGCGTCCGGAGCCTGTGCTCCGCAACGGGAGAGGCCACAACAGTGAGAGGCCCGCGTACTGCAAAAAAAAAAAAAAAAAAAAGAATGTATGTGTATAACTGAGTCACTTTGCTGTACAGCTGAGGTTGGCACAACTTTGTAAATCAACTATACATCAATTAAAAAAATAAATACATTTTTAAAACCCCACAGACGTTTTTATGGGCAAAGAAAAAAGTATATCCTCCTCCCCAAAATTTAAAATTAACATATTAGCACCCATATGATTAACAATAACAATTATATGTTAATGTAATTAACATATTTTATCACCCATAAAATAAGTTACCATGAGTTCATAAATGTAGAGATAAGGAAAAGATCTTCCTTACAACAGAATACCAACTAATAAATGTGGGTGGAAAGATGGAATCAGAATGTCACCATTTTGCAACCACTGTATTAATAATTGATTCAGGCAAAAATCATGGAAGTTAGATAAGCAGGTGAAAGTTTGAGGAGGAATAGAATAAGTCTAAAAGTACCTCTTCACAAGTTATTTATTAAAGGGGAAAAGGTAACTTTACAGTAGAATAGCAGGACAGATAACGGTTCAAAGTCAACATCAGTGTTGAGGCAAACAGACATTATCTTGTGCTTTCTGATACTGTGCGTCGAGCACACAACATCATTTCTGTGGTATCCTGATAGAAATGCATAACATGGATTTCATTACGAGGAAATATCAGACAAACTCCAATTGTAGGACCTTCTATAAAATAACTAGCTGGTAATCTTCAAAAGTGTCCAGGTTATAGAAGTCAAGGGAAAACTGAGGAATTGATTTTCTAGATTATAGGAGACTAAAGAGACATGACAATTAAATGCAGTGTAGGAAACTGGATTGGGCTGGGGGCAAAAGGATAGCTATAAAGGGCATGATTGAAACAACTGTGAAATTTGAATATGCCCTACAGAAATATGCCCTAGATCAAGAGTTGGCAAAGTACATATGGCCCTCTGGTCAAATCCAGCCTACTGTTTTTGCTTTTTTGGCTGCACCGTGCAGCATGCAAGATCTTAGTTCCCTGACCAGGGATTGAACCCGTGCCCCCTGCAGTGGAAGCAGGGAGTCTTAACAACTGGACCACCAGGGAAGTCCCCCAGCCTACTATTTTTGTACGGCTTGCAAGCTAAGAATGTTTTTTACATTTTAAAAATTTGTGGTGAAAAACGTAACAAAATTTACCATTCTAACTATTTTTAAGTGTATAGTTCACATTATTGTGTAACAGATCTCTAGAACTTTTTCATCTTGGAAAACTGAAACTCTGTACCGACTGAACTCCCCATTCCGCTCTCCCCCACCCCCAAACCCTGGCGTCCACAATTCTATTGTCTATTTCTATAAGTTTAACTGCTTGACATGGCTTATACAAGTGACATCATACAGTATTTGCCTTTTTGTGACTAGCTTACTTCACTTAAGAGTAATGTTTTCACGGTTTATCCATGTTGTAGTATGTAACAGGATTTCTTTTTTAAAGGTTGAATAATATTTCATTGTATGTATTTAACACTTTTTTTTTAGTTTGTATATTACTTTTTTTTTAGTTTTAAAAAATTTTATATTGGAGTATAGTTGATTTACAATGTTGTGTTAGTTTCAGGTGTACAGAAAAGTGATTCAGTTATACACATATATATATATATATTTTTTTTTCAGATTCTTTTCCCATATAGGTTATTACAGAGTATTGAGTAGATTTCCTTGTGCTGTATAGTAGGTCCTTGTTGATTATCTATTTTATATATAGTAGTGTGCATATGTTAATCCCAACCTCCTAATTTATCCCTCCTCCCACCCCACCATTCCCCTTTAGTAACCATAAATTTGTCTTCTAAGTCTGTGAGTCTATTTCTGTTTTGTAAATAAGTTCGTTTGTATCTTTCTTTTTTTGTGTGTGGTACACGGGCCTCTCACCGTTGTGGCCTCTCCCGCCGCGAAGCACAGGCTCCGGACGCACAGGCCTAGCGGCCATGGCTCACGGGCCCAGTCACTCCGTGGGATGTGGGATCCCCCCGGACTGGGGCAAGAACCCACGTCCCCCGCATCGGCAGGTGGACCCCTAACCACTGCGCCAACAGGGAAGCCCCATTTGTATCATTTTTTTTTAGATTCCACATATAAGTGATATCATATATTTGTCTTTCTCTGTCTGACTTCACTTAGTATGATAATCTCTAGGTCCATCCATGTTGCTGCAAATGGCATTATTTCATTCTTTTTTATGGCTGAGTAATATTCTATTGTATATATGTACCACATCTTCTTTATCCATTCATCTGTCAATGGACCTTTAGGTTGCTTCCATGTCTTGGCTATTGTAAATAATGGTGCAATGAACATTGGGGTGCATGAATCTTTTCAAATTATTGTGTTCTCTGGATATATGCCCAGGAGTGGGACTACTGGATCATACGGTAGCTCTATTTTTAGTTTTTTTAAGGAACCTCCATACTGTTCTCCATAGTGGCTGCACCAATTTACATTCCTACCAACAGTGTAGGAGGGTTCCTTTAAGGCAGTTTTAACCACCAAGGATTAGAACACTCCCCAAAAGAAAACACAGACAAATGGATAAAGAGATTCAAGAGGGAAGTGTGAGAGCAACAGGACAACAGCAAACCTGTTTCAAATTTTCATTCAAATAACTAGAAAATACAGATTATAGACTGTTACTATTATATAGATTACTACAGATCACCTTTCAGTGGGACCCTTTGATGTATGCACCTGAAACACAGGAAAACTTATGTCCCAGAGTAGATATAAGGAAGGAAGGAAGGAAGGGAGAAGGGAGGTAGAGAGGGATGGAAGGAAGGAGGGATGGAAGAAAGGAGTCAAAAAGAGGAAGGAAAAAAGAAAAGAAATTCCCCCAAATTTTGGAAGGCAAGGAGGCAGGATTCAGAGACATTTCAAATCTGCCCTAGCTTCTCATTATCATAGAATAAAATCTGTCCTAAAGCTTTTTAAATTTGTTTAAACCAAAAGAACTTTGGGTGAAGGCAAATTATTTTTAGAATGCTCTTGTTATTCAGGTTGAAGTTACTAATGATACAGAACTCATAAATTATACAGTAACAATTTGTTTTCTTATTATAACATTAAAAATAACATAAACCAGTGCAGTATTTTTGTGCATTTGCTGAAGGAAAGAAAGATAATTTAAATTGGGAGCCTCCATGCAGTTCTAGTCAAGTTCGAGCAGAAACTCTCTGTATCAGTCTCTGACATGGCAATTTTCTAGGAAAGAAATTCATTTAGGGAATCAATCAGGAATTCATTCGTTATTGTTTGGTTAATATTAACTAAAGTTTTTTTTTTTAAATCACCCTTGTCTTCTTCATTTGCTTATTTTAAGTGGTGAGTATATGAAAACAATGTTTACTTTTCTCATTGAAGACTGTGCAGAAAGACCCACAGGTATTTGTCTCTGGGTGGGAAGAGCAGAAGATCTGGATCTGAAGGCTGGCCTGGCCTCTTACCTGCTTTGTACCTTTGGGTAAGTCACATCTCTTCTCAGGATCATACATACATATTCATGTCCCTGACAGAGTTGTGACACAAGGTACATGGAAACAATCTCCAACTTCAAAGGGCTGTATAAATAATTGTTTATAATTATTAATATAGGGACCAAAGTGCTCTGTGATAGGAATAAGCGGTCAAAAACACCCATTTTTGGGACTTCCCTCGTGGCGCAGTGGTTAAGAATCTGTCTGCCGATGCAGGGGACATGGGTTCGAGCCCTGGTCCGGGAAGATCCCACATGCTGCGGAGCAACTAAGTCCATGCGCCACAACCACTGAGCCTGCACTCTAGAGCCCGTGAGCCACAACTACTGAGCCTACGTGCCACAACTACTGAAGCCTGTGTGCCTGGAGCCCATGCTTCGCAACAAGAGAAGCCACGGCAATGAGAAGCCCGCACACCACAACGAAGAGTAGCCCCCGCTCGCTGCAACTAGAGAAAGCCCGCGTGCAGCAACGAAGACCCAACACAGCCAAAAATAAATAAATACATTTATTAAAAAAAAAAAGACAACAGGGCTTCCCTGGTGGCGCAGTGGTTGAGAGTCTGCCTGCCGATGCAGGGGACGTGGGTTTGTGCCCCGGTCTGGGAAGATCCTACATGCCGTGGAGCGGCTGGGCCCGTAAGCCATGGCCGCTGAGCCTGCGCGTCCGGAGCCTGTGCTCCACAACGGGAGAGGCCACAACAGTGAGAGGCCCGCGTACCACAAAAAAAAAAAAAAAGACAACAAAAAACACCCACTTTCAAGGAGAGGCAGGAAGAGCTGACCCTATTTGGATTTTCTCCATTTGCCCTCCAGATCCACTCTCCACCCTGCTTTTCACAAATCCAGCCCCCTTCCCTAAGCTCCTGCTTGGTTTGGGCCGGTCTGGTGTTGATTCTCCCTATAGGTTACTTTGGACTGGCTGTGTCCTTCTAACAAAAGCCACAGCTCCTTCAGGCAGCCCCTGGCACACCTCCCTCCCCTGACCCCTTTGGGCCCAAGGGGTCTTCCCAGGCCCTGTCGGTTTCCTTTTTCCCTGCACACTGCCCTTTGGGTGGGTGTGCCATCTGACTCCTGCTAGGAGGAGGCTGCTCAGTCTAATTAACTTGTGTAATTACCGTAAAAAATATGAAAGTACATTGAAAGAAAAAATAAGTAAATACAGGTAGTTTAGACAAATGGTTTAAATTAATGAAACTGGGAAAAGGAACCCTTCCCAAAGATATATGGATGCAAATGACACCTTGCCACGTCACCATCGTGGGGAAATATGTGCACCACATTTCTCAATCCAGTAAAGAAAGCTCTGAACTGTAAACAAACAAGCAAACAAAAACCCAGGGTCATCACCCTGCAAACTTCTTTTTTACCCTGCCTACTTTTAGTGCCAAAATAAATGAACCTTGAATTTTTCCTGTAAGTTATATACTTACTCCCTGACATAAATCCATCCGTAGCATTTTCAGTGCTGACCTTTTGCAGATTTGTGACATTCAGGGCTATCACAATCATGTGAGAAAATATATTTTTCCAGTAAGAACATACTGAGTGTAAACTTGGGAATGTTGGCAATCTTGTGATTTTCTTTTCATTTAAATACATGTTGTGTTTGTTAATATAGTGAGCCAGTCCTTTCAAAGCTTGTACTTTCTTTAAACATTTTTATTGCAAACAATCTATGCTTTTTTCCTTTTTGATTCTGTCTTCCTTACACAGTAAGAACTCAAAATCCTATGTCTTAAATAAAAGGAAATAAAATTCTTGGCTTTATTAGGTAAGCATAAATATAGAGAAGAGTAAAATGTTTTGTTAAATAGTGAACGGAATTAAAAAGGTGACGCTTACCTTTGAAATTAGTGATTCTTAAGGTTTGGTGTCTATCAGAATAATCTTTGGGGCTCGTTAAAAATAAACATCATGCCCTTTCCATGACTGTCTAGCATTCTGTATCATTATAAAATTCAATGTTCTCATCTGTGAAATGAGGATAACCTCACAGAGTTATTGTGAGGATTAAGTGAGATAATGTATATAAAGCACCAAAGCACTTAGAACTGCTCTTAATGCACAGTAAGCTTTAGGAGTGTAGCTACTACTATTTTTGTTGGGATTCAGTTCTCCATGTTTCTTCATGTCTTGGGAGCAGAGGCACTGACCACCTTTGTTCTGGACTATTTTCTCCAAGGTGTTTGCATAGCAAACAGCCTTGGAAGATACAGGGTCTCCCTCCAGAGGAGGGGGCAGTTTTGTTTTCTTTCTAGTGTAATAATGTCTCCCTTTGGTGGAAATGTCTATTATCAAGATTTGGGCTCCCTGAGCTCAGAGCTCCTCGGCTGTGATGCAAATCCTCTGCAAGCATGGCATTCACATGGGCCCCTCTGTCTTGCCCCTGTGAACTTGGGGGTGGCAAGAGGAAACCAACATGAACATGAACCTCATGCTGCTTGCTGTGCCGTAAGTAATAAAGTCCTTTGTCTCTGACCCAGGAGTTTTGAGTCTTCTACCAGCATCTGTGTGGCAGGCAAAAGGAAGGTTAAAAATCCCGGCCCCTTCACAGTTCTTGACAATTACAGGGTTCAGAAGCATGCAGTCATGTTTAAAGAAGTGCAATTTGTCAACCAAAAGTAATTTAATTAATTAAAAACTAATTTCAGGGAATTCTCTGGTGGTCCAGTAGTTAGGACTCTGTGCTTTCATTGCCCAGGGCCCGGGTTCCATCCCTGGTCAGGGAACTAAGACCCCATGAGCCGCGTGGCCAAAAGAAAAAGTAATTTCATTTTTCACTCCCATCTCTAAATGAATATTTGAAAGGATCCAATTCATAGTTTTCTTATTGCACAACCTCGGCACCATCCAGCCGCTCCCACATGCAACCCTGGTCCCCGCCTTATCTTCTGGTTTGAAGGGTACTATTAATGATCTTTGGAATCTAAATCCACCTGGCCATTATTCAAAACCACTAATCAGTGGCCAAATGGTAGAGCTGCAGAAGGTTTGAAGAGAATTTGCATTTCTGAACTTCCTCCAGGATCTCAGTTGACCCCTTCCTCACCATTCCAGCATACGATGCACAATTCCCAGCATCTTCCTCCAGAACACCTTATTTCATAGCAACTATAGTTTTGCCCCTGTTACTTCCTCAACCCACTCAGCACCACTGGCATCTTGATGACTGACTCATTCCTAAGAGAATATAGGCCACCAAGAAGGGAAACCCTCCGGAGGGGCAAACACTATTAGAAGAATGATGACTGGTACTAGCTCCAGGGAGAAAATCCAAGTGGTGGACACTGCCTGGTTCTCCCACCGTAATTTACACATGACCAAGTCTAAAGCTGGAGGACAGCTACTTGGGTTCTTTCAAAGGATGCAAGTCGTCAGGCCAAGGCCCTTTGGACCCAGTGTATCTACTCTGTCTTTTACCATTCTTTGGCACGCCAAATTCAATGAGGGCACAGAATAGATAACAAGACAATGTTATTCAAGAGAAGCTGGACTCATAGTAAATCCCAGCACACACAGGAATGGTTGTGGGAATGGGTCACCGTTAAGAGTACTGGAGCCTTGGGCCTCCCTGGTGGCGCAGTGGTTAAGAGTCCGCCTGCCGATGCAGGGGATACGGGTTCGTGCCCCGGTCTGGGAGGATCCCATATGCCGCAGAGCGGCTGGGCCCGTGAGCCATGGCCGCTGGGCCTGCGCATCCGGAGCCTGTGCTCCGCAACGGGAGAGGCCACAACAGTGAGAGGCCCACATACCGCAAAAAGAGTACTGGAGCCTTTTGCTCCCCCAAGAGTGGTCCCTGGACCAGCAGCATCAGCATCAGCTGTGAGCTTGTTAGAAATGCAGAATCTCGAGTCTCAATTCAGACCTACTGATTCAGAAATTACATTTTAAACAAGATCCTCAGGCGATTCAGATGTACATTTTACAGTTTGAGAAGTAGAGAGTGATAGCTTTCAGTGTAGGGAACCCAGGGAAATACTAGTTCTGCTTTGTTAGTGGTGACCTGGGTGTGAGGGTGTATGTGTGTGTGCATGGGTGTAATCTAAATGGCCTTGTGGCCCCTAATACTCTCCTCATTATACATCACTGTGGGCTAGACTCCAGCACCCCAGGAAATGTCTCCCAGCTCCTGCCTGGCATTCTGAAGCCATAAAATCTTTTCTGGGGTCTCTGCTTGCCGTCTCATTACCTTGTACCTGATGCTTAATTGTCTGCTGCACACAATTCCACATTTGCATCTCCTCACCTCCACATGGCCATGGGACAACCTCATTTTGCCTGTGTCCCACAAGCTTCATGCTGGCCCTCCCAAATTCTGTGTCCGTGGGAGTGGGGTTTAATAACAAGCACCCATTTCTCTGCTAGATTACTGCATGCCCAGCTAGAAGCTTTTGGCCAGGAAAAAAGTGAGTCAGTAAGAAAGTGGTCTATATTCTTTTATCTTTCTGAAAGGCTTGGGAGAAGAAACATCTCTTGGTTGGGTCCTCATAGCAGAGGCTGAGGGTTCTAGCTGGACACTTCTGGGCATGCTTGTTTTGGCTGAGGCTGAAATGCAAATCTGGTGCTTTTTGCTAATGCCCTCACTGCACTTGTCAGGCTTGTTGAAAAGCCTCTTACCAGGAAAGGAACAAGCAATGAGGATTTGGCAGAGCACAAAGCTCAATTTTAATATCCTTATTAAGGGTCCTTTATGCATCTTTGATTTATGTGCTTTTTTTTTCCTCCGGCCGTGCCTTGAAGCTTGCAGGATCTTAGTTCCCCTGGCAGGGATTGAACCTGGGCCCTTGGCAGTGAAAACAGGTAGTCCTAACCACTGGGCAGCCAGGGAATTCCTTTATGTGCTCTTCTTTCCCTGGTTTTGACTTTTGGGCCTTTTATTACCATAATCATAGTGGACATTAATTTTTAGTCCAGTTTAATTCAGATAAGATTCCAACGTGCTCCATTGTAATTATTCCCTGGCAAATGCCTTCAGCTTCCTTGCTTCTCTCTTCCTCTCTCAATCACCTTGGCATAAATCCCTGAATAAAACCAACCATTGACTTTTCCACTCCTTCCCATGAACACCTGAACACTGTGAAAAATCACACAACCACAGACTGGTCTTACCTTATCACAGACAATGTGTAGGCACACTCAACCCTGTCCAGCAACTCCAGGATTCTCCAGTAAATTTGCTTTCTTACACAATGTGATAACAATTTTATACTTTCACTTCTGTTCTCACACTTCAGTGCTCAAGAGATACTCTTATCTTACGCTTCAATGAGAAAACAGAAGCCATTAGACCAGAGACCTTGTCTTTTCGTGGTCAAAGCTACCAACTTCTCTGCATCTGCACCCGCCTTTTCTTTTCTTTCTGCAGTGATGGAGGAAGTGTCTCTCGAATGAAAGGTTAAAGTAGTACTCGGATCACCAACTCTTCTAAACTTCTTGGGCTTACCTGGGTTATTTCTTTTCTCCTGCATAACCAACCTCTTCTGTATCAACTCGAAGATTTTCACTGCAAATAAAAAGACAGAAAACACTTATAAAGGCTCCCAAATTTACATCTTCTGCCCACGGTCTGGAGCCAGACACCTGAGTGGATATTATGCTAATTAGTAGATCCACGTGTCCTTAAGCTTCCCGTATAAAACCTTATTATAGGGCCTCCCTGGTGGCGCAGTGGTTGAGAGTCCGCCTGCCGATGCAGGGGATACGGGTTCGTGCCCCGGTCTGGGAGGATCCCATATGCCGCGGAGCGGCTATTATAGAGAATATTTCTGAAATGACTGTTTACCTAACTTCACAGATTATTTAGACTAAAAGTAAATAGCTGTTAGCCTGCACATTGGAGATTTTTCTTTGCAAATCTTTCTCCTCCCTTTAAAAATGAAGCCAAACTTATCCATTGCACTCCAGATGTGCTGACCCCTGCGATTTTCCCAAATGTGGGAAACTCGACCGCATAAATTGTGGTAGTGGGGGACTGCATTCATGCTTTTCCCATTTAGAAAAAAAAAGAAGAAGAAGAAGCCAAACACCAGTGTTTCAATTGTGTGTTTGGCTCAAAATCCTCTTAACCACCAACCCATTAAGAAGCATGCCAAGGGAATGCGCATTGGAGCTATGTCTAGCTTTCCCCTTTTGTCTAGGCAACCAATCAGATAGGTTTATCTTCCCTTTGTAGACGCTTGGTTTTAAAAAGTGCTTCATTCATGAATTCTGAAGGAAGGCTAAGAAAAATTGGAACCATTCTAAATTGTGGAATTCAGCCATTAGACACCTGTAGCAGACTGTGCAGGGATGGGTAGCATTCTTTGGTGGATGATTTTGGAACTGGCGTAGTCTCTGTTGGATGCATTGTAACCAGTTGGAGAGATATGGGGCCAGGGTGAGATCCCTCTAGAATCTCTGCTCAACCAGATTCTATCTGTGGCTCTCTGGTGGTCAGCAAGTAAGCAGCTGGCTTCTGTCTCCCTGATGACCTAGTGGGTCCAGGATATAAACCCACTAGGAGAGGCCCGTGTGAGTTGTGTGATTTTTCCACGTGCTCTAAATAAGAATGCTGGAGGAGTGGGAGGATTGTAAAATGAGTTTCTCCACAGAAGTGACTGAGTGGGCCAGACAGTAAAGGGCAAGTGGATGTGAAAAAGACTGGAAGGAATATTGACAGAATCCCTCCCCCCTCCATTCTTTAAGTGGTTGGCTGATAGAAGAGGTAAGGAGGAAACAGATACTAACTCTTTTAAAAAAGGAGGCATATATTAAGAAAGCAGAAGAGCGGTTATATTCATATCAGTCTGACAAATTTTAAAATGGGGTTGGCAATGAAATTCATGATATTCCAACTATATAAAACACCTCACTCACACTGGCAGACCTCTGGGCTAGAGATACGACCAAAAGGAAGTGCAAGGGTAATGCTGGCTTTGACTTAGCCCCCCACTCCCGGCCCAGCTTAAAAATATTCTTTATTTTATAAAAACGATCTTATAGTATCAATTCCTTGCCTTATAAGTATATAGTGTACTTTAAAATACTGCAATATCCTAAAGTCATATATGGAATGGTTGTTTTTCAACTATTGATTTGTGAGTGTGTAGGTGTATCTTTTGTTCACTTAATACAAATCAACTTTAAGGCCAAGCAAGTCAATGGAAGTATGAAGAAAGTATACTCAATTTGAATGGAAAGAACTTTTAAAAGTTTTGTACCCAGAGATTATAACAAGAGGTCTTCTCTCATTTCAGGTAAATGGAGATCATCAATACATCTGCATTGGTCTGTGCATTTTGTCAACCAATCATTAGTCACCCAGCATGGTAGTACAAGGGTCAGCTATCTGGAAGTATGAATTATAACAACCTTACTGCTGTAGTTGGACAGTAGATCCATTAGGCTAAAGTTTATGATTAGAGCAATTTTTCTTTTTGCCTTAGGAATTTTTTTTCTTTCTTTTTTAAAATTGGGGTATAGTTGTTTTACAATGTTGTGTAGAGCAATTTTTTATCTTTACTGTTTTGTCACTGGATATGTAGACAAGGCCAACTGAATCCAAATTGTTTTACCCAAATTATTTGCCTGGTAGATTAATCAATTTATTCACCCTTCAGTAAGTATCTATTGAGGGGCTTCCCTGGTGGCGCAGTGGTTGAGAGTCCGCCTGCCGATGCAGGGGACACGAGTTCGTGCCCCGGTCCGGGACGATCCCACATGCCGCGGAGCGGCTAGGCCCGTGAGCCATGGCCCCTGACCCTGCGCATCCGGAGCCTGTGCTCCGCAACGGGAGAGGCCTCAACAGTGAGAGGCCCGCATACCGCAAAAAAAAAAAAAAAAAAAGAAAGTATCTATTGAATGCTATGGCATTATGGCCTTAGTGTTTATTTACAGACAATTTTTTTAGAGCAGTTTTAGGTTCACAACAAAACTAAGGGGGGGAAGGTACAGCGAGTTCCCATACACCCCTTTCCCCCACATGCACAGCCTCCCTCATTATCAACATCCCCTCACCAGAATGGGACATTGGTTACAACTGATGAATCTACACTGACACACCCCAATCACCCAAAGTCCATAGTTTACACTAGGGCTCATTCATTCCTGTATAACATTCTATTTGTTTGGACAAATGTATAATGACATGTATCCATCATTACAATATCATACAGAGTATTTTCACTGCCCTAAAAATCCTCTGTGCTTTGTCTATTCATCCCTCCCTCTCCCAACTCCTGACAACCACTGATTTTTTTTTTTTTGCTGTCTCCATAGTTTTGCCTTTTCCAGAATGTCATATAAGTTGGAATCATACAGTATGCAGCCTTTTCAAATTGGTTTCTTTCACTCAGTAATATGCATTTAAGCTTCCTTCATGTCTTTTCGTGGCTTGATAGCTCACTTCTTTTTAACCCTGAATATTATTCCATCGCCTGGATGTACCACATTTATCCATTCACTTACTGAAGGACAAACTTAGTGCTTCCAAGTTTTGGCAGTTATGAATAAAGCTGCTATAAACATCCACATGCAAGTTTTTGTGTGGACACATTTTGAACTCCTTTGGGTAAATACCAGGGAGCGCAATTGCTGGAGTGTAAGGTAAGACTATGTTTAGTTTTATAAGAAAATGCCAAGCTGCCTTCCAGAGTGACTGCACCTTTTCGCGCTTCCGCCAGCAGTGAGCGAGAGATCCCACTGCTGACAGCCCCCTCAGCGTTTGGTGTTGTCGGTGCTCCGGATTTTAGCCATTCTAATAGGTGTGTAGTGATATCTTGTTGTTTCGATTTGCATTTCCCTGATGACATATGATGTGGAACATCTTTTCATAGGTTTATTTGCCATCTGTATATCTTCCTTGTTGAGGTGTCTCTTAAGATTTTTGGCCCATCTTTTAATCAGGTCTTTCATTTTCTCATTGTTGAGTTTTAAGAGTTCTCTGTATATTTTGGCTGACAGTTCTTTATCAGATGCGTCTTTTGCAAATATTTTCTCCCAGTCTGTGGCTTGTCTTCTCATTCTCTCAACACTGTCTTTCACAAAGCAGAAGTTTTTAAATTTTAATGAAGTCCAACTTATCAATCAGGTCTTTCACGGATTGTGCTTTTGGTGTTGTATTGTTAAAGTCACCAACATACTCAAGTTGAGATAGCTTTTTAATCTGTGATTTTATTTTTAAAATATATATGCATTGAGCATTTTTTTTCTTCATGTGGAAAAGAAAGATTTTGAGACTTCCTGCAATGTGTGTGAATTAGTTGTGAGTGTACTTGCAAATCTGCAAATGTCACTGTTAATAAAGACTTCTATTTTGGAATAAGTATGTGTGCTTAGTCTGTGACAAGTTCACATCAAATGAAATAAAATTAAGTTTATGGAAGTTTCAAGTCCATATTGATGCTAGAAAATTAATTGTATTCCATATGACTTTCCAATACTTTTTATCAAAACTTGGAAATGCTGTAGAGGTCAATCTCAGTTACCAGAATCCAAAAATTCAGCTGTGATCAAGTTGCTAATCATGAACTCTGTTTTAGGCTATAAGTCTACTAACTCATTGAGGTCATTTGACTAGAGATTGTCTGTGAGGAAATCACTGTTTACTATGCTATCGTTTCTCCTTTTATAAAGAAATCCAAGGAAGAGATAAATAAGGAATAGAATGTATAGGCTACATCTCAAAATTCCATGTTTGCTCATCTAATCTTGAAATTTGGACTAAAATAAATAGAGCCAAAGGCCAGAGATTAGATAATAAGGATGTTTTGGTTTCAGATGTTATTGCTTAAATAATTTAATATTGGTCAACACAACCCTAATTGTGTTAGGGTTTTGTTGATTTATTGAATGTGTTTTTTTTTTTTTTTTTTTTTTTTTTTTTTGCGGTACGCGGGCCTCTCACTGCTGTGGCCTCTCCCCGTTGCGGAGCACAGGCTCCGGACGCGCAGGCTCAGCGGCCATGGCTCACGGGCCCAGCCGCTCCGCGGCATGTGGGATTTTCCCGGACCGGGGCATGAACCCGTGTCCCCTGCATCGGCAGGCGAACTCTCAACCACTGCGCCACCAGGGAAGCCCTATTGAATGTGTTTTTACCTAAGCAGTTGAGCCACAGGAGGTAATAACTCTTAAACCCCATTCCCCGGGTTCTAGTATGAAATGAACCAATGATTGATAAGCCTCCCTGCTTCTTCTAGTACAGCCTTGGGAAAGAAAGTCAGGAAAGAAGAAGTTCTGCTCTGTGGACAATGGTTGTGGGGAAAGGGACTTCCCTGGAGGCGCAGTGGTTAAGACTCCGCACTCCCAATGCAGGGGGCCCGGGTTCGATCCCTGGTCAGGGAACTGGATCCCACATGCATGCTGCAACTAAGAGTTCGCATGCCACAACTAAGGAGCCCTCGAGACACAACTAAGGAGCCGGCAAGCCGCAACTAAGGAGCCCGTGAGCCACAAGGAAGGGGCCCATCTGCCGCAACTAAGACCCAGCACAACCAAATTAAAAAAAAAAAAAGGGTTGTGGGGAAAACATGACAAGTGGGATAGCCCTGTGGCTGCACTTAGTAGTACATCCATTCCTACTGGATCAAGATGTAGGGCTTTTTACAAATACTGTTGGATTCAATTAGCTGTTATTATTTTCTTGTATTACCCTTATCTGGTTTTGGAATCTATATTACACTAACTTCATAAAACGAGTAGGCAGGTTTTGAAAGTTGTCTATTTTTTTTGGTAACAATTTGTTCTTTTCAGGAGAACAGTCTGATGACTTTTTCAGTCATCAACAGTCTGATGACAGTCTGATGACTTTTCCAGTTTCCTTAATATTTATACAAGCACCACTTTTGGCATTTTATATATTTCTAGGAACTTTTGCATCCCATCCATGTTTTCAACTTACTATCTATTTGGTGGTTTTCCTAATATTTTATTCTAGATTCTGTTTCATGGAGTTTTCTACAATGAGAGAGATGAAATGAAACCTGAGCAGGTCAACACTTTTCAAACACATCGTCCACCTCTCTGAGTAGGGTAATTCTGTCCAGGATGTAGCACCCCCATGACTAGTCTATCATCTGACTCTTACCTGGCCTGGCCCTTCTGTGGTCCTCCCTGGTTGCCATCTAGTTTGTCTTACCTTCTCTCAGAATACTAACCCCAGCTTAGGGATCCTCCTTGATGATGCCGGCCATGGTTAATAACCAAAAGGGGTAAAAGAGAACTCTAAGGGGTATAGAGGAAAGAAGTAGTAAATGCGTGCTTTATAGGTACAGGATTTCCTTCTGGAGTGATGAAAGTTTCTGAAACTAGATCCTGGTGATGGTTGCACAACTTTGTGAAAGTACGTCATGCCACTGGATTGTACACTCACTTTAAAATGGTATGCCTGAAACTAATATAATACTGCATGTCAATTATACATCAACATAAATACATACATACATACACTGGTTCAGATGGTAAATTTTGTTATGTGTATTTTTCTACAATAAAAAAAAATGAATCTCAGACCTGGGGCAAGAGCCTCCTCTGAGTGTCTTAGTTCCTTATTTATTTACATTTCCCTCAGTCACAGGGGTAGCAGCTACCCTTAGCATTTACTATTTAAAAAACTTTTTGTTATGTATAAACATAAAGTCTACCACCTTAGCCATTTTAAAGTGTACACACACTTTTGTTCCACAGTTCTAGAGGTTATAAGTCTGAAATCAAGGTGTTGGCAGGGTTGGGTCCTCTTGGGACCTCTGAGGGAGAATCTCTTCCATGCCTCTCTCCTAGCTTTTAGTGGTTGCTGGCAATCCTTGGTGTTCCCTGCCTTGTGGTAGCATAACTCCAATTTCTGCTTCTGGCTTCACATGGTTGTCTTCCTTGTGTGCACGTCTCTGTTTTCTCCTCTTATAAGGTCACTGGATTCAGTGACTTCATTTTAACTGATTACATCTGCAAAGACCCTGTTTCCAAATAAAGTCATATTCACTGGTACCAGAGGTTAGGACTTGAACATATCTTTTTGGGGAGACACAATTCGACCCACAACAGGAGTCATCACCAATGTGGTGGCAAAGAAAACTGATGCCACACAGAGAAATCTGCACATAGACCTGTTTACTGGAGGGAAAAAAAAGTCCCCTTTTCCTTTTCCAGCCTTGCAGTGTGCTTCAAGCACCCTCTACTGGCAAAGTTTAACATCCAGCCAGCTGGCAACAGGGAAATGTATAGTCTGCAGAGTGCTGTTCCCTGGGGCAAGGGATGATGGGCTTTGCAGCTCAGAGGCAATACATTCATAACAGCCACAGACTAAAGTTCTGTCTGCTTTGAAGTGAGCCTTCCCTACATTAGTTTTAGCTTGACTACGGAGCTCTAAATCAGCTCTGGGACTAAAACCTGGGAAGGGAAGAGTCCAAAGAGAGGAGATGCTTAGGCTAGGTCTGGTAGGTTATAGGAGGTTGGAAGGCCTTGAAGTGGGAGAAGGATGATATTTTAGGGAGAGGAACCAGTATGAGCAGAAGCAAAGCATGGGAGACCCTAGATTGTTATGGAATTCTGAAAGCCACGTTAAGGTATCTGAACTCTAATCTGAGGGTGAAGTTGGGTAAGAGTAACATGACCAAATTTGTAATGTAGAAAATTTCCTTTATCTCCAGGCAGCACGGGAACTCCTTCTGTTTGGGAGGGAGAGCCCTGAACAGGCAGCAATGAGCTTCTATAGGAGGAGTGTGTGTGAAGGAAGTGGACTGGGAAACCTGCATAGCTGAAGAACCTCATGGGAGACAAGGTTCAATGCGAATCATCAAATGCTTCAAGTATGGAAACGACATGATCTGATGTGGAGATGGCTGGCATCCCAAGCACAACACGTCTCAATGAATGTGTCATCTTACACTGTAAGTTTGTGTTCCTTATTTCAGGAATGGCACCTGATTTCCTAATCTAGAAACCTTAGCGTTATCAGGACTCACTGCTCTCCTTCACTCCTCCAGAACCAATGATTAAATACTGCCCATTTTGCTTCATAAATGCGTCTCAACTTTTCTCCATTCTCAATGCTACTACCTTGAAACACGCCTGTAGCATCTCTTACTTGGACTCTTAAAACTGTCTCATAACACTCTTCCTGATATCTCCCAGCTCATTTTCTCAGGCAGAGTAATTGTTCTGAAATGCAAATCTTAAGGTGTCACTTTATTACTTAAAAACTCTACACTGGCTCTCCATTGCTCTTAGGATAAACAGCAATTTCTTCAACATGGAACAAAATGACCCCTCATAATCTGGCTTGTTCCAGTTTCATCGCCTCCACTCCTCATCCCCCAGGCCCACCCCCAACCCAGCCATACGGGCTGTCTTTTTTTTCTTGAAAAGCTTCACGTGGGACTTCCCTGGCGGTCCAGTGGTTAAGACTCTGCGCTTCCACTGCAGGGTTCCACCAGGGCACTGGTTCAATCCCTGGTCAGGGAACTAAGATCCCACATGCTACACTGCAGGCCAAAAACCCAAACCAAACCAAAACAAAAAAAGCCAAAACAAACAAAGAACCTTTAAAGTTCAGGTTGGGATATGAACCACAGGGGAAGGAGTGGCTAGAAGGAAGGGGGAGATGGAGATGGTATAATTGGCAATATGCCTACGACTGGGAAAATAAACTTGCTCTTTAAAAAAAAAAATCACGTTTTTTTTCCTTGACTGTCTCTTTTTCTCTTCTTGGTACTTACGTCACCACTCCCTTATCCCAAAACTTCTCCCTTACTCCCACCCCTCAAATTATCCTCTATTTTTCCTTTAAAGTCAGTTTAGATGTTAATTCCTCCTAGGATGACCCTAACACTTGTCCTTGACTCTGACAATTTCAAGTTTGGCAACTCTCCTATGTGTTTGCATTAATTCTGTTCTCTCTCTTTCCTATAGATATAATATACATATATGTGTATATAATATACATACACATATATAGTATGATATATGCTATATCATACTATATTTTTAACTTTATTTTGCTCCATTTTCTTAAAAGAATTTATTATTTCTTAAAGTTTATTTGCTTGTCTGTCATCCTCCACCAGAATATAAGCTCCTTGAGATTAAGAACCTTGTCTACCTTGCTCACCACTATGTCCTCAGAGCCTACAACAGTGTCTAGTTCATAGTAAAGACTCAAGAAATATTTACTGAGTGAATGATAGAAACAACTTTCTTTGAGGTGAAGTTCTTCATGTTGCTATAGAGTCCCATGCAATATTTTGGACATAATATACTAAAAAAATGTTTATCTGAAATTCAGATTTAACTGAGCGACCTGCATCTTTTCTGGCAGCTGTACCCCCAGAACACATTTGAGAATACGTGGATACATTTTTTTTTTCTCGCGGGCCTCTCACTGCTGTGGCCTCTCCCGTTGCGGAGCACAGGCTCCGGACGCGCAGGCTCAGCAGCCATGGCTCGCGGGCCCATCCGCTCCGCGGCATGTGGGATCTTCCGGGATCGGGGCACGAACCCGTGTCCCCTGCATCGGCAGGCGGACTCTCAACCACTGCGCCACCAGGGAAGCCCTGTGGATACATTTTTGACGGTCACGATTGAGGTGGTGGTACTACTGGCATCTAGTGTGTAGAGGCCAGAGATGCTGTTGAACATCGTACAACGCATAGGACAGTCCCTACAAGGAAAAGAATTATCCAGGCCAAATGTCAGTAGTGCGGAGGCTAAGAAACCCGTAACTAGATGGCCATGAACTTTAAGGCAGAGAGCGCCTAGAATCTCTAAGTTAAACTTCCTTTTGGAAAGGGAGAATGCAGTTAGTGAGACGGAGTCGGGGCTGAGACCCAGCTTTAAAACCCTGGGCACACATCTTGAGGCTGATAACCAGAGGGCAAGAGAGCCAGACTACCTACCAATGGCAGCAAACGAAGTCATGATGCCTAAAAGATTGCCTGGGAAGGGCACTGTGGACAGTAGAGCACTCTGCATACACTGGTTAAGTGCACCTCAGACACAGAGACATCCTTTAGGTCCGTCCAACTAAGGACAAATCCTCTGGGACTAGGAACGCGTTCACAGACACAGCGGAAGCAGCCGCGCGACTGAAGCGTCCTGCTCCCCAGCAACGGTCGTGACGGAAGTGGTTGAAGCAGCCGCGCCCGGTGCGCCTGCGCGGAGGCGCCGCGTGCTGACGTGGATCTGGGTCTAGCAGCCCAGCCGGGCGCGCGGTGGAGTGCCGGGGTGCGGCTGGGCTAGTGGAGCCGTGGCCCAGCCGGGATGGCGACGCCGATCGCTCCGCGCCGGGGAGCCGGCGCTACCGGCCGGCGCTGGTTGGTGCTGCTGCCGCCCCTGCTGCTGGCTGTGCTGCTGCCGCGGCCCGCGGCGGCCCTGGTGGAAGGGCTCTACTGCGGCACGCGGGACTGCTACGAGGTGCTGGGGGTGAGCCGCACGGCGGGCAAGGCGGAGATCGCGCGGGCCTATCGCCAGCTGGCTCGGCGCTACCACCCCGACCGCTACCGGCCCGAGCCCGGCGACGAGGGCCCCGGACGGACGCCGCAGAGCGCTGAGGAGGCCTTCCTGCTGGTGGCCACCGCCTACGAGACTCTTAAGGTAAGCCTGGGGGCGCGGATGGGCTGCGATGACCCGCTGGCGAAGCGCGCGGCGTGGCCCTTTCGGCCCCTGGCCCGTGGAGCGAGGCTCCCTGTGACTCCGGCGCCGGGCGCGACCACCGCCACCACCCTTAGGATGCTCGCGCTTCCCCACGTGAGAGAGCGCATACGGCCCACTGACAAAGATGGGAACACCCTCGGTCTTGGAGGGCAGCCAGCCCCCTCCTTTTTGTTACAGTCTTTTTTATGCAAAGCTTTGGGCTTCTTACGATTTAGTGAAAATGTTTTAATAACGTGCAGCTCACTCTCGGAAAGCAGGGTGATTATTATTACCAAGATCTGTGATAGAACACAGGAAAGGGCTCCAGTGACGGTGAGATGGCCCGAATTTGAGATGACAGAAACTTGGTTTCTGGGGATGGTATTAATTGTGACATTTAGCTTGGGTTTAAGGATGTAGAAAAATACTAAGAAGAACACTGGATGTTTGACTCCGGCTCTGAACACCCCTGTATGCCCTTGGATAGTGACTTAATAGGTCAGAGTACCTGTTTCTTCATAGGCACAATTAAGGCCATGATGCCTGCTCCACGGGTTGTTATGAGGTTAAATGATGAATGAGAAACCCCCTATACAGGACCTGCAAATAGGTGCTTAATGACTTGGGTTTCAAGACTGAGAATTTCTAGTAGGAAATATTTTGTGAGTATATGTGTAGTCATTTGCCAAAGGTTTTATTGAGTCTTGTGGGGATGGGGAGATTTAGCCTGATCCTGTTTTCTTCTGCTGGGAAAAGCAAACCATAAGAAATCACTAAGTACAAAACATATTTGGTGGAAGTGTTACTGCTTCAAGGGCCCCATCATGCTAATGCAACAGGAGTTGCAGTTGTAGGGTACTTTTTTCTAGCTTTTTTTTTTCTTTTCTTTTTGAGGCAGAGTTTTCCATGTTGCTGTATCATCTGCTTTTAGTGACTACTTTGAGTGGCTATGCTATAATTTAACCATGGATTATGTTTCCAGGTTAGATTTCCAGAGCTGAAAATACTGAGTCAAGGAGTTAATGGCTTACTTTCCAGAGCACTTTGGATAATATGGAGTCATGAAATTCACTAAATTCTCACCAGCATTGGTGAGATGTAATTTTTATTGGCAGTTAACTGAGGAATGGGGGGTTTGGGAAAGTGCTGAGGCCAGAGGGCTTGGTTGCCTATTATTTGGGATAGACAGTGATTGAGGAAAGACTTCAGAAAGATGGGAAAGAATTTCATTCAAGGCGGCCCAGCATGTGAAGCTCCAGTCTGCTTTTCTGCAGTGAGGAAAGATAGTGGTCCAGACGAGCATCCAGAAGGCCTGCCACTGGTCCTCCAAAGCCCTCGTGGCACAAGAGGGAGCACTGGGCAGGTGGAGAACTTCCAGAAGAGAGGCGGCAGAAACAGTGGCGACTGTTCCCTTCTGCTGGGGTTGGAGATGGGGAAATTTGGCATGAAAATGGTGAGCATGATAGTAAGAACTTTGAAAAAAAAGTGCCAAGAAATAGAGACTATAGAAAATCTGGCTGGGAGGAATCCCAGGACTCTAAATATTCTTGCCCTTTTCTCGAAGAGACAAATTCAGAGGCTGATCTGGCTGTAATGTTTGCCTCTAAATGCTGCTACGAGTTTAGCACTGACTTGTGAGCTAATAAAAAGCTCAATAAAATAATGTGTCCACTCAAGAACAAGGAACTTTGAGGCAGTTAAAAACTAGTATGTCTGGAGAAAGTAACACTTACTCTTGATTGGGACAGGTTTGCGGTAGCTGCAAATGCCTCCAAACAGGAAACTAGAATTGGAGTTGCACTGATGGAGGGTGGGAGAGAGCGTTCTATAGCTTCCCCAACCCCACTCATTATTACTGCAGGAGAACGGAAATTATCTGTGAGAGAAAAGGGGTGTCTGGGCTTGGTTTGGACCCATGGAAATCAGACTTAGTTGGGCTCTATGAAAACTCCCATGTTAAATTTATAGAGATAGATAGGGATTCCACTTCCAAGTGGAACACCTTCAGAAACTTTTTAAAACACTTCATTGCAGATGCTCTCTCCTGGAATAAGGAAGAGGACTTTGACTTGCCATGTGTGGAAGAAGTTATTAAAAACAAACAGGGTCGTCTGATTTTATTGCTGTCATAATGGAGAATTGTGAGAAGGTTGCCAGAAGGTATCATTTCTGGGTAATGCAGAGATCTGATAAACTGCGGTCATCCCCTTGAGGCAACAGGGATGCAACCACTGTTTTGCTTGGATTATATCCACAGACTGGAAAGAGGGCTTGTGAGGGATAAGAGGTCCACCTGGCCTTTACTACGAGCAGGTCAGATAGAATAGTGGGAGAAGCTGATAAGTTCCAGTGGCTCTGGAATGAAGACGAGCCGCAGAAGCCTACCTGAAATTCCATATATCATCTCATGGGGGCAGCAACTGCAGACCTGGGACCGCATTTCATTTCTATTTGCTCTTTTTGTATAGACGCTATATATTTCTCCATAAAGAATAGCAATAAACCCTGTGAGAGCTGAAGAGGAGGGAGGGTCTTGGGAAGACTGTGTCCTCCTTCACAGCCACGTTCAGTTATTGCTGGCATGTGGAGGGAAAAGTTGATTCTACATTTGCTTTGTAGAATGCCCAGATAGATTCCATCTCTGGAACAGTGCATCTAACAGAAATTGTTTCTTTTGTGAAATCGGAAATAAATTAGTTGTAAGTTCATTGGAGCCAGGAGCCTTTTTTCTCTCCCCACAATTTTTTGATAACCTTCTTAATTTCTTATTCTTGGTCTGTTCAAGTCTCTTAGCATTTTTAACATGTATGATATAAAAAGCTATATTATATGCTTATTATAATCTTACAGTGGTGTTCCATCAAAACTTATAACAACCAAGCATCTCTGAATGACCAAAATGAGAATTATATTTGTGTAAGATATAGTGGATTTATGACTCTGAAGTTGTCTTGGTTAAATAAATGCCTCTGAGAGAGAGTTTAGATGCAAATTGTTAAAAAATAAGGATACTAACATGATTTAAATGCAGTTGGTCAGACAAGGAGATACTATCACAGTTGGTCATTGTTTTCATAGCAACAGAGATTCTACCTGTGAATAGAGAGATTGAGAAAAACCAGAAAAAGAAGGATGGGTAATAATGGAAGGCAAAGGGACTTGTCAGATGCTTTTACCAAGTCATGCTTAGTTCATATTCTCAAATAACTTAAACCTCTAGGTCTCAGCAGGACTTGAAACCATTATGATTTCACACACTACTTTATATTTGTTTCATAATGTGAGTTAAGACGATGAAATAACTATTTAGTGTATTTGACTACTGGGGATTCAGGGACACATGGACTTTGGAAGTTAAGTAAACAGACTCTCACTCGCTGTGTCAACATTGGATCTTTTCATGTGGATATAGCACTTATCACACTGCACTGTATATCCTGAGTGGCCCTTCTCCCCTCTCCACTAAACTTCATTTTTGCATGTATATCCATGGCACCTAGCACAGTGTCTGGCACATAGATAATGAATGCTTGTAAAATAAAAACTCCTATCTGGAGATAGATTCAGATAGGATGGAAATCGAAAGTGGATTTCTGGCGTTTTGACATTGTTATGTGAAGCCTACTTTGGCATTTTATCCCAAATTAATTGTAGTTTTAAAGAGTGGTACAGATAAAGTAGATTGGATGGGTATGAACGAAAAATTCCTGCATGAGAGAAAAATTATACTTCTGTTTTTAAGGAGAAATTATTTTCTCAGGGTTTTTGAGAACATTAATTATTTTTGATATAGATACAAACTGGATGAATTAGATAAAATGAGAAGGATGGCATAGAAATAAGCAGATGAGGGAATAGGTGGTAAGGATGCACTTAGAAAAACTGTAATTGGTAGAAAATGGTAGAGTTTGACAGCATTTTACAAGATCATGAGAGAAGAACATGGAAAAGGTCTTGGAGGTATTACTGGCGTGCAGGTTATCTGATAAATTGAAGGGATACGTAGAGAGAGCTTTATGCTCCTCCAGCCTTGTCTTGGCAGGGAAGTCACAGGAACATGTCAGTTTCTTTTTGCCAGTCTGGTTGATGTGGCAGGGCTTTAGCACTTAAGAATGATTTGACAAAAAGGGGATTATGAACTTCCAGCCCTGTTATGGTTACTGTTTATTGTACTCCCTTTGTATATATGCTTAACCCTTTCTCTAACTGGTACTGACATAGGTGCTGGGGGAGGAGACCATAACAATGAAAAAGGCACAGTTCCTGCCTTTAAGCTTTTAATATAAGAAGGATACAGATACTTATTGTTTGGTTATTATTTATCTAAGTTATATAATAAAAACGTGTAGATTATATTGCAGCACTGAGAGAACACAATTATTTCTTCTCAGGGGATTGGAGAAGAATGTATTCTTTGATTTGGATCTAGAACAGTCACCAAGGTTGACTGTGGAGGGACATTTCTGGTAGAGAAAGGTCTTGATCCACGAAAACATGGAGTCATGAGTGTGCAAGGCTAGTTCCAGGAATGGGATGTAGGATCACTTTTATTATGCTTTTCCCAGGGACTCTTCGTTTTGGAGGAAAAAAATTAACTGCATTTATTGGCATTACTATTTTTCTTTTCCAGCATTGATCCAGATTTTAATCAGTCATTCATAATAATTGGGTATTCATAAAACTAATAGAAATGATGTAAATTTCTATTACAGTTGTGAGGCTGATAAACAGCCAAGTTAAGTAAGCTTGATGGCAGATAATTTTCATTTCACATGCCAACTGTAATTGGTCTCAACTCCATGTAGCACTTGTAAATCTGGGGGCCTTGTCTGGGTTTAGTGGAAAAGATGACATGTTAAACTGTTCTCCCATGGGCCCAGAAGAAGGGTGTGGTACCTTATGTGCCACATTTGCTATTTCTGCTGTGAACCCTTAAGTGTTGTTTATTTTTTACTCATCCCTTAAAATTTCACCTGTTATTCCCTACTTATGGCCAAGGTTGATTATACACCAGATGTGTTTAAATCTAGTGCTGTGACTACCTGACACATGATGGTATCAACAACCCATCAGAGCTTTTTTGAGTAACACAAAGACTACTGAGTTGATATAATTCTAGCCAGAAACCAAGCACTTGACGTTTTGATTTTGCTTGTGCAAATTTATCATGGGTAAACAATATTTTGAGATAGTCACAGCACAAAGACCCTTACTGTATTTTTAGAGACCGTAGGGGATCTACTGTTTCTAGGTTAGAAGCCTGTCAGGTGCATGGTAGGGAGAATGTTTCAGGAGACTGGAAATAGTTTGGGATCGACCCTTCAAGCTGTGTTCAGGCATGTGAACCTTATGTATTGAAGAGTTACCAGAGGTTTTAAAGTGCATAAGTAACACAATCTGATGTTTGTTTCACAAAGAAGGTTCTGGGAACAATATGGAAGATGGGTTGGGGGAAGGCAAGAAGGTATTCGTGGCTGAACTCATTTTATTTCCATCTTAGTCTTCTGGAATCTCATCATTCCTCTTTGGTAATGTAAGAATCTCTTATTTGGTTCATTTCTCATTCCTTAATTTTGCTTCTTTTAAAGCTATGGTCACATTTTTCTTCTTTCTTCATTGTTGGCTATCCTTACTTCCTCGTCCCCCTTTCATTTAAAGAGTCATAGAATGACATGTGTATCAGCACACGTTCTGGAGCTGTTCTTTGTAAGATGAATAGTGATGTTCTAAGCATCAGATCAGAGGGCTGCTCTTCCTTTTGGAACTATTTGTGGCATTTGATGTTGACCCCATAGTTCTTTAAGCTGTTCTCCCTTGACTCCCTTCATGTAATTCTCTCCCCTTTCTCCAAGCTTTCTAGCCATTTCTTTTAGTCTGTATTTCTTTTCCTCTGCCTTCACCATAAACATTCCATTTCCTTAGAGTCCTGTCCTTTGGGTACTCTTTTCTTTTTATTTTCTAAGCTTGTCCTGATGAAACTCAACTACATCCTTGACAACCCTGAAATCCGTGTATTCTCTAGGTTCATATTTTTCAATTGTCTCTCATTTGTAGCACAGGTACCCAAAATTATACATGAAACTAATCCTGTTTTCTTTGTTAAAGCATAAATTTTAAAAGAGGTTGACTCTTGTACAAATACAAAATGAACATGTGTCAAAGATTTTATTTAATTCATTAATTAATGAGGGAACCAGTAAGATATTAAAACCAGTTCAAAAGAGGAAAAGTGCCACACAGTTTACAGTCAAGACAAGGAGTGCTGAAATGCCTGTAATACTGGTCAATATGACAAGGCAGTTATCAGTTTCCTTAATTCCACTGGCCACAATTTGTCTTTTTGTGACTAAGAATTATTTGCATTACTTCCAGTTTTCTACAAGTTACTTCTTTCTCTACAAAGTTAAAATAGACTTTTCAAAGACAAATAAAGGCACACCCCTCCTACAGGAATCGATAATCCTTGGCGGCTCCAGGCACTGAAAAGCTATCCAGTAATTTTCTTTCCTCCCCATTTCAAAATCTTCCACAATCTTCTCCACACTTGCTGTCCTCTTCCTTTATTCTTAGAATAACATGGTTCACACAGTGACTATAATTAGAAACATCACTATCATGCTCAACATGATTGATTCCTGTACCCCTTTCATCACTAAGTCCTATTTGTTCTACTTCTTAGTCTCTAAAATCTGTTTCTCCCTCATTCCTTTCTTTACAATTCTATCAGAGTTATCGTCCAAAAATATATACTTCTACTCAATGCTATTTATTTTTCTCATACTTGGAAACATTTTATGTTTGAATAGCACAGACAGTAACACCCTAACACTTTAGCATGGCATATAAGATCCCCTGTGGTTCTTATCCAAACGTATCTTCCTGGCCACAGTTACTACTCCTTTCTTCCCTAAACTTCCCCAGTGCTTAAGCTTCACTGAATCTGTTCTATCTATACACTGATGCTTCTGTACCTTAACACTTGCTGTTCCCCTTGCCTGGAACAAATTTTACCACATCTTACTTCCTTTTCAGGATCTAGCACTCATTTCATGCCTTCTGTGAATCCCATTACCAGTGGTCTCAGGCACAGTTAGTCCTTAGTACATTGAATTGTGCTCTTCTTGCTTGCTAGATTCTTCTTGTAGATGGGAGATTTGTTGAGGCCAGGTCCTTAATTTATTTGTTTTTTTATCCTCCTTTGTGCTCAGCACATGGCTTAAGGCCCTGCATAACTATTTTCTGAACTGAAAATAACTAAGGTTTTTTAAAGCTCAGGTAACCAAGTAGATGGTAATACCGTTAACTGAGACACAGGAGCAGATGTGGGTTTTGAGCATGTTGAATCTGAGATATTTATGTTACATCTAGGAAATGTTCAGGAGGTATCTGAAAATAGTAGGAGCAGGGAAAGCAGATCTGAGTGTCACTCGTATATGATATATAGGTGATACTGCAAATGATGGAAGTTGCTGTGACCACATGTAGACTGAGAAGAGAAGATGTAGAAGATAGTTGCACGAGTGGCTGGTGGGTAGGGAACAGGAAGAGAAATGAAAACTCAGAGCAGTTAACTTTCTTCCTCTTTAGTAGGGTGTAATGGCCTGGAAAAAAATTTAGGGGAACAGATGTTATTTTTTTAAAGGATCATTTGTATGTGTATTTCTCTTAAAAACAGGATTACTATATATATTTAAGAATGAACAAACTATTACTATATTTTCATATATTATTGATTCTTGGCCTTTGCCATCCTAAATGGTTTCTGTTATTTGTACAATCGAAGATTTTTAATGTGAACCTGGCTGCAATATCTAATTATTGCAATTTATGTTTATTGAAATCAAACAATTCATTATTTCTTTCAAGGACAAGAACATAATATATTTTTGCCTCTGGGGAGGGGGGGAATGATCATTTTCATAAGAGAAGGAAGGATTCAGTGCTTTCTTTGCTTGTGGGTTTCCTCTTGTTCACTTTTGATCTAGATATTGGTGGTTATGTTCCAGTCCTCCTGCATATGCCCAAGAGGATTGGGAGTGGAGTGGACACCAGCAGAAGCACCATTTTTTCCTGTAGAGATTAGAAACAAGGAGCTTATTGCCCTGCTTGTCAAGGCTCAGGACAGAGAGGAGGAAGAAACAAGTATAAAGGTTTTGGTTTTGGAAAGAAGTTGGAATCTCCTGACCCTGGGACCTTAAGATGCACAAAATTGCTGAAAGAAAAAGTACTACCTTATTGAAAGGTAAGATATTACACTGTTTTAAGGTTTAAGCTATTTTAGCCACATTAGCATATCTTCATAAGCTATGAAATCAAGCAGTCATTTCTGCCAAGCCCAAGTTTTTGTGGCATAATCACCCATCTTGCCTTCCTGGTGACATGGAGACCTGTGTGGCTGGAGAGATGTCTAGAGTGAGGGAGAGCCTTTACAAAATTTCATTCAGTTTTGAAATGATATTTATTGAATGCCAGGCACTGTGCTAGGCCTTGGATATACAGAGATTAAGGAATCACCCTACCTGCCTTCTAGAAGTTCTCATTCAAGGAAAAGAAAAAAAACTGATGATTACAATGTGATAAGTGCTATAATAAATAGGTAATAAGTGTAATAAGAGTGGTCTAAATCTGTCTACTAATGTTTATGTTCTAAAGGATTAATAGGAGCCCATGAGGTTGGAAGAAAGGCATGGGCATTTGAGTTAAAGTGAATTATCTGTTCAGTCATAGATATAGAAGAGCATGCTGTACTTGAATAACACACCAAATTCCAGAAATTGCTATCCGAATGTTTGCTATGGGCAAAAGAAGGGAGAGTGATAAGATGTTTCTTAAGTAGGTAAGTTTGGGTCAGTTATGGAGGCCTTGTTGCATGACAAGGAAAATTGAACTTACCTTACTAGACACTGGGAAGCATTGGACAGAACAAACAAAAAAACTGTGAGGCTACTTTAGTCCCAAGATGGGTAGGAGAAAAAATAAATATATGGTATTAAAAATAAATATATGGTAAAAATATGTAAGAATGTACGTGAAACTCTCTAATTGGGTCCCAGTCTGTCTTTTCTTTTTTGCTAATATTCCTGGTATCCTGTGTTCTTATTAGGTCGATTCTAAACTTAGTAGGCTACTGAAGAGTAGGACTTTGACTTAGATTGTTGAGAATCCCTAACTCTTCAATTTGTGCCAACCTTGAACAACCTTGTAAAGTGTATTATGCATGCCTCAGCCTAAAATCCATTTTCTTCATTCTGGAGAGAAAGCTTTAAACACATTAAAGAAAGAAGATTGTGGCTGAATAAATGCTGTAACAAGGAGATCGCAGACCTTCTTGTCTCTAATCATGACCAAAACAGGGTCATGAAATTATGGTGGCCCCAAGGAAAAGAAAACCATTCTAAGAGAAGTCAGACTTGACCCTGAAACCTTTTACAGGGATGAGGTAGTCTGAGGACTCATTATAGAGGGCCCTGAGTAGACCCTACAGGCTCTGGTTACAGTAGAGAGGCTAGACATAAGGTATAAATTTTGGAGTTGCTGGTACTGGAGCATTAGCTGACCATCCTGTTAAATGAAGCTCTGGACTTGATGAAGTCACAAATCTAGGGACCAGTGAGAAGATGGTGACTCTGGGGGAAGATATGGGTGAAAAGCTTGAAGAAGGATATCTGCATTCTATGGACTGTGACCTTCACTAAGATAAGAGAACAAACAAGAGAACAGCCACTAGACGCATGACATTCACAGAGCAGATTTCATTGACACTCACAGATCCTGCTGTATACTTCAACCGGGAGGAGTACAGACAGTCAGAATGGGCAATGGACTGTGCAGAGATAGTGATGCTGGAGGACTGTAGGAATCTCACCTCAGGGGGGCAGTTAGTTTCAAAACTACTTGTAATCTAGTTGGAGCAAGGAGAAGAATCGTGTTTGAAGAAATACATTTCAAAAAGCATCTGCCAAGATTGGGAGGCTGAGTTTAAAAGGCAACGAATTCAGGCCAAAAGCAGAGCATATCTATAAAATTAGCCAAAAGGGCAAAAAAATGGAGGGAGAATGGAAAAATTCTCAAAGGATGTCTTGAAGTACTCAGAATGAAATACATCAAGGAACACAGGCTTTAGTCTTCAGAGCTATCTGTATGACCTGTAACGTTTTACCCTCTTAAGGTTAGAAACTCTAGAATATGATGATGGCTTATAGGAGGAATAATGGACTGACAGTTGAGGCGTGTGGCACGCAGCTTGCGGGATCTCAGTTCCCCTACCAGGGATTGAACCCAGGCCATGGCAGTGAAAGGCTGGAATCCTAACCAGTAGGCCACCAGGGAACTCCCGAGAAAATCTTTTCTAATGGAAGAGAACATACAAGGAGTGAATTTGAAAATAATATCAGCCTGAGCTCAGCTTTCCTTATATAATAGATGATTCGCATATTGGCCCTCCATACAGTGCCATGGAATAGACTTTAAATATATTTACATCTAATTATACTAGATACTACTTCATCTAGCTTCAAATTCTAGTCAGAGGTAAAAAATATTTTGAATGTAATGAGTGTAAGAACTGTTACTGAGGGCTTCCCTGTGGTGCAGTGGTTAAGAATCCGCTTGCCAATGCAGGGGACACGGGTTTGAGCCCTGGTCCGGGAATATCCCACATGCTGCGGAGCAACTAAGCCTGTGCGTCACAACTACTGAGCCTGCGAGCCACAACTACCGAAGCCTGCATGCCACAACTACTGAAGCCTGTGCACCGAGAGCCCATGCTCTGCAACAAGAGAAGCCACCGCGACGAGAAGCCTGTGCACTGCAACGAAGAGTAGCCCCCGCTCGCCATAACTAGAGAAAGCCCACTCACCATAACTAGAGAAAGCCCACTCACCATAACTAGAGAAAGCCTGTGCACAGCAACGAAGACCCAACGAAGCCAAAAATAAGATTAAAATAAATTTAAAATAAATAAATTTATTTTTTAAAAAAAGAACTGTTACTGAGAATGTGCTCATTCAAATTCAGAATTCTTAATAGAAAATACATAATGATATTAATGTGTACAGGAAGGATTTATCATTAGCAAACTTCTTATTTTAAATCTAAGAAACAGCATATTGGAGGACTCGGGAGGAGGCCCTGAACAGACAGACCCCAGCGCCTCTGTGGTAACAAAGCACTAAGTGCAGATTTTGAAATGTTTAGCTAATAATCTGCAACTTTATGAATGTTGAATAATTTATCATAGAAAGAAGTCATCTAGGTTAAAGAAAGATTTTTTTTCATAATGGTTTATGTTGTATTCACTTATAGAGAGTAAAGAATTTGCTGTAGTTTTAGTCTTTAACATTTTTTGGAAACAAGACAAGCTGAAAAATAGGTTTCCTGTGGGATTAAAAAAAAAAGCAAATCATAACCTAGTTTGGTAGCTTTTCAACCTATGTAGCTCAGTAAAAGACTGGTGTTTATACCTTTTAGAAACTGATTAAAATTAGAGAAGGTTTTAAGAAATGCTTTATTTGTGACCATTTGAGCAGCATTTCAGAATGCTATAATTTTTTCAACATGTTTGCATGATTAAGAAAGAGCTATATATTACCTTATTTATGAACTGGGCTGTGAAAATGTGTTATAATAGTGAAATACTACATTTTTTTTTTTTTTTTTTTTTTTTTTTTTGCGGTATGCGGGCCTCTCACTGTTGTGGCCTCCCCCGTTGCGGAGCACAGGCTCCAGACGCGCAGGCTCCGGACGCGCAGGCTCAGCGGCCACGGCTCACGGGCCCAGCCGCTCCGCGGCATATGGGATCCTCCCAGACCGGGGCACGAACCCGTATCCCCTGCATCGGCAGGCGGACTCTCAACCACTGCGCCACCAGGGAGGCCCAAAATACTACATATTTTTAACCTGTTTTTGTATACTGTATGTCATCTGATATACAAAATAACCCTGTAAAATTAGTAGGGCAACTATTAATATCTCTAATTTACGAGTGAAGAAGAGTGAGGCTCAGAGAAGCTAAAATTTTTGCCTGATATCACAAAGCTAGACTTTGACCATTATACTGCATCGATGTCTCAATGTTTCCTTGGGATGAGCATAATTCAATTTTGAGGGCATAGACTGGTTTTGTCTACTTTTTTGTTGTTTTAATCGTTGCTTTCAAAAGAAAACCTTCTATACAAGGTTGGGACATGATTGTGAATATCTACAACAGAGATAAACATTCTTTTTTTTCTATCAACAGTTACTGAGAGTAGGTGTCAATATGCTCTTAAATTATAAGAACACGGCGACATCCTTATGAGCACCGCAGCACTGGCTAAAAAGGCATGGTTCATTGCTACTGAAGTGTTTTTATTTTTTCCAGGAGGACTGATACTCCTCAAGAATTTGAGGAAATTTTTTTATTATGCCTTATACCTAGTATTAAAGTTCTGGAAACAAATTTGTGTGTCCCTTTTTGGAATTATGGGAAATTTTTTGATTTTAACAGTTTGTTCTTTTATTCAGATTGATTACATAATTACAAAACTCTAGATTTGACTTTAACAGATTATTAACTAAGACCATTTTATGAGCTGTCCTATGAAACTGGGTATCTTGTTATTTTACAGGATGAAGAAACTCGAAAAGATTATGATTACATGCTGGATCACCCAGAAGAGTACTACAGCCATTACTACCACTACTACAGCAGGCGCTTAGCCCCTCAAGTGGATGTGAGAGTTGTGATCTTGGTCAGTGTGTGTGCTGTTTCAGTGTTTCAGGTGTGTATTGATGATGTGTGTATCTATGTGCAGGAGTGCACACTGGCTAGTGCTAGTCGTTAAAACTGAACTAGAAGTACCTTTTTGTAGACTTTTACTTCCAGGTGAGATTAATTTTTTGTATTAGAAAAATATTTATTTAACCAATTGATAACATTGGAATCTTTGTTGGCAGGCAATCTAAGAAATCATGAATGTCATTATATAACTGTCAAAAACAAACAAACAAAAAACTCAGATCTTTTTCTCGTTGCCCCCTCTAGAGTATTTTCCATATAACAGCCAGAGTGAATGCCAACTAGACCATATCATTTACAGGTGACCCTTGAACAACATGGGTTGGAACTGCAGTGGTCCACTTACACACGGGTTCTTTTCACTAACTGCAGTGCCGACCCGCAGCAGTGCACCTTCTGAGGTTGGCTGAATCGGAGGATAGGGAGGAGCCGTGCATACGAACGGCCAACCATACGCTGCACTCAGACTTTGCACAGGGTGGTGCCCCCCCGCATTGTTCGAGGACCAAACTACCTTCATAGATTTCCCATTAAACTTGGGGGAAAATGCCAAACTCCTTAATATGGCCTAACAAGTCCTGGCACCTACCCGCCAAATGCCAGGAGTGTAGAGCTTGCCATCATTGTAACAAACAAAAATGTCTCACACATTTCCACATGACGGCTAAGGGCACTCCTGCTCAGTATGAGAACCACTGAAATAGACTAAAAGTGCTACAGTAACTTTTTATGTTGTTTTAAAATATCACAGAAATACAAGTTTAGCCTGAAATGAGTTTTCCCTACTATTATTCCTCAACTAACCACCCCATATCCTCCTCTAGAAGAAAAAAGTCAAGTGACTAGAATGAAGCAATTTGCTAGTTTCAGAATTACTTCTCCAGTTTAATTCCCAGAAATGAAATTCAATCGATATGACAAAAGAATTCCTGTTGAAAACTAAAGCTGTATATTTTAAACGTATCAGCTTTTGTAGTGTTGCCTTTTCAACAGGGAGAGGAAGGGCAACTTTGCTTTTCTGTTTTAGATAACGTAATACCCTAGTCCCTTTTTTTTTTTTTTTTTGCTATTCCTGATAGATTGCTACTATAATATTTCAGGATATTATTGGTACAACTGCTGTATTTATTCAGTAAAATAGCTGAAATGTGTGGAGGTACTTACTATATGAGGAGAAGGACTTTTTCTGATAATAAAACCCTTTGTGGTTGAATATATTTATGAAGTGACTTAATGTCTTCCTGTCCAAATAAGTAAAGAGTTCAAACATATTTGAATCTTTCAGTTCAGAATGTGATGAGCATTACTGTGGTATGTGCAGATGGTTTAGAGTTGCCCGAGTCTATACCCAGGGATTTTTTGAAAGAAACTCCTCACCAGCTAGTTTTACCATTTGATTCTTCCTCCAGTAAGTAGACTGCAACCTTTAAAAAAAATAGAAGAAGAGGGATTTCTTAGTTGTGATCTAGGGAAGAGTCAAATGGTAAAGATGTGAAATCAACAGGTGTGATGTGATTCCACCGATCCATCCTCTGATCCTGGGTGTCTCCTGTGGAGAATCAGTGGCTTTTTGGCTCAGCTCAGGGCTTATCTGACTTATCAGGCCTGGAGATCCCGTGTCCACATGGGCATTATTCAACTGTATCTTCAACTTACAGAGTAAGATATTGAGGTCCCTGTTTTTAATCAGAATAGGTTTTGGGGGGGGGCGTTGTGTTCACCAAGATGAATTTTGGTAATAAAAATGACCCAGTTTTCTTTGTTAAATATTCTAGTTTTTCAGCTGGTGGAACAGCTACAACAAGGCAATCAGCTACCTGGCCACAGTGCCCAAGTACCGTATCCAAGCCATGGAGATTGCCAAGCAGCAGGGATTGCTGAGAAAAGCCAAAGAGAAGGGCAGAAACAAAAAGTCCAAAGAGGAAATTCGTGACGAGGAGGAGAACATCATAAAGAACATTATAAAAAGTAAAATAGATATAAAGGGGGGCTATCAGAAACCCCAGTTCCGTGACCTTCTCCTTTTTCAAATTCTCTTAGCTCCCTTTCACCTGTGCTCATATATAGTCTGGTATTGCCGGTGGATCTATAATTTTAACATCAAAGGCAAAGAATATGGGGAAGAAGAAAGACTATATATCATACGTAAATCTATGAAGATGTCAAAGTCTCAGTTTGATAGTCTAGAAGATCATCAGAAAGAAACTTTTCTTAAACGGGAGCTTTGGATAAAGGAGAATTATGAGGTGAGTAATTACTGTAACCTCCCTTACCAACTTAAAACTAGGTGTGTGACAAGGGATCACAGAAGTGTGCTCAAATTTCTGAAATCGAAGAGTTAAATATAGAAAGATCTTACTTTTGTTGACTGTCTGATTATATTTAGTAGTGGAACAGTGGGTTTTTAACCTATAATTTGTCTTTTTAAAAGATGAACTTCAGGGCTTCCCGGTGGCATAGTGGTTGAGAGTCCACCTGCCGATGCAGGGGACGCGGGTTCGTGCCCCGATCCCGGAGGATCCCACATGCCGCGGAGCGGCTGGGCCCGTGAGCCATGGCCGCTGAGCCTGTGCTCCGCAACGGGAGAGGCCACAACAGTGAGAGGCCCGCGTACCACAAAAAAAAAAAAAAAAAAAAAAAAAAAAAAGATGAACTTCAAATACTTTAATTTACTAATGCTAAAAATTTAAAGTATGGTCTAATTTGTTGTGTTAAACTGTACTATGAATTGCCAGAATGATTTGGCAAGTAGATATATTCAGCCTACTTATAAAGAACATAAAAATGGAAGGTAACATGGTAGCTCCTAAATTATTTGATAAGTTTTCACTTTTAAGTAATTGAAGCTGCCCACTATATAGTAAACTCTGTCATAGAGTGCTATCCTGGGCTGAATTATCACGGTATTACATGAGGTCATCTTAGTTGTTACTTCCTGAAATTTGGAAGTAAAATAATTTCTTTCTGAAATTTGATATGGCTGTGAAATTGGTTATGAAAACTTGTCCATTTAGCTTCAACTGATACACACGAAAGGTTACAGGAATGAAAGATGTTCTTTGTTCTTAACCTCTGTGGTTTATTTAACCTTCTTTGGGAACTTTAGTTAAAAATATTTTGAAAAACCAATAATTATCATTGAAGATAAAAGTAGTTGTAAGTTCAATTTGGAGACAAATGTATTTATAAGGTCACTTTGTTCCTTGGTTAGGATCAACAAAACTGAAAGTCATCTGTTAGTTACAGAGTACCATGTTAGAAAAATAAAGTGTTGCTTCTTTAATATTGGACATCAGTCGTAGAGAGGAAATGTTTAAACCCTTTAAACTCAGCTTATATATGATTTCAAGGAGGAAAAGAATGTATTTCCAGGTTACAGAAATCAGTGAAAAAGATTACTAGTTCTTGCACAAGTTATTCTTTTTTATTTAACATTGAACATTAAAGTGCTTAATTGCTTAGTAATCTTAGATGCATGGTTTTCAGAAGACAAACCAATACATTCACTGGAAACTTTTACCTAAAGTTATATTTGAAAAAATATAAACATGCCATAAAGCTAATGACAAATGTTTCTCTTTGGATTGTCAAGTCAGTTTATGTTATTTATACTTACAGGTCTACAAACAGGAACAAGAAGAGGAACTAAAGAAAAGATTAGCAAATGACCCTAGATGGAAGAGATATAGGAGGTGGATGAAGAATGAAGGGCCCGGACGGTTAACGTTTGTGGATGACTGAAGATTGCTGGAATGCTACTATGCCAAACCTTAATTGTGATACTATTTTCATAACTGAATTATTTTAGAAATGTACTGACTGTTCCTCAGCAGTAACTAAAATTCCTCAAGTATTTGATTAAACAGAATAATGTAGAAATTTAAACTTTCCCTTCAAACTTTATACATAAGACATTTATGACTGTTCAATTTTTATAATCAATTTGTGGATTTTGTTAAAAGGTTTGACATGAAGATTTATTAGTTGCCATTTAAAAATTTTATATGTTTGGTTAAAAATTTTGACATGAAAATTTATTAGATACCATTTAAAAATTTTACGTGTTAAGTGTTTATTCTTCAAAAGTGTTTCCTTATTTTGTTATAGTGCTACATTTTTCTGCTTTCGTGGCCTCTGTTTCACAAAACATAAAAATTATAACAGCATTTAATTACATTTTTGAGTGTCTTTCTAGACACAGACTTCTTCAGCAAAATGATTCAACTATCATGTCATCTTTATGACAGTCATTATAGATTTGAAATATGTTCAAAGTGTCTCTCTAGGAGAGTCTTCTGCTGGACTGTCTTTATAATATCTCCTCCCGGTCATAGTATTCTTACTAAGATCAGAAACTCTCCAGGAGAGTGACTCTACCTTCATGTCCTTGTAGGATGATCTTGATTACAGTCATTATAGGACTATAACTGTATTCTCAAACATTTCTCCAGAAAGAACCTTGTAAGAAGGTCTTTTGTACCACAGTATTGCTTTTTTACCCCCCTTCAATTAAAAAAAAAAAAAAAGAGCCGAAATAGTGTCATGAAAAGTTCATATATTATGAAGTCCTTGATTGGTGAAAAATCCATTTTATGTGAGCATATTTACATGCATATAAACCAGAAAGAAGAGGTGCATGGCTGTGTGCTGTTCTATCAAACAATGAAATGTAACTGTTTTATACGTGTGAAAGTGAAAGTAATTCACACGTAATTTGACTGAATCAAGTATGATACTGCAGCAAAGTATCGAAACACATTCATGGTAGTGAATCAATACTCCTGTTAAAAGACATATCCCAGTCCATCATATTAATAAAACGGTTGCAATATATCACAAGTTTGTTGGTATGACATTTTAAGTCAAAGGTTAACATATTGCTTTTGTATTATATAAAAGACATAGCATAAAAGTGTAGCATAGTAGCTATGCAGAGTCTGTTTCTACTCAAAGTAAACTAGTCCTTTCAAGAGCTCAGCCCAAATATGTGACACATACAAAGATGCAGGAGGGAAGAGTTCCATCCTTGCTAATATAGCAAAAGGCCTGAGGTGGGTTATTTAGCCTGTGAGTGAAGGCCTCAATTCCTCATTAGAAAATTAGGGGAGGAGTTTGACCAGATTATCACTAAGGCCTTTTGCAGCTCTAAAATTCTGAAATTATATAATATTTATATTTTTGTAAACTTCAGATGAAAGTGTTTTACGCATCCATTCTTTTTTGGGAGGGTGGAGAAATTACAGTGCTAAATTGTAGGAAGCTGTGCTTCAAACCCCAAATGCCCAACTCTAAACCATAGGTAAATAATGCCTTTGCAAAGTGCTGTGGTTGCAGTCAGTAACCCCTGTCCCAGTGAAGATGTTACCACACACGTGCCACACAACAGCGTTATCACCTAAGATTAGACGTGGGTACCATATGTTATTGCAGACCAGAAAGAAATGGAGGCTCTTGCCCTTGTGTTAAAATTTCAAATAAATTTATGATTAAGTGTATTTCAAAAGAACCTAGTGATAAGGAAAAATAGAAGGACTGAATATGTTAGAATTCATAAAGGTTGGCTGATAAAAGCCATGTATCTTTGGATATTATTTTGCATATATGCTAGATTGCTGTATTTCTTTCTGTCTTTTTTTTTTTTTTTTTTTTTTTTTGCGGTACGCGGGCCTCTCACTGCTGTGGTCTCTCCCGTTGCGGAGCACAGGCTCCGGACACGCAGGCTCAGCGGCCACGGCTCACGGGCCCAGCCGCTCCACGGCATGTGGGATCTTCCCAGACCGGGGCACGAACCCGTGTCCCCTGCATCGGCAGGCGGACCCTCAACCACTGCGCCACCAGGGAAGCCCTTCTTTCTGTCTTTATATAGAAGTCTCATTTCTGGAATTGTTCCTGGCAGCCTGCTCACTTGGTAGAGGTTTGTTTGGTCTTTTGGAATCTCGGTCATTGTATGGGTGAGATGAATGGACGCTCCTTAACGGAAGGACGATGATTCTTTTCTCCCCTTCCCTCAACAAAATGGCTTTTATGCTTCAAAAGCCTGGAGGACAGGAAGGGCACTTAGTTGTATCACAAGTGTCACTCGCATATTTTGGGTATCTTTACTATCTCCATACTCTGCCAGTCCCCCCACCAAAGAACCAAAAGCTTCTCCATTTCAGAAACACTTGGAGAAGAATCCTGGGTAGGGGATCCCAGAACCCCACTATAGTTAGAAAATTTCTCTTGTGCTTCATCTTAGGGCTGTCACCATTTCCTCCTTGCTTGGAATTCAGGGGTTTATAGGGCATAGCTGCTTATTGCTTTCTATTATCACTTCCTATAATTGAGGTCTGTGCTAAAATTACCCTTAGGGTTACTTACATTCATGTCAAATATCCTCACAGCAGTTTCTAAAACTGACCCTTCCCTCACTGGTCTTATTTCTTTATGAATTCTCCAAGTTCTACAAATCCCGGGTTGCAGTTTCATAACACATCTATCAAGTAGGGGCCATGCGTAGAATTTTAAACACTACAAGTGGTATACAGAAATTTAAAATGTTACATGAAAATATAATTCAGTTTATAGAATTAACTATTTTAGTACTACTGAAATTATGTTTAGAAAAACAGTAGTTTTAGTTCCTTTGAGATTTTTTTTTTTTTTTTGGACTGAAATGGCAGGAAACTTTTAACACCCACACATTGGAAATATCTCCTTGAGTAGAAGCCAACTGCTAAGCTAACATGCAGCTAGTATTATGGACCAGTGTGCCACCCCCATACTGAAAGTTCTGTGGAAATTAAAGAGAAATAGCTTTTATTAGACATTAGTTTGAACAGGTCTAGCTACTTAAAGACTTTAAATCAGACATGGTCTCTGTTGAGTTATAATTGTGCAATTGAGGCAGATAAATGTTGGTATTGATACAAAATAGTTGTGTACGGATGAATTTCTTTTTCTTTTTTAGCTGCGGCATGCGGACTTCTTGTTGTGACATGTGAACTCTTAGTTGCAGCATGCATGTGGGATCTAGTTCCCCAGCCAGGGATTGAACCCAGACCCCCTGCATTGGGGGCATGGAGTCTTATCCACTGGACCACCAGGGAAGGCCCCGGATGAGTTATAATTAATTTTATACACAAAGTGTGATACTCTTCACATTTAAATACGGGCTAAGGCCAAATCTAGTCCCTGATAACTAAATAAAATTTGCTAAACAAATTTAACCTTTCTGGTTTCCTCATCTGTGAAATGAGGGGATCTTTTTAGATAATTAGGACTTAAAAATCTATAAGCCTGCAAACTTACATAGGTTTAGGGTCTGAAGGAGATTAGATTGCCTGCAACTGAGAAATGTTATCCGTATTTAAGTAAAAAGCCTATATGATTTGTCATAAACTTTAATCAGTTTCTTAACGGATTCAGAGTACCCTTGACAATTATGTATGGAGTGGATCACACAGTCTTAGAGCAGTGACATATGGGATTTCCTACAGACTCCTCCCCAGTTTCATTAGGGGATGAAGAAACTTCCTCCCATTTGACAGTGTCTCCTTTTATAACCTCAAGAAGAGTGAGCAGGATGCAGGGGAATGGCTCAGGCTTTGCAGCCGGATAGACCAAAGTTTGGTTCCTGGCTCTGCAACGAATAGTTTGACTTTGGGCAGGTTAACCTCTGAACCCCATTTCTCGTCTCTAATAGCTAGTAGGGATACTGACTACTTTACAGGATTATCATGAGAATTAAATAAGATGGGGTAAAATGGCTGGCATATATTAATGCTTCAGAGGGAACAGGAAAGAGTCTCGTTTGTTAAAATCCATGGTAATAGAGTGTTTAGTGATGATTACAAACCCATTGTTTCTTTATTATTTAAATAGGTATTTGAACCCCTTACTTTGTGCAGAGTACTGTGCTAGAGTGAAAAAGTGAGGCTCCTTAGGACTGGAATTGTGTGTCTTAAAAGCAGCCGCCTGCCCCTTGTTGTACCCTGGGGTACAAGGTGAAGCAGCTGAGATGACAACTCAGGAAAGAAAGAACTTTCAGAGCGAATAGAATAATCCGCTACTCACTAGTTCAAGGCCTACATTTACAGAAGGGACACTTCCAGTGAGATACAGAGGCATGCCTGGAATGGCTGCTCAAAAGAACATCAAGTAGCCCTAAGTCACACTGCCTCTCAAAGTCTCAAGCAGCCTGTAAAAATCTCTCCAGAGAAGCTGAATCCACACACCTGTTGGTGAATCTTTCACTTCTGAGTCATTAAGTTCTAAAAATAATGCAATGGGTAGAAGGAAGTGTAATGATTTTTTTTGGTACATTATACTGTGTCACATTAAATATAGTTGTTAATGTGTTTCCCTGTTTCTTTTTTAGAAAACTGAAGGTGGCAGAAACCCCTTCCCATTTTATCATTATTTTTTTATGGAGAAGAGTGATTTAAGGCTGCTTTTCTGGAAAAATAACCTACTGTTAGTAAAAGGGTGACAAAATACATGTCAGGAGTGAAGAATTATAGATCACAACAGGGAAACAAATGAAATGTTTGTCTTTACAAGGACACTGACATTTCTCAAAAGTACTGAGACTCTTAGAAACAGTGGAAATTTATAAGTTTTTATCTTAACCAAGAAAAAAATGGGTAACAAATTCTCTAAAATAACATACTGGTGATCTGTGCATTTTAGCTGGGCTGAGGAGGAAAGGATACTCCGTCCCCATGCCTCACCTTTCAGAGCTCTGGAAATAACTGCATCTGTGGGGACAGACGCTAGTCCTCCAGGTGAGCAGTGACTTCTCTTGAAAGCTAAAATGGAAGTTCTTTTCCTCCCACTTTGTGTGATACTAGGCAAGTCACTTTTCTTAGTGGGCCTTAGTTTCCTCGTCTCTAAAACTGGGGAATGGACTACCTTATCTGAAGGTCTCTTTCCACTCTGAAGTTCCACGATGCAAAAATAATGGATGAGAAGACATTTTGGTGACGTATAAAGCAAAGCACAGATGTTCAGCCCTCCGTTAACAAGTGGCACCTAGCCTGCCTGTCCATGGATCACTGCAGGAGGCTGGATGCTAAAACCTGGCAGTTTCTTTCAAAGCCAGACCACTTCTCTCCAAGAAGAGCACAATCAATCATACAGCAGCAAGCAGGGTGGTGGGTGTGCTCGGGCATGAAGGAGGGAGATGGGGCACACTCCTAGACCTTTTCTGCTACCTCATGGCTGACACACAAGTATCACCTTGGGTGTTCCCTCACCGTGGGCAACCCCAAAGCCCCCTTTTCTAACTAGAGATCATTTCATTTCTTCAGCTACCATTAGGTTGTGCAGATGTCTCCCACATCAACATCTGCCACTAAACATTTTCAGCAGCCTAGAGGCACGAAGCAGTACAGTTGAAGACTTACTTTCTCCTAAGCCAAACTCATCCTTACTCTTCACTCCTACCTTCAAACCCAGTCCTGTTTCCTAATTTCTGTTACAGGCATCAGGTCTCACCTATTCTCTGCTTCAGAAGCCTCTGCCCACTTTCCTTTGCGTTTCATAACTACAATGAAGTCCTACTGATTTAGTCTCTTGAATTTGTTCTCCATCCCACCTTCACAGTCCTCTCTAGGGCCTTGATCCAGCCACTCCACCAAAAAGACAAAACTACTATTGAAGTCATCTTGCCTCCCCAGCTTCAGTTCATTTTCTATCCTCATCCCAGATTAATAGTCCTAAAATGTCTTACCATGTGGCTACCCTGCTGTTTGCCGCAAACTCCTGTTTCTTATGAGGTTTTCTGTGACTTTCCTGTTACTCACTAGAGCCTTCTTTTATTCATTAACTACTTCATTCCACGTGTGCACGGCCTCCTGTTCTCCCTGCTTTCCCCCTCCCTTTCTGCCATCTGCAGGACACATGTTTCCAAGGTCTAGGTCTCACCATCTAAGATGAGCTCTTCCTGATCCTTCCAGTCTATATCTTTGCTCTGAGTTCTTTGCCTCATCTTTCTAACACACAACTTTTCTATTCTGTCACCAATTTAGTCACGTTTCTAACGTGTACTTTCATGTTTTGACAAGAATATACGTTCTTTGTGGTGAGGGAGCCCACGGGAGAGGGCTTTAAAATGTGCAAATCTGCTCTTGTCATGAGATAAGAAAAACTCTTTAACACCTCCAAGACTGAACACATAGCTCACAAAAGGAATAGAAGAAATGTTCAGCCTCAACAGTTAAGACATCTAAAAGACTTAAGACACCATTTTTCATCTATTAGGTTTTTAGAGATAAAGAACCACAATACAGAACTGTGAGGGTGCAGAGAAACAGGCAGCCTTCTGGTGGGAATAGCAATTGCTACCACCTTCTGGAGGATAAAGAAGGGAAAAGTTTTAAAAACTGTTTTATATTCTTTGATCCACCAATTCCACTTCTAGGAATGCATCATAAGGAAATAAAAACCATACACAAAGCTGTATGTTTAAGGTGGCCACCACAGTGTTAAATAATAGGGCAATAGGTAAATAAATTATGACCCAGTTGTACAATGGAATATCATGCAGTCATTAAAAATAATAGTGGAGGAGCAGATCTTTTTTTTGACTCCCCCTGGCCCCCTTCTAGTATCAGCATCCTGGTTTTCCTTTAGGGAACTGATCTTCCCCTTTCAGTCCATATGGTTTGGGTGGGTGTCTTAGTTTGGGTTCCCCAGAGAAACAGACTCTGAGATGGAGATTTTCATGCAGAAAGTCTGTTGGGGAGTGTCAAGATCAACACCTGTAGGGCAGTCCAGGAACTGGGGATCAGGCAGAGGGAGGCACTGAACTGTGAGGCAGCTGCCATAAAGGCCTCAGATGACCCCAGGGGGAGCTCTGAGCTTCCATCATCCTTCACTGTTGTGCCAGCTTGAGGCAAGGGGGTTGGGGTGCAGATCTTGTGCATCCCACACATCCGTCCTTGGATGAGAGATGACCCTGGGAGGGGTGGTTCTCGGGCTAAGGGCAGTTTCCAGAAGGACTCAGCTGAGAGGCATCAGCTGCTGCTACTCCCGGCAGGTGGGGCAATGAATGCCTTGGTCCTAAATGGGAAGTTGGGTGGCACACCACAGGGCCCACCAGAGGTGGGGCTGACCCCAGCCCACATCCTGCTCTCGGCCAGGGGCAGCTAATCCGGGCATTCCAACAACATACAAACCCTTGCCTTCAAATAGACTGGTTCATGGGTGGACACATGACTCAATAAGGTCAGTGAGGTCCATTCTGGTGATTTTTGCTGCAGCAATTATAAAGACAGAAAAGAGGTGCTACTGCTCCTGGGGTTCCTAGGCTGGGGCAATAAAAGCATGAAACTTTCCTTCCCAGCACTAGAGGGAGTCTATTTACCATCGAAAAAAACAAGGCCAACACTCAGAAAAAGCAGAGCCAAGAGATGGAGAATGAGAGCCCTACAGCTATTATTTGGGCAATTAAACCCATTACTTTAAAGTCCTTGGGCTTTTCGGTTACACAAGCCAGTGTATTACCTTTTTGCATTACTCAGTTTAAGCGGGTTCTAACAAATACAATGGCGCACAAGAATAATAAGGAAATATTCATAATACATTAAGCGAAAAACAAAATCAACAAAAACCACACATTTGGGTCTTCCCTGGTGGCTCAGTGGTTAAGAATCCGCCTGCCAATGCAGGTGACACGGGTTCGAGCCCAGCTCCGGGAAGATCCCACATGCCACAACTACTGAACCTGTGCTCTAGAGTTGGTGAGCCGCAACTACTGGGCCCACATGCCACAACTACTGAAGCCCACATGTCTAGAGCCTGTGCTCTGCAACAAAGGCAAGCCAAAGCAATGAGAAGCCCGCGCACCGCAATGAAGAGTAGCAATCACTCTCTGCAACTAGGGAAAGCCCTCGTGCAGCAACGAAGGCCCAACGCAGCCAAATATAAATAATAAAATAAAATAAATAAATTTAAAAAAACACAAAAACCACACGTTTTACATATAGTAATGATGCCAGTTTTGTGAAACAAACTAATGTCCACTATAAAAAAAATGCAGCACAACAGAAACAATGGTTACAGTTGAACGGCGAGACGGCAGTAAGGGGGGCTGAATTTAATTTTCTTCTGTATGTTCTGCAAAGATGTCAGGGTCTGCGATTCTACCCTGCTTACTTTACTGACCCTGCCGGGTCAACCGCTAGGATTCCCGTCACACAGTCACAGGCTAACGCAGAAACCTGTTTCTGTTGCATGGAAACCCCATCGACCGTCCTCACCTACCCGAGGATAACTCCCTCGCAGGGCTTCGAAGCCTTCACACGTGGCCCCTTATTTCTGCCACTCTCTCCACACCTTGCTCCATCCACACGCAGTCACAGTTCCGAGTCTCCAGGAGAGCGTCTTCGCCTTTTCCATCCCCCACACCCACTCCTGCTCCTCCTAGAAGCTTCGTAGGTGGGCGCCCTGTGTGGGCCCCGCGACGCGGGTCGGGGGCCAGGGGTAGACGCAGGCGCCCTCCCTGCTTAGAACGCAGAGTTAGGTGTCAGTCAGCTCGGGACCCCAAGGCGTCGCTTACCAGTTGCGTCTGCCACTGAGGGGAGCGGCTGCCGGGCGAGGCCGGGAGCGGCCGGCGGGCGGCGGGGCAGGCGCAGCGGCTTCTCCGCCCCGGGGCGGCGCCGGGCCTCGGGGCCTCGCGTCTCCGCCCGCCCACCGGCTCGCTCCCTCGCTCGGAGCCCAGGCCGCCGCCATGTCTTCCGGGGCCAGCGTAAGCGCCCTGCAGCGCCTGGTGGAGCAGCTCAAGCTGGAGGCCGGCGTAGAGAGGATCAAGGTGAGGCCCGCGCCGGCGCCTGGCCTCGGGGTGCGGAGACCGCCCGACCGTCAGCGGGCCTGGGAGGAGGAGGCCGCGACCGGGCGGACAGCTGCGGGGCCGGCCCGAGAGCGAGCCGGGTGGCCGGACGCGGTGGGCGGCCTTGAGGACGGCGCCCGACCAGGCTCGCGGCTCGGCCTCCGGCGGTGGGAGTCTGCGCAGGGCCGGGCCCGGACCCTGGCGCTCGCGAGAAACTCACCTGTCCCCGCGAGGGCGGTCCGGGACCGAGAGCCCCGGCGCGGTCACGTTTCAGTGATGGGGACAATGACTCGGGGTGCCCGACGGACGCGAGGACACCAGGAATGCGGGCGACGTGCTGGTGGCCCCCCACCCCCCGGACTTGGCTGGTGCGGGAGGATGGGGTCCAGAGCTGCGGAGGAGACTGAATGGATGGGCCTCGGTAATGGGTTGATAGGATGAGGCGGGAGGAGGGCGCTGCTCGGGTTTCTGGCCTGGTGACAGGATGGATGGCGTTGCCATTCGCTACGGTAGGGAGGAGAGATGATGCGTTAATTTTCGGATACGTGGACTTTGAGGGGATGCCCGGGAGGTGTTTGGCTCCCTGGGCCGAAGCTCAGAGAACGAGGCTGAAAGAACGTATGGGAGTGAAACTTAGGAAGTGACCAGAGCGTGGAACCCAGGGACCCGCCGAAAGAGACGGCCGCGAGAAGGGAAGCTAGGGAAAGTAAGGGTACTGAAGCGAGGAAGGAGAGGTTTTCACAATTCTGGGGCTTAGTCAACGTGTCCAATGTTTAGTCAGTTGATTAAAAAACATCTGATGTGTAATTGTGTTTACCAACTAGTATATAGCATTATTTGTAGAATGTGTGTGTGAATGAATGGACACTGCTGCGATAGTCTGTGGACCTCAATAGTGCCTTTTCTTTGTACCAGGCCCTACTCTAGGTACTGAGAATACGTCATTCTAGTGGGAAAGATAAACAATAAACACACTAACCAGTAAATAAAATAATTTCAGAGAATAATTGATGTAATTGATTCTAAAACAAGGTAGAGAGAAAGCTGTGGAATGCAGAAGAGGTTTCAGTGACATATGTAGTAGTAGATGCCGAATCTAGATTGTAATAGGATAGAAAGACTTTTTTGAAAAAAACATCTGGTTTTAAAGAGGAAACTTTTTTTTTTTAATTTAGGAAATGAAAAGCTGTATTTTGAGGTTGAGAGGAAGGAACACACTGTATTTTTAGGTCGAAGGGGAGAAACAAATGGAGAAGGGGAACTGGAGGTAGAGTCTAAGGGGGTCTGGGGTTGGAGGGGCACCTTCTGAGGCAGGAAGACAGGGGGAAGGATATGTGTTAACATAGATGTTTCCAGAGAAGGGCTTAATACCTTGTATGATGACAATTTTCTTTGTGGAATAGGAGGCCAAGTTTTCTTTTAAGGCAGAAAAAAGGGAACTTACGGTGTCACAAGCGCTGAGGATGAGGGAGAGAGTGCTGTTGGGAATGGGAGAGGACCCCCTAGCAGGCACAATCATAGACACCTTGTGATTCTGAAGACCCAGCTACTGTGAGATTGATTGTCCTACTTTATTTATTTATTTTTTTGTCTCCAGCAGTATTTGGCTGCCCAGGAATCTGAGTGCCCAAGGTGAATGGTAGTTGATCCAAGTAGTGGGTTAGCAGGCGAGTTTTGCCAGAAAGACAGAAATGGGAGTGGAGAGCAAGGAATTTGAGGGTCTTGCCGGAAAGAGGCTGAACCCAGGCTGAATGGAGAAGGAACAGAGCCAGCCTCCCTGTGATGGGCCAGACAAAAAAGGAAGAGATGTTCCCCCTGAGGTCAAAGAGCAGGTGTAGTGAGGAGAAAGGAAGCAGCACCCTGGATGGGCAGGAGAGATTGTGATCGGAAGGCAGGATGTTGGAGTGTGAAATTACAGATGTGGAGCAGTTACAGGTGTTGGCTGTAACTACTGCTGTTGAGGAGAAGGTTGTTTGAAGAGAGGAGCTCAGGGAAATGAAACTAGGGTTGTTGGAAATGTTTAAGATGATGTGGGGACCTGAAGTGGAAAGAAAAACTGTGAGCCAGATGCCTGCCTACCCTGTGCAGTAGCTGGGGAAGGTATTCTTATCTACATTTAAAAAGTAGTTACAGGTGATGAAACTGAGACACAGAGAAGTCAAGTGAATAGCTCAAAGTCACACAGATAATAAGCTTATTTGCATGGTGTCCTCGTGGGAGTATGGTTTGGGGTGCTTGGCAGGGCTTTTCTCAGGCAGCACCTTAGGGAGTCACAACCTTCCAGGGTCTGTTTTGACTCATTTCAGGGCTCAGTGATGGATGGATGTTCTCAGCACACCCAGAGACGTCTTCTCTTTCACAGACTTACTAACTGGTAAATAAACCAGAATACCAGTTTCTTAGGATACTATGGAGGGCACCCCTTCCCAGTGCTTCAATGCTCAGTATCCTTCCAAGGACCCCTTCTTTGCTTTGGAGAAGTCTCTCAGAAGTTGATGGGTCAGCCTGGGCTCAAACCAAGGAAAGTCATATGATTTGGGTAGGGATTATCCCACCTCCATTGGGAGGATACAACTTCTAAGGGTTTGGGCTTGTATTCTCCCAGGCCAGAGTTTCTTTCCCTTGAAAGTGCTAGAGAAATGCTGACCACTTTACTCTTCTCTCATTTGCTTTGCCTCTCCCTTACCTTAACTTTTTGACCATGTTCTTTAGGCTAGGGTGCAGTTAATCCCATTTCTCTGGGAGTCCTGGGAGACAGTCTCTTTCCACCCATCATGTGTGGAGTTCACTCGTTCCCTCTGAAGCTGAGATAATAAGCATGAGCATAATTGGTTCCAACTTTCTTTTGAATTAATAACATATATATATAATCAGTAATTCCAATTATAATTAACATGAAAATGTCAGAACTTCTGTTGAGGGAAAGGCAAGGTTAAACATTAGTTTGGCAATATTATATTACATGTTTATATGATATAAAGTAAACTGTTATTACATTAATGAAACTAAAATTCCTAAAGTATTCTAGAAACTAGATAGTAACTGACACCTAAGGAATTGATTTTTTTCAGTTATTTGGAAGCTTGGAAAATTAACACAAATTAGTAGTAATACTTGGACAGCAATTGGAACATTTTTGTACAATATGGGTGAGATTTTATACAAAACACTTTTTCAGTACAAGAAAAATGGAAAGCAAGGAAAGCCTCCAAGTACAACCATGCATCAAAGGAAGGCTAAGAAGAAAGGCAGAATAATATTGTGTCAGTGCCGCCTAATACACTTCTTCAAAACTTAGTGGTTTAAAACAACCTTTATAAACTCGCAAGTCTTGGATCAACAGTTTAAGCTGTGCTCAGCTGTATAGTTCTGTTGGTCTTTGCTGGGCTCTCTGTGCATCTGCCATCAAATGGAGGGTTGGCTGATGGCTGGATGATCTAGGATGGCCTCACTCATATGTCTGGAGGTTAGTAGGCAGGTGGCTGGGGTTTGGCTGACTGGTTCTCCTCCACAAGACCTCCAGTAGGCTCGCTTGGGCTCATTTGATGGTGGTCTTAAGTTGCAACTATAGCAAGAGAAGTAGCTGCAAAGGCTTTTGAGGCCTAAGCTTGGAACTTGCCCATTATTTCTGCCATTGTCCTGGTCAAAGTAAGTTTCAAGGCCAGCCCAGATTCAAGGGGTGGATAAAGACTTTACTTCTTGGTGGTAGGAGCTGCAAAATATTGTGACTGTTTCTGCAGTCTGCCACAAATGATTGCTAACTAGTTTCAACACTGTTCTAAGTGCTTTACATTCATCAACTCATTTAATTATTACATCAACTCAGGGAGGTAGGCACTGTTACTAAATGCATTTCACAGATGAGAAAACAGGTACTGAGAAGTTAAGTAACTTGTCCAGAGACTGCACTCTTAACCAATAAGCTGTTCTGCTTCAAAAACATGATGGAGGGCTTCCCTGGTGATGCAGTGTTTGAGAGTCCGCCTGCCGATGCAGGGGACGCGGGTTCGTGTTCCAGTCCGGGAGGATCCCACGTGCTGCGGAGCGGCTGGGCCCATGAGCCATGGCCGCTGAGCCTGCGCGTCCAGAGCCTGTGCTCCGCAACGGGAGAGGCAACAACAGTGAGAGGCCCGCGTACCGCAAAACAACAACAACAACAACAAAAAACCATGATGGAGGGACCTCGTCACTTGTTTTGAGCAGACCAGATAAGGCTCCATCCAGCCTTGTAAACATTAAAATAGTCTGTTCACATGGCAGACCTGGATATATCAATGCATGCTTTATAAGTGAAAATTTGTAAAGGGCACACTAGGATAAGCTATTTCTTTACAAATTCAGTCTCAAAACTAGAATTCTAAATGGATGAAAGATACGGCTTTATCTTTCCTTTGTTGAGTAAGCCACTAAACCAAAAATACCCTAAATCAAGGTTATAGAAATAGTAACCTTTCCTCTTTGGAGTGCAATTATTAGAACTTTCAGCAAAAAAGACTCTTGGAGGTTGTACAAAGTATGACCTTTGTCAGGTTGTATGGTCATTTTTCAGAGTCTCAAGTGACTGCTGGATGGATCTGGCTGTGAGCAGCTTGTCAAGCTCTTGTCCCTTTGTTTCAGGTCTCTCAGGCGGCGGCAGAGCTTCAACAGTACTGCATGCAGAATGCCTGCAAGGACGCCCTGCTGGTAGGTGTTCCAGCCGGAAGCAACCCCTTTCGGGAGCCCAGATCCTGTGCTTTACTCTGAAGACTGGTGAGTAATGATACACCAGGCCGTCTTGGGGCCATGGCATTATCATGGGGCTTCCCAAAGGACTTGGGCAACTGAGTTTTAAATACCTACTGTTCTTGGATAAACCCAGCAAAACGCACAACTTTCCCTGAAGGGTGACTCTAACCTTCCTGCTTGTGGAATACATCTAAGTAGAAGAGTCTCAATGCTCTTTGCACTAACTCATGAGATGCTAATATCCTTATGTACTTGAGCTTTTGAACTGAGCTGGCCGATAATAATTTCTTGACCTCAATACCATCTTCTCTGTCCTTACACCATCCTGCAGTTGTGATTTGTTGCTTGGTGCTATCAACTGACTTGTTACTCTTGGGACTAAGGACTCCCCAGAGGAGACTTGGTCCTATCACCAGCTGTGATTTCTTTCCTAGAAGCTTTCAGAATGTATTTCTGTGTTTTAATGGAGGAAGAGATGGAGTAACTGGGGAAAGTGTGAGTAGGGTTAAAAGAACCTTAAAAATGTATTCTTGAAATGAAAACACCTCTTTGGTGGCCTATAATAAATTTCCTGGGTTCTAGTGTGTTGTATGGGGTCTCATGCACATTTTCACTGTTTTTTTTGGAGGTGGGGGAGCAGGGCAGGGCATAAATTATTAGAGTCTTTTGGGGCCAATATATTTCAAATTACATGTTCTAAGGGGTGTTTATACAGGAAGTAATCATCTTAGGTCTTTTTTCATATACTTGAAAAGGAAATTATTCACATTTACAAGAAGGAAGTAATCATACTATCAGGTACTCTTGTACCTTTTAATGGAAACTGTCCACATTTATGGTATTAAAATAATAGTCTTATGCTGGCACAGCATTTTTCTGTTTACAGAGCACTTTCGTGGGTCCTACACATTCAATGGTGTAGTTTGGATTTTCTGGTATGAACATGTTATTTTCTTCTTTGAGAACCCTAAAGTGACCTATGAAACGATGACTAGTTAATTTTACATATAAATCTTACTTAGTGAAAGCCTACCAAATTCTCTTTCCAATAGGGAGGAAGTCCGCTGAGGAATGCTTTCAAGCACCAAGTGATGAATGACTGCCTCCAAATCTCAAGAACACACTTCTCCAGCCAAATGACTTTTAGATATTTCACAGGACCTTTCCTGTGGCCTGGTCCTTTAGCCAAAATTCTATGGAAATTTATGAGTTTCTACTCAAGGAAACTGGGTGAAGGAGTAGATTTTAAATAATAATGGCCTGGTTCTTTGTTGAAGTGCTTTATACTTAAACAAAAACCTTACCACCAAATATACCAAAATACACCTCTTTCATTAAGTGAATTTCTAGTGTTTCTATACCTGGAATGTTACATATGTTTTATTTACTAGATGTTTACATTTTGGGAAGGAAAACAGTATTGTTTGTTAAAAAAATTAAATATTTGTAATTTGTTGTTCCCGACTAAGATTTTTATACCATAACAAAATTTGTTCTTTTCTCATGAATTTATAATTTCTAAATGAAGATAAGCAAGTATAAAATTGGGGGAAGAATGGGCTTTATTAATCAAATGATGTCTTGATTTTTCTAAATGAGAAGATTGTTTTATTTTTAACACTAAATATGGGAGCTGTTTCTTAGCAAACTTGTTTGAAAGGATTAATGTTGTGTTGTTTATTAGATTGCCCCATCCTGTATATGAAGCAGATTTGATCTTTGTCTTCTTAAGTTCCTCTATTTTATAATGGTGGTTTTACTTAAAAAAATACTAAATTATTTCATGTCTTTAAAACAATGTTTAAATGTGATCTACAGAATATTGCAAATGATTAAAAAAAAAGTGATGTGAAAATATTACAACCTAAATGAACTCTCGATGTCACAAGTGTTTTACTTTGATGATGTGCCTCTGATTTAATTTGGGACACTTAAAAGAATACTTTATATGTGTTTGTTATAATCTTTGAAGAGCTTGGAAATAAAATTTCTGCTTAATTTCTGCCAATGACAGCAACATTTTGTGTCTGATTTTGTGTTAAGGCTTCATAGATTTTGTTTGCTTGTGAGATTGAGTGCTGGAAGTGGGAGGTGAAATTTTTGTTTACAAGCCCTCATAGAATTTTGTGAAAAACAGATATATGTATAACATGCAGAAATATCTCAATTACTGGCAACATTTGCTCTTTGAAATAGCTATGTATAAATCCATAAATAAATAAATGAGAATATATTTGAACATAAGTAGTGTTACAGTAGAGAATGTAGAAGTCATAAGATGGAACTTCTTTAACTTCCAGCCACTAAACTTCCAAATCTAAGTGATCTGAATCCCTTCCATTCGATCAAAATTCAGGTGTCCTTTTTCTAACCCTCTTATTCTGTGGATCCGTTTCACCTCTGAAATGTCACACTATCAGTTAGCCTTTTTCTCCTTTATCTTCAGCTTCTCTACTGCATCCTTTTATCAGCATCTAAACATGTTCCATTCTCCATCTTAACAACAAAAAGCATTAAAAAAAAATCTCCATTAAAAAATAAATTTTCGGGACTTCCCTGGTGGTCCAGTGGTTAAGACTCCATGTTCCCAGTGTAGGGGGCCCGGGTTCAATCCCTGGTCAGGGATCCCACATGCTGCAACTAAGAGCCTGCATGCTGCAACTAAAAGATTCCTGCATGCCGCAACTAAAAGATTCCTGCATGCCGCAGCTAAAAGATCCCGCGTGCCGCAACTGAGACCCAGCACAGACAAATAAAACGAAAAACAAAAACAAAAAACAAAATTTCAGCCATAAAAGATGAGTATATCTTAGAAGTCTACTGTTCAGCACAGTGCCTGTAGTTAACACTGCTGTACTGGATACTTTAAAATTTGGTAAGAGGGTAGATTTTATGTTAATTGTTCTTATCACAAAAAATAATAAGGCAGGAGGAAACTTTTGGAGGTGATGGGTAAGTTTATGGCATAGATTGTATTAGTGGTTTCATAGGTGTATACGTATCTCCAAATTCATTAAGTTGTATACGTTAATTATGTAGAGCTTTTTATGTGTCAAAAAAAATCTCTTGATTTCACTTTCCCTTTGGCAAAAACTTGGTAAGATAGTACAAGAAAACTATAGACATCTCACTTATGAGTATAGATAACGTCTTAAATATAAGCAAGTCAGGTTCTGTAGTTTATCAAGAGAAGATACAACCTTACAAAGCTAATTCAACATAAGCAAATCTATCAATGTCATTCATTACATGAAGGGTTTAAAGAAGAGAATGTTTACATCATTTCATTTTTTCATCTTACTGCATTAGCTAAGACTTCCAAAGTAGTGCTGAATAATAGTGGTGATAAAAAGTGTTTTGTTTGTTCCTAATATGCTGAATGCTTCCACATTTCACCATGTAATATGAAAGTTGCTGTTGATTTTAGTAAACTGTCTTTATCATCTTTAATTTCCTTCTCTTATTTCACTAATTCACTTAGTTTTTATTCAGAACAGCTATTGGATTTCATCAAATGACTTGCTGGCATAAACATTTAAGAAGGAATAATATCTGTATTTATGGATTATATAATTTTACACTTTGAAAACTCAGTTTAGTAGAAGAAATACTTGAATTTGTAATATTACAATTTGGGAGGCTGGCTGGATACAAAGTTTATATAGAAAAATAAAAAGCATTTTCTACACTGACAATAGCTAGTTAAAAATGGAAATGGGCACAACTTTGTAAATCAACTATAATTTAAAAAAATAGAAATGGAAACTATCCCATTTCCACTTTAATGACAAAACTATAAAAAATACTTGAAAATACATTTAACAAAAGTGCAAGAATCATAAAAGATTTTACTGATGTTTATAGAACAGGGTCCAAATAAATTTCAGGATATTAGGACAATTTCATTAAAATGCAGTCTTACTGAAATTTATATAAATTTAGTGGAATTCCTATTTTATTTTTTAAGGGAAACTGGTTAAAATATCTAAAAGTTTATATGGAAAATCAAGTGTCCAAGGATAGCTTTTAGAACTGTGCATGTGGGCTTCCCTGGTGGTGCAGTGGTTAAGAATCCGCCTGTCAATGCAGGGGACACAGGTTCGAGCCCTGGTCCAGGAAGATCCCACATGCCACAGAGCAACTAGGCCCATGCGCCACAACTACTGAGCCTGTGCTCTGGAACCCGTGAGCCACAACTACTGAGCCCATGCACCACAACTACTGAAGCCAGCGGGCCTAGAGCCCGTGCTCTGCAACAAGAGAAGCCACCGCAATGAGAAGCACGTGCACCACAGCGAAGAGTAGCCCCCACTTGCTGCAGCTAGAGAAAGTCCGCATGCAGCAACGAAGACCCAATACAGCCAAAAATAAAAAATAAATAAGTAAATTAAAACAAAACAAAATCGTGCGTGTGTGTGTATGAAACATGGGAGGGTGAAACTTGCCTTACCAGATACTAACTTACTTTGAAGCTGCTGAATCAGAACAATATGACTTAAAAAACCAAAATATTCAAAACAAAAAATTCAAAATAATATTATTGTAGTATAGGACTAGAAAAATAGATGATTGGATGGATCGTAATAGTTCAGAAATAGACCTGACTTTTTTTTTCTATCCAGTGGAAAGTATAGTTAATTTAACAGATAGTGCTGGCATTATTGGCTATGCATTTGGAAGGAAATAAAATTGGGCCTGTATTATACTATGCAAAAAAAATTCCACATAGGTTAAAGAAAGGTGATAAAAAAGCATTAGAAGAAAAGTTAGGAGAATAGTTGTGTAACTTCAGGGTAAAAAAGGGCTTCATAAGCAAGGCAGGAAACCCAGAAATCAAAAAAGAGAAGATGTGTATACTTGATGATCAAATTAAATTTAAATAAATAAGCAATATAAATAAATAATTTAATTAAGTATGGAATTTAAAATTCTTGTATGGTAAAAATGATAAACGAAATAAAAAAGCAAAAGACAGAAAACGTATTTTTTTCAGCTTTCATTTTGGATTGCTACAGTTTGCACCCCCCATCCCCTCCAACCTAGGCTACTCCATTTATTAAGATTGTTGGATACTTTGCTTTAGGGCAGGCTTGTTATTTGGGGAGAATAACCGGGCTCTTACTGTGAGAGGCAAGGCGTGGGACACCCTGGTGTTGATCCCCAGTTGTATGCTGAGTCTCACTGACGAGGGAAGGAGTATCTTATGTCCACCCACAACTGGAAGGGACAGCTGATGTTCTGATGAGTCCTACAGAGTTTGGGCTGGGCCTAGGAACTTGGGGGTAAGGCCACTCAAAAGCCCTCAAAGGTGAGCATCACAACTACCAGTCATAGATCTAAGGGCAAGTAACTCCCCTTAGAACATGAAAAACCTCACGGGGAAACGCTCTCAGAGAATCAAAGTTTCCATGGCAAGAGCCAACCTGGGAAGTTGGGCCTATTCTAAATAATTCCATGTGATATGGTGTTTGGGAGAGGATCTTGGAGGCTGGACTGACAATTCTGACCCCCTAACAAGGACCTATCCAAACCCTTCAGGCTTCTCCTATGGACCAACCCAATCGGTCATGTGACAATCGCTCCCTAGGAGTGCTCTGCTGAAGCAGAACTCATTTACTTTATCCTCTGTTCCCAGGCTACCAACACAAGACTTGCCCCCCAGTAATACCTCTGATGGGCAACAGCACTAGAGGCTGCTCCAGACCCAGGCAGAATTAATGTGTCCTTAAACACCGAGCATCATTGAGAAATACAGGCAGGAGGACTCAAGACGCTTTCACTCTATTTGGTGAGGAAGCAGGGGAGTGGGTGTTGATAGCTTGGCCTAAGCTTGCCCCAGTCTAGGGCCTGTAAAGAAACTCCTCTCCTCTGCAAGCTGATTAAAGATGGGATCAAGGGACTTCCCTGGTGGCGCAGTGGTTAAGAATCTGCCTGCCAATGCAGGGGACACGGGTTCCACCCCTGGTCCAGGAAGATCCCACATGCTGTGGAGCAACTAAGCCTGTGTGCCACAACTACTGAGCCTGAGTGCCACAACTACTGAAGCTTGCATACCTAGAGCCCATGCTCCACAACAAAAGAAGACACTGCAATGAGAAGCCTGCGCATCGCAACAAAGAATAGCCCCTGCTCGCCACAACTAGAGAAAGCCCACGTGCAGCAATGAAGACCCCATGCAGCCAAAAATAAAATAAATAAATAAGTAAATAAATTTAAAAAGTTAAAAAAAAAAAAGATGGGATCAAGGAGATCCGCAAACTGGTAAGACAGCCTTACCTTAGTTTAGGAGAAATCCTGCCAAAACTTTAAGAAAGCACAACAGAAATTCCAATAAAATTTCCAGAAATAGTTTCTTTTTGAAGTCTCCACCCTCCACACACCCAAGCAAAACCAAACATCCTATAAATAAAAGTGTAATAAAAGAGTAAGAGAGTTGGTTTAAAGTCAAGTTAAGCCAGTTTCAAAAAGGAGGATGTGATTAACAGTATCAAAACACTGAAGAGAAATCAAGTGAGGTGATGTCTGAATGTCCTTTGGGTCTAAAAAGGTAGAGGTCAATTTTGGTAGTAACAGGGTGATAATTTCAGAAGCCAGGAAAGAGAGAGAGAGAATGCTTGTGGTCTTCAAACATTTTTGCAAAAAGGACGTCCCAAATCCACATACATCCATTTTAGAGTTGACATGTAAAAGTTTCATCAGAACTTTGAATAGTTGCAAAGAATAAAATTTTACTAGAAATATTGACATTTTAAAATAAAATTATTACATCTTTCTTTTAAATGTATTCAATGGAATACAAATACTATAGTAATTAGAAACCTACAATCATCATGTAAAAATATACCAACTATCCTCCCCAAATGTACCAACAATACAGGAAAGCGTTCTTTCTCCCATATGCTGACACTGGAATTCTCAAAAATTTTGCTGATCTGATACGTGAAAAAGCAGTAATTTATTGTTTTAATTTGCATTTGCCTAATAAATAATGAAGATGCATATTGTTTCAAATGTTTATTGGCTATTCTTGTTTCTTCTGTGAAATATCTATTCATATATTTTCCCATTTTTCTATTAGGTTGTCTTTTTTCCTATCAATTTGTAGGAATTCTTTGTATATTAGGAATGTGTGCCCTTTTTCTGTCATGTGGGTCGCAAATATTTTCTCTTAGTGGTTTGTTTGAAATTTTTGTTTATGAAGACAGCATTTAAATTGGAAGTTCTCTAACTTCAATTTTGCCCTAGGTTTTAACTTTCTTGGTAGTGGAGTGTTGACTGTGGTGATCTTCACTCCTGGACTCAGAGGGTCAGACTGAGATGGAGGCTCATTTCAAAGGCTTTTGCTGGAGGAAAGGTGGAGGCAGCAGGCCCTTCAGGAGACAACAAACAACCCTTTGATATACATCTGGCAAGGTTTTCTATTTCTCTTAAAAAAAAAAAGGCTTTTCATGTTTAAGTGAAGCTATTTGGATTATAACAATATTATGTTATATTATGTTATATTATATTATGTTAATTAGAATACTTTACTTACAAAGATATAAGGCAAGATATATATTATGAAAATTTAATGTAGAAACACCGAGAACATCAAAGAACAATTGCATTTTTGTTGATATATGAGCAAACCTAAATCATTTTATTACTGGTTTATCATAAAAAAGAATGAAATGTGGCATGCAGCACTATCTTTTCTTTCAAAAAAACCTCAGACGAGTTTGTCCATCACGTCTACCAGGGACTTTTTCATATACTAGACGTTGTTTTTTGAATGGTGGTAGCTGTGAGCACGTGAAATCTGTTAAAAGGAGGAAAAGGAAAACCATTTTATTTCTGATAATAATACGTGTAGGTATTTTTTTCCAGCTGTTCAAGTGGATCCTGTCTCTTCATCATGTATTTACAAAGTGTTAAAATTTCCAAACTGAGATAAAATAATTATTAAAAATTACATTTTTTTAGCATATATGTGCTTGTTCTTAAAGGCCCAATACTGATTAGTGTTAGATACATGTATTTGTATTTGTATGCTCATGCCTTGTACAAACAATTAAATCTCCCTGGATTTAAGACTCTTGTTTTTAAGTTTTCCTTCATTAAGCCTGTTTCTTAATGCATATCTGTAATGTTGTGAAATTTATCCTGAGCTCTGATATATGATAGGTAGTGATCATGTATAGACTCATCTTTTATGATTGTATTATATATGACACATTAGCCTGAACTATTCTAGATTTGGATATTTATAGAGAGTGATTCATTAAATCAATAAAAAGGGAGGCTGAAATATTTTAAACAGTAGTAATTATTCCTGGCCATATAATCTCAATGGCCAAAGTTGGGTGCCATTATAAGCAAATTCAAAAGGCAATGCAGGGTTTCCCTGGTGGCGCAGTGGTTGACAGTCCACCTGCTGATGCAGGGGACGTGGGTTCGTGCCCCGGTCCGCAAAGATCCCACATGTCGCGGAGCGGCTAGGCCCGTGACCCATGGCCACTGAGCCTGCGCGTCCGGAGCCTGTGCTCCGCAACGGGAGAGGCCATAACAGTGAGAGGCCCGCGTACCGCAAAAAAAAAAAAAAAAGGAAATGAAATCAATAATTTTATCATAGAGACCACAAATATACATTCAGAACAAACGGAAAATTATCTTGAGGTTATACCAATGGCTCTGGACAAATTTTCTAGGGTTGCATCAATATGAATTCAAAAAGTGTTACATCTTAAACAGCATATTTGGAGGTAATGATGTGCTATGGAAAACCACAGTAAAAAAGTCAAAAGTTGCCGTAGTGATAATGAAGATACTAGCATCAAAGATTCTTGTTAGGGCTTCCCTGGTGGTGCAGTGGTTGAGAGTCCGCCTGCCGATGCAGGGAACATGGGTTCGTGCCCCGGTCCGGAAAGATCCCACATGCCGCGGAGCAGCTAGGCCCATGAGCCATGGCTGCTGAGCCTGCACGTCCGGAGCCTGTGCTCCGCAACAGGAGAGGCCACAATAGTGAGAGGCCCGTGTACCACAAAAAAAAAAAAAATTTATTCTTGTTCTGTTTGAATTAAGTTATTTTATAAAAATAATTGCAAAGTGGAAAAAAGCAATATTTTTAAATCAACATTATTTATATATGATTTTAAAATATATTTATAACTAAATTAATGAATTAAAATATAGGTAGACATTGACTATTCCATCTATATCCCTAAAACCTTAAATACTAAAATTTATTAAAAAATAATTTCTGAGATCTTCTCATTGAAAAAATGGGTTATCTCATACATATGGATGCCCTATGTTAAAAAAATATACAGTAATTCACATGCTTAATTTGTTCCAGGGTGGAAAAAAGATGATATTTTCATCCAGTTCATTTATGAAGCCAGAATCACCTTCATGTCAGACTGTTACGGAGTACAAATAGAGCACAATAAATTAATTTCATTATGAATGTAGATATGAAAATCAAATAAATATTAGCAACCATATTTAATAGCATATTGTAAAAAATCATTCCTTAAAAGCCAATTAGGGGGATATGGGGATATATGTATACATACAGCTGATTCACTTTGTTGTACAGCAGAAACTGTAACATAACATTATAAAGCAATTATACTCCAATAAAGATATTAAAAAAAAGCCAATTAGGTTTATCACAGAAATGACAAAAATGATTATTAGTAAACGTGTAAACATTTACATTAATGTCAACAGAGAGAACATGTTTGATTTTCCCCAATAGGGACCAAAAAGAGTTTGAATAAAATTCAGCATCTACTCCTCACAAAAGTTTTACAAAACTAGGGATAGAATATTTTCCCTTAAAATCAGGAACAAAACAAATTATTACTATTAAGTGGGACCAAATCCAAGTTTTGTGAGTCTGGGACTTATATAGTTTGAGTGTTCCTCTTTTTTTTTTTTTTTTTTTTTTTGCGGTACGCGGGCCTCTCACTGTTGTGGCCTCTCCCGTTGCGGAGCACAGGCTCCGGACGCGCAGGCTCAGCGGCCATGGCTCACGGGCCCAGCCACTCTGCGGCACGTGGGATCTTCCCGGACCGGGCACGAACCCGTGTCCCCTGCATCGGCAGGCGGACTCTCAACCACTGCGCCACCAGGGAAGCCCCGAGTGTTTCTCTTTTAATAAAACAAAGAATATAAGATTTTCTGGGCCCCTTTTGGCCTCACAAAATGGCCTGGGCAAAAGAGGAGTTTTGAAGCTTCCAGCTTCTCCTTTCTTTTTGTTTTTTCCCCATCATAGTAAGGCCACCTTTGTATGAGCATCAGAACTTAATATTTTGTTATAAATGCTTAGGCCAAGGCAATAAGAAATAACACAGAAATAAAAGGTATAATTACCAGAAGTGAGAAAATAAAATTGTTCTTTTAAAAAATTGATATGACTAAATGTTCAGAAACATCAACTGTAAAATAGAGAGCCAATAGTAGTATCTATTTAATAGGATTGTCAAAATTAAAAAATCCACATAAAGAAAATATAGTAAGTTCTTAATAAATGTTAGCTCATTAAATATCCCTGCTTGACAGAGAGGCTACTTTTCTAATTCACTAATTTCTTTATTTAATCTTTGTTAATCTTAGTCTTCTTCTTGACTTAGATTTGTTCCATGTTTTTACTTGTAACTTCTTAAGTTAAATGCTTAGTTCATCTAAAGTTACGAGAATTTGACCTATTTTCTTTGCCTTTATTTTCTTAAAAGTCTATAATTAGAATTCTGATTTTCTTTGATGCCAAAGTTATTGAAGATTCTTAAGTGTAGTAATTAAACCAAAAATTTTTTAACTTGGAGATGAGTCTATCTTTTAAAATTACATTAGAGAGTAGTTTTATCAACTATAGACAGTATTACCTGTTAATGATTTCTTGTCTCCTGGGTTAGATGAAGATACAGAGTGCCTTTTCTGTCCTATACATTTTCCAGCTCTTTGGTAGAAATAAAGACTGTTGAATTCGTTTTGACTTACATTAGAATCAGAAGCACAAAATAAATCCAAACTGGGGACGGATGGTGATTCTTTCCAGAAAGTCTTTTTAGTCTCAGCATTTGAACTTTCACATATGAAGCCTTCTAACTCATCCGACAGACATTTTTGCTGATTAGTGAATAAATTACCTTTCTGAGAGTACCATTTGTCACATGTATTCTGCTCTGCACCATATTGTAAGTTGAATGAGTGATTCTGTTGTTGCCATACATTTCTCTTAAAGTTCCAATGAAGAGGAGATTGAGAACCCTCTAGTGAAAAGACAGGGGCAGACAATTCTTTATTTGTAGGTCCTTTTGCTTCATGTGTTCCCTTTTTCTGATAATTTATAAAGTTAGGGGTAACTCTCTTCTGAGTGTCAATTGGTGATATCATGGTTTCACAATTCATTGCTGTTAGACCCAAAGAAAAGACATCTGACTCTGAATCATTCTGGTTCAGAAAGGAACTACCAGACACATTCCTTGCTTCTATATTAGTCAGGAAAGAATTATTCTGCACTATGTTAGGGTTACAACTGGACTCTTTCCAGTAGCTGGTCTGATTGTAAGAAGTCACAGGTGGTAAAATGCATGGCATTTCTTCTAGTTTCATAAGGGAAGAGTTATAATTTGAAGCGGTGTTTGTGTCTTCATGCACTGTCTCTCCTAAGTCTGAATATTGGTAATATTCATTATGTTCTTGAATGACAGAATCTGAAGAGCCAGAAGCTGAAGTCTGAGAAGTAAAGGCACTAGTTTGATTCCTATTTTCCTGAGGTGATGAAATTTGAGGTGATTTTGTTACAGAAGGACTAATCTTGAATAAGGAAGTGATGTCACAAAAATGCTAAAAAAAATTTAAAAATTAATTAATATAATAAAAATACAACATAAACATCAGTCAAGTAAATATAAGTGATGACACTTATCTAAATGGAAATAAGGAAAAATATAAATAAGGAGTCCATCCAAAGGTATTATATTGATCCATGTAGTGAGAACATAACTTAATTAGGCTCCATTAAAAGAAAAACTTATTGTAATTTGCATCTATTTTCTAATCATTTAAAATAAAAGTTTTAGTTACACAATTTACATGAATACCATTTCCTTCATAAAAATTAAAGAAACTTACTGATAAGGCTAAAGTTCTCTTTAGCTACTACTATAAAGAAGGGCTTCAGGATTATTTGGAAGAGATAATGTAAACACATATGAATAGAGTGTGTAATTGAATATCTGTGGGCAGTATAACACTTCAAAATGATTTGAAGTGTGATAAATGATCTGTACAGAATTATCTATATAAGATAGCTTTAAAATATATAATGTGATTGACGACCAATGAGAATTCTGTATGAAATTTAGTTTAAGTAAATCATTTCTTTGCTCTGTGAAGTCCAAAACAAACTTGGATAACTTCATTTTGAAAACCCTTATGGTAAAAATAGATACTCAAATGCAAAGGAAATAAACTCATAGAAGAATATGGATCTCAAATAGCTACCTTTAACACTTTTTCTGGAACTTCAGGTAGGAGTTCCCGAAGTTGACAAAGAGTTGCTAATAGTATCCAGTTCAGTGAACGTCCTTTATTTAACATGAGCTGAGCCACCAATGGATTAACACTTGGAAAATCAAGTAAGTACATTTCTTCCTAGAAAAAAGTGTAAGGAATAATCAGCCAGTGGTTTTTTTCTTACTCTACTCACTCCAGCAGATTAAAATTTTTGTTGTTGCACCTACCACTCAATTTGAGATGCTTGGGGGGAAAAAGTATGGCTAGGAGGAAGGAAACTTGTTTGTCAGTTAAGATTCATACACCCAGAATTGGGAAGGATCTTAAAGTTCATTCAGTCTAATCACTCATCCAAAGAGACTCGTTACAGTCCATTTCCTTCAAATGGCGATCGTTTTATCTAATGACAGCTCTTCTACCTTTCAGGGCAGGGTTCCCCAGCCCCCCGCCCGCACAGCAGGAGGTGGCAGAGGGCCAGCGAGCGAAGCTTCATCTGCCGCTCCCCATTGCTCGCATTACTGCCTGAACCATCCCGCCCCACCCAAGTCCGTGGAAAAACTGTCTTCCACGAAACCGGCCCCTGGTGCCAAAAAGGTTGGGGACCGCTGTTTTAGGGGACTTAGTTATATAGCTCAAGATTTCTTTAGCTCTCCCTTTGTAGACCATATACTATCATGGTTTGGTTAAATGAGCTATGTTTATGATATCTAACAGATGTTATAATTTCAGGAAAGGCTTATTGTGAAAAGTACAGGAAGAATTACTATCAACCAGAACTGACCCTAACAGTCTAAAAATATACATTTTCAGAGAGATCTCATAAATGTCTAGAAATGTAGCAGCCACCTTTATTGCCAAATTTCTTTTTTTTTTTTTTCTGGGTTACACTGGCTTTTTGCACCCTCTTTTAGTTTATCAAATGACAGACATGTGAGTAGATTGGACGTGCCTTTGTAGGAAGGAAATTGCACATACATACATATATGTCATAATTAATTATACCCATACTTGTTGATAGTGCTATGTTCTGTTAGGCATGTAAAAGTTCTATGATTTAATATATATGACTATTTTATTTATTTGTTTTAAAATTTTATTTTTTCCGTAGGTAAAATTCAAAAGGCACTAAAAGGTATACGGTGAAAAGTCTCATTCCTACTCCATTACCTCAGTTCTCTCTAGAGATAATCAATGTTATAATTTCTTGGTATCCTTCCAGAGATATTTTATTCATTTACAAACAAATACATATAAATATTAATTTCCCCTTGTTTTACACAATGGTAGTGTGCTGCATGCTCTGCACTGCAACTTTCATATTTCACTTAATATATTTTGAAGGTCATTCCAAGTTAGTACATAATGATCTTCATCATTCTTTTCTCATGGCTTCAGGATTTGAATACATTAAAAATAAAGGTAACAGAAACACTAGGTTGGTATGAAAGCCTGGAAATATTTATGCTTAAACAAAAGGAATTTCTAAAAATTAACTATTTAATCTTATAACTATTTCATAACTCTACTTTCAATTATATAATTGAGTTACTGACAAATCACAGAATGATAGAATTTTGCTATTCTCATAATATGCCTACTATTTTTTTTTTTTTTTTTTTTTTTGCGGTACGCGGGCCTCTCACTGTCGTGGCCTCTCCCGTTGCGGAGCACAGGCTCCGGACGCGCAGGCCCAGCGGCCATGGCCCACGGACCCAGCCACTCCGCGGCATGTGGGATCTTCCCAGGCGGGGGCACGAACCCGTGTCCCCTGCATTGGCAGGCGGACTCTCAACCACTGCGCCACCAGAGAAGCCCCTATACCTACTATTTTTGAATGCTGAAATGTAGGAATTAGAAAAATTATTATATTTTTAAAATATTAGACATTGAAGCCATTAGATCACCTTATAATAAGTTAGATTTGAAAGTTCATTATAAAAGATCCCATTAAAATAGTTCTGTGAGGGACTTCCCTGGTAGTGCAGTGGTTAAGAATCCGCCTGCCCTCAAATCAACTTCAGGATTTTAATGTAACTGTTTACCTTTTAACAGGCCAAGAGCTAAGGATGGTTTTTACATTTTTAAATGGTTGGGGGGGGGGAAAGACTATTTTGTGACATTTGAAAATTATATTGAAATCAGATTTCAGTGTGACCAAATAAAGGTTCTTGGAAGAATCCGCCTGCCAATGCAGGGGACAGGGGTTCGAGCCCTGGTCTGGGAAGATCCCACATGCCACGGAGCAACTAAGCCTGCGAGCGACAACTACTGAAGCCCGCGTGCCTAGAGCCCATGCTCCGCCACAAAGAGAAGCCATTGCAATGAGAAGCCTGTGTGCCACAACGAAAAGTAGCCCCCGCTCGCTGCAACTAGAGAAAGCCCACGTGCAGCGACGAAGACCCAACACAGCCAAAAGTAAATAAATTTATTAAAAAAACAGTTCTATGAGATTGAAAGATACTCATAATTCTGGAAAACTGTCTAAATAAGTGCTGTGCATTATGGCTATTGTTACATATGCTCATGCAAGCATGATAGAACAAGAAAATGGTACCAGAAAAAGAATTCAAGTACATGTATTTATATTTGCTTTGCAAATATCTAATTTATATATTAGGAAATAAACCTTAGATGGTGAAACTTCAAGCCAGGATTTATCCAACCATTCATGAGGATCCCTCTTCGAGGTCATTAAATTGTGGTCAGCAATTTGTCGAATTAGCAGTGCAGTCTCTTCCACTCCTGGGGCAATTTTAAGCTAAAATATATTTTTTATGTTAGATTATAGGAAATACTAGGAAACAAAATATATCACTCAAAAATTGTTTGCAATTAGGAGGAAAAAAAACCCCAGAAGATTCTAATCTTTGTACACTATTTTAGATATAATTTACTAATTTATCTATGTGAAATCCAGGATGTTTTATTTGTGAGGATGAACAATTTACTTTCCTTCTTTAAATATGATATTCTTGTAGTTTCTAATTTTTGGAACTAAATTGTTATTCTTCACTTCCATTTGGCATTTATTAATAAAACCTTTTAAACATATTTGGTGTTTTATTTCATCTGTATTAGAAAAAAAGCAATTTGGATGTCACTAGCAATAATTAATATTTTGCTTTTTCTAGGTTAAACTTAATAGTTCTCAAATAAAAATAAGAATTAAACAATAGTGCAAGATTTTTCAAAAACAACGTTGAAAAATAAGGATATTTACAGATTAATTTGATGCTGTATTCAAAAAGAAGAATATGTTCTGATTTAGAGTATTCTTGGAATTGTTCATCCAGTTTTGGCTTACTTGATGGTAAGATACCGCTGCCAAAAATGTGTGATGTGTGTGTGTGTTAAACTTAACTCTAAAAAGAATTTCTTAATATCCCCTACTTCCTGTCTCTTGTGTTTTCCTCCATGCCCTTCTCTCTTCTGAAATGCCAGCTTTTTCCTTCCCCTTTCATTTCTATTTTTATCTTCTTCTTTGTCTTTTGGCTTTGGTTGAAGGAAAGATAGTTCATGGGTTAGCAGTTTAATGTGGATAGAGAACACTGCCCTAAACAATCACATCTTAAAAATATGAATATTCTGTCCTGTAGTGGAAATTTAAGAAACAAAGACTGTACAAACCTCACAAAATAATTATGACATTTTTTTTCTTCCACAAGAATAACAAATACAAAACTGCTAGCATATACCTGGGGGTATATGTATGCTAAAGAAGGATTTTCTTTTTATATTAAATATATAGAGTACACAGAAACACACTGTTTGATTCCAAATTTATTTTATTAAAAGTTTTGGATGTTTTGAGACTTTTATTTAAATATAAATTTTATTTTAAAGGGCATAATTTTATAATGGTAATGAATATTACCTTAATTTAAGGGTAAGGATTCTGGAGCTCATGGCTAGACTTTGGGAGATTCAAGAACCCCTGCTAACATTGTTTTCAAAAATTTGCATATGTGTGTATCTATGCATTTTTCTGCAAAGAGAATTCATAAGAAATTTATAGAATTTTTTTATACTAGAGTAAAATATGGCATGACACTACTAGCTGTATTTTCTTTTAGTTTAAGAAAATGTACTTAAATTTCTTAATATTCCCTTTATGGCTAGGCTCTCCAGATGCTTGGAAATAAAAAAATAATCCAACCTGATGGATTTTTTTGGCCTAAGAGGCCAAAAGCCATATTACTAAATGTATTCTAAAATAATACGAGTCTAGGGAACCCCCTTTAATGTCATAAGGTCATCAAGTTAGGAGAATGGGAGGCTTGAGTATTGGTGATACATTGATACAAGAATTAGAGCAAATTAGTCATCTTGTTTCTCAAATTCCATGGAAAAATGGACATACTTTTAAGATTATTACATAAACTTGAAAAGCTTTTGGAGTAGTTTGATCCAGGTGGGAACAGACTTTCATTTGGAATAGACTGTGCCTGAGCAGTACCTCCTATTTCATCTCCAAATGCCCTCCTTGGAACATGTCCTCTGTGGATCATGTCACTGTACCTGAATAGGGTCACTTTCTGGTATCAGATACACCATGTATAGATTTTTAAAATGATTTTCTAAAGCATATTTTGTATATGACTGCTTTCTATTAGCTGAAGAGAAAAGAGGCTGATTAAGTGGTAAAACCTCACTTGAATGAATAAATGAGACAAATTTATATTTATTTAGATAACTTTTCTAAGAATTTTCCTTCTATGTTTAACATGCATCACAGGATCAAAATTATCTGGATTCTATTTCAAATAGATCATTTGTTGATTTTCTTAACAGGTTCTGCTTTCACTGAATTCTATTTAGTAGATGTTTGTTGAATATTTTTACTATGTACAAAACACTGTGCTAGATGCTATAGGTTTTACGAAGAAAAGGGCCTAGTTCTCACCATCCAGGGTGAAGGATATATGAACAAAGACCTCATATTATAATAAAGGTATAAAGCATTATTAGGAGGATGGGAGGAGAGATTCATCTTGAGAGAGTATAACTGGTGCAAATTTTTTAAAGGAGGTGGTATTTGAGATGGGTAGAAAAAGTCAGAACTATGAAGACTGGCAGTAAGGGGATGGGGAATAGTATTTCTGGGGGAAGACAGGACAGAATCAGATGGCTGAGAGGTAGGGGCATATTCAGGAAAAGGTGAGTAAAATGATGTTAAAGGAAGGATTACTAGGGGTCAAATCATGGAGGAGTTTGAATCCACCTGAGGTTAACTCTATTTTGATGAAGTAGGAACCTACAGAAGGTCTTTTGAGCACAAAAATTCAACAACAAATATTTATAAAGAGCCTACTATGTAGGCTCTGTGCTTGGTGCTAGGAAGACAAAAATGAAAAGCACGTTCCCTTTCTTTTATGCTTACAGTCTAGGGAGTGAAATATTCACAGCTGTATTTCAGAAATGTAATTGGTGTCAATATACATGAAGCAAGGGAGTGGGAAAAGAGTAGAAATAAAGAGATTAATTAGGAAGTTACTTTAGAACGCCAAGTGAGAGGTGAAGGCCTGAATTTAGGGAAATAGAAATGGGAGTAGAAAGGAGAGGCACACTCTAGAGACACTGCAGAGTTAAAAGGAAGATTTAGCTACTGATTAGATTAGAATAGTGATGCCATAAACTAGGTGTAAAATACTAACAGAAACCTTAATTAAAATAGAGTTGGGAGACCAGCAGGAGGAGCTCTCATGCCCTACCATGATAGTACAATTCAATAGGAAGAAAGACTTCCTCTTCTTTCCTAGCAAGAGCTCAGCCAATAAGAGGCTGTCACAACTCAGCCAATAAAAAGCTACTATACTTCGAACTCTCAACTCCTCCAATGGACTCTTTATTTACTATACCCCTCCCAACTTCCTTTTCCCCTCTTTAAAAGATTTCACCTCACCTTGTTGTGCTCGGACTTGCATATGGCTTGCCATGGTTGCAGGCCCTGAGTTGCAATTGTTTGTTGATCCCGTATAAACCCATTTTTGCTGCAGAAATAACTGGCAGTCTACTTGTTTTAGGTCAACATCAAGTTTGGGGGAGGATGAGAAGTTGTGTTTTGGATATGCAGAATTTGAGGTACCTGTGGGATATTCATGTGGGGATTTCCAGTAGAATTCTAGAATATAGGTGCAGACCTTAAGAAAAGTTAGAAAAATTTTAAGGATTTTCCTAAAAATGAAAGCTAAATTTGTGGGAATGTCTGAGTTTATCAAGGAAAGAATATAAAGTGATAATAGTAGAGGACTGAGCCCTGAATTTTGGGGAAATATATAAACTTCAGAGAGGGACATTGAAAAAAAGGCAAGAAAGGAGACTGATTAGAGATCACCAAGATATTGCTCTATTCATATGTCATAAGATTTCCATTTTACAGCAGATAAAAACAGTATGTCTCTCATAAGTGAACATTTTTGATCAAGGGATATTTATTTTTATTCATATCCTGACCTGTTTCAAAAAATCTAAGTAGTAATGAAGAGATAAAATATGAATTTAAATTCATTAAAGGCTTTTAGAGCAGAAATTTAAGTGGAAAGAATATTTGTTAATTTGAAACTGTTCTTTATATGGCTTTTAAGTGTTTTTTAGTTTACCGATTTAATGTTTCTTCTCACTGGGCAGTTGAGTTTCAGATTTCATAAATTTTGGTTTATGAAAAATACAAACAAACATATAGAAAAAGAATACCTTTACATCCAGTTCTTCTGATTTTAGCCCAGATGAAACCAAAGCTGCATAAATCAAAGCTAGGTGATGAAGTGTCTTTTCTGTAAGATAGTACCTAAAAAAAAATATATTATTATATTCTACTCATTTGATGTCTGACTATACTTACTAAAATTCATTTTATTTTTCACGTTTTATAAAGTTTTTAGAATAACCTAGCTAAAACAATGCTTGTGTGGCAGACTCGTTTTTTTTGTCCACTCAGCACTCTTTTGTAACAACAGTTCCACCTCCATTCTTCAATAGTACCGTTAAATCTAGGAGATGCTGAGTGTGCGTGTGTGTGTGTGTGTGTAGAAAAGTTTAACTCATCCCCTTACTAGCCCCAGGGATGGCTATGTGACTGAAGCCTAGCCAAGTACCTGGCCAAGGTATCAGGTTCAGATATGAACATATGACCAGAGCCAGGATAACTAGAATCCTCCCTGGGTCTTTTCCCTGAACTGTTAGAAAAAACACTCTTTTAAATGATCATTATATGATGTGATAGAGGTGTTAACTAATACTAAGGTGGTAATTATATTACAGTATATAAATGTATCAAATCAACAGAGTGTACTCCTTGAAGGTACACAATCTTATATTTCAGTTATATCTCAGTAATTTTAAAAAACACCGCTATTTTCCTGTCTATAGTTATTAAGCACATCAGATGTGACTCCAGCTGTGGGTGGATATTTCTACTATCTTTATCCACTTTAAGTACTCCAAGCAACGAAAAAGAAATTTATTGGCTTATATCACTAAGGGGTCCAGGAGAAGACACTTTTGGACCCAGGGACTCAAACAATGTCACTGAGACAATGGCTCTCTTAATCTCTTTGCTCTTCTTTCCTCTGTTGGCTTCTTTCTCAGGTAAGCTCTTTTCAAAAGAGTGGCTGATAAGAGAGACACGCTGTGCCTAAACTGTTTGTTCAAACAATGTGGTTTCTATTGAACACCTGCTTTCTTTTTGGAATCTAGAGTTTTGATTCGTAACTAGCTCTTAATAAAAGCCCTGGGCACTAAGTGTCTGACAAGTTTCCCTGGTAGACAACATTTTACAAACATTATCACAACTCGTTGCTGGGGAAGTCAAGCATGTTCTGTGTGACTCTCCTAGTAGAGGACTCTTGGAAGCTTCCTCCTAGTTTCCTCTGGACTTTGATCCATGCCCTTTCTCCCTTTGCTGAATTTGCTTTGAGTACAAGAATATTTTCAGCGCTGTGAATACTCCTAACAAATCATCAACTTGGGGGTTGTCTTGGGCACTCCTGACACATTTCCTCAAACAGGAACTAATGGCATGAACAACTAAAGTAATTAAAAATTTTTATTTTGTATTTTCAATTCTCCTCATTTGGTCAGTTGATTAAGATACGTTAAAAATGTTCCAATGATCTAAAAATATGAAACCGAGATACCTAGAAGTCCGAAAAGAATTACATTTTATAATATATTATTGTGAATAAATGATAATTCTATCCTGAACACAAAACAATCTCAGAGTGTTACATAATTAATTTTTTTCATGAACATCTGGATAAAAATAAGTGTAAATCTCCTCTTATTATCTCTTGTACTTCAATTGCACCTCTAGGTGGATACCAATCTAAAAACAACTTTAAAAAATTTCACATCAATTATTTATCCAGAATACTTCCAAGTTCTTGATAAAGCTTAAAATGCTTTACAGCCTTTATTAATCTTCAAAATGAAGATTTTAGACCTGAATAATTTTTAAAAATGTCTTTATTGGAGTATAATTGCTTTACAATGTTGTGTTAGTTTCTGTTGTACAACAAAGTGAATCAGCTATAAGTATACATATATCCCCATATCCCCTCCCTCTTGAGCCTCCCTCCCACCCTCCCTATCCCATCCCTCTAGGTGGTCACAAAGCACCGAGCTGATCTCCCTGTGCTATGCAGCAGCTTCCCACTAGTCATCAATTTTACATTTGGTAGTGTATATATGTCAATACTACTCTCTCACTTTGTCCCAGCTTTCCCATCCCCCTGTTAGAACTGTATAATTATTTTAATTTTTCAGTTCTGGTAGAAAGGAAAAACTATGTTAAGTGACTACTAGAGGTTATTGTTAATAGAGGAAGGAATAAGAACCAAGTTGTTTGTATTCTTACATTCTAACTTACACTTATCCTCACATGATAATAATAATTTTATACAAAGAGCTTGGTACAGTAAGATAAACAAAAATGGAGTCAAACAAGAAAGTCAATAAAGGAAAAAAATCACACAGATAATGTAATGTTAAATAAGATAAGATACCGGTACCTTATCTAATAACTAAAGAATATTTTTGAAACTTCTACTATGATGTGGTATGTGTAGTAGTATTGTAGAGATTAAAAAAGTGAATAAGACTAGTGTGCAATTTAGTTGGGAAGATTCATTCATTCAGCCAAGGAGTATTTACCAAGCATCTATCATATGAAAGCAATGTGGTCATTGCTGTAGGGCAAGTGCCCCAAAATGATAATACAAAACAAAATACGATAATATCAAAGATGAAGAAAAAACAGGGAGCTAAGGAGTTCGAGGGTTGGAAAGGTTACAACTAAATATCTGTTTATATGCATGAGTGGGGGATACTGAAGAAAGGTTGAATAGAAAAAGTAGATAGGTCCTGAAAAATAAGCAAAATTTCACCAGATGGAATAGCTGGAGGAAGGAAGGAATATCATAGGAAGAGAGAACTGTATGAGCAAAAGTAGAAGTAGGAAAGCAAGGAGGATGTTTGTAAGCCAATGAGCAGAACTTTTGATTGAAATGGAAAGCAGTGAAAAGTAAGCCTGAAAATATAGGTTAGGATTATATGCCGAAGACTTTGAATATTAGGGGGAGTAGTCTGTATATATTCAGTAAATAATGGGGAAGTCAGTGAAGGTGTTTTATCAGAGTGAAATAATAAGAGCCTGGTTTTAGGAATATTAATTGAGTGTATGACAGATTATGGAGAGTAATGTTGAGAGTCATCTGGAGGTTGGAAAACCATTTGTTATAATAGTCCACATAAAATAATGAGAAACTGAACTAAGATGTTGGTAATATAAATGGAGCGAGGGGAGAGATGAAAGTCCAGTGGTTGAATCTATAGGATTTGTTTTCCAGTCTTGATGACTAAAAGAAAGGCAATGGTCATAAATAGCTAAAGGGCAGAAAAGAGGAGATACAGTTTTGGAGGGAATAGAGAATAAAATGAACTCATACTATGTTAACTTTGAGAGCCTGTGGAATATCAGAGTGGAAATATTATATAGAAAATTAGAGATATTATGTCAGGAAATTCAAAGAGAGACTGCAGCTGCAGATAGAAATATAATAATTATATGCAGAAAGATGATAACTGAAGCTATGGGAGAGGATGATATTTTTAATGGACAAAATAGAAGAAAAAAGAGATTTCATATCTATCTGGAGACTGAGACAAGGAAGAAGAAGAGGTAAAGACAGAGAAGAAGTAGAGAGGTAGAAGATCAAAAACATTGAAGTGCCATGGAACTGAAGAGTTTCAAGGCAGAAAGCACTGACAATACTTCAAAGCAGTGAAAGATAAAAATATTTTTGGATATGATCATAAGAAAGTCACAAATTATGAGTGACATCTGAGAGATAGAGATCAGTATAGAGATAGAGAGAAAAGCCAGATTGCAAAGAATAAAAGGAGAAAGTGAAGGCAGTACGTTCATAAAATTTAGAATGAGGGAAAGGAGAGACATATAATGATAATTTGAGCCAGTGTCTTGGCGTGGATTTGGGGGGCAATTTTTCAGTTATGCACATCAGTGAAAGAAAGTATAGTAAGATGCTAGTTAGTTGGTATATCTAATAAAATTTTAGAGAGAAGTGATTTAAGAATGACATTTTTTAACAGACGAGTCCAGAATTAAAAATTAATAAAAAATGAAACACTCACAGCAGCAATTCTTAGTGAGATATAGAGGGGGGAGCATGATTTGCAATGACTGTCCAGGGGAAATATATCATCTCCAAAATTCCAACTTGTTTTCCTATGGGCATGCCTTCACCTTGAGAATCCCTTACTTAAAGCAAACTAGATGAGCAAGAGGAAAATTTACATAGCTACTTTTATTCGAAGAAGAAGATGGAATAACTTAAAAGATATATATGTGACTTTGGATGGAGACGTGTTTACTTACTCTGACTTTAATGGTTTTTTGGCATATAAAATTATCCAACAATAGCTGTACTGGAATGATAATGCCATCAGTCTCATAATGATATTGTCTGATGCCTTCTCACAGTTTAATTCTTCTAGGTCCTACCAGAAAATAGATAAAATAAAAAGATTCACTAGGTTGACCAGTTGTTACAAAATTATTGTTGCCATATTTCTAGAATCTATGATATATAAATTATAACTTGAGAAGAAGCATGGGTATGGGTTCCCATTTTATGGAAAAATTAAAGTCACACTGGAAGTAGTAGGGGGAAAGCTACAGTAGTTGTAAAACGGTTAATGATAGCCTCAGCAAGGGGGGTTCATGAATCTCCCAAAGTCCTAGACATGAAGCAAGCAGTCTACAGAGTGCTCCTATCTGGGCAAAGTTCTTTGCAGACAGGGATCTGGCTACTCTTAAGGACAAAAACCCATGGGATAATCTGCACTTAATGCTTACTTAAGGAAGATGAAAAACCAGCAGTTAATGGACTTATAGGAATGTCTTTCTAATGATCTAGAATCCCCTTTTTCCTTTAACAATATTAATTTTTGATAGAGTGAATAATTCAAGAAGAATTTTATTCTAACAGTAAGTTATGTAAGCATGGATTAAAACAGTTTTCCCAAACAGGATTTCCCTCCCACAAATAACTGTTATTTAATAACCTTAAATATGCAAGACACAATATTCCATAAGAATCTTTCTAACAGAGCTTTTTTGTTTCCATCATACAATTCTTATAGTATTAACATTTGCTTATCAAATCAGACTTCTACCTTACCATAATACATGCCATTAATTTATACTCCATACCATCAAACTGCTTTCTGCTCTCCACTCCCACACTATTAAATTAATTTCTTTGTAAATTGTACTCCAATCAAGCAAACATATCAGGGAGATTCATACATCTTAAATTCTAAAATATATGGATTTTTGAAGAGATTTTCTCTCTTTTTAAAAACTGACTAATTTATAGGCAATCCCCACTTACTTTAGAGGAAATCCCTTATTACCAATTACAGATTAATATGTTACCTCCTTTTAAGAAACACAGTGGCTAGAATTTGATTTTTTAAGCTTTCAACACTATAATTATTCTATAAATGTATTTAAAAAAAGGTCAATACATAATATTAAAGATACTATATTTGCTCTATCTTAAAGTATGTTAAAAATTACAAGGCATTGAAAAAGCTTGGTAATAGCCATTTTCCACGGTGATGATTTTAGCACTTATGGTTCATTTGCAAAGTTTTGGAAGAAATCATGAGTAGATTATAGTTGAGCTCTCTAAAGCTAATAGATTACATGGTTACACATGTATTTTAATATATTTGATTTATATTTTTTATTGTGTAGTTTCACCTGCAAAATTATGGTGGTGTCCTCATCAATTGTCACCACTACATAATGCTCTGTACCTCCAAAGAGTTTCAATGACTCACTGCAGCATCTCTCCACCAATGTGATATTATACCTGTAAAATATAATATTTTGGGGTGACAGATGGCTAAGAAAAATTCTTTAAGAAAAACTGTATTGTCCTCCTGCATATTAAATTGTTTGAACTACTGTTCAAGTTTCATACCTCAATTTATTCTACTTAATAAATTTGAGGAATGAAATTATGAATTATTCAGTTTAAGACAAATTAGTTGAGATGTGTTGCCTTAGGTATTTTGCTAAATATCACTGTACATGATACTATTATAAATGTCTTTTGTTTGTTTTTTGGGGTTTTTTTTTTTTTGCCCACACTCACGTGGCTTGTGGGATTTTAGTTCCCCCACCAGGCACTGAACCTGGGCCCCCGGCAGTGAGAGTGTGGAGTCCTAACCACTGGACTGCCAGGGAATTCCCCTATTATAAATGTCTTGACCAACTTATTCTGGCTCCGTAAGTAATAATTCATGAAATTAAAACATTGTGTTATGAGACTAAAACATTCTGCATTTATCAGAATTTTCTTTTTTCTCCTGAAAAGTTGTCTAGATTTAAACTATCTTTTATAAGCTCACAGTTTTCTGTGAATGCCCCACAGCCTTAAGATATAAAAACAAAAGTGTGGAAAATAGTTCTGCATTTTAACGAAGGTCACAGCATAATTATCCTTCCTTGATATATAGCCCAATGTCTAACCCTCCTGTGACAACTTGTATGCTATGATAGTGTTTTAGATCATTTAAAAATGCTCCGTGTTGGTATGATGTTAGAACTAAAGGTCTAAAAACTTGAGAATTCATTTAGAACTTCATAATCTTGTTTCCTAGTCAGTATTTAAAGTCCTCTAAATAAGAATACTCATTCTTGGGCTTCCCTGGTGGCGCAGTGGTTGAGAGTCCGCCTGCCGATGCAGGGGACACAAGTTCGTGCCCCGGTCTGGGAAGATCCCACATGCTGCGGAGCGGCTGGGCCCGTGAGCCATGGCTGCTGAGCCTGCGTGTCCGGAGCCTGTGCTCCGCAATGGGAGAGGCCACAGCAATGAGAGGCCCGCGTACCGCAAAAAAAAAAAAAAAAAAAAAAAAGAATACTCATTCTCAATACTATCAATGACCCAAAGACATGACCATGTAATTCACAGAACCCCCCCCCACATAAAATCCTCATATTTGCTGGTAACAAAAGAAATGCAATTAAAAATGAATTGAAATAATAAGTAACTATTTTTCTCCACAAAATTGATATATAACCAAAAAAAGACAATATTCAATAATTATGATGGTGTACTATAGGGAGAGAAGTATAAGTTGACATAAACTCTATGGAAAACTATTCCTATGTGATATAATTCCAGGCTTGAATCAGAAAGAAATAGTGCCACATATATAGCATAATATTTAGCCAATTAGGGTATATATATCTTTCCTAAGTTATGAAATCAATAACTTACTTGGTTTCTAACAACTGAAGTATTTCTGGAGTATTAAGAAGTCCTTCAGATGCAAAAAACACATATGGAATCTGAATTTCCAAAAGAAAACCACCAAAACTATCCAGCAAGGTGCTTCCTAAATATGAAAAAATTTATAAATATTTCTCTTTTTTCTCATCCCTCGGTTCTTTCTCTTTTTACTAAACATGAGAATAACAGGTGTATGCTCAAGGAGTAGTATAAAAATAAAACATATTCATTGTAAAAATATGAATTCAGAATAAAGGTCTGAAGAATAAAATAAAAATCATGTTATTCTACTCCTAGAAATAATAGTTAATAGAATTTATTAAAACTACTATATACTAAAAACAGAGTTTAACACATACTTCCACACTGTTTTCTATATGTTTGGTTGTCTATACTTACACATGTACATTCACTTGAAAAAATAAGGAAAAGAAAAAACAGGATCATACTCTACCTGAATGTCAATATCTGCTTTATTCAATTAGTACATATTGGACATTTCCTGTGTAAATATATATACTGATTTACATCAAAATTTAAAATTATGCACAATAATCCATAGGGAATGCTACAGATCAATAGGAAAAAGATCATATACCTCAACAAATAAGTGGACAAAGGACATAAACAGGCAATTTATAAAAGAATGGCTACACAAGATCAATTCACTTATGAAATGATATGGATAATCAAAGAAATGCAAATTAACACAACTATAAAATATTATTTGCCTCTAATCCTTTCAAAAATTTAAAAGATTAATAATACCTACTCATAGTAAAAATATGAGGGAAAGGATTCTCTCACACTTTCCGCATAAATTGGGATAGAATTTCTGGAAAGCTATTGGCAATATATAAATGTGTGTATACCTTTGAACCAGCAGTTCATTTTACCCTGGAATTTTTACTTCTTAGAACAAGTACATAAAGATATATAAACTAGTATAAATCTTGTGGTATAATAGTAGAAAATTGAAGCATTATAAATGACCCAAATAAGGAATTGGTTGAATAAATTCAGTTTAAAGATGAATGTTCACCTTTTATCCTTTCTTGAACCCATGTTTTAATTATTTAATGAAGTTAATGCTTAAATCTCTGTATCAAAGATTCCAAAGTAATAATTATGGTTACTGTATTTTTAGAATTGAGTTGGAATGCCTCAGAATTCAAACTTCCTACTCATACTTGAGGTGGATGGAAGGTGACTTATGGCAAGTTTTGAATGAGAGATGCACTGGGACTAAAAATATACAGCCTTTTTAATTTAATGGATCTGAGAATTCACAACCTTAGTCATGTGAAGTGTTACTGAGAAATACAAAGAAACCAATTGCTATGCAAAGTGGTTTAGACTCTTTGCCAAGCATTTGTGCATAATTTTTTGTTGTGTATTAAAAGTTCTCTGTGTCAGTCAACATACTATGACATATTTTTCCCTAAAATTCAATAAAAATATTGTTGCATAAAAGTCAGATTAAGATTAGATATAATTATAATTTAATTGTGCTATTATAAGTAAAATTTAGAAACTAAAGGGATGAAGACAAATAGAATCAGTAAAGGCTATTTTACAAAAGAGGAATATGAGGCAAGAGATAGTTAAAGGCCTTGCTCAAGGTCACACAGTTGGTGGTGAGGTTAGTGCTTGAACTCAAGTCTTCTAATGCTATAGGTTATTCTTTCCATAGATCAGAAATAGAAAGCAGAAAATTTTCACTCTAATGGAACAAAAAAGGAATTTTAGTTTATATCCTTACTCTTTAAAACTGTGTCTGGAAGAATCACTTTAAAGGCCAAGTAAGGAATATTCAATTTTTCGCAATGTTCAGCCCAATAAGAGTTTTCTACAAAATTGTATTCCACCACAAATGAGAAATTACTCCAGGGGAAATCTGCTCCAATATATTGATTGTGTACAACTGCACAGAAACTTGTACTGAATACAAAAGAAAGCCAAGAAAATAGAATTAGTCTTGTGTCATTATACACTTGGAATGCTAAAAGATGACTGTTTTGGCTATTTTATTCTTCTCTAATCTATGCCTACTTATCTTGGAAGGACACTGGCATATTTTCTGTTGACTTGTTTTCCAATTGTGCTAACCTCTTTTTATCTTTCTTTTTGATGGTCATACTTTAAAAAAACAAACAAACCAGGATATAAAAAAACTGTGGACTATTTCACATCCTCATATGCAAGGGACCCTATTTTATTACCTGAGTCTTATCAGTAATACACAAATCACCATGAGAAATCAACCTCATTTTCTTATAAATGTGAGATTTTAATCTTTGAGAATCTATATAGTAGAATATTACCTGATTACTTTGTTATTTATTTATTTATTTATTTATTTAGGCTGTATTGGGTCTTCATTGCTGCATACAGGCTTTCTCTAGTTGTGGCGAGCGGAGGCTACTCTTCATTGCAGTGCGCAGGCTTCTCATTGCGGTGGCTCCTCTTGTTGTGGTGCATGGGCTCTAGGTGCACAGGCTTCAGTAGGTGTGGCACACAGGCTCAGTAGTTGTGGCTCGCGGGCTCTACAGTGCAGGCTCAGTAGTTGTGGGGCACAGGCTTAGTTGCTCCACAGCATGTGGGATCTTCCCAGACCAGGGCTTGAACCCGTGCCCCCTGCATTGGCAGGCAGATTCTTAACCACTGTGCCACCAGGGAAGTCCCTACCTGACGACTTTGAAATGGCTTTTTTTTTTCCTCAATGGGCTTCATAAGTGATTTAACAACAAAAAGGTGGGTACTTAAATATCATAAGTTTATCTTTCCCAGCTTCGAATTTCATATAACATAGAATTTACTATAATTAAAATTCTCTACTGCTTTCTATCTAGAAATAACTTCTACATAAAATAAGGCAAAATGAAAACATTTTTAGACAAGTCAACACTAAATTTATTATTAGTAGGCTCTCACTGAAAGAATTTCTAAGTGATGTACTACAAGAAGAAGGAAACTCAAAAGGAATGAAGAAAATATAAGAAGCAATGCTGAGCAAAAACACTGGTAAAAAAGAAACAAGTGTAATTCTAAATAGGTACTATTTGTACTGACACTAACAATAACAATGATAATTTGGAGATATTAAAGAAAGATTGAACTAAAATTCTGGATGACAATAATACATAATACACAAGGCAATAAACTTAGTTAAAGCATTTTTCAGGAAGAGGGTGGAGACATTAATTTCAGGTTTTATTAAACCTTTTTTGGGGCTTCCCTGGTGGTCCAGTGGTTAAGAATCTGCCTTCCAATGCAGGGGACATCAGTTCAATCCCTGGTCGGGGAACTAGGATTCCACATGCCGCAGGGCAACTAAGGCCGCGCACTGCAACTACTGAGCTGGTGCGCTCTGGTGCCCACATACTGCAACTAGAGAAGTCCACGTGCCTCAACAAAAAGACCTGCATGTCGCAACGAAGATCCCATGTGCCGCAACTAAGACCTGAGGTAGCCAAATAAGTAAATAAATAAATTTTTTCAAATTGGTTAAAAAAAACTGTTTAAAAAGTTAAGTTCTAGGAGAAACTGCACTTTTCCTGTGGAACTGGTATGTCTCCTCCCCATAGATGAACAAATAAGATTTTACCCATTTAAAACACCTTTGGATTCCAGAAAATCTTTTTTGTTTGAATGTAAGACAGTCAGGGTCAAACCTGTTGGAAAAAAGAGTAATATAAAAAGTTTTTTTCAATATTTTGTTCATATATATTTTTAGGTGTGTCATATATTTCACTACCATAAAAATGAATTAAAGATCTGTGAACAAGGATTATTTTTCTAAGTCCAGGGAATCAGAAAGTTTGAGCCATGGGCACTGTTTCTGGTGTGTATGTATGTTGTGTGTATATAAGTCTGGAAATTCTGAATTTATTATGTAAAATAATAAAATGGATCAAAAACTTGATGTTAAAGCATTAACATTGAACAATGTTCAAGCATTTGTTATCAAATGAAGCATAATTTAAAACTCCCTACCTTCTATTTTGTTAAGGATTTTAATGAGTAAATGTTTTTCACCATTTGAGTCCATTCTTATTATAATCAGCACCTGTTCAAAAATAAGAATTTCATATACATGTATATCTGAATGATTATTCTTTTTCATATTCTTTTGCTACAGTGACAAAAATAACAAACTTAATTGGTTACATGAAACTAATGACAATAAGGTGGCAAAGTAAATATTTGTGTTGCAAAAGATATCAGTGCTTGAACGCAAAGGAATAAATTCTGGTAAGATCAAATATTAATGAGGAAAGTATTTTTTGGAGTAGGGCATTCTTAGTATTCCTCAAGAATTCCAATATAGGTGACTATATATAAGTTGTCTCTGCCTGTACTGTAAGTGTTAAATTTAACCCAGGCAGGTTTGAATTGCTGGAGAAAACCAATGATTTGCTGCTATACTTTCCTACTTACCATTACAGTTTTGGGGGTGTGCAGGGTGGAGATAACAAATCAACCATAGGTTGTTTCTGTATCTTGGCTATTGTAAATAATGCTGCAATGAACATAAGGGTGTATCTTTTCAAACTAGTGTTTTTGTATTCTTTGGTCAAATACCTGGAAGTGGGGTAGATGGTTCATATGGGAGTTCCATTCTTAATTTTTTAAGGCATCTCTATACTGTTTTCCATAGTGGCTGCACCAACTTACCTTCCCACCAACAGTGTTTGAGGGTTCCCTTTTCTCCAAATCCTCACCAATATTTATTATTTCTTGCCTTTTTGATAATAGCCATTATGATAGGTGTGATGTGATATCTCATTGTGGTTTTGATTTGCATTTCCCTAACAATTAGTGATGTTGAACATCTCTTCATGTGCCTATTGGCCATCTGTATGCCTTTTTTGGGAAAATGTCTATGAAGCTCTTCTGCCCATTTTTAAATTTTTTGTAGTTGTTGTTGAGTAGTATGAGTTCTTTATATATTTTGGATATTAACACCATATTGAATATAATAATTTACAAATATATTCTCCTATTCAATAAGTTGTCTTTTCATTTTGATGATGATTTTCTTTGCTGTGCAGAAGCTTTTTAGTTTGATGTAGTCCCATTTGTTTATTTTTGCTTTTGTTTCCCTTGCCTGAGGAGACATAGCCAGAAAGATATTGCTCAGAATGATGTCAGAGTGTACTGCCTATGTTTTATCATTTCAGGTCTTACATTCCAATCCTTAATCCATTTTGAGTTGATTTTTGTGTACGGTGTGAGACAGTGGTCTACTTTTTTTTTTTTTTTGGTATGTGGCTGTCCAGTTGTCCCAACACCATTTATTGAAGAGACTATCCTTTCTCTATTGTTTCTTCTTTGTTCCTTTGTTGTAAATTAATTGTCCATATATGTGTGGGTTTATTTCTGGGCTCTCAGTTCTGTTCCACTAATCTATACATCTGTTTTTCTGCCAATACCATGCTCTTTTGATTACTATAGCTTTGTAATGTAGTTTGAAATCAGGAATTGTGGTGCCTCCAGCTTTGTTCTTTTTTCTGAGGATTGCTTTGGCTAGTTATGGTCTCTTGTGGTTCCATAGAAATTTTAGGATTTTTTGTTCTATTTCTGTGGAAAAATGTCCTTGGGATTTTGGTAGGGATTGCACTGAATATGTAGAATGTTTTAGGTAATATGGACATTTCAACAATGTTAATTCTTCCAATCCATGAGCATGGAACATCTTTCCATTTATTTGCATCTTTAATTTCCTCCAACAATATCTTATAGTTTTCAGTGTACAGGTCTTTCACCTCCTTGGTTAAATTTATTCCTAGGTATTTTTTGTTCTTTTTGTTGTGATTGTAAATGGGATTGTTTTCTTAATTTCTCTTTCTGCTAGCTCATTTTTATTTTTATTATTATTATTATTTTTTGCAGTACGTGGGCCTCTCACTGTTGTGGCCTCTCCTGTTGCGGAGCACAGGCTCCGGACGCGCAGGCCCAGCGGCTGTGGCTAACGGGCCCAGCCACTCCGCGGCATGTGGGATCCTCCCGGACCAGGGCACGAACCCGTGTCCCCTGCATCGGCAGGTGGACTCTCAACCACTGTGCCACCAGGGAAGCCCTGCTAGCTCATTTTTAGAATATAGAAATGCAATAGATTTTTATATGTTGATTTTTTACCCTGCAACTTTACTGTATTTGTTATTTCTCATAGTTTTTTGGTGGAGTCTTTAGGGTTTTCTACACATAAAATCATGTCACCTGCAACAGTGACAGTTTTACTTTTTCCTTTCCAATCTGGATGCATTTTATTACTTTTTCTACCTAATTGCTCTGGCTATAATTTCTAATACTATATTGAATAAGAGTGGTGAGAGTGGGCATCCTTGTCTTGTTCCTGATTTTAGAGGGACAGTTTTCAGCTTTTCACCATTGAGTATGATGTTAGCTGTGGGTTTGTCATATATGGCCTCTATCATTCTGAGATACACTCCTTCTACACCCATTTCACTGAGAGTTTTTTTAATCATAAATAGGTGTTGCATCTAGTCAAATGCTTTTTCTGCATCTATTGAGATGATCATATGTTTTTTATCTTTCATTTTGCTAAGGTGTATCACACTGATTGGTTTGAGAATATTGAACCATCTTTGCATCCCTGGAATAAATCCTACTTGATAATGCTATATGAACCTTTTAATGTATTGTATTTGGTTTGCTAATATTTTGTTCAGGATTTCTGCATCTGTATTCATCAGAGATATTGGTCAGTAATGTATATTTTTTGTATTGTTTTTGTCTGGACTTGGTATCAGGATAATGCTGGCCTTGTAAAATGAGTTAGAAAGTGTTCCCTCCTCTTCAATATTTTGGAAGAGTTTGAGAAGGATGGATATTAATTCTTCTTTGAATGTTCAGAATTCACTTGTGAAGCCATCTGATTCTGGGCTTTTGTTTTTTAGGAGGTTTTTTTTCATTACTGTTTTAATCTCTTTACTAGAAATCTGTCTATTCAATTTTTCCATTTCTTCATAATTCAGTCTTGGAAGGTTGCATGATTCTAAGAATTTCTTCATTTCTTCTAGGTTGTCTACTTTGTTGGTTACTAACTATTCAGAATATTCTCTTACAATCTTTGTATTTTTGTGGTATCCATTGTTATTTTTCTCCTTTATTTTCTAATTTTATATATCAGAGCCTTCTCTTTTTCTTAGTGAGTCTGGTTAAAGGTTTGTCATTTTTGTTTACCTTTTCAAAGAACCAACTCTTAGTTTCGCTGATCTCTTCTATTGTCTTTTTAGTCTGTATTTTATTTACTTTTGCTCTGATCTTTATTATTTCCTTCCTTCTACTGACTTTGGGCTTCATTTGTTTTTTTTTTCTAGTTCCTTTAGGTGTAAGGTTAGATGATTTATTTAAGACTTTTCTTGTTTCTTGAGATAGGCTTGTATTGATATAAACTTCCCTCTTAGTACTGCTTTTGCTGCATCCCATAGATTTTGGTATATTGTATTTTCATTTTCATTTGTCTTAAGGTATTTAAAAAATTCTCCTTTGACTTCTTCATTGGCCCAATAGTTGCTCAGTAGCATGTTGTTCAGTCTCCACATATCTGTGATGTTTTCAGCTATCTTCTTATAGTCTCATAGTGTTGTGGTTGGAAAAGATGCTTGATATGGTTTCAATCTTCTTAAATTTATTGAGACTTGTTTTGTGTCCCAACATACGGTTTATCCCTGAGAAAGTTCCATGTGTGCTTGAGAAGAATGTGTATTTTGATGCATTTGGATGGAATGTCCTGTACCAATCTATCAAATCCATCCGGTTTAATGTTTCATTTAAGACCACTGTTTCCTTGTTGACTTTCTGTCTTGATGATCTATTTATTAATGTAAGTGGGGTGTTAAAGTCCCCTCCTATTATTGTGCTGCACCAATTTCTCCCTTTAGGTCTGTTAGTAATTGCTTTATATATTTTGGTGCTCCTATGTTAGGGGCATAGATATTACTAACTATTATGTCTTTTTTTTGTTGTTTGTTTTGCTATTATGTCTTTTTGATGAGTTATCCCCTTTATCAGAATATAATGTCCTTCCTTGTCTCTTGTTACCTTTTTTTGGCTTAACATGTATTTTGTCTGATATGACTATGGCTACAACTGCTTTCTTTTGGCTGTTGTTTGCTTGGAGTATCATCTTCTATCACTTCACTTTGAAGTTTGTCTTTAGAGCTGAAGTGAGTCTCCCAGAGGCAGCATATAGTTGGCTCTTGTTCTTTTAATCCATCCAGCCACTTTGTGTCCTTTGATTGGTGAATCCAATCCATTTACACTTAGGGTGATTATTGATAGATGAGTATTGAGTACTGCCATTCTATCTTTTGTTTTCTGGTTGTTCTATATCTCCATTGTTTCTTTTTCCTGTGTTTCGGTCTGCCATTTTGGTTTGGTAGTTTTCTATGATGTTTTTCTGTTTCCTCTTTTTTTTGTTTTGTGTCTGTTCTAGATTTATGCTTGGTGGTTACCAAGAGGTTTGTGTGAAATGTATCATAGATAAAGTAGTCCTTTTTCTGCTGATAGCATCTTATCTTCATTTGCCTATATGGGTTCCCTTCTTTTCCTCTTCCCCTTTTATGTTTTTATTGTCTCAAATTATCCCTTTTTATATTGCATTTGTTACCAAATTGAAGTGGCTATTGTTTTTTTCCTGATATTTCTCCCTTTAACCTTTATGTTGTAATAAAATATTTAAAAACCTATTCTGATACAGAGTTGCAATTTTCTGATTCGGTTTATCTATTTATCACCTTAAAGTTTTGTGTACTTTTGCCTTTTTTTTCTGGCAGCAGAGCTCCTTTCAACATTTCTTATAAGGCAGGTCTAGTGTTGATAAAAATCCCTCAGCTTTTGTTTGTCTGGGAAAGCCCTTATTTCTCCTTCATATCTGAATGATAACTTTGTTGGACAGAGTATTCTTGGATGACAGTTTTTATCTTTCAGTATTTTGAAAATGTCATTCCACTCCCTCCTGGCCTGTTGAGTTTCTGCTGAGAAATCTGCTGATCTGCTAATAGGGATTCCTTTGTAGGTTGCATCCTTTTTTCACTGACTGCATTTAAAATTCTTTTTCATTGACTTTTTTTTTTTTTTTTTTGCGGTATGCAGGCCTCTCACTGTTGTGGCCTCTCCCGTTGTGGAGCACAGGCTCCGGACGTGCAGGCTCAGTGGCCATGGCTCAAGGGCCTAGCTGCTCTGCGGCATGTGGGATTTTCCCAGACCAGGGCATGAACCCGCGTCCCCTGCATCGGCAGGCGGACTCTCAACCACTGTGCCACCAGGGAAGCCCTTTCGTTGACTTTTGACAGTGTCTTGGAGAAGATCTTTTTGCATTGAGGTGATTAGGTGTTCTCTTAGCTTCATAGACTTGTATATCCAGTTCCTTCCCCAGGTTTGGGAAGCCCTCAGCTGTTATTTCTTTAACTAAACTCTCTGCTACCTTCTCTGTTTATTCTTCTTCTGGGATAACCATTACCCTAATGTTGCCCTTCCTAAAAGAGTCAGATAATGCTCATAAAATTTCCCCCTTTTTCATATCTTAATTCTTTTTCCTCTTCTACCTGTACCATCTCTAGATTTCTAAATTTGAGCTCAATAATTCTTTCTTCCATATGGTCTTCTCTATTTCCAGTGCTTTCTAATGAATTCTCAATCTCATTTATTGAGCTCTTCAGCTTCAGAATTTCTGTTTGGTTCTTTTTTAGTTTCAGTCTCTTTGGTAAAGTATTCCTTCTGTTCATTAATTTTATTCCTGAGCTCATCGAACTGCCTTTCTGAGTTTTCTTGTAGCTTGTTGTTTCTTCATGACAGCTATTTTGAATTCTCTATCAGTTAGATTGCAATATTTCATGACTTTAAGTTTGATTTCCACTGAATTGTCATTTTGTTTTTGTGATACAGTGTTGCTGTGGTTCTTCATGGTGCTGGATAAGTTGTTCCTCAGCTGACACATCTGAAGTAGTGAACACCTTTCTTCTTCAGGTAAAAATAATTTTTTCTACTTGATTTTAATGAACCAACAAGTTATAAATTAGAAGCCTTTCTCTTTTTTAAAAAAAACATAAGACCCTCTTAGGGGATTTATTTAACACAAGGAAAAGATTTATCCAGCAAAAAAAATCTACTGAGACACAGCAGTTCCCTTTTCAGAGGTGCTGCAATAAAGAAGACAATAGCAATATCTTTACTGTTTAGGTTGATACAATTATTGGCTGGGTGAAAGCAAGGAGCAAAAAATATAAATTTCACACTCAGTGACCTAGTAATTTGTCAGTCATTTTTCTGCATTAAACCTAATGCATCCTCTGGGACTGGGGCAGAGGATTCCAGAGAAATTGCACTCCTGGCCTGGCCATGCTCCAAATTCCACACCATCTTTTCTATTCCTTTCTTTCTTTCTTTCTTTCTTTCTTTCTTTTTTAAATTTTCATTGAGGTATAGTTGATTTACAATGTTGTATTAGCTTCAGTTATACAGCAAAGTGAATCAGTTATACATATACATATATCCATTCTTTTTTTAGATTCTTTTCCCATATAGGCCATTACAGCATATTGAGTAGAGTTCCCTGTGCTATACAGTAGGTTATTATTAGTTGCCTATTTTATATATAGTAGTGAGTATATGTCAATCCCAATCTTCCAATTTATCCCTCCTCCCTTATCCCCTGTTAACCATGTTTGTTTTCTACATCTGTGACTCTATTTCTGTTTTTTAACTAAGTTCATTTATACCCTTTTTTTAGATTCCACATATAAGTGGTATCATATATTTGTCTTTCTGTGTCTGACTTACTTCACTCAGAATGACAATCTCTAGGTCCATCCATGTTGCTGCAAATGGCATTATTTTGTTCTTTTTTATGGCTAAGTAATATTCCATTGTATATATGTGCCACATCTTTTTTATCCATTCCTCTGTTGATGGACATTTAGATTGCTTCCATGTCCTGGCTACTGTAAATAGCATTGCAATGAACACTGGGATGCATGTATCTTTTCGAATTATGGTTTTCTCTGGGTATATGCCCAGGAGTGGAATTGCTGGGTCGTATGGTAGTTCTGTTTTTAGTTTTTTAAGGAACCTCCATACTGTTCTCCATAGTGGCTGTACTCCTTTATATTCCCACCAACAGTGTAGGAGGGTCCCCTTTTCTCCACACCCTCTCCAGCATTTACTGTTTGTAGATCTTTTGATCATGGCCATTCTGACCCGTGTGAGGTGATACCTCATTGTAGTTTTGATTTGCATTTCTCTAATAATTAGTGATTTCTTAAAAGACTTATTTATTATTTATTTATTTATTTAATTTATTTTTGGCTGCATTGGGTCTTAGTTGTGGTACTTCGGGCTCTTCGTTGCAGTGCATGGGTTTCTCGCTAGTTTTCTCTTCTCTAGTTGTGGCACACGGGTTCCAGAGTGCGTGCGGTCTGTAATATGGGGCCTGCAGGCTCTCTAGTTGAGTCGTGTGAGCTCAGTAGTTGTGGCACGCGGGCTTAGCTGCCCCGTGGCATGTGGGATCTTAGTTCCCTGACGAGGCTTTGAACCTGTGTCCCCTGCATTGTAAGGTGGATTCTTTACCACTGGACTACCAGGGAAGTCCCTAATTAGTGATGTTGAACATCTTTTCATGTGCTTTTTGGCCATCTGTATGTCTTCTTTGGAGAAATGTCTATTTATATCTTCTGCTCATTTTTTGTTTGGATTGTTTGTTTTTTTGATATTGAGTTGCATGAGCTATTTGTATATTTTGGAGATTAATCTCTTGTCGGCTGCTTCATTTGCAAATATTTTCTCCCATTTTAAGGGTTGTCTTTTTGTTTTGTTTATGGTTTCCTTTGCCGTGTAAAAGCTTTTAAGTTTAATTAGATCCCATTTGTTTATTTTTGTTTTTATTTTCCTTAGTCTAGGAGGTGGATCAAAAAAGATCTTGCTAAGATTTATGTCAAAGGGTGTCCTGCCTATGTTTTGCTCTAAGAATTTTACAGTGTCCGGCCTTACATTTAGGTCTTTAATCTATTTTGAATTTATTTTTGTGTATGGTGTTAGGAAATGTCCTAGTTTCATTCTTTAGCATGTAGCTGTCCAGTTTTCCCAGCACCGCTTACTGAAGAGGCTGTCTTTTCTCCATTGTAAATAGAAGCCTTTCTCTTATTTTCCAGTAGGTGGCACTATAGCACATTGTTTTCTCTTACCTGCGTTGCCTCTGGTTGTGTTTTGAGTATTGGCACTTTCTACCCTCTGTGTCTATGTCAGAGGGGTCACCCAAAGCATTTGTTGTCACTGCTTGTGCCTCTGGGGTTGTTGGTGCCTTGCTGTTTCTGGTGTTACTGATGTCACTGCCTGAGTACTAGGATGGTGGCCTCATTTGGGATCCTTGAGTCATAGGCTCTGCCATTGCAGGAGGAGCAGGAAGGCCGGGAGGAGGAACTGGGGTCATTTGTGCCATTCCTTTTCTGGTGCTCTTGGGTTTCTGAGCTCACCCACTGCTGATGGAGGGGGGGCGCCAGAGCTGTGGGTGGCTCTGAGCTGGAGGGACAGGGTCGCAGGCCTCGTGCCACGGCTGCTCAGCTATCTGTGGCTGTGGGTACCAGTGCAAGTGGGAGGCCGGGGTCATGTGGGATGCCACCCTCGCTGCTACTGGGTTCTTTGGACTGGGGTTCAGCTGCTGCAGCCCAGGGGCCAAAATTGCAGGCACTGCCTATGCTGATCCTCCAGTTCTGCCTCTTCTATGGGTTCCATTCCACCTATCTTTACATGTACAGATGGGTGGAACTCTCCAGTGTCCTGGTGTTAGGCAAAGGCCCCTTTGTTGAGTTGTGGATGTTTTCCTCGTTGCAGATTGAAGGGGAGAGCCGAGAGAGCATCTCTTCCTGCCATGATGCTGACGTCACTCCCCAATTTTAAATTTCTTACTGATTGATTTAATTTGTTTTAATGACTTAGGCAAGTTACCCAAGTAACCATAGAGTTGGGGATAAAAATATCCCCAGCAGGGACAGAGAGGAAAACGAAGAAAAAGGCCAAATTTGTTTCCAGATTTAGTGTAAAGATTTTGAGATGCTTTTCTGCTTGAAAATATTTTTTAAAGTATTTTCTCTTAAATCTTTACTTATGCAAACTTTGTTCAATGCTTGAGGTAGAGTGGGCAAAAAATTTCCAACATAATCCAAGGAATAAACAAGTGCTTTTTTTTTTTTTAGAATTATGTAAGATGAGATTCTGGCTCAATATCTAAAAATTAATTATTGTAGTTCTATTGTTGGGTATGTGTTCATGAACTTACAAGTAGAAAACAAAATTTTTGAGATTTAAAGGATTAATCCACAGAAAACTATGTATAATACAAATTAAAGGGCTTCCCTGGTGGTGCAGTGGTTGAGAGTCCGCCTGCTTATGCAGGGAACATGGGTTCGTGCCCCGGTCCGGGAAGATCCCACATGCCATGGAGCGGCTAGGCCCGTGAGCCATGGTCGCTGAGGCTGCGCGTCTGGAGCCTGTGCTCCGCAACGGGAGAGGCCACAGCAGTGAGAGGCCCACATACCGCAAAAAAAAAAAAAAAAAAAAAAAAGTAAAGTATTAAAAAAATTCAAGACATATAAATAATGATGGCAATGATCCTTTCTCTGGGTCTGATTCTGTCCTGTTAACTTACTTAAGGAGAAAACTGTCAAGGGACCAAATAGTATATACTATACTATTTCATAATTCCAAATTAAATGCAAAAATTTATCTTACATCCAATTCTTATATAAGCTGATTGCTGTTATCTGCTTTATTTCAGTACTTACCTTAATTTGCTGTCCACTTTGCATCCAATTTAGTATCTGACATTGCAATTCTTGTAACTTGTAGTTGGTTTCAGGCTTTTTTTCCCTAATAAACTGTACAATCTTCAGCTGTCGCCAAATGTCATCCAAATAGGAGCCTAAAATGCTTTTGTAGATATCTTTTGCATTTGACAAATATCCTGTTAAAAAAAAGTGGGGAAAAAAGCATGTCTTTTTGTTCTTTTAGAAACTGCATGGTAAAAACCTAAAAGGAAATAAGGGTCATAGCAGAGACAGTTAAATTTCCCTTTACTACTTTTCTGATTTTGATCAAAGATAGCAACTAATGAAAACCTTAAATTTAAGTGAAGCTGAGAAATATGTAGCAAATGTCTACTTTTAAGCTACATAATACCAATATAACTGGATATACTCTACATATTCTCTGAATATTTCTCATCCTTTCCTGCCTTCTGGCTTGTTAAATGCTATTGCCTTCTTCCTAAACCCTAGAATCTACACTTACATGCAAGTCCTGTGGAAATGCATTTCACTGAGATTTTCTTGGTATGCTATCGATACAGCTTTGCACCTGATTTCTGGTTATTTATGTATATGATTTAACAACCTCACTAGTCTATAAGCTCTCATAATCCATGATATTTACGCATAATTAATTTATGTAGCTGCTAAAACAGCAGTGCCTAAATTCAGACTCACTAAGAGCAATTTTAAACATAGAATCCTGAGACCTATCCTTGAAGGTTCAAATTCAAGAAACCTAGATTGAGTCCCAGGGATTCCCATGTGTAAAACTTCTCCCAGTGATTCTACTGCACAGTGAATTTTGTGAATTACTGAAGTAGAGCACCTGGCAGAGTAACTTATGTAGATCAGGTATTCAGTGAATATCCTGAATATTGATATTGAATGTCTTGACATTGAATATCAATATTCAATGAATAATAAATACAATAATAAATCAAAAATTTAATGTTCATGTTCATATTTTTATACTATGTACATATTAATTCTAATTTTATATTAATACAGCTAGAGTGATGGGCAATTTAGAGACTGACTTACGTTCTTTCTGCTTACTAATCTCCAAACTTCCCACTGATTTCTCCATACTGCCATTAGACGTAACCTTCTGAAAGACAAACCTAATCCAGTAGCTTCCCTGTTTCAATGGTTCCCTATCATTTACAGAGTAGTGACTGAACTCTTTTGTGTAGCTTAAAAGGCTTTTCATGATTTGGCTCTTTCTTACTTCTTCAGGCTTAGCTCTCTTTGCTTTCCACCTTGTACTCTTCAATTTAGCCACATGGAACTGTTTGCCATACACCCACTAAGTCATTCTTCTGGGCTCTTAATTCTGCCTACAATACCCTTTCATACTTTATGTACTTGGCAAACTCCTACTTATTTTTAAAAAATTCAGCTTGAAAGGGTAACAGTCACCATCCTTTGTGCCATGACTATGTATCTCTACTACAGTACCCATTACACAATACTGAATTTATTTCTGGGTTAAAGCCCAGAAGTGAAACTCTATACTTTTAACCTTGAAACTAATTATCTTGCTAGTTTGGGAGAAGAAGCAAATTGGAAGCTGGGAGAAAATACAAAATTCTGGGTCCAGGGTAGGCAGCCAGACCCACATGGACCTTTCTTCCTCTGTCACTATTCACAGAGAAAGAAAGGAGGACAACCTAACTTGCTCTTTGATTTTGAGAGGTTTAGAGGAGTGAGAAAGCCTTCTACTAAAAATGTCCAAGGTAGCAAGGTTACTCATTATGGCTTGGTACCTAGGGTTTAAGAAGTTATGTTTTCCAACAAGGATTTTACTTTTATAAGTATTCCTCAAGGTAGCCAAATAGTAATGCCAAAGTTTGATTTAGTAAAGGCATTTCTTTGAGGAACAGAAACAATTCAGTTCAAGTATATAGCTCTCAGTGGTCTCACTTAATCCTAGGGTAAAATATAGAGTACTTAAAGGTGAATATACTTTAAGCAATCCTCCATAAATATTAGTTCTCTAATTCAAGATTTTGATAAGTATTGAGCATGAGTGAGTCACAACTGTACTCTGCCTGGGAGTCCAAATATTCTAGATTCTGATATTCTGCCTTACTATTAAGCTTTTATAGTTAGCTTAGTTGTTGGTAGGACTGACAATCTTCTATGGCAGCTGAAAATTATAATGAAGACAGGTGACTACACAGAAGCATGTGACACTACACCATTATACTAGCGACAGATACTGTAAACTAGGACTCTAGTTGTCTGGGAATGGAGACAAGACAACTTGATCCAGCATCAGCACTCAAATGCTTTAATTGGAGAAGAAAGGAAAAGCACCATGTTGGGCTTTCTAAAGGTAGCTGTAACTTAGTTACAATACCTGGCCAGATAATACTGCTATAATACTTGGCCAAATATTACAACTCCCAGGGATGTAAAGGGAGTACAGTTGTAACTCGCTGCTGCCCAGTACTTATCGAAACCTTGGATTAGAGAAATAATATTTGTCTGAGTCACAGATAAGAGAAAATGTCTGGGTCACAGATCAGAGAAAAATTATTTTCACTTTGTATATAAGGGGTTCTAGAAACTTTAAATTATAAAACATAATCCTAAAAATATACCATTACTAAACAAGTGTAAACAACCTGCAATAAGGGGCCTAAAACAGTAATGCAGTAAGATAGATACTTTAAGGATTTTAATAGTTTAGAAAAAATTTCCAAAATCTTAAAAATTTTCAATACATTCAAAATAGTTTGATTTTTAATACTCAAGTAATTCATATCCTAACTTACATGCACAACTAAAAAAGAAATTGCAGAAGATCTTGCTATATAGCTATATTGCATCTAGCAAAGATTCGAAGACACAGATATTCAATGAGGACCTAAAATGTATATGTCAAAGTGTCATCTTACATTAAAAAGCAGTGCATAATTGAGTTATTTGTAGCGAGGTAGATGGACCTAGAGACTGTCACACAGAGTGAAGTAAGTCAGAAAGAGAAAAACAAATACTGTATGCTAACATATATATATGGAATCTAAAAAAAAAAATGTTTCTGATGAACCTAGGGGCAGGACAGGAATAAAGATGCAGATGTAGAGAATGGACTTGAGGACACGGGGAGGGGGAAGGGTAAGCTGGGACAAACTGAGAGAGTGGCATGGACATATATATACCACCAAATGTAAAATAGATAGCTAGTGGGAAGCAGCCACATAGCACAGGGAGATCAGCTCGGTGCTTTGTGATCACCTAGAACGGTGGGATAGGGAGGGTGGGAGGGAGACACAAGAGGGAGGAGATATGGGGATATATGTATATGTATAGCTGATTCACTTTGTTATACAGCAGAAACTAACACACCATTGTAAAGCAATTATACTCCAATAAAGATGTTTTAAAAAAATGCAGTGCATAATAATGATTACACAGTCAAATCCCTTAAGGCCATTAGGAGTCTGTAATTCAGGCCTGGAATAGAGAATCCTACACCTATTTTTCTAGGTGATGATTGTTGTTACAGAAAATTTCTTTTAATGAATATAAGGAGAATAAAATACATATTCCATTATAATTATGTCAATATATATATAATGTTTAATGCAGGAAAAAAACTACATAATTTCTTACAAAGTACATCTTTTTTAGAAAAGTAAACATTATTTCAGACAAAATATTTCAATAGGAAGAAAAGGGGAAGTAAAAAATTTTCACACCAACCCAATGCTGTGTCCAAGCTACATGTTAAAAGGACATCTCTAATTGTTACCAAAAGGTGTAAGAGGGCAGCATACTTGAATGTCATTTCTCTTTCAACATTTTTACCTAGGTAAGCAAAAACATATTTAAAGACAGAATATACATTAGAGTTTTAGAATATATATCAGAATGCTTAACAATAAGAGATAACATTTATTATTGAGTGCTTACTATGTGCCAAGCTGTATATAATCTGTTTATTTTATTGAATCTGTAACAATAACCCTATCAAACAAGTTTACTATGATCTTGATTTTATGGATGAGAAAACAGTCTTAACGAGGTTAGGTAACTGCCCAAGGTCAATTTGTGCATAAATGATGGAGATGGCATTCCAACCCCTACAGCTAACCTTAGATTTCATACTTTGCTACTTCCAAAGAATGTTCAATTATTTCTACCCTTGGTGGGAAGAAGGACAATGATTCCCAGTTATGAAACAAGAAGAAAATTAAACTCATAACTTTCCAACTGGTTTAGATAAAGGCGGAGGATCATAACGTAAAGCAATACATTGAAATGGAGGTAGACACCTGGGAATATTTGTCCAAAGATATGACTCAAACAAAAGAGGTACTTATAGGGACAAGACAATTATCTAATTAATACGTTCCATGTAGTTCCAGAGCTTATTGAAGATGATAGATGGGATTTTACTGCATGCAAAAGTGGGGCCAAGAAGACCGGATTCCAGGCCTAATATAACCAGAGAAGCTCTACTTCTCTGTTTTATATAGTGGGATGCCATGTAATATTTATTGAACAAAGAGTTCTGCTAAAAAGTATATGTATAGCTGATACACTTTGTTATAAAGCAGAAACTAACACACCATTGTAAAGCAATTATACTCCAATAAAGATGTTAAAAAAAGTATGAAAACTATTGATTTAAGCAATGAAGATCAAAGCAAATAATCAGTGGTCACTGGGAATCAAGGAGCAACAGAAAAACCAGTTATGGGTAGTATCTCCAGCCCCTGGAAGGACTTGTGTAAACAAGTCAATCATGACCAGGAAGGGAAGAGAAGAGAGCAGAGAAACCAAATTTGGTATCATTTTCCTCTGTCTTTAGGAGAACATTTCTTACAGTGCAGATCCGCAGCTGATGAATTCTTTCAGCTTTTGTATGTCTGAAAACGTCTCTATTTCCCCTTTGTTTTTGTAATGTATTTTTGCCTAGTACAGAATAGGTTGGTGGTTTTTTCTTTCAGGTATTTTAAAGATGTTATTCCACTGTCTTTTCACTTGCACTATTTCTTTATTTTTTTTTATTTTTTAATTTTTATTTTTTTAACATCTTTATTGGAGTATAATTGCTTTACAATGGTGTGTTAGTTTATGCCTTATAACAAAGTGAATCAGTTATACATATACATATGTTCCCATATCTCTTCCCTCTTGCGTCTCCCTCCCTCCCACCCTCCCTATCCCACCCCTCTAGGTGGTCACAAAGCACTGAGCTCATCTCCCTGTGCTATGCAGCTGCTTCCCACTAGCTATCTATTTTACGTTTGGTAGTGTATATATGTCCATGCCACTCTCTCACTTTGTCACAGCTTACCCTTCCCCCTCCCCATATCCTCAAGTCCATTCTCTAGTAGGTCTGTGTCTTTATTCCCGTCTTACCCCTAGGTTCTTCATGATATTTTTTTTCTTAGATTCCATATATATGTGTTAGCATATGGTATTTGTCTTTCTCTTTCTGACTCACTTCACTCTGTATGACAGACTCTAGGTCCATCCACCTCACTACAAATAACTCAGTTTTGTTTCTTTTTATGGCTGAGTAATATTCCATTAAAATTCCAACTTTATCCATTCATCTGTTGATGGACACTTAGATTGCTTCTATCTCCTGGCTATTGTACATAGAGCTGCAATGAACATTTTGGTACATGACTCTTTTTGAATTATGGTTTTCTCAGGGTATATGCTCAGTAGTGGGATTGCTGGGTCATATGGTAGTTCTATTTGTAGTTTTTTAAGGAACCTCCATACTGTTCTCCATAGTGGCTGTACCAATTCACATTCCCACCAGCAGTGCAAGAGTGTTCCCTTTTCTCCACACCCTCTCCAGCATTTATTGTTTCTAGATTTTTTGATGATGGCCATTCTGACCGGTGTGAGATGATATCTCATTGTAGTTTTGATTTGCATTTCTTCTAACACATGAAAGAATGCTCAACATCACTTGCACTATTTCTGACAAGAAATTTGACATCAACCTTGTCATTGTTTCTCTTTTGCAGCATATATTTTTTTCCTTCTGGCTGCTCCCACAATTTTCTCTTTATCACTGGTTTTGAGCAACTTGATTATCATATGCCTTGGTGTAGCTTTATTATGCTTCTTGTGCTTAGAGTTCATTGAGTTTCTTGGATCTGTGGGTTTGTAGTTTTCACTGAGTTTGGTAAGATTTCAGTCATTATCTCTTCAAATATTTTATCTGTTTACCCCCTTTTGAGAACTCTAATGCTAGTATATAAGGCTATTTGAAGTTGTCTCACAGCCCACTATGCTCTTTTCTTTCCTTCTTTTTTATTCTTTTATCCACCTGGGTTTTATTTTAGATAGTTTCTGTTGCTATGCTTACAAGTTAGCTAGCCTTTTCTTCTGCAATATTTAATCTGCCATTAACTCCATCCAGTGTATTTTTCATCTCATGCATTGTAGTTTATTCTCTAAAACTACGATTTGCATCTCTTTTATGTCTCTAGCTTATTGAAGGTATGGAATACAGTTATAAGTGTCAGTGTCCTCTCTGATAATACTAACATCTTTGTCAGCTCTGAGTTTGTTTTGATTGATTATTCTCCTTATGGGCTGTGTTTTCCTGTCTCTTGTTATGCTTGACAATCTTTGATCAGATGTCTAACATTGTGAATTTTACCTTGTTAGTGCTAAATATTTTTGTATTCATATAAATAGTCTTAAGCTTTGTTCTGGGATGCAGTTAAGTTCCTTGGAAATAGTTTGATAACTTTGAGTCTTGCTTTTATGATTTTTTTAGGCAGGTCCAGAGCAGTGCTAAATCTAGGGATAACTATTCCCCACTACGGAGACAAGACTTCTCTAAGTATGGTGATCAATACTCCATGAATTATGAGTTTTTCTAGTCTGGCTAGTGGGAACAGACATTATTTCCTGCCCCGTGTGAATTCAGAGTACTATTCCCTCTAATCCTTTCAGATGGTTTGTTTCCCAACCTCTGGTAGGTTAGTTCCTCACATATACATTTATTTTCTTTTGAGATGGCTGTTCTTTTTTTTTTCCATATTCTTTTCCATTATGGTTTATCACAGGATATTGAATATAGTTTCCTGTGCTATACATTAGGGCCTTGTTGTTTACCCATTCTCTATATTATAGTTTGCATCTGCTAATCCCAAATTCCTAATCCATCCTTCCCCCACCCCACCCCCTTGGCAGGCACAAGTCTGTTCTCTATGTCTGTGAGTCTGTTTCTGTTTCATAGATAAGTTCATTTGTGTTATATTTTAGATTCCACATATAAGTGATATCATATGGTGTTTGTCTTTCTCTGTCTGACTTACTTTACTTAGTATGATAATCTCTAGGTCCATCCATGTTGCTGCAAATGGCGTTATTTCATTCTCTTTTATGGCTGAGTAGTATTCGATTGTATATATGTACCACATCTTCTTTATCCATTCATCTGTCAGTGGACATTTAGGTTGTTTCTATGTTTTGGCTATTGTCCTCACATATACTCTTTGATCAGTACTCTGCTGAATACTTCAGGAAGACTCTCTGCAAATTTCTAGGACTCTCCTTGTGAAGCTCTCTGCTCTCTAACCTTCTATCCTTTTTTAAAAATTTATTTATTTTAGGCTGCATTGGGTCTTCATTTCTGTGCATGGGCTTTCTCTAGTTGTGGCGAGCAGGGGCTACTCTTCACTGCGGTGTGCAGGCTTCTCATCGCAGTGGCTTCCCTTGTTGCAGAGCACGGGCTCTAGGTGCACAGGCTTCATTAGTTGTAGCTAATGTAGCTCAGTAGTTGTGGCTTGCAGGCTCTAGAGCTCAGTCTCAGTAGTTGTGGCACACGGGTTTAGTTGTTCCGCGGCATGTGGGATCTTCCCAGACCAGGGCTCAAACCCATGTCCCCTGCATTGGCAGGCACATTCTTAACCACTGTGCCACCAGGGAAGCCCCTAACCTTCTATCCTTTGAACTTTAGCTGCCTTGGTCTCCCTGGACTCTTAGCTCTGCTTCTTCAACTCAGATTGTCCACTGAGCTCTGCCTCTGGTACCTCTCTCTGTGCCATGGCCTGGCATTTCTTTCAAGGCAGTAAGCTAGGGCAATGGTAGGGCTCACCTCACTTGTTTCCCATCTCTCAGGAATCATTGTGCTTCGTTGCCTGAAGTCTAGGATCTTAAAAACTGGTTTCATCTATTTTGTCTTTGTCTTTTTGTTTGTTTGTTGTTGTTATTTCTGGAAGGAGGGTAAATTCAATCCCTGTTACTCCATTTTGACCAGAAGCAAAAGTCCAGGATTGACTTTAATCAATTTACTTTTTGACCTCCCCCCACCTTTTTGGGAGGGACCTAAGTGGTTCAGATACTAACAATAATAGGGTTAATTTGGTTTCTCCAATAGGAATCTGTCAAGTAATATATATGTCAACAAGGAGCTTTACTGAGGAGCAATGCCAGATGATACAGGTTTCCCCCACTATCTGAAAATAGAGAGTTCCTATGAAACCTTTTGTAAGCTGAAATGGAGTAAAGAAGCAAATACCTTTTTTCATAAAAACGAAAATCCTCTTAGATTTCTTTCAGTTAGTGAAAACAGATATTAATGTAGGTCTTCATAAAATCAAAGTGACATAAAGCAAACATGAAAAGCAGACAACACTTGTATTTCTTACCTTTTTATCCTTGCTTAGCTGATATTCCAGCATTGGTCTATGGGTGCCATATGCTGAATTACAGTTATGCCTCCATCTATGACTAATTTCTGCATTTTCTAATAATCCATAAATTTATATCCTTTAAAATAATGTGACTTTTATTTGTACTCACCTTGGTGAATAGCATCACTTATCACTTTTTCTTGTTCTTTTAAGAGGAACCTTGTTTGGTCAAAAACGACAGTGTCAAATTTCCAGTTAGCAGCAGGAAGAGTACAGAGGCATACAAGTTTTTTTAAGATAGGAGAAGCTGCTGCTTCTAGGAGACAGTATGCTTGGCACTGGCTATCTGCAAAAATAAAAGCATTAAAGGCAGTGTTTTTATAAGGATGGTATGTTCTTTTTGACAAATCAATCATACATGTTACTTCATGGAAACCTGAACTCTATCCAAATTCTTTTCTGAGTTAAAAATCATTAGATTCTATAGAGGCTTATTTTAGGATATTTATTCTAAATAAACTAGTAAAAACAAAACAAAAAAACCCTCTGTAGAATTAATATAATTTTATGGTTATTTTGTTTATTTGAAAGGATTTATTCAGTGACTAATTTGGCAGGGAAAGTATGCGGAAGAGAATCACATAATTTTTTAATTTTCCCTCCACTATTAGCTTACAAGCTTAAGATGAACACATTTATAACAATGACAAATTGTTTTTAGTTTTCACTAGAATATCAATATTTAAAGATCTGCATTGTCATCTAAAGGTCATAAATGAAATTTAGCCAAAAGAATGAAGTGATATTCAAGAACTAGTGTCATATTTCCTTATCGATTTTAATAGTGAGCATGATGTTCTTAAGCAGGCTGTTCTTTAGGGGTCAATGTAAAGAATATTTTTCTTTACAGCAGAACAAATAATTTTAATTGGTATAGGAATCAATAATAACTTATTTACAACACCTTGATGGAGGGTAAGAGAACAGAGAGAGCAACCATCAACAGTTCATTTTTCCAGACTGGGAAGAAAAGTCTGAGTGAGGAGTTGCAGTTTGCTGTTCTCTGATGCATGTAGGGAAGCAGCAGTTTAAATGAAGGAAGAAATAACACTTAGTGGACTGGAATAGGGCGATGGGGAGGGAGGGGCAGAGGCAGTGAATAAGGCACTCCAGGTTTGGAAATAACCTGAAAGTAGGACTGGAATGAAGAAATATCTGAAACAAGTGAAGAAAATTACATGGAAAATAAGGTGTGTCCTAGATACCCAGGAAAGGGCTTTCAAATTTACTTAATTTGAATGTATTTAAAAAGCATAATGCATACCTGATGCTTGAATTTCAATGACAGTATCTGCTCTCCTTTCCTGATTTGCTTTCTCTAGTGTTTTATTAGTACAAACAATAGGATTTTCTTCTTGAAGAGTTAAAGAACATTCTTCTTTGTCTTGAAGTTCTAATAAAAATATTAATTTGCATTGTTCAGGGAAACTTAATGTTGATTAAAATGCTCTCTTGTAATATGATCATAATTGTTAAAATTCTTTGAAATGCATCAGTATTAAATTGAGCAACTATTCAGGTCAATGGACTTATTGTGCTGGGTAGGAAGCTGAATGGTAATAAAGGAAGGAACTTTGGCATCAGATCAGTGTTTCAATCCCAGTTCTGACACTAGCCTCAGTTTCCTCATATGCAAAATATTGATTAATATACCTACTTGGAATATTGTTATAAGGTGTTATAGACACCAAGGATGATTCCTGACACCTAAAAGGCACATACTGTTCTACTTCATTTCTCTGTGACTGTCCACAGACCCTTCCTCTGTTACTAATTCTCTCCTATGCCCCAAACCCTACCTGTCTCCATCCTTTCTTAACAAGGTCATTTCTTACTACTTACCCTTTAGCTCTCAGGCATTTTCTACAGGAAGCCTTATAAAACTGCCCACTCTACTTCCAGGCCAGCAAAGTGCCTCTCCTTTTTGTTTCCTCAGCACTCAGCATAGTCTCCTGGCACTGACAATGTTGTATGGAAATTATCTGCATGTCTGGTCCACTCTATTACACTGTAAGCTTCTCAAGGTCAGCAACGTTATCATGTTAATCTCTGATATGTGATTTAGTGCCTGGCACACAATGTTCAATAACTGTAGTTTTCTTCCTTCGTTTGTAAGTATTGTAGAGGATTAAAAAAATATATATATATAATTTATTTATGATTAGAGTTATATTAACTAGATTGCAATGTTATCCATTAATAATATGATTACAAGATAATTTTAGAAAAACATTGCCATCTTGAAACATTTGAATATATGAGCTTTAAATACACAGTGAAAAAAAAACAGAGTAAAATATCTTAAACTAGCTTTTTATTATTTTCAAGTATACTTTTTATTAACTATAAGTAATTTAAATAGCTATGATTAAATACTACAAATTATTGGAGTTTTTGAGGGGACCTAATAAGTTGTAGCATTCTTTCTCACCCCTGTATCAACAAGAAGTAAAATATATATCAAAATATTACCTCTGTTACTAATGAAAACTAAATTGGAGAAAGGAGCTTAGTTTGAGAGTCAAAAGAGCTTGTTAATTAAACAACAGAATTAGAGTTCCCTACCCTGCCCCAGACTATACTGGACTGGGCCAGGATTCTGCACTATTGGGGAACTGCTTGGGAAAGATTCATAACATAGAGAAGCAGAGGAGAATGCCTGTTACTTGTGAGGCAGCTCATTCCTGCAAGCTTATGCCCAATTTATTCTTTTTCAAATTTACAATACAGATAATTAATTCCAGTTTCTCTGGGGGAAACACATTAAAGGGCAAAGAGGCCAGGAACATATGATTGAGGAAACATCAGGAGTACAGAGCTTTCCCACCTAACATCAGTATTCCTTTAATTGTTTAATTAATGGCTAACTTTTAAAATAAGAAAATATTATTTTTATCTTTTTCTCCTTTCTTGTTGCTTTCTCTCATTTTCTGTTGCCAATATACCTTGTTACAAGACATCATCACAAGTATGACAACCAGAAAAGGATGTCAGTGCTAATTTTGGATTGGTTTCCTTTTTTTTTGTTGTTTTTTTGGCCTCAAATATGAATAGAATCTGAAAACATTCACAAACCTGAAAACAACAAATCTTTTAAAAATTCCTATTTATGCATCACATTCATAAGATAAATCTTTATATTTTGCTCATTCTTTCATGTAGAAATTATGCTCTGAATTATGGTGCAAATTGGTTAGAAAGATCTGTTACATATAGAATTGTCACCTAACAAGGTAAGTTATAATGTGGTCAAACAATTACATAAAAAGAAACTTTATGACTAATATATATAAACATAAAGGGTCACAAAATTCTGAGATCTTTAAATACTTTTCTGAATTTTTGTTGAATTTTTCATTGTGAAAATGCACTGATGGACAAAGTAATATAACTTTATATAGAACTATAAAAGGCTGTCATATCATGCTGCACACAAAGAACAAGCAATCTTTTCTGCTTTTCTATGTCATGACTTTTTCCCAAGCAGCTCCCCAACCATGGGGAATCCTGGCCCAGTCCAGCATAGTCTGGGTCTGGGTAGGTACTCTGCCCAATTCTGGTGTTTAGTTAGCAAGCTCATCGGACTCTCAAACTAATTTTTTTTTTTTTTTTTTTTTTTCGGTATGCGGGCCTCTCACTGTTGTGGCCTCCCCCGTTGCGGAGCACAGGCTCCGGACGCGCAGGCTCCGGACGCGCAGGCTCAGCGGCCATGGCTCACTGGGCCCAGCCGCTCCGCGGCATATGGGATCCTCCCAGACCGGGGCACGAACCCGTATCCCCTGCATCGGCAGGCGGACTCTCAACCACTTGCGCCACCAGGGAGGCCCTCAAACTAATTTTTGGTATATATTTTACTTCTTGTCTTGTTTTACAGTTTATTCAGGGGCAAGACCTTGTGTACATTAACAGTATCAATACATAGGACAGTAAGACCTAAGTATACTCTAACTCTCACAAATATATATATATATTTTTTGTGTGTGTGTGGTATGCGGGCCTCTCACTGTTGTGGCTTCTCCCGTTGCGGAGCACAGGCTCCGGACACACAGGCTCAGCAGCCATGGCTCACGGGCCCAGCCGCTCCGTGGCATGTGGGATCTTCCCGGACCAGGGCACGAACTTGTGTCCCCTGCATCGGCAGGCGGACTCTCAACCACTGCGCCACCAGGGAAGCCCCACAGATAAATATTTTTGAACTTATTTCATTTGGGTAATCTGTGTCAAACACATTCTAGAATACTAGAATTTTTTTTTTACCAGAAGTGAAATGATATGATGCATTATACTACTTTGATATGTTTATAAGCGATGAATGTAAAACAGTTACAACTCAAACAGAAACTCTTTGATAAAGTTAAAAAGAGTAATAGGCAATCAAACAGGCAAAAGGTTCTTAAGTACACATTAAAATACAAGTTAAAATATGGAGGTATAACTGTGAGCTGAAAGAGAAAAAAGAATGGCAGAATGATCAGCAAAAGTTAGAAATGTTATGAATCTGTATGACCAAGTTGTAGAAAGTGAGTTTTTACAAATAGCGGCTTTTCTTAAAAATTCAAATGCACTTTTAAATTTTTTGGAAAATACATATCTACATCTATATCTGTATATCCCATATCTATCTCCGTATATAATGTGTCATGAATCAATGACTTTGACTTTGAAGAATAATGTGTTTTATCTGAAGAGCTTTATTTCTTTACCTTCTATAATAAATTATACATTTAGTCCTTGAAGCTATCATACCTACACCAAAATATTAAATTACTCACCATCTTTTCCATCATTGTCTGTGACTTCAGTCTTTGAGGTACAAGTCTTATACTTATTTCGCAGCATAATAAAGTCATTCAAAAGGTCCAAATTATTCTCCTGTTTTTTATCATGTTTAAAAGATGCTTCTTCAATTTTGGAAGAGGAAGATGATTCAGTAGATGGTACTGTGCTGTCAAGTTCCAAGTAATCTTTATTCTCTTTAGTTCGGATTATTCTACGACCTAGTTCTAGGTCATTCTTTGGTTTTTCTTCTTTTCGTGGTCTTTCAACAGCGACATATTCATCAGAAAAATACGAGTCTGTTACTTCTTTTGCCAGAGGTGGAGTCTTTTGTGAAGGTGATAAATGATCATTTGTAGATATCTCAATAAGTTTAATAGGTGAGGAACATCTTTTATGTTCTAGCCATGCTGAAAACAGAAAATGAAAATATCCAATGACTTTCATGCCTAAATGAATGTTCTACTAGGGTATTAAGATAACCTTTAGTTCTGGGTTCTTATTAATATAATTTGATCCTTTTGAGTACTTTGTTTACTGCTTTTAAAATCAATTTTTGGTCTGAATAAAGTAATTTTTTAAAGGATAAAAATTCAGCACCTCTTTTTCCTACTACTGGAGCTCAGGTTACTGAGCAAAGAAAGAATTCCAGACTATTGTCAATAGTCTAACAACAAGTCATAGCCTTCGAGCTATCATACCTACAGTTATTCTAAGGGTCAAAAACTTACATACAGGGCTTCCCTGGTGGCGCAGTGGTTGAGAGTCCGCCTGCCGATGCAGGGGACATGGGTTCGTGTCCCTGTCCGGGAAGATCCCACATGCCGTGGAGCGGCTGGGCCCGTGAGCCATGGCCACTGAGCCTGCATGTCCGGAGCCTGTGCTCCGCAACGGGAGAGGCCACAACAGTGAGAGGCCCACGTACCGCAAAAAAAAAAAAAAAAAAAAAAAAAAAAAGACATTTTTGTCTTCTTAAATTATACTAGTAAAAAACCCTTAATGAGTAAACTTTTTGGTAACAAAGGAAGATTTTCTATTGTTGAAGAGAGATTACTAGATATGATTGAACACTTAAAGCTCAGCTGTCAGGTTGAAAAATAACAGTGCTGGTTTGTATCTAGGCTGATGTAAACAGAAAATGGGCTAGAAATTAATCATTTATAAAAGAAAACAAAGACACTAATTGAAAATGGCTAGACATTTAAAGCTGAGACTATAGAATTTTAGGACAGAAAGAGATTTAATGATTAGCTAGTCAAACTTCCTCATTTTTTCAAGCAAGAAAATGAGGCTTAGCGAAGGTCAGTTATATATTCTGGCGGAGCCAGAGCTATATTGAATGTTGGAATTTAGTTTTATTTTCCCAATAACCTAGTGGAAAGCCAGTATCTAACATCTCATTCTGAAAATGTTTACACAAGTGATATTTACTATTACATACTTACATTCTAATTGAAGCACATTAGTAGGCAAAAATATCTCCAGTTTACTAGCATCAGAAGAGAGATTATTATGATACAGATATGTACTTAGATGTTCCAAAGTTTCTGTCATTATCAGATTTAGTCCTGCTTGTTTCCACCACTCTGCATTTTCAGGATTAACCACAAGGCTTCCTTCTTCAATAGAAAATATCTTTTTAAAATCTACAACTGGATATAGACTGTTGGGCTCTTCAGTTCTTGGCACTTAAAAAACCACAACAAACCAAAAAACAAATAGTGAGAAACAGTCCACAGGGCAAAAAAGATAAAAAAACACAATAAACAGAACCACACTGGAAATTTCTTACAAAATAGATTTTTACAAATTAGAAAAAAAGTAAAATAAAGTTAGTCTAGTATTTCATCTTCAAGATGCCAATATTTGTAAAAGTCCAAAATATTATAGCAATAGAAGTCACCTAAAGGTTTATTTCAACTTACAGAAATATCATGAAGTTAAAACTATTCTACTATTTAGTAGGAGATGGAACTATTATTTTGTTTGACCATTTTAGTAATTACTAAATTAATACATTCGACAATATTTTGAAGAGTTAATGTAAGATTTATTAAATCAGAAATTCCAATTCATTATAATGAGCTTAAACAAGATGATATATTTTATCAGGTTTTTATGATGACTATCATTTTAAATATTTTGACACAGAACTTTCCGCTTCATTACTTTTTAGCCTAAGTAGGGACACAGAATATTGTATGGAGGAACTGAAGTAGCACAACTACTTAATATTATTAACTGCATTACAAGCCTCAACCCAAAATTAGGATTATAAATTTTGAAATCCTAATTTTGGAATGGTGCTTTTTATAATGACAGTATTTTCAATAATAATAATAATAATACTGACAATACATTTCTACTGATTGTACCTTTTATCTATACTTTCTATTTAGCATTCAAAATCAATTAACCTTTACCTCTAAACAAAAATGGATTCAAACAGCTTCTGCAGCTTTCTGATTGCCACACCATACAGTATTTGTTAGCTGATTCTTCAGCAGTAAGCAAACTACTGAAAAAGCAGAGTTAAAGTTTAATATATTAATTATATTGTCTTTTTGCATAATAAAGTTTCAAGAAAAGTATTTTTCTAAGTATTTTCTACACTCAAAAGCACGTCAGGGCTTCCCTGGTGGCGCAGTGGTTGAGAGTCCGCCTGCTGATGCAAGGAACATGGGAAGACCCCAAAACAACCCTATGAGGTATGTACAAATTATTATCCCAGTATTACAGATAAGGAAACTGAGGCACAGGGCAATTAAGATCACAAAGCTAGTAAATGACACAGCCAGGCAATCTGGCTCTAGTTCAGGGCTCTTAACTACTTATTATGGGCTGAATTTGTCCTCCCCAAAATTCATATGTTGAAGCCCTAACTCCCTGTACCTTAGAATGACTGTATTTGGAGCTAGGGCCTTTAAAGAGGTAATTAAGTTAAAATGGGGTGATTAGGGTAGGCTCTAATCCAAATAACTGGTATCCTTTTAAGAAGAGGGGATTAGGACATAGACGTGCATGGAGGAAAGACCACATGAAGACAAAGGGAGGGGCTTCCCTGGTGGCACAGTGGTTGAGAATCTGCCTGCCAATACAGGGGACACGGGTTCGAGCACTGGTCCGGGCAGATCCCACATGCCACGGAGCAACTAAGCCCGTGTGCCACAACTAGTGAAGCCTGTGCGCCTACAACCCATGCTCCACAACGAGAGAAGCCGCGATAGTGAGAGGCCCGCGCACCTCAATGAAGAGTGGCCCCTGGGCTTCCCTGGTGGCGCAGTGGTTGCGAGTCCGTCTGCCGATGCAGGGGATGCGGGTTCGTGCCCCGGTCCGGGAAGATCCCACATGCCGCGCCGCGGCTGGGCCCATGAGCCATGGCCGCTGAGCCTGCGCGTCTGGAGCCTGTGCTCCGCAGCGGGAGAGGCCACAACGGGGAGAGGCCACAACGGTGAGAGGCCCGCGTACCGCAAAAAAAAAAAGAAAAAAAAAAAAAGAGTGGCCCCTGCTTGCCGCAACTAGAGAAAGCCCTCGCACAGAAACGAAGACCCAACACAGCCATAAATAAATAAATAAATAAATAAATAAATAAATAAATAAGCAAGTTTAAAAAAAAAAGACAAAGGGAGAAGACAGCTATCTACAAGCCAAGGAGAGAGGCCTCAGAAAGAATCCAATCCTGCTGATATCTTGATCTTGGACTTCCAGCGTCTAGACTGTGAAGAAATAAATTTCTGTTGTTTAAGCCAGCCAGTCTATGGTATTTGTTATGGCAGCCCTAACAAACCAATATACTGCTACACTGTATTTCATGGTAGTGAGTGACAATAGAGGCAGTGTCACTGGTAAGCATCCACTGGCAATGTTCTAAGCAGATTGTTTAAATTTTAAATTTAAAATTAAAATTTTCAAGTTGTTTATATTTAATGGTAATATATTCACATTCAAAATACTAAAAGTATAAAAGAGCCTAGCTTGATCACTTACTAGCTCCTATATTGTCAGGTTACCCAGTTCCCTTCTGGGCTCAACCAACAGTACCTGATTTTTGTGTGCCCTTCTAGAGATATTCTATGCATATAAAAACAACTATGTACATATATATTCATATATTCCCTTCAGTTGCTTACTATGAACACCAATTTAACCTCTTACATTTTTTTCACAGAGCTCTCTGGGAAATTGACTTTATATGGGGAAATTTAATTAAAGATTGCTTCTTCTTCTTCTTCTTTTTTTTTTTTTTTTGTGGTACGCGGGCCTCTCACTGTTGTGGCTTCTCCCGTTGAGGAGCACAGGCTCTGGACGTGCAGGCTCAGCAGCCATGGCTCACGGGCCTAGCCGCTCCGCGGCATGTGGGATCTTCCCAGACCGGGGCACGAACCCGTGTCCACTGCATCGGCAGGCGGACTCTCAACCACTGCGCCACCAAAGCCCCAAGACTGCTTCTTCTGAATTGCAATTTGAGTTCTAGATTTAATCTTTACTTACATTTTACAAGCAGAAGAAGATGGAAATTTCTGAAGTTCTGCACATAATGAATTCACTGAAGAATGTTGGTTTGTTAGGTGTAGATGAGTTAATGGCATTTCTAACTCTACTAGAATATATAAAAATTTTAAAAATCATGTTACATAAACATTGAATAAAATTATGTATAATTCATAACTTTTTGTAAGCAACTATTATGTTTGATCATTGTGTTACAACAGAAATTTTCAATCAAAAGAAATTTGGGTTATTTGAAACACAAAATAACAGTTTCAAATTTCCATCCATATAAAGGATTACACATATACCACATGGTGTCTCAACTATGACACTAGTGATTTTTAAAAAATACATTGGCAACTAAGCTTTATTGTTTACTATATAAGATAAATTCTAAGACTTTATGTGTAATAATGTTTTCAATTCTGACAACTTATGTTTTCAGTACTTAAGAGGTAGTACTATTTTTACCTCCATACTAAATACTGGTGATGTTAAACAAATAGTATTAATAGACAGTAATTTTTCACCTTAAAAAGTATGGAGTCTAGGTGGCCTAGTACAGAGTTATATCTTTTATAAGGTGGGCTTGAAAAACTAATCCTCATTTATCATAAGTTGTCAGTGTGTTTCTGTCACTTTCATAAATAAAGCAGTATACTTCCAAATAGATGATTAATATGATCAGATATAAATGTAACTAAATAACAGCATCATCAACATAGTTAGGGAGCAATACAATCTGGCATTACACTGGAACAAGAGATGATTCTGAGATTCCAAATTTGGTAGGATAGTGATAGTAACAATAATGATGGGATTGCTTTGGGGATTAAAAAGTTAAATTTACGAAAGTATAACAAGGGTCAGCAAGACTGCTAATACTGAGGTAAAATATAAAGTTCTTTTTAACTGAGCTATAAAATTACAAGATTTCTATTTTTAATATTAATGCTATTTCCTCCATTCCTCTTCCTCAATCTTTGTAACTCTCCTCTTTTGATGCTAGAAGGATGTTAATGATAGTAACAAATGTAAAGGGATAGATAAAAGAACAACTTGGCTTGCAATAATCAAATTTTAAACATGAAAACTGTCTCATAGTAGACTTTATATGGAATGTATTGTACTTTTACATCATATATAGGTATCCCCTGATAAGCTCCATGATTTATTCAAAATTTCTACCTGGTTCCTTGTACTCTGGTTCACACTGACTTTGAATGGCCAGAGTTTCTGTGGAGCTGCATTTTATATCCTCAATGTCAATTCCATGCTTGATAGTAAGATCTGGGAAAAAAAAAAAGGAAAAAGCCTACTACCAGCAAAAGTACTATGATATTAGTTTTTCTGTAATCTTGTTCATTCTTCAGTGGCAATGATTCTGAGTACACCATTTAGTACACCATCAGGGCCAAGTGAAGGCTGGGAGTGTAGCACCACAGTCATTCAGTACATTCACCTGTCCTTTTCCATTACCATGCATAGATTTGTGTCCTTCTAACAAGCCCATGGGCCACCTGCAGTTTTGAGCTCTGCTAGATTTTCAAGTTCTGGTATAAGTTTGATCTATTTACTTCGGTTGGCTTTTCATTACCTTGCTTGACTTGTAGGCTCATCAGTAATCCCCTTGATTTAGTCTTGTCTGCAAGAATTCCTTGTCTGCAACAAGTCTGTTGATGGCAAGCATCCCTATTCTCAACGGATATCACAAATCCCCCTTCACTCCTCCCTAATATTATTTATCTTCGATTATTTCAACTGGAATGTATGAGAGAACAGGTAAATATTTGGGCTCAAATTATATTAAAAGACTTCAACAATATTTACTAGTCTAACTGGGAAGAAACCATCTAAATTTTAGGTTATGACTCTACCAGTCATCTGATTCCATGAATCATAACCTTACTCTGAGCTTCTAAAGTCAGCATAGAAGTTGTTAGTGCTTTGTCACTATGTGTAAGAAAATAACTCAAAAAAATTAATACAGTCATATGTGTTTTAGCTCTATTTTTATAATTATCTTGAAATGATTAAATTAATTTCAGAGACATTTTAAGCTTGCAAGTGTATAAAGAGGAGACAATGAGAAAAGTGTCTTATCAATAATAATTTTGAGATTTCGTTGTGTAAACTTACAGGACACTTTAAAAATCTGAAGGTTCAGAAAAAAGTTTAATGAACAAGAATTTTTATAACAAGTATTATTAAGTAGTTCTAACAAGTAATAGATTTTAAATTTAACTCTCACCTCTTTTGAAAAGCTTTTCATTTTCATCTACATAATTTATTATTTCTGGCATTAAATTTAATGACTCCTTCAGTTCTGAGAGTGATGGAATATCAACTTCTTGTTCGAGGCTTGTAGATATTAAGAATTCACACTCAGGCAAAATTGATGCCTGAAATAACATATAGGTAAAACTAGTTTTTAGTGAGGTTTTCCAAATAAATATTTCTGAGTTCATAAATAGATACATTTGCTTAATTGGTGTACCAAACTTTAAACTAAACCCACACTCAAAAACTTTAATGCTCAGTATACATTTTATTTAAAAAGTAAGTGTAGGGGCTTCCCTGGTGGCGCAGTGGTTGAGAGCCCGCCTGCCGATGCAGGGGACATGGGTTCGTGCCCCGGTCCGGGAAGATCCCACATGCCGCGGAGCGGCTGGGCCCCTGAGCCATGGCCGTTGAGCCTGCGCGTCCAGAGCCTGTGCTCCGCAACGGGAGAGGCCACAACAGCGCGAGGCCCACATACCGCAAAAAAAAAAAAAAAAAAAAGTAAGTGTAGCAGCCAAAAAATTATACTACAAGCAATGTTCTCTCTGAGTAATATCCTTCATGGCCACTGATTACATTAGTGACATACAATATCCCTAGATGCAGAAGTATCTTCTTTTATGTTAATAACAAATTTTCAAAATTCTAAATTAGAAACAATCATTGCAGCAAATGAGAGCTGGTGAATGGAGAAGTAAAAAGAGCAGATGCAATGGAATGGATCTTTACTGCATTCCACAGAATTTATTTCTCTTTCATTCCTACAGAACTGGATTCTTCAACAAGTGAGACTGTATGTGCATAACTCTCAGAATTAACAGGGGAGGAAGAGGGAGACTGGAGAAAAGGGGCTAATAGGTGAATTAATATTTTTACCATGTGTGTTAAAGTTTTTAGTAAAAAAAAAAAACCTTTAAACGCCTTAAGACCAATATATATATGACCACTTAATGTCCTATACCAGGTATATTGATGAAAATTATTTAAAAATTCCCTGTACCTGGGCTGTACACCAGACCAATTAAATCAGAATATATCTGAGTAGGATCCAGGCTTCAGAATTTTATTAAAATTTATCAAGTACTTCCAATGTGTAGCCAAGGTTTAGACCGCTGTCTCTGAAGTAAATTTGACTCCTTAATTGATACACGTTCAACCTGTTATTAAGTCTTTTTAACTTGACAATAGTAGATGGCCAATGTATATTACTATATCTTGTAAAAGTGTGATTTACTAACTTTTATTTAAAAATTACTGAAAGCAAATATTACAGCTTCATTTAAACCTACTGTATCTTCTAGCGTCTCCTGACAAAAGTTCTCTTTATCCATGTAAAAATCCTCCACAAAACCTTTCATATCTCCTTGAAAAGAGGAACACTCCCTTAACAAAAAATAAAACATTAAATTAGTGTTTATTAAAAGCAAGGTACATACCAAATGCAGTTAATCAAAATACATAGTGATTAAAATTAGAGTTGAGGTAAACAATGATAAAATACTATGATTGATAACATCTAGACTTGTGAGCATACAAAGAATATTTTCTTCTCTTAAAAATATTCACAACACTGGGCAATTAAGTACCTGAAAAAATCAGCTTCTGTGAAGATCTGTCCTTTGAAATCTAACAGGGGATCCTTTACCAAAAATAGTTTTAGCCGACTCAACAAAGTATGCGAAGTTGGTAGCTGATTTCTATAGGTCATCAAATAATTTACAAAAATTATTTCTTCATCATCAATAGACAAATCTGAAAATAAATAAGAAATATAAAGGAAGAAGAATCTAAAAGTTATACAAAAGGATCTAGATAGTTACTGTAGTCAGCCATTGATACAGTCGGGGTTTTCAAACGCATTTTAAAAATTGATTGATTGATTGATTGATTGATTTAAAGTATAGATGATGTACAATATTATATAAGTTACAGGTGTACAATATAGTGATTCATAATTTTTAAAGGTTATCCTCTATTTATAGTTATTATAAAGTATTGGCTATATTCCCTGTGTTGTACAATATATTGTTATAGCTTATTTTATACATAATAGTCAAACACATTTTAAATTCTTTAGTTCTTCATTGTACTGTGCAAATAAATCATGTAGCATAGTACTGGTACGTAGGCAGAAGCTCAATAAAATTTAACATTGTTTAGTACACTGAGTAGTAACCAAATGTCCTGAAAGAGTTGTAAAGGCTCATATTTTTTTCCAACAAAATTAATGTAATCAATGGAGGAAAATATCTTGTGGTCTTATGCCTCAAAATAGCCAGGGTTAGCCTCAGCAAGACTGTAAAGAAATAAAAGCATTTGACTTTTGCTGACGCTAGTGTTTTCTTCTCTGTAAGATTTTATCTCTTAAGGTCTCCAATTCATCCCCAGAGACTGACATGTAGGGAATGGAGATGGTCTAAAAAGCCTATAAATGAGACCAACTCTGATTCTAGCACGCTAAGGTTGTTCAAACATGTTTGTTACAAAATTAATTACAATGGAAGCTGTGTAGTGAAGTATCTACTAGAGAAGTGTGACACAGCTTACATATTAGGAAACATGACTGCTAACAGTTAATTGTTGGAATAGGTTTCTCCTCTCTATCCCCACCCTATCGTGTTTGGGTCACTTTAGAATCTTAGCTAACACTATCAGTGCTTTAGCAGTTTCTAGGCCCAGGAGGGAACATAAAACCTACTCCCATTCCTCAATAATCTCTGAGTGGAAAAAGAAAGAGGAAAATATAAGCTCAGATGAGGAATTACTCAGAAAACCAAGCTCCCCAAAGCAAAAGCCACCTTGAAGGGGAAGCAATGGTCTCTTGTTTTGGGCAGTGGCCTTTCAGTTAAGTAATTTTAGAATTGTATGAGAGGATAGCATGAAGTGATGTCTCCCATGACCAGCTACATCACTGGTATACATGTGCTTAATAAATATGTGGTGTAGAGTAGAGAGGCAGGGACCATCTCTTTGCCTAGTGCTAACTTAAAATACCAAAAGAGAACTTGTTGTGTAAACTAGCCTCCTAAGAGATTATTTATCTGTTTATTGGAACCTGTTAAGTTCTTGACAATCCTGTGGCCAAGAGCTTCCCATGCATGACACACCGCAGAAAGCTAGCCAGAATCAGTTCCATGTCTAAGCAGGGTTTAGCTGAGACGATTTAAAGATGGTTTGTTCGTAAATCCATTCTGTAAGTACTAATGAAGTCATGTTAACAGTAAAAACCCAAACAGCATTCATTTATATCCCCATCTCCACCTTCTACTTTCAAACACAGCTCCTCTAGCCGTCTTTCCTTCCTACAGGCTCATCCTGGTATTTCTGGGAGTCCATGAGGATGTTTCATATCAGTTATGAGGTCTTGTTTTCTAACCACCTTTTTTTTTTTAACATCTTTATTGGAGTATAATTGCTTTACAATTGTGTTAGTTTCTGCTGTATCACAAAGTGAATCAGCTATACGTATACATATATCCCCATATCCCCTCCCTCTTGTGTCTCCCTCCCACCCTCCCTATCCCACCGTTCTAGGTGATCACAAAGCACCGAGCTGATCTCCCTGTGCTATGTGGCTGCTTCCCACTAGCTATCTATTTTACATTTGGTAGTGTATATATGTCCATGCCACTCTCTCACTTCGTCCCAGCTTACCCTTCCCCCTCCCCATGTCCTCAAGTCCGTTCTCTACGTCTGCATCTTTATTCCTGTCCAGCTCCTAGGTTCTTCAGAACCATTTTTTTTCTTTTTAGGTTCCATATATATGTGTTAGCATACAGTATTTGTTTTTCTCTTTCTGACTTACTTCACTCTGTATGACAGACTCTAGGTCCATCCACCTCACTACAAATAACTCAATTTCTCTTTATGGCTGAGCAATATTCTACTGTATATATACGCCACATCTTTATCCATTCATCTGTCGATGGACACTTAGGTTGCTTCCATGTCCTGGCTATTGTAAATAGTGCTGCAATGAACACTGTAACCACCTTTTTCTGTTGGAGCCACTTGAGGGCAGCATCACACCACAACTAATGTTCTTTATAACTATCAAAGGTTTTACCAGGGGTGTTATTTCCTTATATTCTAAGAAATCCATCATACCCTGGATTTCTTACCTTATTACCACTATTATATGTACCAACACAGATATGAGGAGACTGTTTTCCTCTATTGTAGAGGAGTGTTAAATTGTCACGAGGAAACAAAATTTTGGCTAGTTAACTATGAAAAAAAGCAGAAGGAAAGAGGTCTACTGACAGGAAAGAAAATAGGGTTGTTCTTTGCAGAAGATACTTTTGTCTACTTAGAAAACCCAAGATAACGAAATGAAAACAACTGAGTTCACTAAAGTGTCTGATAAAAATTATAAAATCAATGGTTATCAAATATATGTATATAAACCTAGTAAAAAATTAATGAAAAAACTCATTCATCATGGCCACAAATATGCAAATATTGAGGAATAAACATAACAAAAATGTGCAGAAAGTATATGGAGGAAACCATAAAATGTTACTGAGGAGCATTATCAATCAATCAACCAATCAATCAATAAACTTGAAGACAAGGCAAGATAAACCGTTTTCCTGGCTAAAAAGACTATCTATGGTAAAAATTCTAAAAGGTACCAATAACATTTCGATATCTCAAGTGGTCTATCTTGGAACTTGGAAAACTGATTACAAAGTAAGTCTGGAAGAATATAGACGTGAGAGTAGGAAAAAAATGAGGAGACTATTAATACATGTTACACTAGTGTATTAAGTAGTTAAAACTGTATGATACTGACACAATAATAGGTAAATCAATAGAACATAATAGAAAATCCAGAAACAAACAGTAATGTGGATGAGGATTTGGCATATGATGTAAGTGGCATTTCTAATCAGTGGGGAAAGGAAAGAGTATTTCATAAAAATATTGGGACAACTGCCAAAACATTTAGGAAAAAAATTTTTTATTTTTACTTTTAAACATATGCTAAAATCTTGAAGAAAACCTCAAACAAAATATGAATAAATATTTATTTAATCCAAGGAAGAATTTTCTCAGTATTAAAAACAATGAAAGAAATCATAAAGGAAACATTGACAGGACTGGTTAGGTTCAAATTAAATATATTTGGGGTTATTGATATCTTTGATACATAAAGATAAAATATAAGAATAGAAAAAGAGACAAAGAAGAGAATAATCTCACAACATAAAAATATGCAAATGAACACTAAACACCAGTAATTTAAAAAATGCAAGTAAAAATATAATTTTTTGCCCATCACATTAGATAAATGTATTACAACATCAATAGTAATGATGATAAGGCTGGCATGAATAGGGTATTCTCATACCATGCTAGTGGACATATAGCCAAAAAATGCTTACATCAATAATTTCATTTCCAGAAATTCACTCTAAGGAAATAATTGGAAGTGGAAACATAATGCAAAAAATTAAGAAACAGAAACCTCATTAAATAGAGTTCGGAGATGATCAGGGGAAGCTCTCATGCTCTGCTATGATAGCAGAGCCCAACAGAAGGAAGACGCCTCTTCTTTCCTGGCAAGGACTCAGCCAATGAAAAGCCATAGACTCTTTGTTTACTACAGCCCTCCCAACTTCCTTTTCCCCTCTATAAAAGAGTTCCCCCGTTGCTGGGCAAGGACTTACATGTGGCTCACCATGGTTGCAGACCTGGAATTGCAATTCTCTGCTGATCCCAAATAAACCCATCTTTGCAGGAGAAATCTCTGGCAATCTATTTATTTCAGGTCAACAATACATTTAGGAACGTACTTTAAGTTAAAAACAACATTAATTGGGAAATCTATAATACATGAATAAGATTGAAAGCTGCAGTCATTAAAAGCCATGATTTGGAAGAAAACATAAATATATGGTGAAATGTTCCCAAAATACTGTTAACATTTAAAAATACTATAAGGCAATAAGATCACAATAGTAAAACAATTTTGTTTAGATTATAGGATTATAAGTTTTTAGTAAAGGGACATTCTATGTACATAAGATGTAGGAAAATATAAAATTCGTTAATAAAATTTTAAATGAATGAGGACTGATAAAATTCAGTCCTCATTCATGATCAAAAGCTCTTAGCAAACTCAGAATAGAAGAAGCTTCCTCAACCCAATAAAGTATGTAAGTTTTTCTAACGTTTCGCCGTTGAAAGTGATGTAAATATTGAAATAATATTTACATCATTTTTAATGGTGAAACAAAGTATTTCCTTTACTATCAAAACAAGACAAGGATGGCAACTATTACTGCTTCTGTTGAACAATGTACTGGAGATCCTAGCCAGCACAGTAGTACCAAAAAAGATATAAATGTTGTAAAGGGAGAAACAGATGTCTAATGAAATCACTATCTCGAAGACAGTCTTCCCACGTTCACTGCAGCATTATTCACAATAGCCAACAACCTAAGTGTCTGTTGAGAGATGAATGGGTAAAGAAAATGTGATACACACACACACACACACACACACACACACACACACACAGGGAATATTGTTCAGCCTTGAAAAAGGAAATCCTTCCATTTGCAACATGAATGAAACTGGAGGGCATTATGCTAAGTGAAATAAGTTAGAGAACAACCAAAACTACCACATGGTATCACTTATATACAGAATCTAAAAAAATTTTTTAATTAAAAAATAAAAAGTCAAACTCATGGAAACAGAGAGTAGAATGGTGGTTGCCAGGGGCTGGAACTGGGGTGTGGGGGAAATAGAGAGAGGTTGGTAAAGGGTACAAACTTGCAGTTATAAGTAAATAAGGTCTGAGAATATAATATATAACATGGTGATTATAGGTGATAATACTGTAGCGTTTAAATTTGCTAAGAGAGTAGAACTTAAGTGTTCCCACCAAAAAAAAAAAGAAGAAAAAATAAGGTAAATATGTGAGGTGATGGATGTGTTAATTAACTTGATGGTGGGAATCCTCTCATAATGTATACGCATATCAAATCATTACATTGTACACTTTAAATACATTACAATTTTATTTGTCAGTTATACCTCTGTAAAGCTAAAATACATGTGGGTGCTTGATGAAGATAGGGGGCTGCTGCTTTTTATTATAAACATTGAATAACTATTTGACTCTCTAAACTATGTACATGTACAATTTTTAAAAATTAAAAATTTGTATTTGTTTATATATTCCTGGGATGTCTAAAAGGATATTCATAAAAATGGTTACATTTATTGACAAATAATATGTGAATATTATAGAAAAATTAGTACATATCAACAAACCAACAAACAATTTAAAAAAATACCCACTGTTTTTATGTCTTAAAGAAATATGTTTGGAATTAACTTATAATTTAGTAATAACTATATTTCTTATAAGACAGAGCAAATTTACAGTATCAATTGAATCTCAAAGTATAATACATTCCTTTCAATTTAGACAGTGAGACCAAAGTATCTATAAATCTGGTAGCAATCAATATAACTGCAAGGAAAATAAATGGAATTGCAAATTTAAATTTATAAAGTGACGTCAAATGACACAGGACCCTTAAGGAGATATAGGATATGGACAATTCATATGTATTTGGGAAACTCAAGCATATTTTCATTCGGTGTATAATAGTTAAAGAAGCTTCTGGTTCTAGCTGATGACAGATACTATGAAATTTGCCAATAGATGCTTCTAGCTTGCCACATTAATATAGTAACAGCTGTGGTTGGGTAGCCTGTTATTTTTTACAAATCATATCTTTACATGTATGTATATATAATTTGATCCCTACAAAATTGTTTATAAGAAATTAAAAGAATGAATTAAAAGAAAGAAATTATAGAAGAAAACTGAAAAGCACAAACTTTTTAATAACTGTCAAAATTGTACCACTTTTTAAGAGTAGATTTAGACTATGATCAAATCTTCTGACTCCAAATTCAGGCTCTTCCTATTATAGCATACTCTCAAGTTTAGTCTTTAATGCAATCTCTATCTTCTCAAACTATAAGAGGGATTTAACTCTCTCTATATCACACACATATCTGCCAACACTAAAAATTTTATACACCATTTATGTATCTACATAAAAACAGCACTAAAAAAACCAAATTATTTTTCATGTTCAAGCTAAAGCATACCTTAAATGATAGTAGCAATTATATAATGGAGACATAAGTTTTTCAATATAAAAAGGGAATAGGTTGTTATACATACAAGAAAGGTAGTTCTCAGCAAGTTTTTACACAGTTGGAAAAATTTATCACCCTCTAGTAAGATGAGAGATTTGGAATATAGTTTGGATAAAATGTATCTTTAATCATTACTTACTGTAAATTTGTAAAAACGGAGTGAATTTCTTGACCTAATACTGCAACTCTTCTATCTCCACTTTGAATTATGGTTTCATATAAATTAGATAAGATTGAAAATCTTTAGCATATTTGGGAAAATAAAATATAACTATCACTTAATAATCTGCTAATTTAATGTTACACCAGACTGCTGTGTCATCAGATCTGTACATAGATGCTAATATCATAGCAATATGTTGTGAGCAACATATGATCAAACCTCTGAGGCTATTCTGAAGCTCAGCACACTTAAACTCCAAAAACAACTACATTTACAAAAAGGGGATTAATATGAAGGAAAATATTTCACTAATGTGAAACTTAGAATTACAATTTTGTGAGTGAATACCCTTAGCAAAATAAAAAATTTTTAAATCCAATAAAAGAAAAAAAAATCACCGAAATGAAAATTTGTATATTAGTAAGAAATGTTTTATAACAATGGAAATAACAAATGTTTTACCTTGCTTCTGTTCTTGACGTAATGGATATTTTTCTAAGCAGTTGACAAGTGTAAAGACTTCATTGTAGTCCTTATGGGTATATAAGCTGGCTTCTTCTACTTCAGTTTGGGAGTCTGGGTTTGAACTTGGAACAATTTCCTCAGATTCACAGCTAAGCTCGGTCACCATTCCTGTAACTGTTTTCCTGTGACATTAGAAAATTACTGATTTTGTGTATGTCCTATTTTAAAACATCTTTATTAACAAGTAGTATATGTTCACTGTAGAAAATTATCAATTTCCAACAGATCCAGAGAAAAATTACCCATAGCTCCACCACTCAAGAGATGAATTTTAAAATTTTGTATTTTCTCAATTATTTTGGAATATTTTAAAATAAAAGTGGATTCAAGTACATAATATTCTGTAACCTGTTCTTCTTCTGCTAAACAATGAAGCATGAGCACATTTATATGTCAATCAATGTACATTGACTTCATTTTTGAGTGGATGAACAAGAACCCCATTGTATTGGTAAATAATAATTTATTCAACCAGTTCCCTAGTTTTGGAAATTTAAACTTGTAATTGTTTGCTATTATGAGCAACAATGCAAGGAATATCTTTGTGCAGCTGTCTAATCGTTTTCTCAAAATGCAGTTCCTAAAAATGGAAATGATGAGGTTAAAGATACATAGATTTTTAGACTTTGCCATGCATTGCCAAAATGCCCTTGTGCTGGATATTGAATGTCTGCTTTTCCATGTCATTATCCAACGTTTTACATTCTGTTCTACAACCTTGGAGACTGATCTCTGTGAACCAACTAGGCTCCCTTGCTCTGTCTTCTGGTTGTGCTCAACCAGTGGAAGCATTGGCAGGAGATCAAAGGTGGGAAAACAAACAGGTTGAAATATTCTTCTTTCCAAATCTTTCCCTCCTGGGCCACAGTTTGGAGAAGTGGCTGCATTCTTCTACCAACAGTTACATCTTTTATCAGACAGCCTCTCTCCCATAGTTGCAGTTCTTACTGTTTTGGTTACTGCTCCTTCAAGCTTAGGGTGGTAACAACTTCCAGCAGTTGTTAGTCCTGGGAACTTTTTTTTTTACTCCCTTGACCCTGCCTGTACCTTGCCTGTTTCCTGATTGATCCAGGTATATCTGCCATTGTCTAATCATTGGGGTATTTGGACTTACAAGAGATCTTTCCATGGATTTTTGCAACAGATAAATACATTATTGGCAATTTAGCTACACATTCTGATATACATTTTTTATGATATCCTAAAATATGTTAGCCTTAATAATTCTCTGTACAGACTGCAAGAACCAAAATCAATATAATTCCCCAATGTAATTAGAGAAAAATAATGAACATGTCATACCCAAATCATATATAGAAAAATCTCTAAAGTTTCTGCTTTACTCTTTAAGAAAATACAAGGTACAAGAAAAAATATTTCAACTCACCCAGGTCCATATTACTCAAAAGAACAGTGATTCCTATGTGGATCTTTATAGACTTCTAAATTTAGTGCTTAGATAACTGCTGTTTTTTTTTTTTTTTTTTTTCGGTACACAGGCCTCTCACTGTTGTGGCCTCTCCCGTTGCGGAGCACAGGCTCCGGACGCGCAGGCTCAGCGGCCATGGCTCACGGGCCCAGCTGCTCCGCGGCATGTGGGATCTTCCCGGACCAGGGCACGAACCCATGTCCCCTGCATCGGCAGGCGGACTCCCAACCACTGCGCCACCAGGGAAGCCCTATATAACTGCTTTTTAAAAAAATAAATATTACTGACAGAGTCAGTACTTTATAAAAATCCTTGGTACTATAGTTTTGAGAAAAACCCATCAATTCTCTTTCCCTAGATATAAGTGAACTGTAAAGAGCAGTATTTCCTGGATCTCCTCCTTGTCCAATATTATCTGTTCTTTGTTCATTGGTGCCACTCCCTCTGCCTAACTTGTAGTGCTGATGTTTCCCAGGCTTCCAGTCTATATTGTCTTTGCTTTCTTTCCATATTATTCTTTTTGAGTAAATTCATCCACTGCAGTTCACTAATTCCTTAACTTAAATGAAATATTTATTGAGTGTCTACAATGTGCTAACACCTCTTTAGGCACTGGGAGTGGAATGGTGAACAAAACAAAGTTCTTGCCCTCATGAAGTTTACCTGCTAATGGGACAATAGACAAACATATAAATAAGTAAATAACATAATGTCAGGTGGTGAAAAACTGTTATGAATGAAATAAAAAGAGATATTAGAACATCAATTAACAGCCAGAGGGTTGACAAAAGGTATATTTTAGAGAGTGTAGTTAGTAAATGGCCTTCTGAGGAGCTACAGCTACCTGAATAATGGTAGGGAGTAAGCCATACAGAGGCTTAAAATAGGGGAGCAAGGTTGGCATAGTCTCTAAGAAAAGCAGAAAGGTCAGGGTGACTGGAATTGAGTACCACTGATGAAATGGATAAACCACCAATAACTGAGACATTTCATGATCTGATTTATGTCTTAAAAAAAAATCACAGGCAAACTCTTAGAAGAAAATATAGGAGTAAATCCTTGTGATTTTGGTTTAGGTAAAGGCTTCTTAGATATGACACCAAAAGCACAAATAACAAAAGAAAAAGTAGATAAATCGAACTGCATCAAAATCTAAAAATTCTGTGCTTCAAAGGATACCACCAAGGAAGTGAAAAGACAATCCACAGGAGAAAATATTTGCAAATCACATATCTAATAAGGGACTTGTATCTAGAATACATAAAGAACTCTTAGAACTCAATAATAAAAAGGCACATAACACAATTTAAAAATGGCAAAGGACTTGAATAGACATTTCTGCAAGGAAGATATACTAAAAGCCAATAATTACATGAAAAGATGCTCAACATCATTAGCCATCAGGGAAATGCAAATCAAAACTACAATGACATGCAATGAGCCACCCACCAGGATGTCTATAATCAAAAAGACAGATGATAACAAGTATTGACAAGATATAAATAAATTGTAACTTCATATACTGCTGGTGGGAATGTAAAATGATACAGCTGTTTGGAAAACAGTCTGGCAATTCCTCAAACAGTTAAACACAAAGTTACCATATGATCCAGCAATTCCACCATTAGAGAAATAAAATCATATGTCTGCACAAAAACTTGTCCACAAATGTTTATAGCATCATTACTCATAATAGCCAGAAGGGGGAAAAATATTCATCAACTGATGAATGGATAAATAAAATGTGGTATATCCATAAAATGGAATATTATTTGGTCATAAAAAATGAAGTGCTGGGAATTCCCTGGCAGTCCAGTAGTTAGGACTCCATGCTTCCACTGCAGGGGGCAAGGGTTTGATCCCTGGTCAGGGAACTAAGATCCCTCATGCCATGTGGCCAAAAAAAAAAAGGGTTGATACATACTACCAAATAGATGAAACTTAAAAACATTATGCTAAGTGAAAGAAGCCAGTCACAAAAGATCACATATTGTATGTGTGATACTGTGATTTATAACATGAGATATATATTTGGTCTTCATATCCGTTTCTGGCACAGATCTCCTGAAGCCATTGGAATTTCCTAAGTGATGAGAGCGATAAAGTTATCTTTGGTTATGTGAATAAGGTGACTTTTGGAAAGCACCTAAGGATGGGGACTGGTTGCCACAAGAAATAATCATGTGACTAGAAGACTGGAACTTTCAGTTTCACCCCTCTGACCTCCAGGGAGGGGAGATGCTGGAGGTTGAATCAACTGCCAATGACCAGTGATGTAATCAATCATGCCTATGTAATGAAGCCTTCCTAAAGACCCAAAAGGACAGGGTTAAGAGAGTTTCCAGGTTGGTGAACACATGGAGGTGCTGGGAAAGTGGGGTGATGGGAGAGAGTATGGAAGCTCCATGCCCTTTCCCCATGCCTTGCCCTATGTATCTCTTCTATCTGACTGTTCCCTTTTGTAGTAAACTGGTAATCCAGTAAGTAAAATGTTTCTGTAATTCTATGAGTCTATCTAGCAAGTTGATTGAACCCAAAGAGGGGGTTGTTGGAACCCCCAATCTATAGATGGTCAGTCAGAAGCACAGGTGATAACCTTGCAAACGGCATCTAAAGTGTGCGGTGCGAGGGCAGTCTTATAGAACTAAACCCTTAACCTGTGGCATCTGATGCTATCTCCAGGTTGATAGTGTCAGAATTGAGTTGAATTGTAAGACACCCAGCTGGTGTTAGAGCATTGCTTCATGGTGTGGGGAAATCACCACCACCACCACCCCTGCTGGGATTGGTATATGATTTTAGTTAGATTCCATTTAAAAGAAATGTACAGAATAGGCAAATCTGGAGAGGCAGAAAGAAGACTAGTGGTTGTCCGTCCAGGGTAAGGGGGAAAGAATAGGGAGTGATTGCTAATAGGTACAGAATTTCTTTTGTGTTGATGAAAATGCTCTAAAATTGATTGTAGTGATGGTTGTACAACCCTGTGAATATAATAAAAACTGTTGAGCTGGACACTTTATTTTATAAATTTTAAAAAAAAATTTTAAAGATTTTTTGATGTGGACCATTTTTTAAGTCTTTATTGAATTTGTTACAATATTGCTTCTCTTTTATGTTTTGTTTTTTTGGCTGCAAGGCATGTGGGATCTTAGCTGCCCAACCAGGGATCAAACCTGCACCCCCTGCGTTGGAGGGCAAAGTCTTAACCACTGGACCACTAGGGAAGTCCCAGAGTTGGACATTTTAAATGGGAGTTATATGGATATGAATTATCTCAATAAAGATGTTATATAAACCAAACCAGAGTATAGGGTGTGAACTCATACAGACTAGGGTTTGAGGGTTTGAATCCTCACTCCAACTATTGACTAGCTACATGTCTGTGGGCAATTGACTTAATCTGAGTCTTAGTTTCTTACATGTAATGTTGGGATTGTAATACCCATCTCACATAGTTATTATGAGGTGTACATGAACTAAATATATGTGCAATGTCCTGTATTCAACTGCATTCATCTGAATGCAGCAAGCCACAGAGGAATAGAGAATGTTGTTATATGTTCTTCCTCCTGCTCTAGTTGGCCATGAGCTCTGTCCTGGAAGCTAGGAAGCTTACTGCATGGCTCTCCATGATCTTTTTGCATTTTGCCCTTGTCTCCATAATTCAGTAGCCTCAACTCCTCCTTTAGCCTGTCCATTAAGATATCTTCATTTTTTTCAAATTTCTATATTTACCCTAATATGTATTTATTTGTTAGGAATTTAGCATGTCTTTTCAAGTATGCTGGTGGTCTTTTTTAAAAACAAATTAGAATAGTTATTATTTTTATTAGTGCTCTATTGCAAGTTGCATAGCTGTGACTACAGAAGCTAATTTTACTGTATGCCCTGTTATTTTTAGTGTGCAGTTTTGAAGAACATAAGGTTTTTCAGGACACGTGGCAGAAAATGCCTATATGTTAAAACAGTATACCAGCCAATTAATAAAAGTAAAAAAACTGAGGTCTTAGAATCAATATTAAGTAACAAAACAGGAAGAAGAAACAGAGGTGAGAAAGAGAGGAAAAGCAAGGTTTAGGAAATCTACGTAGTGCTAATGATCAGAATGTTTATTCTTAATTTCCATTAGGTAACAAAGCTCCCGAATTTAAAATTAAATTTTGATGTGGGAAATCTCTAAACCTTCTGCTCAATTTTTCTGTGAACCAAAAACTGATCTAAAAAGTAAAGGCTATTAAAAATTAAATTTCACTTCATGAGACAAACTTGAAATTAATGATGGCTAAAACACAAACAAAAAGTCTCGAGGCTAGAAGGTCATGGCTAGTGAGACAGTTTCACAATTCATCAGGGACTGAGGCTTCTTTTGTTCCACTCTGCCATTGGTAGATTTAGTTCTTATCCTGGATACTCCAAGGTGGTTGCTGGAACCAATTGTTACATCTGTATTCTATCAATAACATCAGGAAGGAGAAAAGTGAGGAGAAAGACACACCACTCCCTTTTAAGGACATTCCTCAGAAATTGCATAAGCGTCTTTTGATTATATGCTTTGGGAAGAGCTCAGTCACGTGGCTACAGGGAGGCAGAGAAACATAAATTTTATTCTAGGTGGTGCCACAGATTCCACCTTCTTTGCCATGAACATGATCTTGGTACTGCAAAATGGAGGGTCAGATATGATGGGGTGCCCATTCCTTCAGGGCCTCGCATTTCACTCATACAGAAATCTTTTGTTTGAGCCTGATCATTGCCTTTGTTGAGTAATTATTGCACATTTTTGCCTCTATTCAGACGGGCTGTTTCCTTTGCCTGAAATGTTTTCTCTCAAGTTAGTTTCTCCTTTGTCCAGCTCAAGCTCAGTTCCTACTTCTTTGTGAAGCTGATCTCTTCTGCTTATAAAGGCACAGCCCTACCAATCTAACTCTTAGGGTGAAAAGAAATTTTAGAGAGCATCTTGTATCTTGTAACTCAAAGTAGGCTCCTGGACCAGCAGCTTCAGCACACTTCAGAGCATATTAGAAGTGCAGAATCTCAGGTCCCAACACAGACTGACTGAATCAGAATCTCCATTTTTAATAAGATCCTCGGTGATTCATATGTACATTAAAGTTTGAGAAACACTGACTCATCATCATTATACTGATACAGAAAGTGAGGATCAGAGAGAGAAAATGAGTTGTTGAGGAGTCAGTACTTGACTTTTCAAATCAAGTCCACATCTTTTATTTCATAGTGCAGAGCTCTTTTTACTACACTTTTCTGCTTCCTCCCTGCTCTAGAGTTTAGTCATGTGATAGATACTTTGCATTGACCTTATACCTTGTGATAGACCTTTTGATGGTCATTTTATATTATCATTTAATTCTTAACATTATTAATTTTTTCTGCTCATATATTATCTTCCTAACCTGATTTTTAAATTCCTAGATGACAGAAATAGTAAATTGGGCTTCTCTGTATTTAGAGGCCGGACACATTTAAGTTGGTTATTTGTTTCTTTCAAGAGTAACTAAGGAAAACTTAAATTACTAAAACTGGAAATCTGAACAATAACTAAATCCTTCCTGGGTCTGATCAGTACTCTTTGCATGAAGTGAAGCAGCAGAGTAAATTATTTACATTTGCTCTAAAATCTCTACTTTATGTCTACCTGAACATCATAGAATGGGTTAGATGTTCTTCCTCATATTATGCTCTGTGTTCCTATCTCTGGCATTGTACTTCCCACATTCTATTGTAATTATTTATTTATAAATCTCTATTCCCTATTTTCTTGTGTTCTTTGAGAGTAGAGACTGTATCTTATTCATTTTTTATCCTGTATCCAGCATACAGAATGGTATCCAATAAATATCTGATGAATGACTGAACTAATAATAAATAACGTTTTGACAAAGTATGTTAGAAAATAGCCTTAATCTGCATTTCTACTACAGGGATAAAAAGACTGATTTTAATATAAAGGATTTTTTACAGACACTTTCCACCAAAAGTTTACTTATTGTTAAAAGCATAATAGCGTCTTGGCTTTATTTCTGTCTTTTGCAATACAAATGCATAAAAAAACTGTTAATATGTGATAAATGAGGGAAAGATAAAAAAGAGGCTGTAAATCATTTCGATTAACCCCTCCTTTGTGGTTCAGACTAGGGCTTGTTTTTTGGATAAAAGAAGAAAACCTGTGAGGATATAAAGGAAAGGATCTTCTCTCTTAGGTGTCTGGAGAATTTACTATTCGTCTTCTAGATGTAAAGGGGAAATTTGGGATTAAGGATACATACTTCTCAGGGAACTCCTCCACAAAGAGACTTGATTTCCAATGATCCAAGACTGAGATTTCTGTCATTTCCCTAACTGAAACAGCTGAAACTAGAAAGGAGAATGGTAAATGTTAGCTTCTGGAATTTTCTTTTAAACTTAATACAAGGAAGCCAAACATTCACCTTTTACATTATGGTGTTATCTTTATTTGTTCACAAATGTAATTTTTTCAAGTTATACCAGATTCCAAATACTTAAATAATCATTCTCATTATTACAACCCCCACTTAAAAAAAAAAAAAACCCTTTCTACCACAGTCAGAACAATATCACCTGAACAGAGCATCCTCATTTTTACAGCCTCTCTTTTGCTTATACAGCACTACCATCCCAGATAATCCTGTTCAACAGCTCATGTAACTTCTCATAAAGCCTTTATTTACCATTCCAGCTCACTCTGATACATTCCCCTTGAAGGGCCATAATATTGTCAGTGGCACTCACTTCAGTACTTAATCATATACAGTCATAGTTTAAAATTTTATGTGTATCTATAGCTTGTCTCCCAAATTAGACCCTCCGTTCCTTAAGGAGAGGGACCACGTCATATGCTAGTGTCAGAAGCAGCTATGAGTGAAGAGGCAAAGGACCTGTATTCTACCTAAGTGTTAGCTCTTACTATTCTTGTTACCTTGAACAAGTAACTGAACATCTGAGTCTGTGCCTCACTGAAAATATAAAAGTTTAGTGGTTAAGAGTACAGGTTCTGGGGCTTCACTGGTGGCGCAGCGGTTGAGAGTCCGCCTGCCGATGCAGGGGACACGGGTTCATGCCCCAGTCCGGGAAGATCCCACATGCCGCGGAGCGGCTGGGCCCGTGAGCCATGGCCGCTGAGCCTGTGCGTCCGGAGCCTGTGCTCCACAACGGGAGAGGCCACAGCAGTGAGAGGCCTGCATACCGCAAAAAAAAAAAAAAAAAAAGAATACAGGTTCTGGAATCACCCTGCCTAGATACTTATACTGCTACTTATTAACTGTATGATCTTGGGTAAATCTCTTAACCTCTTTCTACCTCAGTTTCCTTATCTACAAATTAGGAACAATAATGGCCTTTTCATAGTGTTGTAAAGATTAAATGTGATAAGACATGTAAATTGCTTAGAATGGTGCCTGACATGGTGTAAATGCCTAATAAATTTTGGTGTTATTGTTATTATTATTTTTAAAAAGAAGAAAAGGAAAAGAAATAGGATAACTCATTTTTTTCCTTCTATAGTTTTAGAGAAGCATTTGATGAAAGCTACTCTTTACCTTATTTCTATAACCTGACTGAGACCTTCAATCCACTGACCCTTCCATTTTTTACAATATATTCATCCTCCCTCATGTCCTCACTTCCTTTCTCATACAGCTTAGGTTCCACGGCCAGTCTCATAATCACTTCCTTACAAAGACTCTTAATTCCCTTGCCTCTCTTTCCCTTATACCAACTTAGGAAACCCCCTACTCTTCACTTTGTATATGTACACTAGAACAGCTGAAAATTATTTGGGAAAAAAAAAACCCAGCCATTCTGAATAAGTTCACTTGAGATTTTGACCATAACTTTTAAATGGGCATCCAACACTGACAGATGATAATGGTAATTCATCTTAATATCCTTCTTAATAAAATTGACTTTCTCATTCTTCAGGAAAACTATTTGACACTACCCCCCCTCAAATTTTTGATACTCATCCCCCTACCCACTCTCTATGTCCTTGCCTCCACACAAAAAATTAGTATAAATAGAAAAGAACGACCTCATCTTCTACCACCAATTCTAACATCTCACTACCATAAATACCTACAAACCCTGCCTTCCTACCCTATCATAGTGGAAGAACCATCCTGGCTTCTAATACCAACTCCTCCCATTGTGCTCTTGATACTATCCTCTTTTACTAAGTTATCCTTTTTATTTCCTGCATCATCATTTTCTTTCTTTTTACCAAGATTATTTCCATTGGCAGACAAACATTTTATAGTCTCTTTCCTTATCACACATATATTTTTTTAATTCGCACATCTAAAAAAATAAAAGCTTTACCCCATTTCTCCCTTCAGCTAACGCACCTCTATTTTTCTATTTACCGTCATAGCAAAATTCTTCAAAAGAGTTGTTTACAACTACCATCTCACATCCCACTTCACATTCTCTTGTCAACATACTCTGATCAGGCTTTCATACACAATATTCCAGTGGAACCGCTCTTACCAAGGTCATCAATGATCTACATTTAGTTAAGCTAATGGTCAACACACTATTCTCATCTTACTTGACACTTTAACAGGGACCAATGCTTTTGACCACTTCTTACTTCTTGAAACACTTTCTTCATTAGACTTCTACAACACCACACTCTTCTGGTTTTTCTACCTCACTTGTCCTCTTAGCTGGTTTCACCTTCTATATCAGCCTTTTAATGGTTGGGGTGTTCTACCGCTTTGTCCTAGGTTCTCTGCTCTATCTATACTCATGCCCTCAGTGACTTCATACAATTCTACAAATTAATGTGCAGTCTACATATCAATGACCCCAATTTGAAACTCCAGCTGTACTCAAGATGAATACAACCAATTGCCTCTTGATGTCTCCACTTAGATGCCTAATAGGCATTTTAACCTGGCCAAAGCAGAGCTATTGACTCCAGCCATGAATTGGCTTCCCCACAAGCCTTTCCCCATCTTAGGAAATAGCACTGCCATCCACCCAGTTGCTCAGGTCAAAAACCTAGAAGAAACTCTTTATTCTTCTATTTTTTTTTTAACCCTCTCACTGTTGGCTGGACCTCTAAAATAATCCCAATCTCAACCACTTCTCACATCTTTATTACTATAAGCCTAGTCTAAGGTACCATCTTTTATGTAAAGTATAGATTCACCTAGTAGTCTAGATTCTGAACCATACAGTAGCTTCCTGATTGATTTTCTCGCCTCTACCCTTGCCTCCCAATCCTTACCCCTTCCAACCTCCAAACAACCAGAATGGTTTTTCTAATGCAAAAATCAGGTTATGCCACATTTTCTTAAAACTGTCCAATGACTTACCATATCAGCCATAATATAAACAAACAAACAAACAAACTCCATCTTATGGCCTTCAAAGCCTCATATCTTTCAGAACCTGCCTACTTGTCAGATCTCCCCTTTTTCATTAAGTAGTCACGATGGCCTAATTTTCTGGTCCTTACATACATCAAGTTTATTCCTGAGTCAGGAACTTTGCATTTGCTTGAAAGGCTTCTCCCCTATATCTTTTTATGGCTGCTGCCGTCTTATTACTCACATCTCAACTCAAATGTCCACCTCTTCATTGTAGTCCTACCCTAACCATCTTAGGAAATAGCATTCCCTACTCCTGAAATTTCATATAACATTACACTATGTATCTTCTCTATATATTTATCAATACCAAATATTAGTTTACATATTTAATGGTTTTATGTTGCATCCTCCTTACCTGTCTGAAAACCCACTGAAGGCAGGGACTATTTCTATGTCTTATTAGTAACTGTGTTCTTAGCACCTGTAATGGTGCCTATACAGAATACAGAGTAAATAAATGTTGTTAACTGACTTGTATCCTCCAGGGAGGCTAGTCTTTCTTAAGTCTATGACATGATAAAAGCAAAAGATGGTATTTGTACATATACATTTAAAAATAGTTTTATATTCAGTGTATTATTACAACTTAAAGTAGCCTTCCTACAGTTGAACAAGATCCTATTATAGTACAACAAACGTTACAATGTTAGAATATTTTAAAACTTCATCACCTACATATCTTTTATTTGTTCTATTCATATCTAGTATAAGCTTTCCAATTCCTTACTTTGTCACCTAAATTCTGTCATAAAAATATTAATTTGTAAACTTCTTGGAATTGTGACATGAATACACTTTTATATAATGAGAAAATCACTGCATTTTCTTAATAATATATTATGCTAAACTCTGAAATACTTTTAAAAATAGATTTTTAAAAAATAAAATTAAAACATACCTCTTGTCCATGGCCTCCTATATTTATTATCAGTAACTCTTGCAGGATCATTTTCATCTTGATATAAACATGAAGGGATTCGAAGCAATAAAGCATCTCTGCAAAACTTCTTTCTAACTACATTCTATGTAAGAAAGTAAGATTATAAAATCTTTTAATATATAGTGGATTTAAAATACTTATCTGTCAATATTCAGAATATTAAAATTTTCTATTCTTTCAAATTTATATTATTTTTATTTAAAGGTAATACATGCTTACTATAAAATATCTAACACAGAACCACATAACTGAGAAAGTCAAGGTTCCTAGTCATATCAGTAATAGTTTGGTGTATTTTCCTAGATACTTTCTTTTCTAGATTAGGCTAAAATGTGTGTGTGTGTGTGTGTGTGCGTGTGACAAAAAAAAAATGGGATCACATCATTTATATACCATTTAGCAATGTGCTGTTTTTCACTTAACAGTATAATATGGCTATCTTAACTTTTGTTTTCTGCATCTTTGCACAGTTTCACTTGTGACATCCAGCAAATATGTTACTAATTTTTAAAAAAATCTAATAATTAAACCTTAAAAGGATGTTAAATCAGTTAAGTAAGCTTATAAATCAAAATTCTCTATACTTGGGTCTGCTTTTAGTTTCCTGCTTTATTTCCCATTACTCTTTTTTTTTAATTTTTAATGGCTATAAAGTATTCCCCTTTTTATTTCTTTATATATATATATATTTTTGCAGTACGCGGGCCTCTCACCGCTGTGGCCTCTCCCGTTGCGAGGCCCGGGCTCCGGACGCGCAGGCTCAGCGGCCATGGCTCACGGGCCCAGCCGCTCCACCGCATGTGGGATCTTCCCGGTTTGGGGCACGAACCCGTGTCCCCTGCATCTGCAGGCGGGCTCTCAACCACTGCGCCACGAGGGAAGCCCCCATTACTCTTTAATACTAACTGTCGTCTTTAAATAGATCAATTACTACCCCGTTAACATTTAGTGGTCACTTCCTCATCAACACTGTGGTCTACACTGTGCCTCTGAAAAATGCCCTGATACTCTTCTCTAGCTATCAAAATTCTATTCATCTTTCAAGGCTCATCTTAAGCAATATTTCCTCTATGAAGCCGTCCCTCAGTGACTCTCAACTTCCCACAGAATTCATTATTCTATGTATTTGGACAAATGATAGTTTCTTGCATTACTTCCCAAGAGTTTTATGTTTGCTGAAGGTATAATAACATATTAAATAAGAGGTCTTCATTATCTAAGAATAAATGGTACAAAGAAAAGCTCAGTTAAAGTAATTTATATAAAATAAGGACCAAAGATTCATAGTAAAAAGGAAAGAAAAGCTTGATTAGAACTTTGTCTAAAAAATGAAATAAAGTTATAAAAATTAAAATTTATATTTAATGAAATTTTGTTCATAGTTAGCTTATATTTATAACTGATTTTTTGTCATTATTTCCCTCTAAACTGTATTATATGATGATATGCATGATACTAGTCATTACTTCACCTTTGATCATAAATATTTCTAGAAAATATTTGAGGATTTAATCAAATTTTCCCAAGGCATCTCTGACTCCTTTGATATTCAAACCATTCTCTTTCTCTTGTCTGTAATCTGGTCTAATTCTGTAAAATCTTCGTCTGATAATAGCTTTACCTGTTATTTGAGTGGTTCTTCAACACTGTTTTCATGAACTTTACAAAACCCAGTATCTTTTGCAAGATTTGCCATTGATTAGTATATTTGTATTGTATCATGGCAAGAAACTAAGATACCAGCAGTGAGGATTCAAATATCCTCAAAAGTTTGAGGATGTTTGAGTATAGACTAATTTTGCAAGTGGATAATACATTCATAAATATTTGTGTAACAATGACCTCTGATTCCCTATCATATATGTGTTATAATGATACATTTGCCTTCCTCGGTTATGAGGGAATAAGAAAACCTGAAGATACTTATATACCTTTTTTATTTCCTATAAAATATAACACAGTTTTAGTTATAGTGGAGCAATTTTTTTCCTGATAGATGGGGGTCAAGGTTATAAAGAAAACCAAAATTTAACTTGTTAATTAAGATCATAAGAACTATGAACTGTTGTGTGACGACTATTCTAATTAGTTTCTTTTTTCTTTCCTTTTTTTTTTTTTTTTTTTTTGCTGCACGACATGCGATATCTTAGTTCCCCCACCAGGATCGAACCCATGTCCCCTGTATTGGGAGCACAGAGTCTTAACCACTAGACTGCCAGGGAAGTCCTTAATTAGTTTCTTAACAATGTGCCTGGTTTGAATTTCAGCTATGTACAAGCTATTTAATTTCTCTAGACACCATTTTTCTAACCTGTAAAACTGTAAAACCTGATAAGATAATAGTATCTTCCTCATGGAGTAGTTATGATCATCAAAATGACATAATCCATCAAAAGAGCAAGTGATCAAATGATATAATCCATCAAAAGAGCGAAGTATCTGGCCCATAGTAAGTGGCCAATACATACTGTTATTGTCATTTTATCATAAAGATAACTGGGATTGCTTTTTCCCCACTCCTCTCAAGATCACTGAAGATCATTCATAAAAGCAGTCCAAACCTGTCAAGAGTTTCTATATTTTTTCCTGCTGACAGCTTCAAATTCATGTTAAATTGTCAATAATTTCCTTCCCAAAGTAGCATTTTTAAGGTATATTAAAAGTGGAAAGTAATTTTAAATGAATTTCAAAGTAATTAGACTAAGGATTACTCTAAGGACTACAGAAAAATAATCATAATCATATAGTGAATGTAGATAACACTTTTATATCATAATTTTTAGTAAACAGGTAGTGATCCAGTAACACTCTACCTCATATGAATAGTCTATGGCACAATATTTGAATGCTGGAAACATGTCTTCTTTCTTTGGAAGCAGTACAAATTTCAACGTCTGGAAATATAAAAATTAAAAGTAAATGTTGGTAAAACAGCAAAGCCAGGAGCAGAAAACCATCCTTAATCACAAAACATTGGTTCATTCATTTTAAAAAAGACTCTGAATGATAAAAATTTAACTATGAAAATAACATTACTGTGATTTAAATCTAATATGAAAATAATATATATTGGTATAAAATTGTTCATATATTTTTCACACTATTTTATCCATACAACTCCTAGTTGGTGGATTGCAATATATTTAATGTGATCATTTTGTTGCAAAAGAGGCTGGGGTTCACAAGACTGATAGAGTGATTTTCTCAGGATAACTATTTCCTAAGTGGTCTCGAAATCGAATAACCAAGGGCAAAACTGTGCTGAAGCAGTGGAGTAGGATTTGGAAAATTCCACTCTCTTAGAAAATAAAAAGCCTGAGTTAGAATTCCCTACTAGCTCATTTGGAATAAAGCAACTATGGTATATTATTTTTAGGTCATTGGGTCATTATCAGTAAATCAACAAATTCACCTAACAAAGTAAATTTTTTTTTCTTTTCCATTATGGTTTATCATAGGATACTGAATATAGCTCCCTGTGCTATACAATAGGACCTTGGTGTTTATCCATCCTATATATAATAGTTTGCATCTGCTTGTCCCAGATTGTCTCAATAAATTTTGAATGCTGAATGAGTCCAAAATGGTTCTCATTTACGTGAGAATCAGAGGAATTACAGATTAGAATATTTACTCTAGGACACAGTCCAGTTTATCAGAAAGTTCTTAGCATTTTGATCAATCATTTAAAATGTTTTTGGGAATTCAGATATAAACTAGAAGTTTTCATACAGTAGTAGTTTGTCAGTAAGCTTTCAGTGAATGAAATATACATTTTAATCCAAATGGTCTTGCCTTAGTTTCATTATCATTTAAAATCTGTTTGAGGTTTACCTATTTCCAAATAGTAAAATTGCTCTCCAGAAGAACTGAAGATCTCATTTACATTAATTGGCTATGAATCTATTCCTATTTTCAGTTATCATCAAGTGAACATTCTTAACTACTCAATTACTGGGTTAAAAATCTAAGTGCAAACTTCTTAATATAGAGCACAATTATTTTATTTCACTAATGAATCAGGAGACATTTTGGATATTATAATAAGCATTCCAATGAAAACAAACCCAATAAGTTATATGAAAACTTTTTAATGCTGTTAGATTCTGTGATATCAACAAATGTGGGGAACACATAGTGTTGGTGCCCTCTTTCACGCTTACTTAATGCCAGCATAAGCATCTTCTAACTGGTGATTACTTCTCTGGAAATATTTCCAATCATTGTACTTCCATACCTTTTCCATACAGAGTATCACTGATCTTTGAAGCAAATATTGATTCTAGAATTTCTACTTCTTGATATTGCACTTTCAGGAAAAAGTATCTGAATGTGCCCGATAGTAGAAAAAGTTAAAAATCAACCAACTCTACCTAGTATATCCATTCAGTTTATTGTCAGCGTTTATCTTAAATTTTCCTTTCTTGTGAAGCCTAATATTCTATCAGCTTTGGATTCATCACTCTCATCAACTACCTTAAACAATAATTACTGTTGTATTGAAGTTAATCATTTAAATTCATGCTAAATGTATAGTACTTAAATAAGATACCGGACATCATATACATTCATAAAATTTCTTTCATCTGTCAACTGTATTTCATTGCATTACAGATATTTGAATCCATCTTATAGTGGTGGGTGGACAGGAAGAGAGAGAAACTGGCCTTACTTCTAAAATCCAAGACAAGGGGGAAAACAAGCAAAGTCATGGTTAGAGAGAAGGTATCTTAAAATAATCAACTTCTGAATTGCAGCAATTCCTGAAATAGTTTTCCTTACATATTCCTAAAAATTTTATTGCTCCTGTGCTACCTCCTGACAGGACTCTGTTGGGTCAGAATAGAAATGCATACAAATCATTAGGTCAGGCTCTTATGCACAATGCTAGAGAAGTTAGGTTTCCCAAGATTTTTTTCCACCCAGCTTTATTGAGGCAGAATAGATACAATAAAAATTGTATCTATTTACAGCATACAAATATAAAATGGAATATTATTCCCAAGGTTACTTAAGATCACACAGAGGTGAGTGTGGATTGCAGACTTCCCATCTCCTTCCACCAGCCTCAGGCATCGGGAGATTTCTTCCCTTCCTCACTTCCTTTCACAAAAACCACACTTTCACCATTGTCAAATCGCAGAGGAGGTAAGGTTCACGGATATTCTCAGATTGTTTAATCTATGCAACCTAATTAGTGGCTAGAAATCCTATTGGCCTTTCTGTTCCCTTCACACCCTCTATTCTTGCCCAATTAGGTTAGGTGGGCTCTGGTTCTGGGGTCTTGTCCCCACAGAACCACATCAGCCGGGCCTCACTAATCTGTTTTCTAGAGATTTCGGAGCCGCCATACTCTAGCCCCAGCCCGACCTTTTCTTCCCCTCAGCTCAAGAACACCTTACCTCCCTCCTCTCTCCAGCCTCTCAGTGTTTTTACCAGAGGTGAAATCGCGTCCTCTCGCTCTTCCCAGGAGAAAATTCCCGCCCACTGGACACGTGACCTCTGACCTTGAGCTCAGTGCTTTCATTGGCCAGCCGGGCAGGCGTCACCCCGCCCCGCCCTCTTGCCCCGCCCCTCGGTATGAGGGCACTTCCGTCTGCGGTAGCCCACATCCTGGGACGCCCAGGCAGGAGACGGCCCGAGCACGTGATGTGGTCAGCGCCGAGGTTCTCACGGGTGAGCAAACCTTCGCGGCACAGGGTGGACGGTTACCGTGGGGATGGTGGCGGGAAGCTCGGAGGAGCTGGTGTGAAAAGTCGCGACGGCCACAGGAGTCTGAAATTCTTTGGTGTGGCTGCGCCGAACGCGGAGGGACCAGATGAGGACAAGGGCAGAGGCGTGCCAGAGGGCAGATGAGAGGATTTAGCAGCCAGATTCAGGGGCAAAGGAAAACAAAAGGGAGGAGGCAAACGTGAATCCAGACAGGTCTGGCTAGGTGATGGTCGTGCCTTGGCAGAAGAACCTTCGAGGAGGGGCAGGAAAAGGACGAGTTAGACTGGGGAAATGCAAATTGTATACCTTGATCATAGCCGCCCTTTCACCGACAGACTCATTTAGGAGTCCCTAGATCCACCCGAGAAGGAAGGAGACTTGTCCCTTTCTTTCCATTTCCTAACTCCTGCCTTCCTGACATAGCTTGGCCTTTGATTCCTTCCCAGAGGATTGCAAGAAGTAACCTAGACTTATTTATTTTACTAACACATGGATTTCTTTCAAGTTAATTATTAACGAAATTCTAATTTTGAAACTCAGTGGTTAAGCCACAGTAAGTTACCTACTTCATTCTACGTTGTAGAGGTTTGTGCAGTTTGCTACAGCGATAACGGATTTTATGTTTAGCAAGAATCAGTTGTAAAGGTGTTCATCTGGCATTGAGGTACATTAATTATTCTGGGTTCTTGGATGTATACCTTTTATTAAACCAATTTTAATTTAATTTTGCAAAAATTACAAAAGTAACACGAAGTAGTTATACTCATCCTAACCAGTAAAACCATCCCAAGATGGATACAGAAAAAGCAATCTCTGTTACCACCCCAACTCCCAGGTAGATGATGTTAACAATCTGGGGTGTATCTTTTCACACTTTCCTGCATGTTCATACAACTTTATACAGGTATGCATGCACAAAATAGTTTGGCCAATTATATAAAAATGGGTCACTTTTTTCCCTCACTAAACAATACATCCTGAGCAACCTTCCAGATCAAGACATACAGATTTAACTCATTTTTAAACAGCCACATATTTCATAGTAAGGATGTGCCATAATTTATCCAAACTTTCTACTACTGATGGATTTTAACAGATTGTTTCCAGTTTTTTACCTTGAAAATAATACTGCAGTAAGAATTCTTGGACATATGACCTTGAATATTATTGCTGTTATTTCTATGGTATATATTTGTGTTGTTTTGCTGACTCACATAAGTGAGAGCATTTCAGATTTAATAGATACTGCCAATTTACCTCCCCCAAATTTATGCATTTTATGTTAACAGTGCCTGAGAGGAGCCATTTTCCTGAATACTCAACAGAAATGAATATATTGCTCTTTAAATATTTTTGCTGATCTGATACGTGAAAAATACTATCTTGTTTTAATTTGCATTTCTCTGATTGCTGCTGAGATTAAGCACTTTTTAGAAGTTTATGAGCCCTTTGGATTTCTTCTTCCAGGAACTAATTGCCCAGGGATTGTGTTTGTGTGTGTGTATGAGATCAGGCAATTTTTCTATTGAGTAGGTTGTCTTTTTGAAGATCTTGAATATAGGTATATTAGTTAATATCAAGTTTGGCTGTGTAAAAAACAGAAAATTCCAAAATAATATAAAATTTATTTTTCTTTCATGTAAATGAAGCATAGAGGTAAAAGGTTCAAAACTGATATGGGGGCCTCCCTGGTGGCGCAAGTGGTTGAGAGTCCGCCTGCCGATGCAGGGGATACGGGTTCGTGCCCCGGTCTGGGAGGGTCCCATATGCCGCGGAGTGGCTGGGCCCGTGAGCCATGGCCGCTGAGCCTGCGCGTCCGGAGCCTGCGCGTCTGGAGCCTGTGCTCCGCAACGGGGGAGGCCACAACAGTGAGAGGCCCGCATACCGCAAAAAAAAAAAAAAAAAAACTGATATGGCAGCTGTCCTCACAAAGTCCTCAGGGACTTACCTTCCAGCTCATTACTCTGATATTCCTAGGTTGTGATCCTTGTTTTCATGGTGTCAGGTGACAGCATCAGGATGGAGGAAGGAATGAAAAAGAGGAGAGACCAAGAGCACAATGTTCCTTTATATAATCTGTAATTAAAATTGTGAAATACAATGTTCATGTAGAAAAGTCCATAAGATAATGTATAGTTTAAAAATTATTTTAAAGAAACATCCATGCAAATCTACTCAGAAACAGCATTACAAGAATTTCAGGAGCTCTCCGTTTCCTTTTCTAATCATAACTCTCCCTAGAGGAAGTCTCCTCCTAGATCTAGAGATTACTGTAATCCTGACTTTATGATAATCATTGCCTTGCTTTTCTTTAAAGTTTCACCCAAGTATGCATTTCTAAATGATATAGTTTTGCCTGTTTTTGAATCCTACTGTTTGTGTTAGTTTGGTTCTTGCTTCTTCCATTCAGTGGATGTTGTTGTATGTATATATGTTAATTCAATTTCAGTGTTGAATTTCTCCCTTCATATAAATATGGGTCAACTTGTTTATCCATTCTGTTATTGATGGATCTTTGGATTATTAGTTTTGGGCAATTACAAATAATGCTGCTGTCAATATCCTTGTACATGTATCTTAGTACACATATACCATTCTCTAGAATATAAATTTTGGAATGAATTTCTTGATTATTGAGAAATGTGCATATTTTTACATTTAATTCAAGAATGCCAAATTGTTTTCCAAAATGATTATACCAGTTTACATTCCCACCAGCAACGTTTGAGAGTTCCTGTTGCTCTGCATTCTCACTGACCCTGATCAATTTCATTCTATTTAATTTTGAGAATCTGGTAAGTATCTAGCTGTCTCTTAAGGAAGGTTCCTGTAAGCTTCCACATGACACTTCTGCTTACCTCTCATTGGCCAAGCCCTAGTCACATGGTCAGTCCTCTCTGTAAAAAAGGTTAGAAGATTCAGGTTTTATTCTGGACAGTCACGTGCATAGTTACAACTTGGAGATTCTATTACCAAAATAGGAAGGAGAGAACAGATCTGGGGGACATACATAGTAAGTCTCTGCCACATTAAGAATAATAATTTAAAAACAGCTAACTTTTATTGAGCATTTACTATGTGACAAACACTATTATAAACACTTTGCCACTCTTTGTAAACTAGATACCATATTACAAACCCCAGTTTACAGATAAGAAAACTGGGACATTGAGAACTTAAGTATCTAATTTAAGTAGTGTTAAGCTAGAAAGTATGAGACAGAATTGCAAACCCAGACAGTCTGGTTCAGAACCCATGCTTTTAGCTAGGCCATACACTCTTTAAAAGGAATATCGGGCTTCCCTGGTGGCGCAGTGGTTGAGAGTCCGCCTGTCGATGCAGGGGACACGGGTTCGTGCCCCGGCCCAGGAAGATCCCACATGCCGCGGAGCGGCTGGGCCCGTGAGCCATGGCCGCTGGGTCTCCGCGTCCAGAGCCTGTGCTCCACAACGGGAGAGGCCACAACAGTGAGAGGCCCGCGTACCACAAAAAAAAAAAAAAAAAAAAAAGGAATATTTGTTCTTGGTCTGCTATATGTTTTGCGAATATTTTCTCCTTGCTTATCTTTGGAAATTTCTAAAAGTTTCTTTATATATCTACAGTGAATTTTATCATATCTAAATCATCTGTATTTTTTCTCAGTAATGTTTCTGCATAATTTCTAAAATTATGCATTTAAAGAGAATCTTAGGACAATTACTTTTCCCCATAAGTTTTAATTCACCATTATTTGCACCATTATTATTTTGAATCTAGTTGGAAATAAATGTTTAGATACACTTGAATATAACTAAGTTGAGGAGCCATAAAAGAAGGGGGGAAAGCTCCCTTTCTGTCCAGATTAATTCCACACATTTGGGGAAATCTCCCGTGATGATGTTAAGCTTCATTGTTATATTTACATGCTGTGCTGTCGAGGCCATAGTAATAATGTTCAATGTTTTTGAGAACATACTTTGTGCCAGGCACAATATGAAGCACTGACGATGCAAAAATAAGGAAAACAAATCTTTACTTTTAAGAAGCTCACAAATCCTTATCTGAGGTTGTTTTTCATCTCTTCAGACAATTCTATACACTGCTGCCAGGATGATATTTCTAAAACAACTAACTGAGAATATCATTCTGCTGCACATTCTTTCATCTTTCTCTCACATACAGGATAAAATCTGAAATCCTTACCAAGGAACAACTACTCACTCAACCCCATTTACTTTGGAACCCTGAACTACTGGCCATTTTCTGAACATCTCCCAGATCCTCCCACTTCCAAGTCTTTGTTCCTGCTGTTTTATTTTGTTTTCTGATCACATGTTGAAACTCTATTTATTCTATAAGGTTCAGTTCAAATGTTTCCTCCTCCCACTGATACTTTTAGAATTAGTTGTTTTCAGCACTCTTAGAGTTTTTGTCAACATCCCATTTTGGGAAATTTTCATGCTTTGCATTATAATTGTTTTGTTTGTGTCTGCTTCCTCCACTAGACTGCAGTCTTCCTGAGATGGTAGACCATGGACCATGTCTTAATTATATACTTTGTAACTAGCACAACGCTTTATCTAGAATAAGCTCTGAAATGAATATTTAATTTACTTAAAATCTGGCACTAGGTCATTTTGAAATAATAGCTATCAAAAAATTTTTTTTTGGTATTTTTAGGTTTTTGATGTTTTTGCAAGAGCACTAATGTGTATGAAATATTTTACACACACACACACAGATCAGCCAAAGGGAGCAGGGCATGAATATGGCAGATAATCATCTTGAAACAGAATTGCAGATTAGTCTGAAACTGATAATGGAGAAAATCTGGATATATAAAATGAAATAATATTGCGCAAATGTGTTGCATAAGTAGCTTATTGTCTTATTTGCTAATTTATGGGTGTAGCCTCACATACTATCTTTTGATCAGTAAGGGACTATTTCACATAAATAGATTGAGAGCAAACATTTTAGCACAACATATTTAATCTAATTAACCTAGATAATAGTGCTAGAAAAGAGCTGTTGTAGCATCAGCATGTAAAGAAATTTTCTCAAGTATAGAAGAGAAACCTAACATTTCATAGTCACGGAGTTTACTTTTTTTTTTTCACATAAAAAAGCCAAGTGTTATTGTAGCTTATTTTTGCAACATTTGTCTCTATAAACACTATCACTTTTCTCTGTTCCACATGTCCAACCCCTTAACATTTTTCTAATTATGAGCCATCTCATACCTCACATGTTTATCAGATCTTTCACACACATTGAAAATTCACATAAGTGAAGTTTCTGGCCAGGATGAAAACTTTATCCATGCTTATATTTGACTCTGTACCCACCAAAGAAAACACAGGCTGGAATAAACCGTTATGCTTGAGTGTCCATTTCCTTAGGAAAAATGAAAAAGCCAACTCTACACTTTAACATTTCCCTGGGTAACATTTACCCTAACACCTTTCATATTGTTACCGAACCAAACTTGGGTCCACTCACCCTTATGCAGTAAAGCCAATCTACTGACACCAGGTTGTGGTAAAGGAAGGTGCAGCATTTACTGCAGGGCACCAAGGAAGGAGTTCAAGACAGCTAGTGCTCCAAAAAGCCAGAACTCCCCCAATGGGTTTCAGCAAGGCATTTTAAAAGGCAAGGTGAGGGAGGGACATCCCAGGGTATGTGATCAGCTCGTGCACAATTCTCTGACTGGTTGATAGTGAGGTAACAGGGCATGTGACAGGGGCCAACATTATCAATCCTTAGGTGCCAGTAGGTCTGGGGGCTACGTGCTTATCATCATCAAGTAGTTAATTTCTTCCATTTGGTGGTGGTTTTACCATCTGTAAAACAACTCAGGAAATATGCATCAGATCCTGTTATGTAGGTACTTCAGAGAGGAGTTAAAGCAGAGGATAAGGGGGAGAAGTCTGTCCTGGGAAGGAAGGCCCCATAAGGTCCTGCTCAGTTACAATACTTCATGGTCCAGTGAGGTTAAGCGATTTGCCCAAAATTACATAGGTAGGTCTAGAACACGAGTCTTCTGACTTCAACCAGTGAGGTGTAATTGATCAGTCACTGATTTATCCATCAATTGTTTTTATTTTTATTTATTTATTTATTTATTTACTTTTGTGGTACGTGGGCCTCTCCCGTTGTGGAGCACAGGCTCCGGACGCGCAGGCTCAGTGGCCATGGCTCACGGGCCCAGCCGCTCCGCGGCATGTGGGATCCTCCCGACCGGGGCACAAACCTGTGTCCCCTGCATCGGCAGACGGACCCTCAACCACTGCGCCACCAGGGAAGCCCGGCAGGCAGATTCTTAACTACTGTACCACCAGGGAAGTCCTAAGAGCAACTTTCTTAAACCCTTAAATTTTATTGAGGCTTTTATTGCCTATCTTCTCTTCTTGCATCTTTTCCCCCCTATGTTTTTGTCTCTTATTCCTCTTTTTCTTAAATTTTTTTTTTTTTTTTTTTCTGGTGGTATGCGGGCCTCTCACTGTTGTGGCCTCTCCCATTGTGGAGCACAGGCTCCGGACGCACAGGCTCAGCAGCCATGGCCCACGGGCCTACCACTCTGCAGCATGTGGGATCCTCCCGGACCGGGGCACGAACCTGTGTCCCCTGCATCGGCAGGCGGACTCTCAACCAATGCGCCACCAGGGAAGCCCACCCCATGAGTTTTGATATGTGCAGAGGTTCCTCTTAGTCCAAAGTAATTTGATCTGGCTGTTTGGTAAAAGTACTTTAGCTTAAAGTGTGAATGCTGAAAGATTTAACTAACTGTCTTGTGAGGACTACCTAACAATAACGAGCTGATGCCAGGCAGGTAGGTCTGGTCCAATAAGGATGTTGAAGTGGTCTGTCTACTACTACTTACTTTTTTTTTGTTTCTGAGCTACGGTGTCTGGCTGGGCTTCGATTCAATACCGCTCTATCCCAGCAGACATATCTATTTTACAGAATAGGACTATTCCCCACTCTTATACTATCCTACCTCAACCAATCAGGTGTGAAGGCAGAAGGCATGACCAAAAAAAAAAAAAAAAAGACAGTTCTAAATAACCCTGTACAGAGTCTGACTTTGGATTTCATATGACAATCTAAGAAAACAAACCATTTTGTATTAAAAGACAGTACATGATCTCAAAAGTTCTGCTAAAGCTATTTAACTTCTGTTAATTCAACTAATTCTGGAATGTTTGTCAAACCTTCTTTGAATGGTGCCAACATTTCTATACTCACTTGTGTGTAAGGAAGGTTAAACATAAATAAAAATTTTGACTTGCTGAAATCTAATCCTTGATAGTTGAAAAATACTATATAGGCATGAAACCAGAACTTTGGAGATTAGATTATAAATAAAGTGACCATATAATTTATTCTCTAAACCTGATACTTCTAAGAATTAAAGAAGAAAACTAATAATCATGCCAGGGCAGCAAGAACAAATGGAGGCTATCCCAGGCAAACCAGGGAGTATTGTCACCCTAATTATAAACTACATTTTGTGTAAACATACTCAGGATTTTCCAAGTGGAGGAAAATGGAGATCTGGAGAGTTTCTCTCCCTGCATCTACTTTCTCATTTTCCGCCCTCATTTCCTTAGAGATTCCTAATGGCTCCTCCTATAACCCCAGCTACTTTTTTTCATTCGTATCCATTAGAATATGAGCTGAATTCAACGTAAAAATTAAACTAGTTTCACACGTACTTGAACTTCAATGGCTAGCTACACTTAGCAGCAAAACAGGTGTAGTTTTGGGGGAACTCCAGAGTGGCTATCCATATGGCTGCTGGAGAGGTACATCATTTATGTAAAAGATAAGTCCGTATTTCATATTTTCCTTTAGAGGAGGAACTCTATGCCCCCTTTCTGGTGTGTAAAAAATCAGCAGTGTTAGAATGTTAATTAGAAATTGAAGTTTTATGCAGAGTAGCTTATAGATCAATAAAGTCCTCTTGATTCTTCTTTTAATTGAGGTACAACTGACGTCTAACATTTTGTACGTTTAAGGTATACATCATGTTGATTTGATACACTTATATGACGCAATGTGATTATCACTGGGGCGGTAGCTAACACATCTATCATGCCCCATAATTATCGTGTCTTTTTTGTGGTGAAAGCACTCGAGTCTTTTTTATGTGCCGCTCACATGGCTTTTCGTATCTCCCCCAAGCAAAGAGCGAACAAGTCTGCCTTATTCATAAATTTGTGTATCTGTGCTAAATGCTTTAGAGGCACACACCACGCAAGTCACAAGATGTGATCATGTCTTCATAAGGTTAAAGAAAGAGGTCAACCTATGACAGCCTGCCCAGTGTCCCCTGGGGACTTCAAGAAAATGTCAGCAACTTCACATCTGACGGAAAGGTCAGAGGGAGGGCAAAATATAGGAGGAAGATATAATCTCAAACGACTTCTAAAAACTGGCTTTTAAAGTGGGAAATAGGCTGTCCTTACTTATAAATTGGACAGTATCTGTTCTCAAGTTCCTGGTATGAATGAGATCTGGGAAGAAAGTCATCTTCAACCATTTCCCCATGATTGGCATATGGGCATCATTTTCAGAAGAAAGAAGGAGTGCTCTTTTGAGAAACACTGGAATGTCTCATAATGACTTAAAGAATTGCCAATATTAAATGAAACTTGCTGTGAATCAGAGACTGTTCTGAATACTTTTCATATATCATCTCAGGAAAATCCTGGGCTTGGTGTCATAGAGGTCTGAGTCTGAGTCCTGGTTCTGTCACTTTATAGCTATGTGGTCATAGAAGGAAGGTTCTTAAACTCTAATATTAAGTTTCTTCAAGTGTAAAATACTCTTAGGGTTGTTGTGGAAATAGGTGAGATCAGGGGTGCACAAGCACCAGCAGGGTGCTGGCACATAGTGTTCCTCCTGTGTTGGATACCCTGTGAGCCTTCAGATGACACAAATTAGTGCTAGGAGAACATTGTCTGAAGGCCAGTGAGTAATTAGCCGTTCTGATATCACATGATACGGGACAGTCACATGGGTGCCCCTTAACTTTAAGAAGATTGTGTCCTTCTTTCTGTGGAAAAATAGTCCCCGTTTTTATGACCTGTGTTCTATAAGCATGGAGAAGTTTGGAAGCAAAGAGCCTGGTAGGATTCACCGAAGCCAAAGGAGACATTATAAGAATGGCAAAGACCTAATATTTATTATGAAGATGATGAAGTTAATTTGCATTTCCTTTCAGCATCCTGAGTTAAAATCTAGTTAAGATTTTATTTAACTAGAAGGACATTCATGGAGAGATATCTAAATGTCTGTACAACATCAGAAACATTTATTTCTTGTGAACTGGCACTTGTTGAAAGAGACTGACCCTTACATGGTTTCCTTTTGTCAAAAACTTCTGAAATGCGAGACTTTCCTGGTGGTCCAGTGGCTAAGACTCCACGCTCTCAATGCCGGGGGCCTGGGTTCAATCTGTGGTCAGGGAACCAGATCCTGTATGCCACAACTAAAGATTCTGCATGCCGCAACTAAAAAAAAAAAAAAGATCCTGCATGCCAAAACGAAGATCCCGCGTGCTGCAACTAAGACACGGCACAGCCAAATAAATTAAAACAAACAAACAAAAAAAACCAACTTCTGAAATGTGACATTTACATCTCTACCCATACAGTCACCAATAAAGAGTATAGATGATATATGTTGATGATTTTTTTTTTTTTTTTTTTTTTTTTTTGCGGTACGCGGGCCTCTCAGTGTTGTGGCCTCTCCCGTTGCGGAGCACAGGCTCCGGACGCGCAGGCTTAGCGGCCATGGCTCACGGGCCCAGCCGCTCCACGGCATGTGAGATCTTCGCGGACCGGGGCATGAACCCGTGTCCCCTGCTTCGGCAGGCAGACTCTCAACCACTGCACCACTAGGGAAGCCCTAATCTCTAAATCTTAAATTGACAATATTACTAATCTTAAATTGACAATATTACTAATATTAAGGCTCTCTGTATAAGGGTTTTTAAGAAGAGCAAGGCTTTCAGAAGCTAAGCCCAGAGATCCTGCTGACAGTTTTACAGAGTAGGCACCCAATAACTACTTGCTGACGTTGGTGTTGTTACTGCAAATAATGTTTATTATAGTGCCAATAATGAGATGAGCAAGAACTCATTTCATCATCCCATAAGGCAAAGCACTGGAGCTTTCTTTGTGAAGAGTGAACACCCTGATTTCCCCAGAATGGCATGTCAACAATGCCACTGCCCATTTCCCTCAGGGCTGATCCCCTTGGCATGGCTTCTCCCTGCTATAAAGAGTCTCTCCTCTGTACTCTCTCAGCATATCATTCTGCCCCCAAAAGGGGTTTTCCAGGTATCTCATCATTAGCTCTGGTAACCCTGACTCTAGAAATTCTCTCCATTCAGTAGTTGATGGCTGTGGTTTAGAGCAACCCATGGTGTTTGGGAGGAACCCACTTTTCAGGAAGCCGTAAGTGCTCACTAGTCAAGCAAAGTATCATGCACAGAAAGCATATTATTAAGTGATGTGCTCCTATCTCTCAGGTGAACACATCCACTCAAGCTTTGTCTGGCAATTGCAGACCTGCAGACTAGGGGTAGGGAGAGAGACATATGCAGGTCATTGTCACCTAGACATACCATTCAACCCAATTAATCATACATCAGCCATCTGGATACAGCATGGCCCAAGGTTGATCCGGGAATTCTATATTCTTCATCACATAGACATGATCTTTGTCACAGAAGATTCTCCATCCCTGCTCTTCCCTCCCTCCCTCTTTTCCTCCTTCCCATTTTCTTTCCTTCACTCACCAGACATCATATGAGCTATGTGTGCCAGATACTACTTCAGTAAGAAGGTGCTAAGAATCATATGCCAACTTCCAATTTAGGAAAATCTAAAAAATCCCAACATCAGGAGCTGAAGTGGGTTTTTGTCAGACTCTTAACTCATCAATAAGTAGAACAAAGTTCAGTTAAAACTGAGTAATTCCCATCAGAGTTGCATCTGCCTGAGTAACACCCTGTCCTACACCCACACTTGGTTGGTAAGGTTCTGTGGGCAATTGTAAGTACACGGATGGGCTCTTTGGAGGAGGGACAGAAAGAGCCACTGCCCAGTATGATTGTGCAACTTGGGCTATGTAGAGGAGTGCCTGGAGGAGGTAAGTCAGGGCAGAAATCTAGCCCATGTTCTGCTCACTGAGACACGAGGCTAGGGACCCAGAAGATGGGCACATTTTTCTCATTCTCCCCAAAGAAGCAGATCCACGTTCTCTGATTGTAATCCTGTGATGGGAAGGTCAGGGAGTTATAAACCAGAATGGGAACACAGACTGTGTGGAAAAGCACAGGCTCTACAGAGCAAGGTACAGAGTGAATATCACTGTCCATCTACACCAGGTCCCCTTCTTTGAAACAACCGAGGGCCAGGGTTTTTCTGAAGGTCCTGATACATTTCTTACTTGGGGTTTGGACTTCATAATGGATCCCTTGGTTTCTACCCAGTCACTCTTCATATTAGTCCTATTGATGTTTATCTCCCAAATAAATATGTCTCCTGAACGTAAATACAATGTATCCTCTTCATCCTCACTGACATTTTCATATGGTAAATCCCCAGAAAGATACAATTAGACTTGAACACAGGATTTAAGGAGATGTGGCATAGAATCGCTAATTTTCCAGGGCCAGCCTTGTTGTTACCTAAAAAAACCTGTCCGGAAAAAAGGTCCAGGTTCCAGTCGTGGCTTTGATGCTAACTCTTGCCTGCTCTTGAATAAGTCCTTACCCCTCTCTGGGCTTCAGTCTCTTGGTCTGTACAATAAGAGGATTGGGTCTTTATTTAGTTTTGTCAGGCTGCGGTTATACCCAGTTTGGCTTCCAGAGATTGGAAGCAGAAAGGTGAACTGGCAGCAAGCCCTGCGGAGGCTGCATCTAGGACAAGAGGGAAGATATGGTTGAAAGGTGGAGAGCCCTGGCTTCTCTCCGTATTCAGTTCAGGCCAAGTGAATCAAGGATATAATAGCTCTCGGCATACCAAACATTACTTACTGACTTCTGCTTCAGCTTCTCCTTTTGTTCATTAAGCCCTTGTGGAAGTTGCCATCCCTCCCACCTGTACATGAGTATGCAGAATGCTACAGTAAAAACCCAGCAGCTTTGAAGTCCCGGTTCCACCCGTTATTAGTTATGTGACTGATTCCCAGTGTCCTAATCTGTAAGGTGGAGATAATAATGTTTATGTAATGGAGTTTCTGTGAGGATTCAATGAAATTTTGTCTAAAAAGCAGGTAGCACTGGACCTGGCTGATACATGATCACTTCCTTTCCTCTCCTTCCCCTCTATCCTCCCTGCCCCCCACCAGGGTGCACTTGTCAGTAAAGACAATGAACAATTTTGCACCCTGGGTTGACTGGCTAATGACACAAATGCAGGCATGAAACAGGTATGCACTTGGTTATTTGTGGCTTGAAATCTCACCCCTGCGATTTTTTCAGTATGTGTTTCATCGGAAGAGATGTCTCATTAGAATGAAAGAACATATTGTTCACTCTGAAGTGATGGGTGTCCCCAGTTTTGTTGGATGTGATAATCCTACATGTGTGTGTATGGAAGAGCTTAGCATCCAATGGGTCCACTCAAATGGCATTGGAAGGTTCACCTAAGTTTCAACCTCAGCACTCTCTGTTAAATTGACTGTCTCCTACCATCCATCCATGATTTGAAGCCCCATTGTGGTGTCCCTGATACCGAGCTTGAGGAATTTTACCCCCTCACTTAGGCACCCATTCCATCTGTGGAGAGTTCTCTTTTAGTGAAATGTACAATCTGCAGCAACCACACACTGTCCCTACCTCTCTTTTTTGAGGTATAGTTGATTTACAATATTATATAAATTTCAGGTGCACAACATAGTGATTCACAATTTTTAAAAGACTGTACTCCATTTATAGTTATAAAACATTGGCATTGGCTATACTCTCTGTGCTGTACAATATACCCTTTTATTTGGCCACGCCGCATAGCATGTGGGATCTTAGTTCCCCGACCAGGGATTGAACCTGTGCCCCCTGCATTGGAAGAGCGGAGTCTTAACCATTGGGCCACCAGGGAAGGCCTATCCTTTATTTTACACATAGTATTTTGTACCTCTTAATCCCCTACCCCTGTCTTGCCCCTCTCCACTTCCCTCTCCCCACCAGTAACCACTAGTTTGTTTTCTATATGTGTGAGTCTGTTTCTTTTTTGTTATACTCACTAGTTTGTTTTATTTTTTAGATTCCACATATAAGCGATAACATTCAGTATTAGTCTTTCTCTGACTGACTTATTTCACTAAGCATAATCCCCTCCAAGTTTGTCCATGTTGATAAAAATGGCAAAATTTCATCCTTTTTATGGCTGAGCAGTATCCATTATATATATATATGTATGTATTCCACATCTTCTTTATCCATTCATCTGTTGATGGACACTTAGGTTGCTTCCATGTCTTGGCTATTGTAAATAATGTTGCTATGAACACTGGGGTGCATGTATCTTTTCGAATTAGTGTTTTTATTTTCTTCAGATATATACCCAGGAGTGGAATTGTTGGATCATATGACAGTTCTTTTTTAGTTGTTTGAGGAACCTCCATACTGTTTTCCACAGTGGCTGCACCAATTTACATTCCCACCAACAGTGCACAAGGGTTCTCTTTCCTCCACACCCTCTCCAACATTTGTTATTTGTGGTATTTTTGATGATGGCCATTCTGACAGGTGTGAGATGATATCTCATTGTGGTTTTGGTTTGCATTTCTCTAATGATTAGGGATGTTGAGCATCTTTTCAGGAGTCTGTTGGTCATCTGTATGTTTTCTCTATAAAATAAGCAAGTTGGTATAACGTACTGGTTAAGAGCAAGGCCTCCATATTCAGACTGTTTGATTTTGAAGAATGAGTCAACTGCTTACTTACTAGCTTTGTGATCTTGGGTATAGTTAAATTCTGTTTCCTTATCTAAAAACTGGGGCCAATAAGGCCAACCTGATTAGGTTATTGAGGTGATTAAATGAGTCTATTTATATACTTAAAGTGTCTGATACATAATAAGTTCTCATAAATGTCTATTATTATTAATAATGATTTCTCCACATGATAAGTTGTCATATCCTAGAACAAAGTTGAGAATGGCCCAGTTAACTGCAGTAGAACAGGGTAGGTGGAGAGGAGCCAGTACCTAGAACTTGCACCATCTGGTTCCGAGATATACCCAGCCTCAGGTCCTCAAGGTAAGAAACCTTATCTTGAGACAGACCATTGTAACTGGGAGGAAGGACCATAAAAGCAGATAGAAGATATTCAACGTGAAAGGCATTTTTCTGCCTATAGATCTCCTGCCTGATCATATAAGAGAGCTCAAGTTCCCCTCTCTGCCAGCTGGGACATCTAAGTCCACTAATGTCAGAATGTCTGTGAATTCCTGATCACCAGCCATCTTGGCACTGTTAGTTTGATGTTCATGGCCCAACCATCTTCTGGAATTTCTAGCCCATGGCCTTTACTTCAGTCTGCTGCTGTGAACAGTATATGCAACTTGTGTCAGTGACCAAATGGCTTCACCTGGACTTGGAGTACCTGATGGAGAGGATTTTGCAGAAGAAAAGGCAAAAGAGCTACCCCTGGCTATGAGCTCATGCCTAAATCCTAAGAGTGTGCTTGCTTTTGGTGCTGAAGGCCTGAGTCCTTAGAAAGGATACAGCAGAGAATCTGCTGGTAAGTGTTCCTCTGGCATTTACCCTGCCATAAAAAAAAAAAAAAAAAAAAAAAAAGCAGGAATCAGGACGTGTTGGGATTACTAAGGCTTCTTTCAGTCAGAGCATGCACTGACTACCTACCCTTCATCATTCTCAACTTGCTGGGCCAGCTGAGGAAAGCTTGGATATTCAGGAAGTCTGAACTCAGGGCAGTATGTAACCTCATCAGAATCTAGGAGGATACTTGGAAGGCAGCATTCTACAATGACTCAGACAATCTGAATGCTGAGGAATGCCATTCAGTTTCTGTACTTGAAGACATTCATTTTTAGAAGTGCAGAGAATGAGGGATAAGGGGAATGAGGGGAAAAGTTCGCTGGAGGATGTGGTCTTTCATACTGTACTCCCACTTCCAAGATCAGCTTCCCACTTTCCCCTCACTCCCACCCCTGGACCATAATAACTAAGGTCCTCTACATCTTTGACATTTTCCTCCTATTGTAAATGACATAGGTTCTCCCCTAAGGACACTATTTCCCCTACTGCCCTTTCCATACTCCATCTACCGCAAGACCCAGAAGAAAGAGCAGCATTCTTACATCCCAATGTCATTTACAGACCATTACTCCTATAACCTCAAGTAAGTAATTTTCCTCTGTTGAATTTCAGGCTCCCTATATCACAGCTCCCTTCCGTGACTCAAACTACCATCTTTCTTGTGTCCCTTCCCCACATTTACCTCTGACCCCTGATCCACCTCCAGTCCCACAATCACCATGGGTGACCACAATGTCCATATGGATGACCTATCCAACAGCTTCTTGACCTTCTCAACCCCATTACCTCCATGTAACTTTAGTCACCCCCATTCACAAACAAATCTTGGATCTCGTCAGTTGCCCCAAACTACTCTACCTCCAGAATCTTAAAACTCTAGTATCTTACTCTGTGGCTTCAATCTTCCATTTCTCTCACGCCTTGCTCCTTCTAGACCTCTTTGGTCCTAACAAGACCTCCTAGTACTTGATTCTTCCATTTTCTTCCAGTCTATTTGTCTCTTTCCTATCCAATGTAAATTCTTAGCCCTTCAGATCAATTATTGTGTTGACAGAAGTGTCTTTTCTTTTGTCCCCTTAACCTTTTACCTAACCTACATGGAAAAACAGCTGGGACTTCCTTGACACGTCACTGGTCAGCTCTCTTTTCTGTTTCCCCATACCAGTTATTTCAGACTTCTCTATTCTTTTCAAACCTCTACTGCTTCTGTGTCCCACCCTATTTCTTCACTCTTACAAGATGACCTCATTTGATACCTTACAGAGAAAATAGAAAGTATTAAAGAGTAATTACTTAAGGTTCTGTTCCTCATCTCCAGTATGCAAAATTACCTTCATCTGTTCACATCCTTTCCTCCTTCCCCTGGTCCAAAGCTAATCCTCTGAACAAAAGCTAATCTAAAGCCGAAGCTACCTGTGCTGTGAATTTTATCCCTCTCCACCTCCTCATGGGCCTTACTCCATCAGTTAACTCTCAGTTTCATTATTGTCTCCCTCTCTACTTGCATCTCAGAAGCTTCTAGACCAGGTAGGTCCTTGTTCACTAGGCCTTTGCTTCACCTGGGAAACATCCTCTTTGAGCATTTCTTCAGGGACACCATTGATAGAAGTAAGTCAGAAAAGGGGAAATATTTTTAGGAACAGGAATTAGGAAGTGAGATTTTAGTTTTTTAAATTCACAGTTTGATGGGCTATTCCAGTATAAATGTAAAGTAGGAAGTTTGGAGATGCAAACATGTAGTATGTTTAGGAGAGAGGTCAGTCCGAGACATTCACATTTCTTCCTTACTCTGATACATCAAAGGCATGTAACTGTGCATGAACTTGGATGGAGGGGGTGGTCCCTGAGTATTTCTTTTCATAGTGTTTTCTCCTCCAAAGGGCTTTTAAGTTTTTGGCATATTAATGCATTGATTTTAAAGATATTTCAGTGGTATTGAAAACCCACGTTACAACTCTGAATTTCATCTCAATCTCCAGAAATGGAATCCAGAAAAAAATTACCTAGTCTTATGACAGAGCAGGAAATGACAGTGTGACTCTGGGTCCTTGTTGGGAATTTTATATTTTTCTATAATTAAGGAATCACTTAGGGACAGTGTGCAGCCATATTTATTAGAAGAAAGGCTCCCAAAACTCTTGGTAAAAAATAACTTTACTATTTCTCTGGGAGTCAAAATGCACTAATATGCACTAATGTACAGATGTGTCAACCTCCCCTTTAGAGTACATCTGCTAACATAGTATGTGCTAAAAAGAAGCAGAGGCTGAGAAATGCTGATGAGCTCTTAGGTAGCATGTCTTTGGCCTCTGGTTGAAACTACTCCTCAGAAGTTTATTATATTCCAGATTCACTCAGATAAAGTTGTGCTTTATTCCTCTGATGGATAATTGTTCTCTCAGCCTCAACTACTTCATTACGTATTTAAAATTTATCTTCTATTGCTTGAAACTAATCAACAAATTCTTTTTTCATTATAACACACTGGTTATCAATATCATCACAAAGTGCACTTGAACATTCATCAGAAACTTGAAGATTTCCTTGAACTCACAGGATGACGTTCATCAGTGTACTTGACTATCTTCAGGGCAGCTCTGCCAAATGGTCATCTGTCTTCTCTTTGAATCATAGGTCATCGCACAGAATTCAGATAGGTGAAAACCTGTCAATGAAAAGACGGGCTAGAATGCTAAGACTACAAGAGTCTTTTAAAGGTCACCTACTCTTTTCAGGTACTATACTATAAAAGCCATTCCATAGGATGAGATTTTATAATCTATTCCTATCTCCTTCCCTTTCTTCTTCCTCTCTTCTCTTCTTCCCTCTCCTCCTTTTATATAAACATTTACTGAGCACCCACAATGTTCCACGTCCTATATTAATTATTGAGGATTTAGTGATGAACAATAATCAGTTCCTGCCTTAATACTCTGTCTAGTAGAGGAAAGAGAGACTTTGTTACTACATCCAGGAGCCCAAGTAGGACATCTATATTCCTTAATTCAACTGAGTGATTAGGAAATATTTCTAGGGAGGTGATGCTTGAACTCATCCTTTAAAAGATGAGAAGCAATTAGCCAAGCAGGCAAAGGAGAAAAGGCATTCCAAACAGAAGGACATCATGGGCCACACCATGGAAGAGTGAGAGCACATGAAGTTGGAAATGGTTGGCATGGCTGAGCATGTGTGAATGTGGATAAAGGGGAGTCCTGCTCACCTATTCTGATGATGGCGTTGCAGTAAAAATAAAATTAGCTCTTAATTTTAATCCTCTTCTTGGCAGAATCCTTAAAAAACTGACAAGAATAAAATATGATTCTTTATAATTTAATCAGAAGTGCCTTACTACTAAATACAGGAGAGGAAAGTCAAAGGAAATTTTTTATCCCTTTAACTTTCACTGAGGGCAATGGTTATTAATAGGAGTAGTCACGGGAATAATTTCTCAGTTATTCTCAGATGATTTTCCTGGCAGTATTTCATTCAAATCAGAAAGTTGTTAATTCCATTTTTCATAAGAGAGGAATATCACCACTTGTATCAAGTAGAATCCAAACCTCAAACAGTTCCACGTCAGTTTGGATTAGCTGCAGGAAATCCTGATTTTTATCTGATGTGGCCCATAAGTCCAATTATTATACTCACCAGAGAGGTGAGGTTATTTAAGGACTGGCTATTAGCTTCATTTTGCATTCAGAGGCAGGAAGTGATAAATCTTAAAACAAGGTCACATGACTTTTAAAACTGATATCACTGAGGTCTCTCTCCATCTTTCCCTCTTGATCTCTCTGCATCCTTCCTTTTGATCCTCATCCTTCCTTTTTGCCCAATCTCTTTTTCTTTTGTCTCCCTATGTTTTTCCCGTCTTAATTTGTCTTATGCCTACAGCTATCTCTTTGCGCATCTAAATTTTTCTGCTGGTGATACTTGGGTTTCTAACACTTTCCCTTAGAAAATATTTCAAATAACTCTTCAGACTGCTCACTTCTCAAGGAATGTCAAATTACCTCCTCTTAAGATTCCTCACATACTTCCTCCCTTGCTTGACAGAAGCATACCTAGAGGAATGGTATTATTGTCTCTGTGTCACTCCAGAACAAGCCTCTTGTGGAGAATCCTGTTTAATTGAACAATCACCTATCTTTCCCAAGTCACATTACTAATTCTTTATATTTATTCAGGTTCTCTTTCGCAATTTCATTGCCAAGTACTCCCAGAGAAGTCACGCTTATTAGATTTTACAACAGAGATGGTGACTCATTTTCTCACCATTATTTCCCCAGCATAGTTCCCCATGCTACTATAGTGCATGGCACCCAGTGGAGTTCAATAAATATTTGTTGAATGAGTTAAAGAATAAATTCCCTGCAGACTGTTTGCTAGATTAGATGGAACAGAGCGTTCTCTTTTATTCCAGAGGGGAGGACTATGGCCAACAGCGTTAACATTTAGGAAAATTGTTTTTACTTCAACACGGCCCAAAGTTCCCTACTATCAGAGGTCAAAGTAGTAGTGTTGAGAAGTCAAGAGCTGCTCAGCTGTTCAGGAGGAAGCCGAGTTCTCACCTGGTAAGGAGCTGCTGCCACAGACAGAATTTCTGGACTGCAGTGAGAATTAATTATTAGACTACTTCTAACCCTAAGATTCAAGGATGCTAATGCACTCTCTCCACACACACTTTTTTTTTCAAGCTTGAAAGTTGCCTATGTTACTGAATCCTCTTCTGAGACCTAGCAGGTATAACAGTTGCATGCACATATTAATGATGTGCCAACTACTTTTGGTTTCAGATCTTGTAGGGCATAAAGATAAGGAAGTAGTTCCTGTCAATAGAAAGTAAAAAGCCCTTAATTTTTCAGTTTATCTTTAATTTATGTGTTTCTGTGTCTATAATGTGGCCAGGCTTTCCTTGGCCTTTTTCAAAAAGACCACAGTGTAATAATTGAAAATGTGTGGTAACTGACTATATGTCCATGGGGGAAATGTTATGTGTTACCCAAAATTACAGTCACTAATGGAATCCCAAGCTAGTCCCTCAACATGGAAGAAAAAAGTATCTGTAGGTGTAGTAAGCATAACCATTCCCCCCAATAACCCTGGAATCCTTATTTATCTCCCAATTCTTTTAATGTTGTAATGTGTGAGGGAAAGGACAGGATATTTGGGGTAGAGTTACTGTGCATATCTGAGCAGTGCCTCTGGTGCTGGCGGGCACGGGGGTCAGGAGGAGGGAGAGAAAGAGTTAAAGGAGAGCGGGGGCAAGCCATGTGATGTCCCTGGGGCCAGGATAGGGAGTATGGGATGGCTTGGGACGTGTGTGTCAGATGTGAAGGCTGAGTAGAGGCTGTGTGTGTGTGTGTGTGTGCACGCAAAAATAAGGATGATTGGTGGAAACCAAGTATGTGATGTGGATAGGATGGTAGAGCAAAGGTTGTAGATGTATATGTGGTTAAGGTCTATATGTGGGTGGAGGTGAGTATGGTGTGGGCCCCTAATTGTGTAACATAAAAGAGGAAAAAGTGTGAATGGACTGATTGTGAGCATGTTTGTGTGTGTACAGGAAAATGGTTGGTGGTAGCCAAGTGTACGGTATAGGGTAAAGTGGTAGGGACAAAGTATGTTGGATGTACGTGACAGGATATTTAGAGGTGTGGGATTGGATGTAGTGTGTGTGTGTGTGTGTGTGTGTGTGTGTGTGTGTATCAGGACAGAATATATGTACTGGATGGAGCTCTACTGTGTTGGCATATAGACCAGTGTACACATGTTTATGACACGTGTGTATGTATGGTTAGTATGTGTGTGCTGTAGGTCCTATGTAACAGTAAGACCCTACAAGAAGGAACACCAAGTCACCATTATGCAGTTTTTCTGTCTGATCTGCTTATCCTGTTTCCATTGTCGCCAGGTACCGGGAAGATACACTGAGTGCTGGCTCAGAGCAGGTTGAATATGAATAAAAGAAGACCTTCAGTCCCCGCCCTTTGGGTTAGTCACGCCTAAGACACAAGTGGGCAGTGAGATTCCAACACAGTTATGCCCTGGGCATGGCCTTCAACGTGCTCTCTTGGAACTCAGGTGAAAAGGGTATACCCAAGAATGTTCACCTTGAGGGTTTTTCTTTTAATATTTATTTATTTATTTATTTATTTGGTTGCGTCGGGTCTTAGTTGCAGCACGCGGGATCTTTCGTTGCGGTGCGCAGGCTCTTATTTGCAGCACATGGGCTTCTCTCTAGTTGTGGCTTGTGGGCTCAGTAGTTGCGGCACGCGGGCTTAGTTGCCCCATTGCATGTGGGATCTTAGTTCCCTGACCAGGGATCAGACCCGCATCCCCTGCATTGGAAGGCGGATTCTTAACCACTGGACCACCAAGGGAGTTTCCCACCCTGAGGTTTTGTGTGTTCACCCTCTTAGCATCCCTGAGTCTGAGCCACATCTCTGAGGCTACATACCAGCCTCTTTGTTTATATACAGTATTAATATTTTATTCACCTCTGTCCTAGAAATTTGTAGACCCGAAGAATGTTTAGATCAGAGATACGCTAGCTAGTGGTTCTCATTTAGGATAATGGGGGAAGGGGTAATAGCTAACAGAATATTAGACCTTGATTGAGAGTGTGGGGATGAGAGAGTGGTTCAGTGCTCCTTAGATAACTTGGACGTTACTGTTTTTTCCTCTAATTGAGAAATACTCCTCTGGTCCAGTCCTCTCTTATTTTAGAGAAGAGGAATCTAAGACCCAGAAAGGGTTAGAATCCTGCTCAATGTGAAACGGCATTATGATCGTATTTTTTGCCAGCTTGAGGTTCTCTGAACCACCCATTTAAGACTTTAACCTTTTGTAGGTGGGTCTATCTTTATTTAGCTCCATCTGTACAACCATGAACATAGCATCTGAACTAAATAAGCATTCTTTATGAAATTAATTAGAAAAAGATGAAGATCTACTACAACATAATGTGGGACTTGGGGAAATAATAAACATGCTACATGAGTTTCAATGAAAACAGGAAGATAAACAATCATGACCTTTATAAGACTTGTGAAATACACATTCATAATGGATAATGGACTAAAAATATCAGGTGATGTAGAAAGCATTTTTCTGCATCAACCTTTGTCCTAAGAAGACAAACATTGGTCTTCCCAAATTATGAAGCTCTGTGCTTAGGAAACCTATTTCTTAGAAGAAATAGGAACTAACCCACCCTTTTTGCCTTCCCAAAACAGACCTTACAGAAAATAATTTTCTGAACCCCTTGAATTTATCTCTTATTTCCTTTCTGCCTTCTTTGATCTCATGTTTATTCTGCTTACTGATTAAAAAGAAGAACAACGGGAGAGAACTCATAATCTAGAATCAAATAGATCTCTCTGAAAATCTTGGCTCCATCTTTAACTGTGTGACCCTGGGCAAGTTTCTCAAACTCTCTGAGTCTCAGCTTCCCCATCTGTAAAATAGTACAGTAATGACTACTGTGCATAGTTATAAAAATTAAGTAGCATGCATATACTAAACGCATGGCCCAGAGCAAGCAATCAGTGAACATGATTCCCATTTCCTTCCTCAACAGATGCTTTTACCTTTGCCTGCTACGCTGACGAGTACCTTTGTCCAGTAGAGTCACTAAAGATAAGAGACGCCCCAAATTTCATCTATCAGTGGAGCCTAGCAGGGCCAAGACTAGGGTCAGATGAATGAAGTGCTTTCCTTGGTCATCTTGGGCAGAATTTATGGAGGGGGTCAAAAAACTCAGTAATCAAGATAAATAATATTCGAAGTAATATTTTAAAAATTAAAATGAATGCTTTGGGTGGTGAACATGTTCTAAAATTAGATAGTGATGATGGTTACACAAATGTAAATATACTGAAAAACCACTGAATTGTACACTTTTTTTTTTTTTTTTTTTTTTTTTTTTTTCTTTTTGCGGTATGCGGGCCTCTCACTGTTGTGGCCTCTCCCGTTGCGGAGCACAGGCTCCGGATGCGCAGGCCCAGCGGCCATGGCTCACGGGCCCAGCCGCTCCGCGGCATATGGGATCCTCCCAGACCGGGGCACGAACCCGTATCCCCTGCATCGGCAGGCGGACTCTTAACCACTGCGCCACCAGGGAGGCCCTGAATTGTACACTTTAAAAGGATGAATTTTATGGTATGTGAATTATGTTTTAATAAAGTTGTTATTTAAAAAATTAATATGAAAAAAGTCATGATGAACAAAATATCAACATTTTAATGAAAGTAAGGATCAGACTAGAACCCACCCGAACCCAAGGGCACCAGATTCCAGATTTCAGGACCACAAATCCTGCATGAGAAAGAAGTGAGAGGGAAAGAAAGGGGGTCGCATGCAGCAGGGGGAGCACCGTACTTTCTGTTCTTTTTTGTAGTTTTAGTTTTTTCTTTCTCAAGTCACAATCACTGACTTCCCCTGAGTGCCTTTCTTAACAGCCCTACCGCAACTATTCCTTCCCTTTCCTCCCTCTTCTCCATAGTTCACAGTAGAGCAAGCACAGAGGGGAAGAATCAGTCTGGTAGCTGAGCTGGCATGGATGAGGAAAGCAAGTCTATCCTGTTTGTTCCAAGCCCACCTCTAACCCTGGGGAAAGTTTGTAATAAGGTGGGGAAAATATTCAACTAACAACTGGCACCCAAATTTCTAAGAGAGGAAACTTAAGGAGGGAAAAATGCCTCAAAACTGCTTAGAGTAGAAGATGGGACCCAAAAAGCATGTGTGTCAGTTGAAGGCCAGGCTAACAGGACCAGCCTTGTTACCTCAGTCAAAGAGAGGAATTTGTTTATCTGGAGAAGATGGAGTGGCAGTAGGACATGAGAGAACAGTTGATTGTAATGGGAGAGGAAAAAGAGGGAATGTGGGGGAAGATAGGAGACTGGGTTCTGCGTGAGCAGAACGGCCAGGAGAGGAGGAGTCCCCTGAATCAGGAAATGGGGAGGGCCACCAAAAAGACTCTTTAAAACAAGAATATCTAAATTGGCTTCTAAAAGTTGTTTGTTTGTTTGTTTTAATTTTTATTTATTTATTTATTTTTGGCTGTGTTGGGTCTTCGTTTCTGTGCGAGTCAGCAATTCCTGTATACTTGCGCCACAGATGGGGTCTCTCGCCACACTCTTGCCCCCTGCTACCAATAGTAGATGGATATTACTTGTTACTTGGTGCTAGATTGGTTTTGCTTCTACTCCTATCCCACAGGCCACAGAATTTTGCCTGGCTCTGGGAGTAAAATTTTGCTGTCCCTGCCCAGTGGCTTAAGGCTTTTGTTTCCTTTGAGAGAAGGGTCTGGGAAATTGGGTGGGATTTTGTGCCTGACCCCCAGTAGCAGCTGATCACTTTCTTCATGCCTGTACCTCCTGTGGGGAGCCTCTCACAACTTTCCTATCCTGCCCCCAGTCTTTCTTGTGAGTACCCAGTGGAGGCCGAGGAATAGAGTTTGCTAGTGAGTGCAAACTTTTCTTGTGTCTGGGGATTCTAGTCATTTCAAAATGATACTAGATCACACTTGGCCCTCAAGAATTTGTTAACATTTTAGCCAGTTTCTTCTTACCTGTTTTTATTTTGGTAACCTTTTTCTCCCATGATCTTCCACAGGTGAGAGAGTTTGTGAGTTCCATCTCTCTTTGGAGTAGCTTGTCACTCTTTGGAATTCAGTTTACTTCATTGCCTTATGACTTGAGCTCTGTGATAGACTCAGAAAAATTAAGATTTTGTCTATTATCTGGCTTTTTTGTGTAGTTAGAACGGGAGTAATGGTCTTTTGAGGCTTTCTACCTCCTAAGTGGGAACAGAACTCTCTTCTTACAGCTTCTTCACCAGAAAGATGCTTCGGTTAAGAAAAAAACACCAGGAAGAACCTGATTAGCCTAGTCATTATTGGCCTTGGTCATGTGCTCTTCCCTCTACCAATCACTGTCCACAGGGGATGGTACTCTGATTTGCCTCACCTGGGCCAGAGGCAAGAGATTCAGGATCTTTCGCCAGAAGAGGTAGAAGGAATGCCTAACAAGCAAAAACAGTAGTCTGAAATGTGACAAACACAGATAATTTCTCGAAGTATTTTTAATGGGAAAAGTCATATATGCATGTGGCAAAAAATTCAAACAGTACAATGAGATGTCATTCCCTCTCCCAAATCTTACTCCAGTCATCCTCCTCAGAGGCAACTATTGTTAGCAATTTCTTGAATTTTCAACCAGAAAGTTTCTCTGCGTATACTAACATATACACACATAAACACATACCTCCACTCAAAATAGATGCTTTCTTAACCAAATAGCCACTTAACTGACTCATAAGATTAACCAACACTCTTCACTCTTCTTGTAAAACACACAATGAATACCTATGGCATCCACATGACGGCTTCTACCAGATGAGTTTCATGCTTACCAAAAGTCAGTTGTATTTATTTTAAGCCTTTTTATGCCAATTGTGGGTATTAATATATTTAAGTAATTAAATTAAATGTTATATAAACTAATTAAAAACTGAGTGCAAAAGAAGACATCACTTATGTGAATGCTTTGGAAAGACTTGATAAAGTTGACTTCTTTAAAAAAAAAAGCTATCAAATTAGCTGTGGGAGAAACAACTAAAAATCATTGGGGGGAAACTGAAATATCAAGAAGGATTTTGTGATGAGATTGCTTCAAAATTATTTAAGTCTTCACTTCATTTACTGAGGCATAAATAACGTTTTAAAAATTACAGGCTTGCTTTAAATGAAAAGCATGGAAAATGCACTTTGTATGTAGTTTATTCAAGAAAAGCAACATAGGGCCTCCCTGGTGGCGCAAGTGGTTGAGAGTCCGCCTGCCGATGCAGGGGATACGGGTTCGTGCCCCGGTCTGGGAGGATCCCATGTGCCGCGGAGCGGCTGGGCCCGTGAGCCATGGCCGCTGAGCCTGCGCGTCCGGAGCCTGCGCGTCCGGAGCCTGTGCTCCGCAATGGGGGAGGCCACAACAGTGAGAGGCCCGCATACCGCAAAAAAAAAAAAAAAAAAAAAAAAAAAAGAAAAGCAACATAAAACGCTAATAAATAAACTCATACCCAGAGAAAAGATTTTAAGTTAAAATTAAATTGTTAAAATATGTTCAAAAATATATAAGTTTTTATTATTTCCTATTTTATTACTTTTTTGATTAAACCACCACTGATAGTCTTGACTTCATTGGATAAAAGTGTTTCTACTGTGTGTATATGTATGTTTGAAAAAGGAACTAAAGAATAACAGTGTGTGTGTATGTGTGTGCTCACATATGTGTGCACATGCACACTATCTAAGTGGGCAGCAGCCAGAAAATGCATCCTTAGTAAAATGGCATTTGACCAGAAGTCTGAAGGAAGTGAGTCAATCACACAGATAACTGAGAGTAGAACATTTCAGGCAAACAGAACAGCAAGGGCAAAGGTCCAATATATGCCCTTGATTGATGGGTGACTGGTTAAAATAAAGTATGAGTCACGCATATACTAGAACACTATGTAGTAGATTAAAAATTGAAGTAAATGAGACAAAAATATCTCCATTGTTAAATAATAAATGCAAGACATTTTTGTATTCAAATGGGATCATTAGAACTTCATGTTCTATGTAACTGTACAAAATGCGTAAATAAAGACTATTAGAAATACAAAATGAAATGGAAAGAAACAAAAAGTGTATCAGGAATTTTCACGCAACACTACCAGTTGGTAACATTAAGTAGACAGAAAATAAATAAGGTTAGAAGATTTTGATAACATAAATATGATTGAACTACTAAGTATGTGATTTGTACCTTCACATGTAGTTTTAACAAATGATTTTAAATTTCTCTGATCCTTTTTCAGAGTTATACCTTTTATATCTATTTTTCATCTTGCAACATTGACTAGAACTTTCAGATCTATATTAAAATTTAGACTAAAAGTTATTTATGCCCTGAATGATCTGACCACTGTCTAGCACTCTGATTTTGTGTTGAACCAATCTTCCCTTTTGCCACAGAGCATAGAAGTATTATTTATGATAAATGAAAGGGATAAAATGTTATTAACCTTGGCAATATCAGTGTATCTGGACGAAGTTGGGAAGTCGAGGGGTAGGGGTAATGGAGCAAACATAGAAAGTGGGATGAGATTTGGTAGTAAGAATTTACAAAAGACATTCACTTTTAATTTTCTGTGCTTCTATCCTATTATGAAGAATTAAATCACATCTTTGTTTACTTTGATAATACTTTTTTAAAGTAAAAAAAGTACCAAAACCTTGAGAGAAACCCAACTTGGTCATGGTGGTATTAAATTCTGTTAATTTGCAGTTTTGTTATTCTAGTGTTTTATTTAGAATTTTCACACCTATTTTCATTAATAAATTTGTTCTGGCCAGTATTTCTATATGTGCTAATTCTGGTTTTGGTGTGAGGATTGTGTTAGGTTTACATAGTAAAATGGGAAGTTTGCTAATTTTTCAATGCTCATTTATTAATTCTTTCTTTTGTTTTTTAAGGTTAACTGATTACTTTTATTTATTGTTTGTTTTTATTAACTTTTTATTTTATATTGGAGTATAGCCTATTAACAATGTTGTGATAGGTTCAGGTACACAGCAAAGCAACTCAGCCATGCATATCCATTAATTCATTCTTCTAGTCAATAAATATTTATGGCATGTCGAGCTTAATTTTAGGTGTTGAGGCTGTAGCAGTAGACAGACAGGGTTCCTGCATTCACGAAATAGTGCTTTCATTCTAAAGTGGGGGAGACCAAAAGTATAGAGGTAAAGTGATAAGTTTAAAAAATCAGATATAATAAGTACTTGGCAGAAAATTAAAACCAAGTGACTTTAGACTTGATGGTCTAAGCAGGCCTCACTGAAGAGGTAATATTTAAGCTGAGACCTAAACAGTAAAAAAAGAAGCAAAAAGAGAAACATGTAACTTTATGAGTCATGCTGCTGCTATAATGATAAAAATAATTTCACAGGCTTAAAGGTCATGTATTCTATGTATGATCACATGATGCAATTCTTTCCTCATATCGAAAGTAAACCCCTCATGAGTATACAAATATTCCTTCTTTGGTTGGGGAGTATAATAAGTTTTGGTCTTCGTTAATTTAGTCAATGTTTAAGCAAGCAATATACTCTATATGTCTTCTTTTTTTTTTTTTATTGTAAGTGAAAACCAGGTGGCATACGCATATACCTAACCAGGTTTAATGTGTGTGGCCTGGATGGTCACTGTGTCATTCAGTTCCCCTTTCAGGGGAGCACATCCTTTTACCCTTCAGGATGTTCTCTCTTTCATTTCTCCTCTCCAGAGCATAGCCTGCCACAGAACATACTAGATAGACTTGTTCCAGTGAGAAGCAACTTAATTTCAAATCGTCACTTATAATTTTGGAACAGCCTTTGTTATTCACACCCTGTCAGAATGAAACAAGTTTGCTGGGGACTTCAGAAACAAAGGAGCTAGTAACAGAGAATCAGTGATATCCTAGAGATAAATACTGGTTCCGCTTTACTGCACTCCTTGGAAATACACTGTGTGGGACCCAAAGGTTGTAATTACCATTATAACACTGAAAACTGCTTGAATGATAAAAATATCAGCAGCTCTAGGGACTTGGTAATAAGCTCCAACTGGAGCAGCACATTTCTTTAGACTTTTCCATTTCAGGGCTCAAAAGTGATCACAAAGCTGACATTGAACCAGCATAAAGATTTTTTAGTACGACTGAGTTGGAGCTCCTATTAAAAATCACAATTAGTTTTTACTGTCTATGGAGGATTAATATTAATGACATTAATACTAGACCACCTTGAGCATAACTATATCTGATAGCCCTTTAAAAAGTTTATATGCTTCAGAATGACCTTCAGACACTCTCAAGATGACTTTCTTTTTAGCTTCTGCTTATAAGGAACTGAGATTTGTTTATCTTTGAAATAGTATTTTGGCTGGTAAAATTTCATATGTACATCCACAAAAGGAAAAGATCCAAATCAATTATTTCAAAATATAAATAAGCAGGGACTTCCCTGGTGGTCCAGTGGTTGAGAATCTGCCCTCTGAGGCAGGGGACGTAGGTTTGATCCCTGGTTGGGGAACTAAGATCCCACATGCCACGGGGCAACTAAGCCTGCGCGTCACAACTACTAAGCCTGTGTACTCTAGAGCCCGAGCACCACAACTAGAGAGCCCACGTGCCGCAACTACTGAGCCCATGCGCCACAACTAGAGAGAAGCCCACACGCTGCAACTAGAGAAGCACATACATCACAACAAGAAGATCCCGCATGCTGCAATGGAGATCCTGTGTGAGCAACTAAGACCTGACACAGCCAAATAAATGAAATAAATAAATATTTTTACATATATATATATATATATATATATTTAAACATTTTTAACATCTTTATTGGAGTATAATTGCTTTACAATGGTGTGTTAGTTTCTGCTGTATAACAAAGTGAATCAGCTATACATATACATGTATCACCATATCTCCTCCCTCTTGTGTCTCCCTCCCACTCTCCCTATCCCACCCCTTTAGGTGGTCACAAAACACCGAGCTGATCTCCCTGTGCTATGTGGCTGCTTCCCACTAGCTATCTGTTTTACATTTGGTAGTGTATATATGTCCATGCCACTCTCTCACTTCGTCCCAGCTTACCCTTCCCACTCCCCGTGTCCTCAAGTCCATTCTCTATGTCCGCGTCTTCTTTTTTTTTTTTTAGATTCCATATATATGTGATAGCCTATAGTACTTTTTTCTTTCTGACTTACTTCACTCTGTATGACAGTCTCTACGTCCATCCACTACAAATAACTCAGTTTCGTTTCTTTTTATGGCTGAGTAATATTCCATTGTATATATGTGCCACATCTTCTTTATCCATTCATCTGTCGATGGACACTTAGGTTGCTTCCATGTCCTGGCTATTGTAAATAGAGCTGCAATGAACACTGTGGTACATGACTCTTTTTTTTTTTTTTTTTTTGCAGTATGTGGGCCTCTCACTGTTGTGGCCTCTCCCATTGCGGAGCACAGGCTCTGGACGCGCAGGCTCAGTGGCCATGGCTCACGGGCCCAGCCGCTCCGCGGCACGTGGGATCCTCCCAGACCAGGGCACGAACCCATGTCCCCTGCATCGGCAGGCGGACTCTCAACCACTGCGCCACCAGGGAAGCCCTACGTGACTCTTTTTGCATTATTGTTTTCTCAGGGTATATGCCCAGTAGTGGGATTGCTGGGTCATATGGTAGTTCTATTTTTGGTTTTTTAAGGAATCTCCATACTGTTCTCCATAGTGTCTGTATCAATTTATATTCCCACCAACAGTGCAAGAGAGTTCCCTTTTCTCCATACCCTCTCCAGCATTTATTGTTTGTAGATATTTTGATGATGGCCATTCTGACCCGTGTGAGGTGACACCTCACTGTAGATTTGATTTGCATTTCTCTAGTGATTATTGATGTTGGGCATCCTTTCATGTGTTTGTTGGCAATCTGTAAATCTTCTTTGGAGAAATGTCTATTTAGGTCTTCTGCCCATTTTTGGATTGGGCTCTTTTTTTTTTTGCTATTGAGCTGCATAAGCTGCTTGTAAATTTTGGAGATTAATCCTTTGTCAGTTGCTTTGTTTGCAAATATTTTCTCCCATTCTGTGGGTTGTCTTTTCATCTTCTTTATGGTTTCCTTTGCTGTGCAAAACTTATAAGTTTCATTAGGTTTACTTTTGTTTACTTTTGTTTTTATTTCCATTTTTCTAGGAGGTGGGTCAAAAAGGACCTTGCTGTGATTTATGTCAGAGAGCGTTCTGCCTATGTTTTCCTCTAAGAGTTTTATAGTGTCTGGCCTTACATTTAGGTCTTTAATCCATTTTGAGTTTATTTTTATGTATGGTGTTAGGGAATGTTCTAATTTCCTTCTTTTACATGTAGCTGTCCGGTTTCCCAGCACCACTTATAGAAGAGGCTGTCTTTTCTCCATTGTATATTCTTGCCTCCCTTATCAAAAATAAGGTGACCATATGTGCATCGGTTTATCTCTGGGCTTTCTATCCTGTTCCATTGATGTATATTTCTGTTTTTGTGCCAGTACCATACTGTCTTGATTACTGTAGCTTTGTAGTATGGTCTCAAGTCCGGGAGCCTGATTCCTCCAGCTCTGTTTTTCTTTCTCAAGACTGCTTTGGCTATTCGGGGTCTTTTGTGTTTCCATACAAATTGTGAAATTTTTTGTTCTGGTTCTGTGAAAAATGCCATTGGTAGTTTTATAGGGATTGCATTGAATCAATAGATTGCTTTGGGTAGTATCGTCATTATTACAATGTTGATTCTTCCAATCCAAGAACATGGTATATCTCTCCATCTGTTTGTATCATCTTTAATTTCTTTCATCAGTGTCTTATAATTTTCTGCATACAGGTCTTTTGTCTCCTTAGGTAGGTTTATTCCTAGGTATCTTATTCTTTTTGTTGCAGTGGTAAATGGGAGTATTTCCTTAATTCCTCTTTCAGATTTTTCATCATTAGTGTATAAGAATGCAAGAGATTTCTGTGCATTAATTTTGAATCCTGCTAGTTTACCAAATTCATTGATTAGCTCTAGTAGTTTTCTGATAGCATGTTTAGGATTCTCTATGTATAGTATCATGTCATCTGCAAACAGTGACAGCTTTACTTCTTCTTTTCCAATTTGGATTCCTTTTATTTCTTTTTCTTCTCTGATTGCTGTGGCCAAAACTTCCAAAACTATGTTGAATAATAGTGGTGAGAGTGGACAACCTTGTCTTGTACCTGATCTTAGAGGAAAACGTTTCAGTTTTTCACCATTGAGACGATGTTGGCTGTGGGTTTCTCATATATGGCCTTTATTATGTTGAGGTAGGTTCCCTCTATGCCTACTTTCTGGAAAGTTTTTATCATAAATGGGGGTTGAATTTTGTCAAAAGCTTTTTCTGCATCTATTGAGATGATCACATGGTTTTTCTCCTTCAATTTGTTAATGTGGTTTATCACATTGATTGATTTGCATATATTGAAGAATCCTTCCATTCCTTGGATAAACCCCACTTGATCATGGTGTATGAACCATGTAATGTGCTTTTGGATTCTGCTTGCTATTATTTTGTTGAGGATTTTTGCATCTATGTTCATCAGTGATATTGGCCTGTAGTTTTCTTTTTTTGTGACATCTTTGTCTGGTTTTGGTATCAGGGTGATGGTGGCCTCTTAGAATGAGTTTGGAAGTGTTCCTCCCTCTGCTATATTTTGGAAGAGTTTGAGAAGGATAGGTGTTAGCTCTTCTCTAAATGTTTGATAAATTCGCCTGTGAAGCCGCCTGGTCCTGGTCTTTTGTTTGTTGGAAGATTTTTAATCACAGTTTCAATTTCAGTGCTTGTGATTCGTCTGTTCATATTTTCTGTTTCTTCCTGGTTCAGTCTCGGAAGGTTGTACTTTTCTAAGAATTTGTCCATTTCTTCCAGGTTGTCCATTTTATTGGCATATAGCTGCTTGTAGTAATCTCTCATGATCCTTTGTATTTCTGCAGTGTCAGTTGTTACTTCTCCTTTTTCATTTCTAATTCTGTTGATTTGAGTCTTATCCCTTTTTTTCTTGATGAGTCTAGCTAATGGCTTATCAATTTTGTTTATCTTCTCAAAGAACCAGCTTTTAGTCTTATTTATCTTTGCTATTGTTTCCTTCATTTCTTTTTCATTTATTTCTGATCTGATCTTTATGATTTCTTTCCTTCTGCTAACTCTGGCGTTTTTTTGTTCTTCTTTCTCTAATTGCTTTAGGTGTAAGGTTAGGTTGTTTATTTGAGATGTTTCTTGTTTCTTGAAGTAGATTTTATTGCTATAAACTTCCCTCTTAGAACTGCTTTTGCTGCATCCCATAAGTTTTGCGTCATCGTGTCATTTTGCGTTGCATTGTCATTTGTTTCTAGGTATTTTCTGATTTTCTCTCTGATTTCTTCAGTGCCCTCTTAGTTATTTAGTACCGTGTTGTTTAGCCTCCATGTGTTTATATTTTTTGCATTTTTTTCTGTAATTGATATCTAGTCTCATAGCATTGTTGTCGGAGAGGATACTTGATATGATTTCAATTTTCTTAAACTTACCAAGGCTTGATTTGTGACCCAAGACATGGTCTATCCTGGAGAACGTTCCATGAGCACTTGAGAAGAAAGTGTATTCTGATGTTTTTGGATGGAATGTCCTATAAATATCAATTAAGTCCATCTTGTTTCATGTGTCATTTAAAGCTTGTGTTTCCTTAATGAATTTTATTTTGGATGATCTGGCCATTGGTGAAAGTGGGATGTTAAAGTCCCCTACTATGATTGTGTTACTGTCGATTTCCCCTTTTATGGCTGTTAGCATTTGCCTTATGTATTGAGGTGCTCCTATGTTGGGTGCATAAATATTTACCATTGTTATATCTTCTTCTTGGATTGATCACTTGATCATTATGTAGTGTCCTTCTTTGTCGCCTTTAACAGTCTTTATTTTAAAGTCTATTTTGTCTGATAAGAGAATTGCTACTCCAGCTTTCTTCTGATTTCCATTTGCATGGAATATCTTTTTCCATCCCCTCACTTTCAGTCCATGTATCCCTAGGTCTGAAGTGGGTCTCTTGTAGAGAGATGGGTCTTGTTTTTGTATCCATTCATTTTGGTTGGAGCATTTAATGTTTTGGTTGGAGCATTTAATCCATTTACGTTTGAGGTAATTATCAATATGTATGTTCCTATTACCATTTTTTAAAATTGTTTTGGGTTTGTTATTGCAGGTCTTTTCCTTCCCTTGTGTTTCTGCCTGGAGAAGTTCCTTTAGCATTTGTTGTAAAGCTGGTTTGGTGGTACTGAATTCTCTTAACTTTTGCTTGTCTGTGAAGGTTTTAATTTCTCTGTCGAATCTGAATGAGATCCTTGCTGGGTAATCTTGGTTGTAGTTTCTTCCCTTTCATCACTTTAAATATGTTCTGCCACTCCCTTCTGGCTTGCAGAGTTTCTGCTGAATGATTAGCTGTTAACCTTATGGGGATTCCCTTGTATGTTTTTTGTTGCTTTTCCGTTGATGCTTTTAATATTTTTTCTTTGTGTTTAATTTTTGTTAGTTTGATTAATCTGTGTCTCAGCATGTTTCTCCTTGGATTTATCCTGTATGGGACTCTGCACTTCCTGGACTTGATTATTTCCTTTCCCATGTTGGGGAAGTTTTCAACTATAATCTCTTCAAGTATTTTCTCAGACCCTTTCTTTTTTCTCTTCTTCTTCGGGACCCCTATAATTTGAATGTTTGTGTGTTTAATGTTGTCCCAGAGGTCTCTGAGACAGTTCTCAATTCTTTTCATTCTTTTTTCTTTATTCTGCTCCCTGGCAGTTATTTACACCATTTTATCTTCCAGCTCACTTATCCGTTCTTCTGCCTCAGTTATTCTGCTGTTGATTCCTTCTAGAGTACTTTTAATTTCAGTGATTGTGTTGTTCATCACTGTTTGTTTGCTCTTTAGTTTTTCTAGATCCTTGTTAAATGTTTCTTGTATTTTCTCCATTCTGTTTCCGAGATTTTGGCTCATCTTTACTATCATACTCTGAATTCTTTTTCTCATAGGTTGCCTATTTCATCTTCACGTATTTGGTCGTGTAGGTTTTTACCTTGCTCCTTTGTCTGTAACATATTTTTTTGTGGTTTCTTTCTTTCTTTTTTTTTTTGATGGGTGGGGCTGTATTCCTGTCTTACTGGTTATTTGGCCTGAGACGTCCAGCACTGGAGTTTGCAGGCAATTGGATGAGCCCAATCTTGGTGCTGACATTAGGACCTCTGGGAGGGCTCACTCCGATTAATATTCCCTGGGGTCTGAGGTTCTCTGTTAGTCCAGTGGTTTGGACTAGGAGCTCTCACCACAGGAGCTCAGGCCCAACCTCCTGCCTGGAAACCATGGTCCTGCAAACCAGTTGCTGGGGGTTCCTTCTGTCCCCTTAGGTGTCCGTGGTCCCCCACTTGTGCCTGGTAGGTGCATTTGTGCAGAGACATGAATTCTGCATCCTCCTAGTCTGCCACCTTGACTCTGCCCCTATATAATTCCATTTTTATTAAATGTCCAGGATAGGCAAATCTATAGACAGAAATTACATTAGTGGTTGCAATGAACTAGGAGGAAGGGGAAATGGGGAATGACTGATAATGGGTATGGGGTTTCTTTTTGCAGTGATGAAAGTGCTCTGAAGTTAGGTGGTCATGGTTGCACAACTCTGAATATACAAAAAGTCACTGAATTATATACTTTAAAAGAGTGAATTTTATGGTATGACTACGTCTCAATAAAGCTGTTAGTAGAAACAAAAAGCTGAAGGAGTTTAACTGGGATCTTCCATATTTAAAACTTCCTAGAAATTTCCCATTGTTTCATGAAAACTCAGTGTAGTGGGTATTATGGTTAGCTCTCCAATTCTAATTTTCCCCATCCAATTACATAGCTGCCATGCAGTTTGAGTGTGATTATCCTTACTAGAAGCTTCAATGGGTCCTGATTTGACCATTCCAGTTTTCCTTGCCATACCTTAAGTCAGTACACAAGTGGCATCAAGGGTATTCCAATTGGTGGGGTGGGGGCCGGCGGGGGGGGTGTGGAGAAAGCCCAGGTTTTTGTTAGGTGGTTGTGAATAACATACGTTTTCTCTTTTTCTGCATGTAAAGGGAAAACCATGAGGTACAGGTTAGCAGCCATCTTCCAACCATGAGAGGAGTCAGCTTGAAGACAAAAGTGACACACAGAGAAGGAGAGAGCCAAGACTATCTCAGAAAAATGGAGCAAGAGCCCTGATTGAGCCTTGCGGGACTCCTGCATCCTTTCAATAATCTTTAAGTAGTGTGTGACCATATGGTTAATTTGCCTATGACAGTCTCAGTTTACACCAGTTTTCCTAGCTTGATTGTTAATGGTGCCCTTTCTCTTTCTGAAAAGTGTTCCAGTTTCATTTATATGGTCACACTCAAGATAATTGGATTTTCAATCATATATCAATCAATTTAGCAGTTAACTAAGGTCAGCTGTTTTTCAAGTTGTGTCCATTTGGACTGTTTTCTGGCTACCTCCCATCATCCTCCCTCAGACTGTTCAGTTGTTTAGATTCAAAAAGTAACCAAAGGAAACATTCTGGTTTCCTCTCACTCTTACTCTTTCTTCAGGACCTAGGACTTCTCCATGAAGTCTTTCTAGACTTTTCTAAATAAAAGTGGTTAAAATGGTTATTCGTAACTCCCACACAATTCTCCTCATCCCTCTTTATCAATACTCAATAACATTGCATTATAATGATCTGTTCTTGTGTTTATCTTCCATAGCCAACTGGGAACATCTCCTGAAAAAGGATTATATCATTTTTAACTTTGTATCCAAAGCATGAGAACAGTGTGCTCCTGGAACATAGTTTCTTTTGATATTTGCTGAGGAATAAAGGAAAGAAATAACTGGATAGGAAAGCCATTCATTTGTTTGCTTTGTCATTTTAACAGTCTGTTCAACTAATTTTGCTCAATATTTTCCATTGTAGCAACTAACCATTAGTGATGCCTCCCAAGCCCAAATTACCTCAAAATAATTAAAATGGGCAATTGAATTTAAGGATGAGCTTAATATAGAAAACCCCCAAGAGTTGTTTCTGTTACTCTGAATTGTCCAGTGGACTGTTTCATGCTTCTTCATATTTGAGATAATGCTTCAAATTTATACCTACAATGAAATAAAGCCTTAAAAATAATCTGATATGATTTCTGAACAATTAAATTATTAGACTGGGTGGAGGGCTCATCTTCTTCACAAATTCATTGTTAGTTTAGTCTCATTCATGCAGATGTTCCTTTTTTTTTTTTTAACCAATTCAGAGCTAAAAAAAAATATTGTCATGTAAACTAGACTCTGAAAACTGCTTTCTGTTAATCCTGATATCCTGATGCATTTTATTCTAAGTATTTTTAAGGTATTTATTACCAAAAATAATATTAACACTTACTCAATATCATTGTTTCTTACATGTCAGAAGACTCCATGTGTATCTAAATACCTTTTAAATCTTATGCTTTGCTTGTATAGAATATTTTTTTCAAGGCCTGAAATTTATTTTTCTTATGGAATAAAAGTACCTTGGTTTGCTCTTCACTATTTTATGATATTATTCCTATTCTATACAATTATCATCTAATTGCATTTGTTTCTGGCTGAATAAACCAGTTATGTTAGCAAAAAGATGAGATCTAAAGGATATCCTGGTTTGTGTTATAAGCAAAAATTGTTGAGTGTTGATGCTTCTGCTACAGAGAGACCGATTTGCTTTAAAAAAATCCTTTTAAGTATAGTTAATTTTATTTTTCATAGGTAAAAACAGTAAAGGAAGAAATTGAGAAAATAAGTTAGTGATCTAGATGAAATTAGAATGAAGGAATGCTCTCTGTTAAGGAATAATAATAAAAGTTTCAAAAAATTTACACATGTCTGCAACTGTTCTGAATATTTTATATATGTTAACTTTAGTCCTCACAACACAGGTCATATAGGTGGTAAATGGTAGAACTGGAATTCAAACCCAGCTAGTTTGACATTCACAGTGTATGTATGCGCTTAACAGATAGTCTACACTGTATCCTCAAACAAAGCTTTCTTCAGATAGAAAGTATTTTGAAGAGATCCTAAACTCCAAAGATGTAGGTTATCTCCACAGCCTTTGTTCCTTAGTAAAAGTTAAACTCACATTTAATTATATTCTTGTTAATACTATGAAATAATACAATAAAAAACAGATTTTATTGTCATTTTTCTGATCTTTTAAATTCTTCTACTTGTTTACTCTCTTAGATGAATTGTTCTGAAATGACTGTATATTTCGTGAAATTCCTCTTAATTGAAGTAAAAGATGTGGTAAAGAGTAAGATGTTTAGTGCATCTTAGCGTGAAATATATGGTCTATTCTAAATACACTTTCCTATGTCTCAGATGTTGAAATTGCCTTCTACAGAGTATTGGTTATCAAACTAAATAATGCTAAACCAAAATCTACTTCGTGATCTGAACTTTGAGGATTGATTATCTACTATATATTGTTTAAATTAACTTAATATTGTGCATTTTAATATAAGGAGCATTGGCTTTGGAGTCTAACAGACCTGGGTCCAAACTCCAGCTCCATCCTTATCAGATGCATAACTTTATCTTTTTGGCTTCCAATTATATATTTCATGACATTTGTGAAAGTCAAGTTAATATTTTAAAATTTGCCTGGCACATAACTTATGTTCTTGTGTTCAGTAAATACAGTTGGCCCTCCATAACCGTGGGTTCTGAGTCCATGGATTCGACCAACTGGAATTCAAACCCAGAAGAGAAAATATTTGAAAAAAATTCTAGAAAGTTCCAAAAAGTAGAACTTGAATTTGCTGTATATCCTGGCAACTATTTACATAGCATTTACATTGTATTAGATATTATAAATAATCTAGAGATGATTTCAAGTATACAGGATTATATGCTTATATAATACATACCTATAGTGCTTAGGTTATATGCAAATACTATGTCATTTTATATAAGGGACTCGAGCATTTGTGGATTTTGATGTCTGAGGGTGTCCTGGAAATAATCACCCACTGATACCAAGGGAGGACTGTATTAGTCTCAGTCTCTGTCTCTGTCTCTCTCTCATTCTCCAGTAAATCTACCAAGTTTGTTTACACACACACACACACGCAGAGCCTAGGTGAAAGTTTGGACATTATAAACTTTAATAAATAAATTGAATTGAGCCATGAATATCTATCTAAAAAGAAAGCAATTTCAAAAACATTTTGAAAAAGAAAATAATTGATACTTACATGGGACACATTTGGAAATCTTTAGAATTTAGCTTCCTTTAGGAATGAACATCAGTGCTTCAACCTAGCACACCATGGATTAAAACAAAATCAAGTATGAAATTTGAAAAGAAATGAGTATGAGGTAAAACATTTTAATTAGTCATTTGGATATGAGCTAGCAAAACAGCTGAGAATGAAACGAACTCTAGTAAACTCTAGGCACTCCCCTGGACCACACCTATACGTACAAACACATACCAGTGGCTTATCAAGATCAGGTCTTGAACTGACAATTTGCCTAGAACCTTTGTACATTTGAAGTCTATTCATAGTGATATAGTATCTCAGGATCTGAAGGCCTTTACAAAGTTACCATTTAATGGGTAAAAAAACCACTGTAGGGCTTCCCTGGTGGCACAGTGGTTGGGAGTCCGCCTAACGATGCGGGGGGCGTGGGTTCGTGCCCCCGTCCGGGAGGATCCCACGTGCCATGGAGCGGCTGGGCCCGTGGGCCATGGCCGCTGGGCCTGCGTGTCCGGAGCCTGTGCTCCGCAGCGGGAGAGGCCACAGTGGTGAGAGGCCCATGTACCGCAAAAAACAAAACAAAACACTAGGTTAAGCACCTGAACTGATAAGTAGATAAGGCATTTTTCTACTAATTTCTAACATGCTTAGGGGAAAAAAAGGACAAGAATTAAATCGCTTCTTTGGGCATTAGCACAACAAATTTCAGATCAATTGATTCTAACTTTGTTTTTGAAACTTCAAATTTACCCAATTTCTGGAGGATCACTTTTTACATTTTAAAAAAGTTTTTATAAGGGCTGAAAATTTACAATATACCTATCTTTTAAAAATAACACATTAACCACATTCAACCAACCTCGGATCACGTAGTATTGTAGTAGTATTTACTGAAAAAAAATCTGCATATAAGTGGAGCCCTGTTGTTCAAGGGTCAACTGTGTGTCCAATATTGACATAAAAATGATGCTGTTGACTGTCAAGTAGATCATGGGCTTTGGAGCAGGTCTTTAGGTTGTGATTAGGTGAACTAATATATAGTTACTTTTACTCACTGTAACTCTGTGGTCTAATTTTGTAATCTGAAGGAGGGTTATGAATAATTAATGTGTATTTGTTTTCCACAGAGAAAAAAATCATATTTAAAGTATTTGCAAACAAAGGAGAAAGTTGAACAATTTTTCTAGTGACTTCTCTCAGTGTAGATCAGTTTAAATAAACTAATTCACTTGTTCAACAAATATTTGAGTGCCTAGAAGGTGGAAAGCCCTGGTATCTGATGACAAACTACTTTATCTCACTAATTCAGACGCTTATAACATTTCCAGTACTTCAAATGGAGCACTCACTAATTTTTTTTTAAAAATAGACTATTTTTAAAGCAGTTTTAGGTTCACAGTAAAACTGAGCAGAAAATACAGTTCCCATATACTCCCTGCCCAACATACGCACAGCTTCCCCCACTGTCAACATCCTGCCCCAGGGTGGTATATTTTTTACTGTTGATGAACCTACATTGACACATCACAGTTACCCAAAGTCCATAGTTTACATTAGGGTTCACTCTTGATGTTGTACATTCTATGGTTTTGGACAAATGTATAGTACTTGTATCTACCATTACATTGAATAGTATCATACAGAATAGTTTTACTGCCCTAAAAGTTCTCTGTGGCCTGCCTATTCACCCCTCCCTCTCTCCCTTCTGGCAACCACTGACATTTTTACTGTCTCCATAGTTTTGCCTTTTCCAGAATGTCATATAATTGGAATCATACAGTATGTAGCCTTTTCAGATTGGCTTCTTTTACTTAGGAATATGCCTTTAAGTTTCCTCCATGTCTTTCATGACTTGATAATTAATTTCTTCTTAGCATTGAATAATATTCCATTGTCTGGATGTACCAGACAATGGATTTATCGATTCATGTACAGAAGGACATCTTGGTTGCTTCCAAGTTTTGGCAATTAGGAATAAAGCTGCTATAAACATCCGTGTGCAGGTTTTTGTATGGATGTGTTTTCAATTCATTTGGCTAAACAGCAAGGAGTGCGACGCTGGATTGTATGGTAAGAGTATGTTTAGTTTTGTAAGTAAATGCCAAACTATCTTCCAAAGTGACTGTATCACTTGTAATTATTTTTTAAATTATGAAAAATTTCTACATGATTTTTCATCATTTATAACTCATTTGTAAAATAGAAAATGGTCATTTTTCTTCATGGAAACAGTAATGCTCATTATAGAAAGTCAACAATATAAACAGGTAGATTTTAAAAAATCAACACGTTTCATTCCTCAAAGATAAATACTCATAATTGTCTGGTGTAATTTATTTTAGTCTTTTTTCTGTACATAGGCTTTGTGTCACATTTTAAACTTGATTTTTCTAGAAATCTCACTAAAGATGATGTTTTTCTTAGATGCAATCCAAATCAAGAATCCTGATTATTAGACTTCCCTGGTGGCACAGTGGTTAAGAATCTGCCTGCCAACACAGGGGATGGGGGTTTGATCCCTAGTCCAGGAAGATTCCACATGCCACAGAGCAGCTAAGCCCGTGCACCACAACTACTGAGCCTGCGCCCTAGAGACCACGAGCCACAACTACTGAGCCCACGAACCACAACTACTGAAGCCCGTGTGCCTAGAGCCCATACTCCGCAACAAGAGAAGCCACTGACCACAATGAGAAGCCCGCGCACCGCAATGAAGAGTAGCCCCAGCTTGCCGCAACTAGAGAACGCCTGTGCACAGCACAAGGAAGACCCAATGCAGGCAAATATTAATTAATTACTTAATTAAAAAATAAAATAAATACGTCTTTAAAAAAAGAATCCTGATTATTGAAAATATTACAACTTTAAAAAATGTAAAACTAACTTTTATATATAGGCATTTGGGGCACAGTGTAACAGAGTATCAACTTGCCAAAGTTTGTTTCATTTCTCTGAGGTAACTTATGTATCTGTGTTCTCCAAGCCTCCACTCTTGTCTTTTCTGGGACATGTGACTAGAACCAATATAATTTCATTTCAGTTTCAGTTGGAATCAGCTACAATTATTTTGGCTTGGATTTGGTTCAAACCAAAAATGTGTTCCAACTACTTGGTTTGAACCAGACATTCTGCATCCTTTTCTGGTTAAGGTTTTATAACTAAACTACCTAGGGCCACTAAATGACAGTCAAATTTGGCTTTTGTTTACCTCTAAAAACATTGCTTCTTAAAATGCATGAATTCTAATATATACTAATATTACTAGATTGCCACTGGAAAAAGTCAGAGGCCCTGAACTTGGTAGAATTTGAGGAGAGCCCTTTAGACAAACAGCCAAAATAATGTTAGCCGCCAAAAGTGAGATTGGTGGACAGGGTCTTTGCTAGACTCCTATGCTGCTGGGCTACATGGAAAAAATTTACACTTTTACCATATCTATAGAATACATCTATATATCTATAGAATATTCTATATCTATAGAATGTTAGGATTGCACATTCTAAAGCTGCTACTTTAAACTCATCAACCAGGTTTGGACAGACCACGTTTAACTAGGCTCAAGTACAACATAGCTGATCTATTATGTACTGATTATACTCAATCAGAGGAGTTCTGTTAACTGTTAAGAATATCGGGTTCTTTCAACTTTCTTTGGCCTCCTTTTCCAAGTCATTGATCATACTGTATAAAATCCTTTGTTGTAAGGTTCCAAAAACCATTTGGAGAAATGTAGAATACAACAAAATGCTTAAATTGACCAATTGATGTAGTTCATCAAATCTTAGAGTACATTAATTGAATGCAGTATTATTTTATATACGATTAAGAAAAAAAATCTACCAATTAGTTGTAAGATGCCGTTGACTGTGAGATGTATTTCCATTTCAGAAATGTTAAAATGAAATGTTTTTTAAAAAGCATGTCTTAGAATTGATTAACTAAAATAGTGATGTTTTAAAATTTCCACTTGTAGTGTTATTTCCATGCTAATATACTATTGGGCTATAACTTTAATTTATCAACCAGTAACTCTCAACAGTGGAAGTTTGGTTTCTAAGCCCTGTTCTTTCTTACTGACTTTAACCGGGTAAAACAAAGGGTATAGCAAATCCAGGATTGGTTCTCAGTATAGACATTAATTTAAACTCTTTTCTGATTGTAGTTTATCATTTACTTATAGATTGAGGTAGCTCATTCGATCAATATTAGCTATAATAAATAATAAAATAAACAACTTCGTTTCAAAATTGAATTCCATTCTGAAATCTCTCAAGGGAGGTCATGGATTATTTAAAAGGAAATCACTTGAATAAACATCGTCTAAACATAAAACAATAGAGAAACAATATAAACTCATCTAGGCTGAAGAAACAAACAGAAACATTTAGTACTAGATTAACCCATCTCCCTGGACTGATTTAAAATTAAGATAAACACTAAGTTACCTTACTATCCAAAATGCCATTTCTTTCCATTTTAGAGCAGTGCTATCCCCCTGTGTAATTTAAAATTTTCTAGTAGCTAACCAAATTTAAAAAGTAGAACAACAGCAAAGACAGTGAAATAATTTTAATAATTTAACTTAGTATATCAAAATATTGTTTCAACATGTAATCAATATAAAATAAATGAGGTGGTCTTCGGTATCAGGTGTATGATTTACGTTCGCAATACATCTCAATTCCTACCAGCCACATTTCAAGCGCTCAATGCCCACCTATGGCTACAGTATTGGGCAGGAGTAGTCTTTGAGGACGTCAGTATTAACTGATTCTTTACATTCTGAGTTTGAGAATTTCTTTTATGTTACACGCTGCCTCTAAGGTGCTTAGAGATCTGCGAAGCACAAGGAGATTATTTTACTCTCGGTCCGTTGTGATCCAAGACTCCACAGCATTAGAACCAGCGAGGGAGGAAGGCAATGGGACACCCTCGCGCCCAGGAACGTGTCTTGGAGGAGGGCCTGAGCCGCTCCAAGTAATGCCCGGCGCAGCGGCTGCGAACACAGCGTTGGAAGTTGGACTGCGAAGACAACTCGGGGGCTGCCTGGAACCCCGGGTCTTTTCCTGGGGCGCCCTAGAACACCTGAACCGGACAAAGGGAAAGGGTCCTCCGAGTTGGATACAGGGACCCGCTCCGCCGACGGAGGCCGGCCCAGGGCTGCAGTGCTGGCCGCCCGGGTAGCCTCCGCCGGTCACTGAGAGGTGGGCGGAGGCCTGAGCCCGGAGGTGGGGAAAAACCCTGCCGACGTCCAGCTGGAGAAGTCTCCCAGGGGCGCGCTCACGACAGTGACGCCACGGGCGCGAGGGCGGCAGGGTGGGCGGAGAGGAGCGGCGCGCACCGCCCCTCGGAGGCGGGTGGGGGAGGGCGCGGTTCCGGAGGGCTGGGGCGGGGCGGGGCTGGGTGCGCCGGGGAGTCTGGGCGCAAGCCGGCGGTTTCGATTAGTACGCGGAGTTGCGGCTGCAAAGCAGGGAGCGGAGCTTCGCTGCCCGGAGCCCGGCGGCGACGGAGGCGCAGGCGTGTGGGGTCCGGCCGGCGTCCGCGAGGGGGTGGAGAGACGAGTCGGAGCGCGGGGCCACGGCCGCCCTGCCCACTGAGTCCGGCCACCGCAACGCCTGCATCCGCGAGCGCGCCCAGGCCAGCGCGCGAGCGAGTGCGCGCGGGCGGGGGCGCGCAGGCCCTGCCCGCCCCTTCCGCCCCCACCCCCCCTCCGCCCCTTCCTCTCGCCACCTTTCTCTCCACTTCTGCGACCCCGCGCCGGGCGCCCACCCTGTCCTCCTGCGGGAGCGCTGTCCGCTGCGGCGGCCGGAGCGGGCCAGGCCGGGGGATGGCGCTGCTGGACCTGGCCCTGGAGGGAATGGCCGTCTTCGGGTTCGTCCTCTTCTTGGTGCTGTGGCTGATGCATTTCATGGCCATCATCTACACGTGAGTGAGGGGCAGCTGGAGGAGCCCGTGGCGGGGGTCGAGGCCTGGGGACAGGCGAGGGTGGGAGGAATTTCGCTTTGGAGGGGATTGGGATCGGATGGGGGTGGAGAAAGCCAATTCTCAGACTCTTCCTCCCATTCCCTCTCCCTGTGCATCAGCTAGGGCGGGGGGTTCATTGGAAGAGAAAAGTGGCGAGTGAGGGGATGACTGGGCTTCAGGCGACTGCACAGCCAGGAGAAAGGAGACTATGCTCTTTTTACGTGTCAGGCGGAAGGTTGCTTGCTTGGTTTGATTGTGTTGGGGATTCGTGTGATTTTTCATCTGGGCCAAGATGTATGGTGTATTGTGTTTTGTTTTGTGTTTTTCCCTCGACCTGGGCCACGTTTCTGTTATGGTGATGATCGTTTCCACTCTTCGGTGAGCTGCACACAGCCACCTGGAGACCTCCCTGTGGATTTTCTTCTTCCTGGAAGAGCTGTGTGTCCTTAGATAGGTGTGAAGCACCTGTCCACCTTGAAAAATGTCCACCAAATGTCTGAGCTGGCGTTGTAGTCTTGAGTCATGTCAGCTTGTACATTTCAGTGTGGTTTTCTTTCCTTTTTTTTTTCCCAATTCCTTATTTATTATCTTGTTTAGATGTGCCCCCCCACACACACACCTTTTCATTAGATGCCTTTCACTGGGGACACAGTGGCGAGCACGACAGAATTCCTGTCCTCAAAGATCTTACATTCCAGAAGGGAGAGACAGATAATAAAATTCCAAATAAGGTTATTTCAGATAGTGATAAAGACTATGAATAAAATAAAACCGGGTAATGGATGAATATGACATAGAGTGTGTAGCTACTTTTGATATTTCAGTTGTTCAAATGTCTTTAAAATGTCTTTATCCTTCATGAGGATATGAAAGAATTGGCATAGAGTGCATTACTCTTGGATTCACTGGATTTTTAGACCCCCAAAAAGATGATGGTGCATAGTGATGTTTACCACCCATTAGAATAAGGTATATGTTAGTAGAAGAGAGGGGAGAACTTTAAGAAATTAATTACTTATAGTTTTTTTTCCTTTTCACTACAGAAAAAGTGTGCTTTTTCCTTTTGGACATGCTGCATTTTATTAGTGTAGTGTGGCATTTCCTGGTACTGGAGAAAGATGCTACATTGTACAAGGCATACTGATATTTCTTTGAAGATGAAAGAAAAATGCTTCTTGGACACTGTTGATCTTAGGTTTTGGAGTTTGTGAGCTGTAGGCACTGACATTCTGGAGTTCATTTTAAATATATGAGTTCTTAAAAAACAATTTTGTCACTTTTTCCAATCATAAAAATAAAACATGCTTACTGTATAGAGCATTTAGACAGTACAGAGAGGAAGAAAGAAGAAAGTTCAACACACACACCAAAACTCCATTACCTGTCAACCTTTTGTGACTATCCTTCCAATTATATTTCTGCGGTGGGAGGGAAAGGAAGGGAGGGAGGTAAGGGGGGAGAGAGAAATGGGTCATATTATGGTTGTTCTTTCACCAGCCTCAAAATTCATCTATTTAATAAATACTTTCTGGGAAGCTCTTTTGTATATACAAGGCACTGTTCTAGGTGCTGGAAATAAGATTGAAGAACAATACATGCAGGGCCCCTGCTCACATGGAGCGTCCATGTAAAATGTCTTGAGTAATTTTCTCATGTCAGTAAATGTATGAGGGACTTCCCTGGTGGCACAGTAGTTAAGAATCCGCCTGCCAATGCAGGGGACATGGGGTCGATCCCTAGTCGGGGAAGATCCCACATGCCACGGAGCAACTAAGCCCATGTGCCACAACTACTGAGCTTGCGCTCTAGACCCCGCGAGCCACAACTGCTGAGCCCGCATGCCACAACTACTGAAGCTCACTCACCTACAGCCCGTGCTCCACAACAAGCCACCTCAGTGAGAAGCCCGTGCACTGCAACAAAGAGCAACGCAGCCAAAAAATAAAAAAATAATTAATTAAAAAAAAGAAATCTATGATCTCTCCATCATTTTTAATAGATGCATGACATTTTTGTTTATGAGGTACTAATATGTATTCATTGTTATTATTGATGGGCATTTAGGTTATTTTCAATTTGTCAAGATTACAAACAATATGGTGATGAATTCATATGCTTACATCTTGGAGAGATGATCTCCTTAGTTTACATTCTGAAAGAGGAATTATTGGGCCAGAAGTGGTGCACATTTTAAACTTTATTACATATTGCTCTATAGAAAGGTTGTATCTATTCATAGTCCTTGTAACACTGTATGATGGTCCCCATTTCCCCTTACTAAGTATCAGGCTTTTTACTGTTTTCTGTTTTTTATTTTCATTTCTTTAATTACTAGTTCCACTGAATGTTTTTCATATATTTAATACTAGTTACATTTAGTTGTAAATTTCATACTCAATCTTTTGCCTGTGCTGCAGTGTATTGCTGTGTTAATCTTTTTAATCGGAAGATTGTTCTTCTGTGATATGTTGCAGTTTTTGCCCAGGTTGTTGTTTTTTGTTTTGTTTTGGTTTTGGTTTTTTTTGTCTTTCAACTTTGTACATGTATTTAGCATGGAGAAAAAGTGTGTACCTGTGTGTTTTAGGTAGTCAAGTCTTTTTTTTTTTTTTTCCTGACTGGTAAAATTTTTTATCTTCTCCATTTCCCCCAACTATTATATAGTAAGTATCTGTTTTTCTTTTAGTATTTTGAGTTTTCTTAGATTCTTTTTTTTACACTTTACCCTTACAAAGTGTACCAGTATCCACTATTTTAATGAATGAAGTATTATTACCTTTATTACCATATTACTGGCGAGGCCAGCCCCTCCTTATTCTTTTGCAAATTTTTAACTTTTTATACATTTTTATTTAAAAATGAACTTTAGAACCTTTTTTTTTTTTTCCAGACACTAAGTAATCTTGTATTTAAATTGGAATTGTTAAATTCACAGCTTGATTTGAAGAAAGTTGACTTCTTTCAACATAGGACCATGATGGATCCCCTTCCCTCTATGATGTATACATAATGATAAAGTCACACTTCTTTCACACTGGTGATGTAGCTTAATACTTCAAATAACCATCTGGGAATGTTTATACTCTTAGACTGTGACAACTCCAGAATAGTTTTAAATTATTTTGTGCTCCATGATAAACTGCAGAATTTTCTTAAATACTTTTTTACTTAAAATACTTCTAGTTTTTGAGACTAGTACAAACTTTAGCTTAGTTAAGATACTGTAAAGAGTCTTTGTATTTCTTTTCCAATGCCCCATAAAGTTACCTTTTATATTGACAGTAACAGGATTCAGAAAAGTTATGTGAAAATAGAATAGAGAAAATGCAATTTTTTTATAACAGATGAGTAGGAATCTTCTCTTTCTGAAATGGATAACTGAACATAAAGTAAATCAACAGTTTAATTTATGTATAAATTAAATCTTGCCTTTTAAAAAATTAAGTTCTTTTCATCTCATCCCACCATCAAAATGATTTACATGTTTGATTTGATTCCTTTCTTATTGAAGTAAAGATACTTCCCAATTTAGTGAGTTGTTTTCAAGCAGAGCCCTAAGGTTTTGTCCTCTCCTTTTCTCTTCTGTATTTAAAATTGCAAATTTGATAATCTCCACATTTTGACAAGCAAGGTTAAAGAACATTGGCAATGATATTGTGGTTAAAATATTGTGCTAAGCATTCTGTATTTTATTGAAGAATATATTTTCTGAACAGGTGTTCTGTGTCCTCTCAAATCATTTTAAGTGAGGTAAGGTATAAATAAAATAATCATATATTGGTTCTCTCCTAAAACCTTGTGCCTGCAACTGGTGGAAATGGAGCCTATTTTCAAAACCTTATATGCCTCCATATCTGGTCGTCAGATTAAGGAGCATAATTTGTGAGCTACTAATGTTTAAAAATGTTTTAGTAATACAAACATTGTAGTGAAATTGCTGAGAAAAACGATAAAACATTCTTTTTTAAAACCAGTGGTTATTTTTTAAAAATTAAATACAGTGTATAATGGTATCTAGTTAATTTAGATTCAATGTTCTATTGTATTGTAACTTCTTAAAATGAGGTAAAGAGCTAAGTATTGGCCTGTATTTTAAAAATGGAGCTGAATGTGATTAATACAGTGAACAATTGTTCAATGAAATTTTTTGCTCCAATTTCATAAATATCTTACAGTTCCTATATGCCTACAATTTAAAAAATTGAGATGATTTATAAACTAGAGAACCATTATTTTCAATATTTTCTGCTCACTGGTATCTCTACCTACTGCTTTTCTCCTTTCCAGATTTAGTATCGACTGATGCCTAATCATTTCATAACATATTTTAGACGGCAGAGGTTTGTGGGATTTTGCCTATAATGTCTCCCCCTCGCCCCGCCATGGCTCGCGGGATCTTAGTTCCCTGACCAGGGATTGAACCCCAGCCCCGTGGTAGTGAAAGCGCCAACTCCTAACCACTGGACCACCAGGGAATTCCCCTATAATGTTAAAGATAACATTCAGATTAGAGCATTTGAAATTCAGGGCTCTTATTTTGAAGATTATTTTTTCCTAAAACAAAACAAAACAAACAACAACAAAAACTAATGATTATATCCTCTGTAGGCGGAGTTGGTTAAGTGATCTTTATGGATTTTTTTCCTTTTTTGAGAGCTAGTGTGGTTTGATAGCTTGGGGGCTGCTCTTTTCTTCCCTGTTTAGCTGTTAGGAGCCATACTGCTAGATAAGAGTATCTAAGCAAGACACCTTGCTTTTTTCTCCTCTCACTCCCCCATCCCTCTCCCTCCTTGGATTTATCATTTTTTCCCCTCTACACATGGTATCCTAATGTTTAGTGATAGGCTTTATCTTTTCTATTGACTGGAGGTGCCAGGGTACGGTGGAAATACTTCTTGTATCCATAAATATTAACTGCCCTCTACTAAAGCAGAGGTCCTTTTCCTGAAGATTTTTTCTCAAGTTAATTGTGCCTTTCCTAATTTTTCTAGTATAACAACTTTTATACCTGCTGCACAGCTTTTATTTGTTTGTTTTTTTGTTTTTTTTTTTTTGTTTGTTTGTTTTTTTTTTGCGGTACGCGGGCCTCTCACTGTTGTGACCTCTCCCGTTGCGGAGCACAGGCTCCGGACGTGCAGGCTCAGCGGCCATGGTTCACGGGCCCAGCCGCTCCGCGGCATGTGGGATCTTCCCGGACTGGGGCACGAACCCGTGTCCCCTGCATCGGCAGGCGGACTCTCAACCACTGCGCCAACAGGGAAGCCCTGCACAGCTTTTGAATGGAGTTTAAATACTCACTGTATCAGGATAACTGTGATAAACTTCCTGTTAGAAAGTAATTGTGTTTTTAATGTGAATTTTAGCATTTCAAATATTATTTTTAGGTAATATGATTTTTTTTTGCCTTAAATTCATTAATATATTGATGTTCTGAGCCTTAGTAGAATGTAAATTGAGAGCTTATTTTCTGGGTTTATTCCTGAGGATGCACTTGGACTTTGGACAGATGTTCGTCAGTCAGGGTCATTGCTACCAGAACCACTTTTGGGTGCACGAATAAGGCAATTGAGCCCCTTGAACCTGAGCCTGGGGTAGATACAGAATTGGACTATATTGTGATAGCTTAAAAAGCAAAAAGGAAATCGTAATTCAGTTTTAATATTTAGTGATGATTCTCTTGATTCATCATTCCTCCCTTTTCCTACCTACATTATTAGTTCAGTACATGTTATCTCTGCCCTAGATTATTGAACTCTCTCTACTCTCTGGTATCTTTACCTACAGCTTTGCTCCTTATCTACTTTATTTTTCTTATTGTAACCTAATCTTTCTGGTGCAGTAATCTTGGATCATGTGCTTAAAACCTTACCATGGTTCCCCACTGCCTTCAGTTTAAAATTCAGATTCCTTAACAAGACATGTATAGTTCTGTAGGAGCTGAGCCATCCCCTGTGCCTGTTTCTCCAGCAACACTGAATTACTGGCCTTCCCTTGAATATGCAATGTAATTTTCTGTAGAATTCTCTTTCCTTCCTTTTTTTCCCCTTCTCTCCCTCCTTCCCTCCCCTCCTTCCTTTTTGTTTTACTAACTCCTACTCATTCAAGTCATTGTCGACTTTTAGCTCTTTATTGGAACTGGCACCCCCTCTTATGTCCTTCCACAGTATCTTGAATTTACCCATCTAAACAAATAGGTGTTCCATTGTCTCTTTCCCCACTTAGATTATAAGCTTTTGAGGGTAAGGAGGTGTCTTTTTTTTTTTTTTACATGTTTATTTATTTTTTATACAGCATATTCTTATTAGTTATCTATTTTATACACATTAATGTATATATGTCAATCCCAATCTCCCAATTCATACCACCACCACCACCTGCCCTCAGTCTCCCCCCTTGGTATCTATGTTTGTTCTCTACATCTGTGTCTCTATTTCTGCCTTGCAAACTGGTTCATCTGCACCATTTTTCTACATTCCACATATATGCGTTAATATACGATATTTTTCTCTTTCTGACTTACTTCACTCTGTATGACAGTCTCTAGATCCATCCATGTCTCTACAAATGACCCAGTTTCATCCCTTTTTATGGCTGAGTAATATTCCATTGTATATAGGTACCACATCTTCTTTATCCATTCGTCTGTCAATGGACATTTAGGTTGCTTCCATGACCTAGCTATTGTAAATAGTGCTGCAGTGAACATTGGGGTGCATGTGTCTTTTTTTTTTTAATTAATTTATTTATTTTTGGCTGTGTTGGGTCTTTGTTGCTGTGCACAGGCTTTCTCTAGTTGTGGCGAGTGGGAGCTACTCTTTGTTGCGGTGCATGGGCTTCTCATTGCGGTGGCTTCTCTTGTTGCAGAGCATGGGCTCTAGGTGCACGGGCTTCAGTAGTTGTGGCACGCGGGCTCTAGAGCACAGGCTCAGTAGTTGTGGTGCAAGGGCTTAGTTGCTCTGCAGCATGTGGGATCTTCCTGGACCAAGGCTCAAACCCATGTCGCCTGCATTGGCAGGCGGATTCTTAACCACTGTGCCACCAGGGAAGTCACAGCATGTGTCTTTTTGAATTATGGTTTTGTCTGGGTATATGCCCAGTAGTGGGATTGCTGGGTCATATGGTAATTCTATTTTTAGTTTTTTAAGGAGCCTCCATACTGTTCTCCATAGCTGCTGTATCAACTTACATTCCCACCAACAGTGCAAGAGGGCTCCCTTTTCTCCACACCCTCTCCAGCATTTATTTGCAGATTTTCTGATGATGCCCATTCTAACCAGTGTGAGGTGATACCTCACTGTAGTTTTAATTTGTATTTCTCTAATAATTAGTGATGTTGAGCAGCTTTTCATGTGCTTCTTGGCAATCTGTATGTCTTCTTTGGAGAAATGTCTATTTAGGTCTTCTGCTCATTTTTGAATTGGGTTGTTTGTTTTTTTAATATTGAGCTGCATGAGCTGTTTATATATTTGGAGATTAATCCACTGTCTGTAGATTCTTTTGCAAATGTTTTCTCCCATTCTGAGGGTTGTCTTTTCTTCTTGTTTATAGTTTCCTTTGCTGTGCAAAAGCTTTTAAGTTTCATTAGGTCCCATTTGTTTATTTTTGTTTTTATTTCTATTACTCTACGAGGTGGGTCAAAAAATATCTTGCTGTGACTTATGTCAGAGAGTGTTCTTCCTATGTTTTCCTCTAAGAGTTTTATAGTGTCCAGTCTTACATTTAGGTCTTTAATCCATTTTGAGTTTATTTTTGTGTATGGTGTTAGGGAGTGTTCTAATTTCATTCTTTTACATGTATCTGTCCAGTTTTCCCAGCACCATTTATTGAAGAGACTGTCTTTTCTCCATTGTATATCCTTGCCTTAAGGAGGTGTCTTACTATTGTATCTTCATTGCTACTTGGCACTCAATTATTGCATGTCGAATGAATCATCTTTGAATTTTTTCCAGTGGTAATGGTGGGATTCTTGCTCAATCATTAACTTAGTGTCGTTTGGCCATTGTGATTTGAGGTAGATGGACAGAATTTGGGATGCATTCAGTGGCCATGGTCTCCAGTGAAATTACTTGGACCAAATGGAATCTTTATCTCACTATTTCTAACTAATCGTGGTTCAGATAGAAACAGGGCCGTATCAATAACATGTTCACCCACAAATCATTTGTTAGATTTGAATTTTCCCCCCAAGGTTTTCCAAAGGGAATACCTGTCGTGCCATCATAATCTTTACACTTAGATCTGCCCTTTGGGAAATGCAAAGCCATTAGTTGCTGTTAGCAAAATACCTTGATCTACTTATTTCCCATACACTAAAGCTGACTCTTGTCACCAAAGGGTGAGTGAGTGGAGTTTTTTGGGGAGGGAGGGGGAGCAAAATTAATAAAGATCTCCTCTTTGTTTTTTATGGTGATGGAATCTTTTGTGTTTTGTAGTGTACAAGTCCGTTGTCCATTGGAACTAGTTTGTGTTTTCCTATAAAGCTAACTCACTATTGGTTGTTCTGTGTCCTCTGGGGAATCTTGTGTCTACAAAGTTAATGTTGTACCAGGTATGCTTTGTGTTGCTGATGAAGCCCGTTTTGCTGCAGTACCATTTTTGACAAGATAGGTGCTATATGGAGATAACATTAGTCATGACACATACTGATTATTAAACAAAGTAACAGCCTTCCAGGGCACAATCGTAGCTAACAACAACAACAGAAGCCTTTTATCATTGGGAATTGCTGGCATGGACTATATGAAGTAGGGGATCTGCTGATCAATCAATCAACTTAATTTTACATGAAATATTAACAACCTTGATAGCATGGAGCAGAGGAGAAAACTCCCAATGTCAGGTAAGTTGGTTCAGCTCAATTGCACAGCACAGTCTGGGACTGTTGAGCAAGGTGAACCTTTGCCCTCAAGGAATCCATATTCTCCCTTAGAAGCTTCTAGGAAGATTCTTGTGCCTCACTTCTGGGAGGTGTAGCGCTGTCTTAAGGTTGCTGCAAGGGGCTGACAGAAGGGGACGAGCACAGCCAGCCCTCTCCCAGAAGTTTCCCTTCATTCCAGGCCCCCCTCCCACTCAGAACTCAATCCGAATACAAAACTGTACAATAAGTCATTTTAAAATGGTGCAAACCATTAAATAAACTGGTGAGTAGGGGCAGAGAGGAGACTAAAAGATTTGAAAGATAAAACAATTAATTAAAATGACGGAAAGGACAGTAACAATTTTAGAGACTGAGATGTTAGGAAATAAAAATCAACCAGGAAGAACAAGGCCATCCTATCAGCTCACAAGTTGGAAACCCTTATGCAGAGAGGCAATGAAGGTTCATCAAGCCAAAGCAGCCATAAAGTCCAGCAGAATATTCCTGAATACTCCTTACCATCCCTTGGAGTTCTTTGAAGTGTTCCCTGAATAGATGTCCTTCTAGCTCGCAACGGAAAGCAGGACCCTGAAGGCCTGTCTTTCTTGCCCGTGATTCATCTCTCGTGACCTTTTAGACTGAAGTCACTCTTACTCTGAGAAAGCACCTCAGATGGTACCTACCCTTCTGTTCCCTGTCCTTGCAGCTGGCAGGTACAGCCCTGCAGCAGCGTGCTGTGAGCATCTGCCCCTCCCTGTCTTTGACAGTGACATGGCTTAATTACATGAATTCGATTTTCTTTTTTTCTTTTGACTGCAGCTCTCAATTTCAAGTGTACTTTAGAAATAATTCCTTTGGAAAATGACACGTATTGAAAATTTACCCTGCTTTCTTGTCTTCCCCAATTGCTCCCTTAGTTTCAGGATCATTTTATTCTTCAAAAATGAAGCCAATCAAAACCATTGGCTAGTATATAAGAGGTTCATTCCTCTTTTACCTAATGTGTTCCTGAAAATGTAATAAAATCAAATTTCTGAAAATCAAATGGACATACATGTTAGGAGGGGAGACTCTGTTTCAAGAGAACTAAGAAAAGTATTAAAATCCCAGACTGTGGATCTGCTGGTCCTGGTGCCTGGACATGCTGCCACTGACTGAGAGCTTGCCGGGTATTAGGGGCTGCGGGGAGGGGCTTTCTCTCAGGCCTGGACTCCCGGGAGGAAGGCTGCATTGTAGTCTTTGCTTTGGGGACTGTGTTAGGCGTGGTGATTTAATGGTCAACAAAACAGAATACAGTCCACGTTGGAATGCCTGAAAATATCTTCATGAAAGACGGTGGTATTGATTGGATTACATAGTAACCAGTAGTTGCTTTGTACATGGTACTTGCTGCATTGGGCAATTATCTTGCCTCTGCCTCTCAGCTCTGAGGGTGACAGTCTCTCCCTCGAGCAGAGCCAAGGGAAGGGGGGGATTCATGTGGCTACAGAATCCAACACTTTGAGCCAGGCTCTGAGGATAGAGGGATTTCGAGAAGCCAGGACTGTGCAGTACCTCTGCCCAACTGAGAACCCATTTAATAGTCTTAAGGAGAGCTCACCTAAGAAAACAGTAACAGGTCATTTTGGGGCAATAATAATTTGTGACATTTAATGCTTCTCACTCTCATACTTGCATTGTTTTTATACTTTTAGATGACACCTATAGAACTTTAAATTGGCTCCTAAATTTTGAGTGTAATTTAAACCTTGAATACAATTTTAGCTTAAATATTGGATATAATTTAAACTTGACATTAAATGTTTTATCCCATGTTTTGACTTATTCTGTTTTAACCATGATTTGAGACTTTTGATGATTCCCTTTTCCCCCTTTAATCTTTAGTAATACATAAGAGTTGACTTTATGTTTAAAAAGAAAACCAACCTTTGTGACCACCTAGAGGGGTGGGATAGGGAGGGTGAGAGGGAGGCACAAGAGGGAGGGGCTATGGGGATATATGTATATGTATAGCTGATTCACTTTGTTATACAGCAGAAACTAACGACATTGTAAAGCAATTATACTCCAATAAAGATGTTTTAAAAAAAAGAAAACCAACATAATGGTCTAATCTTTAAATATATATGAAATAATCTTTAAATCTATGAATTTCCAGTCCTTCCTTTTTGTTTATATGTCGCATCAATGTTTGATATCTCTAAATCTCTTATCAGAACTATGGTAACTCAGAGAAGTTACATTTAGTGGAAAATGTCCTTAAAATTAGCAGTTTTTGAAAAAAAATTACCAGTGATAGCTATCACTGAATGTTTACTTTGTGGCTTAATCTCATCTGTTTCTCACAACTATCAATACTTTATGAGGTAGGTACTGTTATTCACACTTTAAACAACAACAACAACAACAACAACTTGAGATAAAGAAGTACCTTGCCCAAGGATACACAACTAGTTAGCTGTGAAGCTGGTACAGAAATCCAGGCAGTTGCCCTCCAGTCCTGGCTCTTAAACCAGTATGCTATATACACTGCCAGTGATAACCTAAAAATAACCCCAGAAGTAGTCCATAGGGATAGGGTAATCTGTATGGGAATTTCTCCAGTTGCTATGAATCTTAAGTTTCTGATACCTGGCAACATTTAGATCACTAGGGAGAGAGCCCCTACTTTCTCTCTTCTACAACTCTTCCCCATGCTCGTGCCACTTGTATGGCTCCTTACAGGCTCCTTGTTTTCCGTCCATCCCATAACTGCTGATCTTTCTGAGAGTTTCCATCTCAGCCCTCTTCTGTTAATCTAGCCTTCCTAGGTCCATGGGTCTCAACTTTGCACTTTGGAGTCACCGGGGAGGTTTTTTTTTTTTTTTTTTTTTTTTTTTTAAAGCATGCTGCTGCCTGGGTCTCAATTCAGGAGATTCAGATTTATTTGGTCTGGGCATCAGGAATTTTCACAAAAAAAACCTCCCCAGGTGATTTTCATGTACAGTCAAGGCTGAGAGCAGCTGCTCTAGGCAATTTATCGACAGGTATGGCCTCTACCTGCTTACCTCTTGGTTTCACTTAACTCTCCATTACAATTCATCACTTCGTTATCTTGCCCCTTGCCTTCCCTCATATCAGTCTGCCCTGTTATCCTGTATCCATCTCATAATTTACAGCTTCTCAACTTTCAGAATCTTGCAGAGGTAATCACGCAGCCACGTGGGTTGGTATTACTACACATTCATGGTCTCAAATCTCAGCTAAGCCTACGCTGGTATCTGGCAATACTTTGTTTCTGTTTATAGCCCTGACACCCGTGACTGGCAGCACCTCTTCTACATCTTCACCATTTTACCTTCATCCTTGTCACATTACCTTTACTCCTACTTCGCACTGTGGATCCTATCATGCCATTAATTATTTTTATTTTTTCTCTATTTACCTTTTGACTAGCTCTTTCCCCTGACCATATATACTCAAGGATTAAAAGCTAAAAATAATTAAAAATTAAACTGAAAAAACCTTCTCCATCTAGTTACTCTTTGGCTCTTTTTCACTGTCAGGTTTCAGGAGAAACCAGTGTTTATTCACTGTTATCACAGCTCACCTCTCATTCATTTGCTTCTTAACCATTTTTATCTACCTGCCCCTTGCCCAGAGTACTCTGAGGTCACCAGTGTTCACACATTCTAGTGGACATTTCAGTTCTGTGGACATTTCAATCCAGTGGACATTTCAGTTCTTATCTTGTGCTCTCGACAGCATTCAATGTTTTTCTTTCTTGAACCCTGTCAAAAAGAAAACAGCCCAGCCAAATAAACCCTTCTGTGACTTCACTTTCTTCCTGGCTCTCTTTCTACTCTCCTGGTCACTCACTCTTGGTCTCCCTCATGCATTACTGGTTCTGTAATATTAGTATATTGATTTGTGGCCACCTGCTAATGGCATGCTCCCCCTGGGAGAGCTTATGTATTTACCAAACTGTGGGTGACTCCCATGTTTTCATCTCTAGACTAACCATACCTTCCAGCTCTATTTAGCCAACCATTTTTTACTCTTCATTTATTTAACATTTTTAAAAATTGTGAACATACTATTGTGTTGGACCCTAGAGACTTGACAGCCTACTGTAGTGTGTCTTCAAGTGTGGTTCACTGCTAGCCTGCATCAGAATCATTTGAGATGTTTGTAAAAATGCAGATTCTGAGGCTCTGGAATGGTCCAGTAAGTTGTGATTTCTGCCTGTGGGTGTTTTGTATACTAAACATTTAAAAAAAAAAACAGGAGTCTCCTGGCCTGGAAATTGTCTCAGAACAGTAAGCTGAGGCAATTGGAGGACTCACCTCATTCGTTTTTCATGTCTTAGGAATCACTTCTTTACCTGATATTCAGTATCTTTAAAAACATTTCCTATTTTTTGTCTGCTTTTTTTGTTTGTTTGTTTGTTTCAGGTGGGAGAGTAAATCCAGTTCCTGCTTCTTCATATTGTCCAAAAGTTGAAGTCCTGAGGCGTGAGAAAGGGGAAGCCAGGGGTTTTTATACTTATGTAAAGTCAGAGACAAAGTCGCAGACTATTTGTAATAACCGGAAGCTGGAAACAACCCAGTGGTCCATCAACAGAAAGTAGATAAAGTGTGGTATATTAATACAAGGAATACTATGCAGTTGTGAGACTGAATGAACTATAACTGTACCAACAAGGATGGCGGTTACAAGCATGCTGTAAAGTAAAAGAAGCCAGACACAAAAGAGTATGTGCTCCGGGGCTCCATTTAGATAAATTTTAGAACCAGCAAAATTAGTCTATGGTGTTTGAAGTCAGGATGTGGTTACCTTGAGGAGAGGGTAGTTAGTAGAAGGGCACACTCATGAGCTTCTGGGGTTCTGGTGAGACTCTGTTTCTTGAGCTGGGTACTGGTTCCATGAGTATTTCACTTTGAGAAAATTCATTGAGCTGTGTACTTACATGTGACTTTACTATATGTGTTACATATCAAGAAAAAGTACTCCCTGGCTCCCCTACAAAAAGGTCAAGGCTTCAAGCCAAATGCACGATGGGAAGGTAGAGGTGGATTCCCAGTATAGCAGCTGAAACGGAAAAAGCGCTGTACCCAGGATCCTGCAAGAAAGCAAGTTACCTGATCAAGCTAGGGTTGGAAACGGGCACCCACAGGAAATCCTGTGCAAGGTGTCAGGGCAGTAAGCTCACGTTCATGCCACCTAGGTAATGCAGAAACCCTGACCTGAGATACTTAAATAAAAACTGCTTTGAAACCAGGAGACCTTGCAAGACCCTGTCAGAGCCATTCATGAAACTGGCCCACTTGGGGGACTTCACCATTCAAGCCACTTTTGAGATTCCAGGCAAATGGGCTGTTGTTCATAATTTGAAAACTACAAATTAGTTTACAACACACTGGCCATGGCCAAGGTTCCCATCGGCATCATTTCTGTGTGTGGCAGGCAGAGTTCAGGTAGGTATTCTTGCTCTAGAGCTTGGCTCTGTTGGCCTCTCTAGGAGTTTTAAAAGAAGAGCTTCTGTATGTGGGCACCTCCCCCGTTAAACCACAGCTCCTTGACAGTATGGAGTCCGTCTGTTCATCATGGTATCACCAGTGCATAGGATAATGCCTAGTGTACATTTGGGCTCAAAATAGATTTGTTCAATAAGGGAACGCTGAGTAGTCATGGAGCACCACTGTGTGCACAGCAGAGTGCTATGTGATTGTGTGTGTGTGCGTGCGCATGTTGACTTAATGGATATTCTTTTTTTTTTTGATAAGCATTTCAAGTAATTTGTAGCAAGGGGCTATGTCAGTTGTATTACATAAGTCAAAACAATACTCTCCAAAGTAAGATACTTGTATGCTAGGGGGCAAACTACAAGATGACCCCTTGGGGTGTGGAGGGAAAATTGTGTGTGTGTTTGTATGTTAGAGAGGTGGGGGGGAGGGAGAGGACTAGATACATAGATAGACAGATATTGGGAGGAGGCACAAATGAGAATTTTTTTAAAGGTCCTGTGATACAGTTGCGCTTATGATGATTTTGAGTAGAAATTTCAGATATAGTACTTATCATCAATTCGCTTCACTGTAAACCTGGAGAGGACTTCATTGTTGTTTGGCAGGTCAGCCTATCTTTGATAAAATGCTGCATTCTTGATATGAAAGGATAGGAGGTATATCTATATTAGCATTTAAAGTAAAATGTCTTAATGAAGACAAAGGGAAGAAGGAAAAAACAGGATCAACGCTACACTGTTTAGCACAGTTTAAATTAACATTGTTTTTCATCTAAAGCCTCGCCAAATGCAGTGTGTTAGTGGGCTAGGTTTTTCCATAATTGGTCATCACCTCACATGCATGTTTTGTTACAGTTTAATAGCACTTAATGAGCATACAATGGGACCAGTAGATTAAAATTACTGTGATTTTAGACTTCTTATTCTAGCCTCCATGTCTCAAACCCTTTCATGATTTCAATGTCGTTGCCTCTCATTCTCTCTGTGCTGCATTCTGGATAATTTCTTCAAATCTAGATTCCAGTTCTCCAGTTGTCTTTTGAACTGTGGGTATGCAACTTCTCTATGACCTGTCTATTGAGCTTCTGATGTCAGTGACCGCCATTTTCATTTCTAGACGTTGTGTAGTTCTTTTCATATATTCGTGGTCACATATGATGGTCTCTCTTGTTCCATCTCTTAGGTTTTGTTCAAGCAACACCTATAGTTTGCATTCTGGGTTCCAAACCCACGTGGTTAGGTGTTCTCCAGGGAGCCTTTTTGCTTTTGTTCCATTTTGCTTCGGACTGAATCCAAGATAGGCGGCATCCCCATCTTCCCTCTGTGGTCCAGAAGTTTTCTACTTTGCCTGTAAGAGATTCCATATTTATTCAATGTTCTTCAGACAGATTTACTATCATTCCTGTCTCAGGCTTGTCACCATTTCTAGGTCACTAGGGACCAACAGATGATCCCAGTGCAAGTATTGTCTCCAGCACTACTCACTCAGGGGTTTCTCCTCATTTCTGACTTGGGACGCTTTCCTTTTATTTCTAACAGTTTAGTCATATATTTAAAAACATGCTTTTGGTGTGCTTGTATTAAGAAGGAGGAGAGAAAATTATAAATATTATGTAAGAATTTCGTGTGTGTATGTTTTGGCTTGAATATACATTTTTTAAAATCTCTGGAAAGATAAGTAAGAAACTAACAATGCTGGGGAGGTGGTGATGGCAACAAGACAGATGGGGGACAGGAGTGACAGGGAGACTTTTTTATATGAATCTGTTAATATTTTTAGTGATTTGAACCATGTGGATACATAACTGTTTCAACCAATTAAATATATAATATAAACATTTCCTTCTGGCAATCTAGATGTTCTGTACTGGGTGGATTTCTCCGGACATCTAGTCTACTATTTTGTTAGAAATGGAATAGTTGTCATATTTGTGGTTATATAAATTTTAGATCATGGTTTTACCTCTTTCCAGCCCTCTAGATGAACTCTGTAGATCAATATTTTCCAAACTATCTGTTGCAAAGGATCAGTTCTTTAAAAGTTTTCCAATCTGTCATGGATTGATACTTTGGTAAACTACAGTGAAAATAAATGACTGACCATATGCTTGGATGGCATGGCAATGTCAAACTGCTATAAAAGTTTCTAAATGCTTTCTCTCCATTTCTTTTCATCACTGGCCAGTAAAAAGCAACTTGTGAACCACTGCCACACTGAACAGCACTGCTGTAGATGGTGCTCATTATTTTCTGGCGTTTGATGTTATGGATGAAAAATTGAGACCACACTGTTCTTTAAATTTTTTGTTGGTTTAAATTTTTTTCCACTGTAGGTAGTAACCTGCTTTTCTTTCCGTAAAGATGCATTCTGGCAGCTATCCCCAACCTTTCTGACATCAGGGACGGGTGGAAGACAATTATGCCATGTATCGTGGGTGGGGGAGGGGATGGTTCAGGCGGTAATGCGAGCGATGGGGAGCCGCGGGATGAAGCTTTACTTGCCCATTGCTCACCTCCTGCTGTGCCGCCTGGTTCCTAACGGGCCTCGGACGGGGATGGGGGGAGGGCGGGGGGGGTTGGGGACCCCTGCTTATGACCTTATCTGAAACATGAGATGTTTGCTGCAGCACACCCCTGCCTTAATTAGGGGAGTGAGCCTGTGGCTAACTTCTGTGGATGATGGTACTGGTGTACTTCCAGATGAATAGTATATTTCACTATGCATTGATAACTGGCGTTTTCTTGATCTTCTAGAAGGGTTGGTTTTCATGCTATTAAGTCCGGGCCGCCATCTGGCTGCCAGCAACTCTAAGATGCCATTGATTTCAGAGATGTGGAAGAATTGTGTCTTCAAATATCCTGCAGTTGGCCCCGTGATTGTCCCAGCTTCTAATTACTGTTGAGTGCTTGGAGACTTGCTAATGAAAAGGAGGGAAGACGCCCTTGGTGACTTCCTTTAGAAACTTCAGCACTCTGCTGAAGAGTGTCTCCTCTCTTTATCGTGACAACCTGACATGAATTGGAGCACATTCTCTCTTCTCTAATTGGCATGGCTTCCCCCATTAGGAGCCCTGTGCTTCATTCCCCATGGGATGGAGCAGTGCTGAGAACCTTGGCCAACTTATCTGTGATTTGGTGACACTGGTATATCTTCTAGTGTCCTTAATAGGCATTTCTGTCATCATTGAGATTTTTTTTCTTACCTTCAATTTCCCTCCATTCCATCCCTGCCATTCTGAGATAGTGAACATTGGGAGTTCTGATAGTTATCCCATTTTCTTGCTTGCCATGCAGGCTGGCTTGGTAGTTCTTTCAATCAGTGGTTGTGTGGACTGTTTGTTATAGAAAGTTCTCAGATTTTTCTGGTTACTCTTCCGTATTTTTCTGGTGCAAATAGGGTTTTTTTTTTTTTTTTCCCTGTTATGTTTATAGTTCTTTGGCCACCTTGATGGCGATTTGGGAGGAAGGTCAGTTAATGTGTGGGCTAACACTGTCATTTGTTACTTCAGCTGATATTTATTGAATGCCTGCTCCAGGCCTAGCACTGTTCTGGGTTCTGAGAGTACAGCACTAAACAGCAGTCTTAAGCTTCAGCCTTCACTGGAACATTCATTCTGCTTAGTTCTGGTTTTCCTCAACTGGAAGCTTACCTGGTTCTACTTTCTTTCATTTTCAGATACCCCTTTCGAAAGATGCCAATTAAAAAAAGAATTCAGTAATTTATTGGTAGCTTGATACATACTTTATATAGATTTGGCCCTAATATATTCTCCAGAAATGTATGTTAATATATGTATCATTTGCTTTTTAGCCGATTACACCTAAACAAGAAGGCAACAGACAAACAACCATATAGCAAGCTCCCAGGGGTGTCTCTTCTGAAACCACTGAAAGGAATAGATCCTAACCTAATCAACAACTTGGAAACATTCTTTGAATTGGATTATCCCAAGGTAAGAACAGTGTTGTACTCATAGGAATGGGCTAGACCGTACTTTTTTTTTTCTTATAATAAACACTTAGAGAGAAATTTTGACACTGTATCAGGTGAAGGTATTAAAAATGCATGATGGTGTTGGCTTCCTCATATTTATGCTCTAGTAGTAGTAGTAGTAGTAATAGTAGTAGTAGTTGTTGTGGTTGTGGTTGTGATCACAGGACAGAAACGGGGTTGAGGAAGGGGTATAAATTCCTTTTCTAACTACCTGTATGTCAACCTGAATTAGAAATCCCTGAATAAAGCTCCTGGAACGCAGACAGTGTGAAGTGCCCGGTAGTTTGAGTATGAAAGTCTTGTTCCATGAGAGTCGCAGTGAAAGTGAGAAAACAATATTCAGTGGTCAGAAATGGGATGCAGGACAGCTAGAACTAATGATAAATCCCCTTGAGAATCTGACTTTTGGGGTTAGAATTAGTGGTAAGGTGGAGCTTCATCAATACCGGATTTTTCACAGGGAGATCAGCTCGGTGCTTTGTGACCACCTAGAGGGGTGGGATAGGGAGGGTGGGAGGGAGGGAGATGCAAGAGGGAAGAGATATGGGGACATATGTAGATGTATAACTGATTCACTTTGTTATACAGCAGAAACTAACACACCATCGTAAAGCAATTATACTTCAGTAAAGATGTTAAAAAAAAAACACCGAATTTTTTTTTTTTTTTTTTGCGGTACGCGGGCCTCTCACTGTTGTGGCCTCTCCTGTTGCGGAGCACAGGCTCCGGACGCACAGGCTCAGCGGCCATGGCTCACGGGCCTAGCCGCTCCGTGGCATGTGGGATCTTCCCGGACCGGGGCACGAACCTGTGTCCCCTGCATCGGCAGGCGGACTCTCAACCACTGCGCCACCAGGGAAGCCCAAAACACCGAATTTTTGATGTCTTGATTTTTCTGGGTTTTAATACCTAATTGTATTGCTTATATCTTTTATCTATATAATCTGTTTATCTCTAAACTCAATGTACTTCCTTCCTTGGAGACTTCAATTTTCTTGAGATGGGAATATTCTTTTTATTTCTTCCCTTTAGTTTCTTAGGAAAACTTAATATTCCTTAATTTTTGTGTTTAGTTTTATGGCAACTTTTTCAATTGCCTATTTGAGACGCTGCTTTTGAAAGCAGGTCCTAGCAGTGGTAGATTACTTGTGAAAATATGGCTGAATTTCTACCTGCTTGATTTTCAGTCCAGTTTAATTTTCCCTCTGTGGTCTCTACTCACTTTCCTCAGTTTTTACCATCATTGCCTCAGTTTTTCCATAATTTTTGCCAGTCGGAGACTCTTTCCTTCCTATTTCTTTAGAACAATGTCGCCCAAGTAGTGAGAAAGAAGATGACATCTACACACCACACTTCTCATGGTGACTGGTTTTCACGCTGTTATTTCTTTTCTTTTAAGAAACAGAAGACACGGACCTGGTAGCCTTAATTCAGCTCTTATTCAGTATGTAGACATGAGTATCATTCAGTTATTTTTTAGTGTTGCTATATTATTGCTTTTGGAGTTTTGGAGCCTAGGCATTTGAAGCTAATTTGTAGCAGAAAATTATGTATTTCTTCTACTTTGTGTGTGTATATATATTTAATAATTTTAGAGATCTGAATCATATGCATGCATTATCTTCAATAAATTAAATATATAATTAGAAAAAATAAGAAGATTGGTACTTGATTTTTTTTTCAAACTAAAAATGCAAAAAGTGGCCTTTGATGATTCAGGAAGGATGAGACAAACAAAATTAATTGTAAAATAAGCTTTGCAATAAGAAAAATGGAAGTTTTTCAAGCCTCACCTTATATAAGTAAATGTAAAGGAGAATTTATTTTTGTGAATGAAAGAATATTTTCATTGATTATGAATAAATTTCAGAGCATAGTGTGGAACCATATGCATTTATCCTTGTGAAACTTAATCTCACAAATTTCAGTTTTTTAACCATCATCCAACCCTTTCCCCTTTCCCTATTCAACCACTCTTAAAACTTAGTTACGGAATTTTTATGTTGCTGCTCTTGTGAGATAATAGTCATGGAATTTAAAATGGTTTTGGAAGTTAGTGTGGGTTTAAACAGTTTCTTAAAATAACCCCAGGAACATATGTATCCATTAACTCTGAACATTTGGGATGAATCAATAATTGATTTCTTCTTCTGAATGAAGTTTTTTTTTATACAGTTTGGAATTATCTCCAGAGCTCTAGTTTTTCACTTAGTTCTTTTTCCAATTAAGTTATGTCATTAAGACATTTATTTGGTTGAGGAGAAAGCTGTTTTGACACATTACAAAAATGAATAACATTATATGCAAGAGTTTGTTTTCATTCTTTTTTAGTTCATAATTTTATTTTCTTTTTTTTTTTTTTTTTTTTTTTTTTGCATTACGTGGGCTTCTCACTGCTGTGGCCTCTCCCGTTGTGGAGCACAGGCTCCGGACGCGCAGGCCCAGCAGCCATGGCTCACGGGCCCAGCCGCTCCGCGGCATGTGGGATCTTCCCGGACCGGGGCACGAACCCGCGTCCCCTGCATCGGCAGGCGGACTCCCAACCACTGCGCCACCAGGGAAGCCCCATAATTTTATTTTCTAATTACAAAAGAATCGTTAGCTGCGTAAAAAGAACATTTAGAAAGCAGAGCAAAAGTGCAAAGTACCTGCAATCTAAAGGGAAATGTTGATCTCACTGCACTGTATTTGCTTTTTAAAAGACCAAAAGCAATGGCAATTCTACAGGAGACTGAAGTTAAACCACTGAAATCTCACAAATCTGAGTGTGAACACGAGTTGTTTGTGTCATCAAGGAGGCATGTAGTCATGAAATGAACATTTGTGTAACTGCCAGGCCCAGCACACTTTAATATTCTCCATTTGTCAAACGTGAACATTGTTTTATAAAAGTATGGAAACGTTTTTGTTCTGGATGTAACTCTTTCCTCTGTTATTTGATTTGGAACCTTATAGGCCATTTGGAAATATGTATATAACATATTGAAATTCTAAAATTTCATTTAATTTTAGACATGTGCAAGAAGATTTATTACTGACACTTGTTCTGAATTTCTCGGTTTAAATTTTGGTGAGACTGTTATTATACTAAGTGCCCTGAAAGATATCTATGCTTTAAATATCTTGTAAATCCACCTTATATTGATATTTATTCCTTGGGGGAAAAAATTCTTGGAAAAAATATAAGAATAAAAAAAATGAATACAATTCATTTTTCACAAAATCGAGTACTCATTTGACAGCAGCATAGAAGAAGGCATTTAGGCAGAAATTCAGCCATAGTAGGAGGATTCAGTAATCTGCATCTAAAGTGTCTTGATGGCTTTACTTTAGTAAATTCTGGCCATATGAAGAATTTTAAAATGAGTGATCAGAGTTATTAACAGAGTGAGGTTATAGTAATTGTGATTTTCTTTTCTTTTTTGCAAATATAGAACAGGTTTAAAATGTTATAAGTCCAGTGCCATACTTGGATTCTTTATTGTCACTGATGACAATAAAGAATTTAAAAAGATTGAAAATACGTTCAATTATTGAAAGATCGGCACAATACATGTAATAAAACTACTACGTCTGAAGGATTAGTGTTTTACCAAATAAATTTGAAAAACCATGTAAACTACCTAGTTCTTGAAAGTAAGTAAGTTTTTGATATAACTTATCAAAACTTTGAATTCAGAGCAGTTTTCTTACAAAATATCTTCCTTTCACTCAAAGGAAGCATCTATCTTTCACTCAAAATTTACCCTAGGGCTTCCCTGGTGGCGCAGTAGTTGAGAGTCCACCTGCCGATGCAGGGGACACGGGTTCATGCCCCGGTCTGGGAAGATCCCACATGCCACGGAGCGGCTGGGCCCGTGAGCCGTGGTGGCTGAGCCTGCACGTCTGGAGCCTGTGCTCTGCAACAGGAGAGAGGCCACAACAGTGAGAGGGCCGCGTACCGCAAAAAAAAAAAAAAAAAAAAAAAAAACTTTTAATCAACTTAATATCTTATGTTTTACCAATTGCAGTGTAGTGGGAGTGATTTAACTATTTAAGTACAGAAATTCCTAGCAAATTGAATGTTGATCAAACAGAGATTCTAGCTGAAAAATGAAGATTCTTGGTTAAAATCTAATACTTTAGAAAACACTTGGAATACTACCTCCAATTTGGTATAATTTTTAATATCAGAAACATCTAAGGGAAAGATGTATCTTTAATAAGAGTCTGAACATTTTTTAGATAAAGTGAATTGAGTTTCATCTGCGCTCTGGCTAATCAGGAGGTATTTGTTTTTCATTTGAAATTAAGTTTAAGAGGTGTAATCAATAAAAACAAAAACTTTAAATCTTGCATTTGGATAAAGGTAAACTATACCTCCCTTACTTATACTAACACCATATACTTCTGAAAAAGTTTTTGCTACAACCTAGTATAGCCTTTTTCTTCCCATTGAGTACATGTCTAGTACTATATATTACAGAGTTTCTCTTGCTGAGGAAAAAGCCAAGAGTAGATTTTTAATAATATTTTATGGAATTGTATTACTTATAAACATATTCTTTCACTATATTTACTTACACCTGTAAAACAGTATACATTATAAAAGCATAAAACTACGCTATGTTTGGAAAAACAATGAACTCTTTAGAGCAAGCCTGACTGAGAAAGCTCATTGTTACTTACACTTTTTGGAAAGTCACTTAACCTTTCTAATCTTCATTGTTAAGGTCTGCCTCTTGTTGGCTCAAGCAAACATTTTGGTAGGGAGGATGGCTGACTTTTTATGGGACTTAAGAGTCAACCCTTGAAGAAGTTTCAGGGTGTGGCAGGAATGGTGTCCATCCCATTCTGATCTCTGGAGACCAGTGGCTGTAAAGTTGCTTAATTATTTCAGTACCTCTAAGGTGGCAATTTTGGTCATCATGAGAGGTAGATATTGGATAGAATATGTAATAACCATAGGTAGAAAGTATGAGGGAAATATACATTGCTTTTCCCTTTTACTTTTTTTTTTTAATTGGGGTATAGTTGCTTTACAACAAAGTGAATCAGCTATATGTATACATATATCCCCTTTCTCTTGGACCTCCCTCCCCCCCATCCCGCCCATCCCACTCACAGAGCACCAAGCTGAGCTCCCTGCGCTATACAGCAGCTTCCCACAAGCTATCTGTTTTACACGTGGTAGTGTATACATATCAATCCCAATCTCCCAATTCATCCTACCCCAACCTTGTGTCCACACGTCCCTTCTCTACATCTGCATCTCTGTTCCTGCCCTGCAAATAGGTTCATCTGTACCATTTTTCCAGAGTCCACATATATGCGTTAATATACGATATTTGTTTTTCTCTTTCTGACTTACTTCACTCTGTATGACCGACTCTTAGGTCCATCCAGGTCTCTACTTAATTATTGAGAAAACTTTTTCTTCACTTGAAAAAAAAAATCTCACCTTGTTAGCTAAACTTTCTTTATTTACCTTAGTCCTGGTCCTTATGTGCTCAACCACTAAATTCTGTGCTGCCACTTTTTGCTGACATATCAATATATTAGGTGAACAGTAATTATTGTGCTCAAGGCACTGTACACATTTTATTTCCACTTTTTACTTGTGTATGCTTATCAACGGAAGTAAATCAAACAGGCCTTCCCATTACCTTAGCTTTAGTCCCTGTATGTTAGACACCTAAAAAATTGTGTCCTCAACTTTTTGTATTTTTTAGAACACATAGCTTTGTTATTTTCTCATGGACATAATTAACCTTCCTCCTTTGCTTAAAAATGTTCAATCTGTCTTAGAAAGAACGTTTGGTAGGAAATTTGCTATTGAGTCAGCATGAATTTATCACCACTTTTGAGAAAAATTACTGCTTAGAATACATAGCCCACAAAATAATAGAGTAGCATCTTTATGTGTGAAAGCAAACACTTTTAAAAAATTTAGTAGTTTACTAAATGGTATCTTAGAGCTCAAGATTTTATAAACTTGGTTACATGTCAGAATCCCCTCAGATACTCTGATTCAGAAGTTTAAGAGTGGGGCCCAGTATCCTCTTTTTAAAAAAACTGCCGGAGGGTAATTTTGACACAGCCAGCCAAGTGCTAAGAAATGTCTTCCTTAGTGTACTATCAGAGAGTAAACATAGGGCTTCCCCATGGCGCAGTGGTTAAGAATCCGCCTGCCAATGCAGGGGACACAGGTTCGAGCCCTTGTCCGGGAAGATCCCACATGCCGTGGAGCAACTAAGCCTGAGCACCACAACTGCTGAAGCCCGCAGGCCTAGAGCCCGTGCTCCAAAACAAGAGAAGCCACTGCAATGAGAAGCCCGCGCACCGCAACAAAGAGTAGTAGCCCCAGCCTGCCGCAACTAGAGAAAGCCCGTGCACAGCAACGAAGACCCAATGCAGCCAAAAAAATAAAATAAATAAATTAAAAAAAAAAAAAAGAGTAAACGTGGGTCTGGGCAAAATAAAATCCTGGGTGTTTTCATAGTTAAAAGGCTAAGTGTGGGGCCTCCCTGGTGGCGCAAGTGGTTGAGAGTCCGCCTGCCGATGCAGGGGATACGGGTTCGTGCCCCGGTCTGGGAGGATCCCATATGCCGCGGAGCGGCTGGGCCCGTGAGCCATGGCCGCTGAGCCTGCGCGTCCGGAGCCTGCGCGTCCGGAGCCTGCGCGTCCGGAGCCTGTGCTCCGCAACGGGGGAGGCCACAACAGTGAGAGGCCCGCATACCGCAAAAAAAAAAAAAAAAAAAAAGGCTAAGTGTGCTTTTCAGGATACATTTTTAATCAAATCAGATTCTATTTTACTTCAGAAAACTATTATACAACAAAAAATCTAATCTCACTTTGTCCTTGTGAAGAGTTTGGGAAACCTCTTTTAATTTATCATAGTGGTATTCAATATGTAATTTTTAGCACCTTGATGAAATGATATTAAGTTCAGAGACAAAGCTGCTAGAGAAGGAAGGTGTGTTCATTTTGGTTGCTTTCTGTGTTGCTTTTACACTGCTAGGCACCCTGTGAGCATCTAGTAAATCTTCAGTGATGAAGGCCATGGAGAAGCTGGGAATCCAGTTGAATTATTAGGCCACGCCTATCTGGCAATGGCAAGACTTCAGCTGTGGGCCCTGCCGATCTCTTCATTCTGTCTTTGGCTTGCAAATAGGCCCCTTCTGGAGAAGCTGCTCTCGGTTAAAGCAGCACTTGATAATCCTTTAAGTGTCTGCATCCATTATGAATACACTCTTAACTTTTAAACTTTGTACAATTGCTTGTTTTTCTTAATGCTTTTTGATCCATCAGTAAATGCTAATAATAAGTGGTTATCTTTGGAAAAGAGGTTAATTTACATAAAATGTGTTCTTTGACTAGTATGAAGTACTCCTCTGTGTCCAAGATCATGATGATCCAGCCATTGATGTGTGTAAGAAGCTTCTTGGAAAATATCCAAATGTTGATGCTAGATTGTTTATAGGTAAGTAACAAATTCTACAATAACCTTTTTGCTTTAATATATTAAATATCAGTAATCTTCTTTGCATTAAACTATAGATTAGGGTGCTAGACACCCATTAAGTTATTAGCATGTTTGCTTTATGCATGTTGGTTAGATACAGTGAAAGGTGTTTCTGTCCTTTTGAGAAGACTTAAGTTATAAAGACAAAGGTTTTTTTTCATATCTGGGATTAACAGAATTACCCCAAATTATGTTTTACTCATCAGTCAGACATGAGTCTGTTATTTTTGTTTCTTTAATATTTTCAATCTATGGCCTTTTCTGTATCTCATTGATTATAATTGGGAATGAGGGATAGAATTCATTTTTGTAATATTGCAAAAAGAATATTTTTCCAAAAGCCTACAGGCTTATTCTAAAGACTAATTAGAGGTATATTTGCTATTAAATATTGATTAATGTTTACTATTAATGCAAGCACTTAAGAATTAGAAAACTGAAACTAATGAATTTTCAAAGATTAATGCTGTAATTTTCTTTTTGAGAATGAACAATTTTTTTCTAAATATATTATTATGAATAATAAACAATGGGTTTTTTGGCTTTTTTTTAAAGTATGGTGGTTTCACCTACTATTTTCTTTTTTTTTGAATTTTTGAATTTTATTTTATTTATTTTTTTATACAGCAGGTTCTTATTAGTTATCCATATTAGTGTATACATGTCAATCCCAATCTCCCAATTCATCCCACCACCAGTGTCCACCACCACCCCATGCCACTTTCCCCCCTTGGTGTCCATACGTTTGTTCTCTACATCTGTGTCTCAAGAGAAACATAATGTTAAAGTATGTTTGTTTAAATTATTAAATCTGCAAGTACTTTTTACTTCTCTCTACTATGTATATGTATAATAGAAAATATTTCCAATATTACATGACTTGTTCACTGCTGTACTTTAAAATTTTTAGGTGGCAAAAAGGTTGGCATTAATCCTAAAATTAACAATTTAATGCCAGGATATGAAGTTGCAAAGTATGATCTTATATGGATTTGTGATAGTGGAATAAGAGGTGAGGTTTTTCTTATTTATTTTGCAGAACTATTCATTCAATGATAAAATGCCAAGAGCAGTCTGAGAATACATTTATCAATCCTATTTGTTTGCCTAATAAAGTAATTCATTTATCATTATTTCATGGTAATATGTCAAGTTATACTTACTAAGATTTTGATGTTTTTTATACTAACCTAGAATGTTACGTGTATGAAAATGTTTTCATTTTGAAGAGAAAATTCCAACTATTAAAAAAAAAAAAATAGGGCTTCCCTGGTGGCGCAGTGGTTGAGAGTCCGCCTGCCGATGCAGGGGACACGGGTTCGTGCCCCGGTCCGGGAAGATCCCACATGCCGCGGAGCGGCTGGGCCTGTGAGCCATGGCCGCTGAGCCTGCGCGTCCGGAGCCTGTGCTCCGCAACGGGAGAGGCCACAACAGTGAGAGGCCCGCATACCCACCTACCACCCCCAAAAAAACAAAACAAAAAACTCTGTTGATAACCCAAATTTCATTCTCTAATAAATCATTAGCTGTTTTAAAAAAAAAAAAAAAATAGTCGGGACTTCCCTGATTGCGCAGTGGTTAAGAATCTGCCTGCCAATGCAGGGGATACGGGTTCAAGCCCTGGTCCGGGAAGATCCCACATGCCGCGGAGCAACTAAGCCCGTGTGCCACAACTACTGAAGCCCGTGCGCCTAGAGCGCGTGCTCCACAACAGGAGAAGCCACCACAGTAAGAGGCCTGCACACTGCAACAAGGAGTAGCCCCCGCTCGCTGCAACTAGAGAAAAGCCCGCGTGCCTCAACAAAGACCCAATGCAGCCAAAAAAAAAAAAAAAAGTCATGGTCCGTTATATAGTCTATGAGATTTTTCTAGGTGTAAGTTTTCCCTTATTCATGTGACATCTTTTACTTTAATCTGTTTGTGGCATGCGCAATGTACTGTCTCGTGCAAAGAGACAGAAATTAATAGGTGCATATTTTACTAGAATTACATACATTTATTAGAATACATTCATGGCTTTTTACCTAGCTGATTTTATCAGGAATTATTTTAATAATAATGTTTTCAATTATATTGAAATTATAATTTCAATATCAATATATTGAAATTATAATTTGTATTTTTGCATTTTTAAACATATATACTTATAATAATTTTGGTGTTCTGTAATATTCTATTATATTCTAATTACCTCAAGTTTTTCAACCTCAACACTTTTGGGCTGGGTAATTCTTTGTTGTCAGGGCTGTGCTGCAGGATGGTTAGCAGCATCCCTGGCCCCTACCCACTAGATGCAGTAGTAGCCGCTGTTGGTTGTGACAGCCAGAACTGTCTCTGGACATTGCCAAATGTCCCCTACAGGGCAGCAGTTGAGAACCACTACCCAGACTACCTGTATTTAAAGTCCAAATACACTTTTATACAGTAGATTTAGTTCTTAAATACTTGAAGGAAATAAAAATGAAGTCGTATAAAATGATATGAGATTTTTGCTATTTAAAAATGGGAAAATGATTTAAATTTTATCGGCTTGAAATGTGCAAATTTGAAAATTAATAGTAAGTGTGGCACTCCTGCTTAATTAGATCATTACAAATCTATCAATTCATGGTCAGAGATTACATTCATTTTTCACATTTGCTACCTTAAATTATTTACTATCATATATATTTGCTATGTTTTCAGTGTATCAATCTCTGTCAAGTATATTCTCATTCAGTTCCAATTAGCAGTTTTGAGAGAGAATATCTCATACCCCCAGAAAGAGGAGGCTCATTCCCTATGGTTGGAATGGAGGAGTCATAGTGAACACTGAGCCCCTTTAACCTCTGCTCCTGTACCTTTTGTACTAGGACATATTGTCCGTTATTCCAGTTGGGAGGTTCAGAAATGGACTGTTAACATTTTCAAGGTACATCCTGCCCCTGCTACATATTAGGTATGTACCAGCCTGCAAGTGTCCAGAATAAATTCACTACCATAAGTTAACCTCTTTGAAATTTTGTATTCTACTCAGAAAGGTGATTGAGATTAGACCCACATACAAAGAAAAACATTTATTAAGAATTTAATAACTCATAAATTATATTTTACATTAGTGGGCATTTTACTAAAAGGAAATTTTTTCCTCTCTCCCTCTGCACCTTTTTTTCTTTTGCATCCTAGTGATTCCAGACACACTCACGGACATGGTTAACCAAATGACAGAGAAAGTAGGCCTGGTTCACGGGCTGCCGTATGTAGCAGACAGACAGGGCTTTGCCGCCACACTAGAACAGGTAAGTGCAATGGTTATAAATAATATTCTTGGGCTTCCCTGGTGGCGCAGTGGTTGGAAGTCCGCCTGCTGATGCAGGGGACACAGGTTCGTGCCCCGGTCCAGGAGGATCCCACATGCCGCGGAGCGGCTGGGCCCGTGGGCCATGGCCGCTGGGCCTGTGCGTCCGGAGCCTGTGCTCCACGGCGGGAGAGGCCACAGCAGTGAGAGGCCCGCGTGCCACAAAAAAAAAAAAAGTATTAAATAATATTCTTGTTATCAGATCCCTAATCTCGCAGAAGCTTGAGACTATGCTGAGAGTTGGGATGAACTACCTGAAGTTAACTGTATTAAGTCTGTGGGTTCTACATCTGTGGCTTCAACCAACAGTAGGTCGAAAATATTCGGAAAAAAAAATTCCGGAAAGTTACAAAAAGCAAAATGTGAATTTGCCTTGCACCAGCAACTGTTTACATAGCATTTACATTATATTTACAACTCTTTACATAACATTTACATTGTATTAGATATTATAAGTAATCTGACAGGTGTAGATAATACACAAATAGCATTGGTGGATTTTGGTACAGGGTTCCTGGAACCAATTCCCCTAGGATACAGAGAGATGACTAATTACAAAAGGCAGCATATCTAAGATGTAAATAATAAATAGGTTTTATATCTGATAAGTTGGGTGATGACCATTTAATTCTACCATTAATTTAGTAGTTTGCATTTCTCATGACTTCAAAGCACATCTAGGAAAAGGGCAGTAAAATGGAAGACAGAATATTAGTATCCACCCTATTTATGAAAAATACATTGAAAAATGGGGAAGTTGGGAAGCTCAGTGACTCCGGCAGGAAATAGCTAGCTATATAAAAGGACACAAGAAAAAGAATTAAGAAATAGGATTGCTCTGTTGGTTGACGTACCTATAAATATTGTGTGTATGAATGCGTGCATGTGTGTAGCCACATGCATACATATACACATATACATGTACATACGTATACCTATATATGTAGGTATGTGTATATCTACATGAACATTCTGAAAACAACACATTAAATATTAATATTTTATATGAATTGAGTGATATTTTTTACCTATCTGATTCAAATCCAAATTAAGTTTTACTTCAGTAAATCTTTAAATCTTAGAGTTTTAGAGAAGACAGTATTTATTTGAGAATAAAATATACTTTTCCCTCCTAGAAGTAAATACTTCTTTGTAATGGTGATAATAACAACTGTAGGCAATCACATAAGAAATTATTGACTGCTTGCTATATGTAAATATTACTTTGTACCAGTTTTTATTCAGGTAATTTATGTAAGAATAATAGAATATTCACCCAATCATACTGAAATTCATTAGGAAAAAGAATTTATAAACATCATACTTTTAACATAAAATTCTAATTGTATACATATGTTTTTGGCTTTGTTTTGGCAGGTGTATTTTGGAACCTCTCATCCAAGGTCCTATATCTCTGCCAATGTCACTGGTTTCAAATGTGTGACGGGAATGTCTTGTTTAATGAGAAAGGATGTGTTAGATCAAGCAGGAGGGCTTATAGCTTTTGCTCAATACATTGCTGAAGATTACTTTATGGCCAAAGCAATAGCTGACCGGTAAGAAAACTAAATTAAATTAGGCTGTTACATTTTTGGTTCCTAACTTCTGTTGGTTTATTCTGTTTGTTAAACCCATGGATTAAGAGCTATTTTATTTTATTTTTTGCTAGTGAGTACAGAATAGTTTAATACTTTTAGAATGTAATTCCTATTAATTATTCAATTATGCACTAATGAAGCAAATAAATGTTCTAATTTCTCTACGTTCTTCAAATTAATGTGGTTTCTAGAGCAGTATGGAGTTTCCTTAAAAAAACTAAAAATAGAGTTACCATATGATCCTGCAATCCCACTCCTGGGTATATATCTGGAGAAAACTCTAATTTGAAGATACATGCACCCCAATGTTCATAGCAGCACTATTTGCAATAGCCAAGACGTGGAAGCAACATGAATGCACATCTACAGATAAATAGATAAAGAAGATGTGGTCTGAATATACAATGGAATATTACTCAGTCATAAAAAACAATGAAATAATGTCATTTGCAGCAACATGGATGGACGTAGAGATTATATTAAGTGAAGTCAGACAGAGAAAGACAAATGTCATATAATATCACTTATAGATGGAATCTAAAAAAATGATGCAAATGAACTTATTTACAAAACAGAAATAAATTCACAGACACAGAAACCAAACTTATGTTTACCAATGAGGATAGGAAGGGTGGGGGGAGATAACTCAGGAGTTTGGGATTAACATATATACACTATATAAAACAAGTAAACAACAAGGACCTACTGTATAGCATACAGATACATACACACTGAATCACTTTGCTGTACACTTGAAACTAACACAACATTGTAAATTAATGTTATACTATACTTCAATTTAAAAATAAATACATTTAAACCCTAAAAAAAACAGCTGGGTGGTTTGAAGTTATCTTCTGTGTGATTATAAATT